>NC_058524.1:211186380-211798880 GCF_904849725.1 Hordeum vulgare subsp. vulgare | reverse complement strand
TCCATACTCGACTGACCACAAATGAAAAAGACTCTGAATTGAAGAATGGAGAGAAATAAAGAAAGATCGCAAGCCACAAGTTGGAGACCGTTGGATCTCTGTGCTTCATCACGGACAAATAGGTGCTATTCTGTTTTATGACATTATACCTAGGAGCGAGGACTAGGTCTTATGAGAGACAAGTTTTTTTGGTTTATATTAACTTGGTATGTGATACGTCTCCAACGTATCTGTAATTTTTGATGGTTCCATGCTATTAACTTGTCAACTTTGGATGTTTTATATGCATGAATATGCTATTTTATATCTTTTTTGGGACTAACCTATTAGCTCAGTGCCAAGTTCCAGTTTCTGTTTTTTCCGTGTTATTGGCCCATTTTCAGACGGAGTCCAAATGGAATGAAACTTTACGATGATTGTTTTGGACAAAAAGAGACCCCCGAAGCTTTAGAAGAAGGCCAGAAGAGCTACGAGGGAGTCACAAGCCCTGACACCGCCACCCCCCCGGGTGGTGGCGACCAGGCTTGTGACCTCCTCGTAGGCCCAACTGACGCAATTCCACCGCCATAAATTCCTATAAATTCAGAAACCCCTAAAAAGAAACCTAGATCGGGAGTTCCGCCGCCGCAAGCCTCTGTAGCCACCAAAAACCAATCTGGAGCCCGTTCTGGCACCCTGCCGGAGGGGGAATACATCTCTCGTGGACATCTTCATCATCCCGGCGATCTCCATGACGAGGAGGGAGTAGTTCTCCCTCGGTGTTGAGGGTATGTACTAGTAGCTATGTGTTTGATCTCTCTCTCTCTCTCTCGTGTTCTTGAGATGTGTTGATCTCGATGTACCATGCGCTTTGCTAGTATAGTTGGATCTTATGTTGTTCTTCCCCCTCTCCCTCTTGTAATGAATTGAGTTTCCCCTTTGGAGTTATCTTATCGGGTTGAGTCTTTGAGAACACTTGATGTATGTCTTGCACGTGTCTATCTGTTGTGATCAACTTGCGGGTTTGTGACAATTGGGAACCTATGCAAATGGGTTGGCACACGTGGATTCATGTGAGTACTTGATGTATATTTTGGTGATCAACTTGCGGGTTTGTGACATTGCGAACCTATGCACAGGGGTTGGCACACGTTTTGACTCTCTGGTAGAAACTTTGGGGCACTCTTTGAAGTTCTATGTGTTGGTTGAATAGATGATTCTGAGATTATGTGATGCATATCGTATAATCATGCCCACGGATACTTGAGATGACAATGGAGTATCTAGGTGACACTAGGGTCTTGGTTAATAAGTATCTTAAGGTGTTATTCTAGTACGAACTCTATGATGGATCGAACGGAAAGAATAGCTTCGTGTTATTTTACTACGGACTCTTGAATAGATCGATCAGAAAGAATAACTTTGTGGTGGTTTCGGACCCGACAATAATCTCTTCGTTTGTTCCCCGCTATTAGTGACTTTGGAGTGACTCTTTGTTGCATGTTGTGGGCTAGTTATATGATCCAACTATGTTATCATTGTTGAGAGAACTTCACTAGTGAAAGTATGAACCCTAGGCCTTATTTCCACGCATTGCAATACCGTTCGTGTTCACTTTTGTTACTTGTTACCTTGCTGTTTTTGTAATTTCAGATTACAAAAACCTATATCTACCATCTGTATTGCACTTGTATCACCATCTCTTCGCCGAACTAGTGCACCTATACAACTTACCATTGTATTAGGTGTGTTGGGGACACAAGAGACTCTATGTTATTTGGTTGCAGGGTTGCTTGAGAGAGACCATCTTCATCCTATGCCTCCTGCGGATTGATAAACCTTAGGTCACCCACTTGCGGGAAAATTGCTACTGTCCTACAACCCTCTGCACTTGGAGGCCCAACAACATCTACAAGGATAGGGTTGCGTAGTAGACATCAAGCTCTTTTCTGGCGCTGTTGCCGGGGAGGCTAGGTAAGCGGCACTAACATCCCATCAACGAAGCTCTTTTCTGGTGCCGTTGCCGGGAGGTTAGCGCTTGAAGGTATATCTTTAGATCTTGCAATCAAATCTTTTTGTTTCTTGTTCTCTCTCTAGAAAACTACAAAAAATGGAATTGAGGATGCCTCATATGCTCCATCTTTTCAATGTCTTTCGTGAGCATGATTGGAAGGAAAATTGTGCTCAAGTGTTGAAAGAAGAATTACATAGAATGCTTGGCATAAAATATGTGAATGATGAGCATGATTGCAATGTTCTTAGCATGAATTCTTTGAATAACCATGATGCTAATGATATGCAAAGCTACAAGCTTGGGGATGCAATATTTGATCAAGATGATCTTTTTAGTTCTTCCACTTTGAATGATCAAAATTATTTTGATGAAAGCATGCCCCCTATCTATGATGATTATTGTGAGGATACTTATGCTTTGAAGAAGAGGGATGATAAAACTTTTCATACTTTCGAAAACCCCTTTGCTAAACCTTGCTTTTTCATTGTGGACACAATTTGTAGTGCTCAAGTCTTTTACGATACTCCCACTACTATTCTTGAGAATAGATTTCCTTATGTGGAGAGTAGTAAAATTTCTATGCTTGTAGATCATGAACAGAAAGCCTTAGGTGATGGTTATATTGTTGAATTCATTCATGATGTGAATGAAAATTACTATGAGAGAGGATCATATGCTTCTACTTATTGCAATAGTATCAAGCTTCCTCTCCATATGTTAAATTTTTTGAAACTATGCTTGTTTTGCCTTCCTATGCTAGTTGATTCTTGCTCCAATAAATTGTTTGATCACAAAATACATATGCATAGGAAGTGGGTTAGACTTAAATGTGCTAGCCATTTGCTCCATGATGCTCTCGTTGTGTTTCAATCCTTACCTTTTATGTGAGCATCATTGAAATCAATGCCTAGCTAAGGGCATTAAACGATAGCGCTTGTTGGGAGGCAACCCAATGAATAAATTTTTCTTTGCTTTTTGCTTCCTGTTTTGTTTTCTCCACACCATCATAATTATGTTATGATTGTGTCTTTTGTGTTTCTTTTTTCTGTTTGTGCCAAGCAAAACCGTTATGATTAGTCTTGGTGATGATTGTTTGATCATGCTGGAAAAAGACATAAACTTTCTGCTCACGAAAAGAATTTTATTTTTTATTCTGTAAGAGCTTTTGAGTTGATTAGTTTTTCTGCTGATTTCTATGAAATTTCTTCAGACTGTAATAATTTTTCAGATTTTTTGAAGTACCAGAAGTATACGAAGTATACAGATTTATAAAGATTGCTCTGCTGTTAACAGATTCTGTTTTTGTTGAGTTGGTTGCTTATTTTGATGAAACTATGGATAGCATCGGAGGGTACTAGCCATGGAAAAGTGAAAATACAGCAACCCAACACCAACATAAGTAGAATTTAAGTTTGCTACAGTACCTAAGGAAGTGGTGATTTGCTTTCTTATACTAATGATATCACGAGTTTTTGTTTAAGTTTCGTGTTGTGAAGTTTTCAAGTTTTGGGTGAAGTTCTTATGGACAAAGAGATAGAGAGTGGAAAGAGCTCAAGCTTGGGGATGCCCAAGACACCCTAAGTTGATTCAAGGATGCCGTCAAATCCTAAGCTTGGGGACGCCCCGGGAAGGCATCCCCTCTTTCGTCTTCGATCCATCGGTAACGTTACTTGGGGCTATATTTTTATTCACCACATGTTATCTGTTTTTCTTGGAGCGTCTTGTATTGTATGAGTCTTTTATTTTTTGTTGTGTCACAATCATCCTTTCTGCACACCTAGAGAGAGAGAGACATGCACTCACCGTGATTTTGTGGAGCTTCACTTATATCCTTTGGTAGACAATTCAGCTCACATGTGCTTCACTTATATCTTTTGAGCTAGATACTTTTGCTCTATGTGCTTCACTTATATCTTTTAGAGCGCAGCGGTGCGTCGCTTGGTAGTTGATCTATGCTTTGAAAGTAGTCTCAAAAGGGGTAGTTATCCAAAGGGATACGAAAACTTCCACCTTCATGTGCATTGAATAGTTAGAGAAATTTGATTCATCTCAATTAGTTTTGAGTTGTGGTTTTGGTAATATTGAAGTCATGCTAGTAAGGTGTTGTGGATCTAGAAATACTTGTGTTGAAGTTAGTGATTCCCGTAGCAAGCTCGTATGGTGAACCGCTATGTGATGAAGTCTGAGCATGATTAGTCTTTTCATTGTCATCCTTTGCGTGGCGGTCGGGATCGCGCGATGGTTTATACCTACCAACCCTTCCCCTAGGAGTATGCGTTAAATGCTTTGTTTCGATTACTAATAAAACTTTTGCAACAAGTATATGAGTTATTCATGACTAATGTTGAGTCCATGGTTTAGATGCACTTTCACCTTCCACCATCACTATCTTCTTAGTGTCGTGCAACTCTCGCCGGTGCACAAAACCCACCATTAGCCTCCCCCAAAACAGAAACCATACCTACCTACTATGGCTTTTTCAAAGTCATTCCAAGATATATTGCAATGCAACTACCACCATGACATGTGCCACCACGTCTACATTTCCATTGCATGCTCGTAAGATAGCTAGCATGATGTTTCCATTAATGTCTATACCATTCTAGATCATTGTCACGGTACACTACCCAAGGCATTTCAGATAGAGTCATCATTGCTCTAAGTTTTGAGTTGAAAGTGTGATGATCATCATTGATGGAGCATTGTCCCATGTGAGAAAATAAAAGAGTCCAAAGATGCCCACCAAAGAAATGAGAGAAAAAGAGAGAAGGGATAATGCTACCACTTTTCCACACTTGTGCATATTAAGCACCATGATCTTCATGATTGAGAGTCTCTCGTTTTGTCACCACCATATAGCTAGTGGGAAATTTTCATTATATAACTTGTCTTGTATATTCCAATGATAGGCTTCCTCAAAATTGCCTTAGGTCTTCGTGAGCAAGCAAGTTGCATGCACACCCACCAGTTTTCTTTAAGAGTTTTCACATACTCTTAGCTCTAGTGCATCATTTGTTTTGCAATCTCTACTCATTCACATTGATATCTATTGATGAGCATCTCCACAACTTATTGATATGCCTAGTTAATGTGATCATCTTCTCCTTTTTTGTCTTGCAACCTCCACCACACTCCACACCACTTATAGTGCTAAAACCATGGCTCACGCTCATGTAGTGCGTGAGAGTTGAAAAGGTTTGAGGAAGTAAAGGTGTGAAACAATTACTTGGCCAATACCTGGGTTGTGCATGATTTAAATTCGTTGTGTAATGATGATAGAGCATAGCCAGACTATATTCTTTTGTAGGGATAACTTTCTTTTGGCCTTGTTATTTTGAAAGTTCATGATTACCTTGCTAGTTTGCTTGAATTATTATTGTTTCCACGTCAATAGAAAACTATTGTTTTGAATCTAACGGATCGGAACATTCATGTCACGTGAGAGAAGTTACAAAGGACAACTATGCTAGGTAGCATGCAACATCAAAAATTCATTCTTTATCACTTCCCTACTCGAGGACGAGCAGGAGTTAAGCTTGGGGATGTTTGATACGTCTCCAACGTATCTATAATTTTTTATGGTTCCATGCTATTATCTTGTCAACTTTGGATGTTTTATATGCATGAATATGCTATTTTATATCTTTTTTGGGACTAACCTATTAACTCAGTGCCAAGTGCGAGTTTGTGTTTTTTCCGTGTTTTTGGTCCATTTTCAGATGGAGTCCAAATGGAATGAAACTTTACAATTATTTTTTTGGACCAAAAGAGACCCCTGAAGCTTTGGAAGAAGGCCAGAAGAGCCACGAGGGAGTCACAAGCCCTGACGCCGCCACCCCCCCCCCCCGGTGGTGGCGACGAGGCTTGTGACTTCCTCGTAGGCCCAACTGACGCAATTCCACCGCCATAAATTCCTATAAATTCGGAAACCCCCAAAAAGAAACCTAGATCGGGAGTTCCGCCGCCGCAAGCCTCTGTAGCCACCAAAAACCAGTCTGGAGCCCGTTCTAGCGCCCTGTCGGAGGGGGAATCCATCTCTGGTGGCCATCTTCATCATCCCGGCGATCTCCATGACGAGGAGGGAGTAGTTCTCCCTCGGGGCTGAGGGTATGTACCAGTAGCTATGTGTTTGATCTCTCTCTCTCGTGTTCTTGAGATGTCTTGATCTCGATGTACCATGGGCTTTTCTACTATAGTTGGATCTTATGTTGTTCTTCCCCCTCTCCCTCTTGTAATGAATTGAGTTTCCCCTTTGGAGTTATCTTATCGGATTGAGTCTTTGAGAACACTTGATGTATGTCTTGCACGTGTCTATCTGCTGTGATCAACTTGCGGGTTTGTGACAATTGGGAACCTATGCATATGGGTTGGCACACGTGGATTCATGTGAGTACTTGATGTATGTTTTGGTGATCAACTTGCGGGTTCGTGACATTGGGAACCTATGCACAGGGGTTGGCACACGTTTTGACTCTCTGGTAGAAACTTTGGGGCACTCTTTGAAGTTCTATGTGTTGGTTGAATAGATGATTCTGAGATTATGTGATGCATATCATATAATCATGCCCACGGCTACTTGAGGTGACAATGGAGTATCTAGGTGACATTAGGGTCTTGGTTGATAAGTATCTTAAGGTGTTATTCTAGTACGAACTCTATGATGGATCGAACGGAAAGAATAGCTTCGTGTTATTTTACTACGGACTCTTGAATAGATCGATCAGAAAGAATAACTTTGTGGTGGTTTCGGACCCGACAATAATCTCTTCGTTTGTTCCCCGCTATTAGTGACTTTGGAGTGACTCTTTGTTGCATGTTGTGGGCTAGTTATATGATCCAATTATGTTATCATTGTTGAGAGAACTTCACTAGTGAAAGTATGAACCCTAGGCCTTATTTCCACGCATTGCAATACCGTTCGTGTTCACCTTTGTTACTTGTTACCTTGCTGTTTTTGTAATTTAAGATTACAAAAACCTATATCTACCATCTGTATTGCACTTGTATCACCATATCTTCGCCGAACTAGTGCACCTATACAACTTACCATTGTATTAGGTGTGTTGGGGAGACAAGAGACTCTTTGTTATTTGGTTGCAGGGTTGCTTGAGAGAGACCATCTTCATCCTACGCCTCCCGCAGATTGATAAACCTTAGGTCACCCACTTGAGGGAAAATTTCTACTGTCCTACAACCCTCTGCACTTGGAGGCCCAACAACGTCTACGAGGAGAAGGTTGCGTAGTAGACATCAGTATGATATGATTAAGATGCATGCATATGATGACTATTATGATGTTTTTATGTTTTATGAGATTTTAACTTGGTATATGATTAAGATGATGATGAGTTGTTAGATGAGAACGTAGGATAATGGTGAGTTATATGACATATATTTGATTAAATTGGATGGATGCAAGTGACCAAGTTGAATTAGAGGAAAATATGATGTTGCGATTGGCAACATCATATTTTCTTCTAATTCAACATGATCACTTACATCCATCGACTATAATATAAATGTAGTTGCTGGTACAATAATTGTTGATGTTATATATTAATATGTGTAACCGTGTGTATACGAACCGGTGCCTCAAGAAATACTACATTATGTATGATGAGACATGTCATGTAACTTGTATAGCTATATCATGATTATGATGCGGCGACATGATTTGTGTTGGATGGTATGATGAGACTATTATGTGTATGATAATCATAGAATATTGTATAAAAACATCACAAATACGTAGCAAAAAAAGATATGTGAAAATATAGTAGTACCGTTGTTTAGCGCTGAAAATAAAAAATGCTACTGCTAAGCCACTTAGCAGTAGCGCTGGTATGGATAGCGCTACTGCTAAGTAGCTATAGCAGTAGCGCGGGCCAAAAAGCGCTACTGATAAGCCTTAGCTGTAGCACCGTATCAGTAGCGTGGTACCCCGCGCTACTGATAGCCCTAAAAACCACGCTATTGCTAGGCTTTTCCCTGGTAGTGTGAAATAGCCATGATGCCGCCCTCCTCTCTCTCTCCCTCTCGTAGTTCCTCTCTCCTGGTTTTTTCACAACACTTCTTGGCGAAGCCCTGCCAGGACAGCTCCACCACCGCAGCCACCACGTCGCTATGTTGCACGATAACTCAAGCTACTACTTCACCATCGCTCGCGAGATCCAGGAGGTGAAGGCATCATCGAGCCGTACGTGTGTTGAACACGGAGGTGCCATCCGTTCGGCACCAGATCGGGATGTTCATGATTGGATCGTGGGACGGATCGTGATTGGATCGCGAAGATGTTCGACAACATCAACCGTGTTTCTTAAATGCTTCAGCTTAGCAATTAATAAGGGTATATAGATACACACCCCTCTCGTAGTTGTTGATATCCATAGATTGATCTTGCTGAGCGTAGAATATTTTTTGTTTCCCATGAGATGTTCCCCAACACTCACTTCTCAACCCATTTTCTAGCCTCCTCCTGTACTAAATGGGAATACAACTAGTGCATCTATATCCTTAAACCAAAGTTATTCTAGATGAGTCCACTATATCTACCTATATGTGGTATTACTCCGCCGTTCCATGCAAATTTTCATGTGCCACCTCTAAAAATTCCAATGAACATATGTTTTGTGTGCTCGTACAGCTCATGGAGCAACATGGGGTGGTCAGTATCTTCCATGCTAAGCAGGTTATTGTCATGGTGAGTGTTTATTCACTCATCCTTGCATGAGAGGGGCCGGTAATCGGGATACCCAGTCCCATTATCAAAATTGCAAGTAATTAAGCAAAACTCCTCCAGACTGTTGTTGGTATGGAGGGCACCTGAGGATTTGTGTAGCCATGGCTTGTGTTTGTTGGTGGAGGGGGGGGGGGTAAATTTCACTTTTACTACTTGGGAACCGTCGCTAATTTGTTTAGCATGGAAGATATTGAAAACTCCTAGTTGTAATATTGCGAGGAAAGGTGTACCTCCCAACATTATATTTATCTCTGATCTAAACTATGATCTCTGGCACCTCTACAAATCCATTCTTACCTCTCCGAAGGGCCTATCTATTTAGTTTTATGTTATTTCATTTTTGTTATCGAGTCACCACCTTCTCAAACAAGCACCAGTCTTGAGAGCACTGTTGTCATTCTGATGCATTGTTTACAGTTAATGTTGTGTGCATCATGACGGGATCTCTTCTACCATGAATTAAAATATTTAGTCGTTGTTTGAACTTTGGAGGTGTTGTGCATTTATGTTTTGCGGTCTCCGAAAGGTCTACCAAGATACTATTATTGTCAAAATATATCATGATCGTTTTGACAAAGTGTTGGCATTTGAAATATTTTATTATTGCTCACTAGTTGATTATGCCATTGATATGAGTGAATATAATTTCTATGAGTTACCGTTTGCATGGTTAGTCAAGATGTTTTCTAAAATCGGGTATCATTTAAGCATATATATGGACACAAGAACATAAGAGTTCATAAAAGTTTTTATATATCACTTTCAGTTTCATAAAAGAGTTCAACTAAACTGCTTGAGGACAAGCAACGGGTTAAGCTTGGGGGAGTTGATACGTCTCCATCGAATATATTTTTCCTAATGCTTTTGCTCGTGTGCATCCAGACTAACGTTGTTTTCAACAAAACTACCATGATGCTGTTTTTGTGCAGAAATAAAAGTTATCGTAATTGGAGAAATTTTTTGGAGGGGGTCTCCTGCTGCACACTAGGCACCAGGGCGCGCCACCCCCCTCTAGCGCGCCCTGGAGGGTAGTGGGGCCCACAAGGCTTCACTGACCCTGATCTAGATACTAGAAATTCCTATTTCCTGAGAAAAAATTGGAGAAGAAGTTTCTTCGCGTTTTATGATATGGAGCCTCCGCCAGATCCTGTTCTTCATCGGGAGGCGAGACCGGGAGTCTGTTCTAGGCTCTACATAGGGGGATTCAGCGTCATCGTCATCACCAACCATCCTCCATCACCTATTTAATGATTCTCACCACCGAGAGTGATTAAGCTTTTTGTAGACTTGTTGGACGGTGTTGTGTTGGATGAGATTCATCATGTAATCAAGCTAGTTTTGTTAGGGTTTGATCCATAGTATCCACTATGTTGTGAGATTGATGTTGCTATGACTTCGCTACAATTAATGCTTGTCACTATGGCCCGAGTGCCATGATTTCAGAGCTGAAACTTTTATGTTTTCACCAATATATTAGTGTTCTAGATCCTAACATGCAAATTATATACACCTATTACATGTTATGATCCGCATACCCCAAGGTGACAATAATTGGGATTCTTTCCAATGATGACCGTAGTTTGAGGAGTTCATGTATTCACTATGTGTTAATGCCTTATTCCGGTCCTCTATTAAAAGGAGGCCTTGATATCCCTTAGTTTATTTATGAACCCCACTGCCACAGGAGGGTAGGACAAAATATGTCATTCAAGTTCTTTTCCATAAACACGTATGACTATATACGGAATACAACCGTACATTATATTGGCGAATTGGAGCTAGTTCTATGTCGCCCTAGGTTATCAATGTTACATGACGAATATTATCCAACGTTATCACCGATCCAATGCCTATGAGCTATTCACTAATAGAGCTTTGCTAAGTTAACTCTTCGTTCTACTCTTACAATTGCTACAAAGCTTCTAGTGTTACCGTTACTATTTGTATCATTACTATTGCTATCAAACTATCATACTTCTATGCTACTGATCACTCTGATGCAGATATTTAGTCTCGAGGTGCAGTTTAATTGACAACTCAACTGCTAGTACTTACAAATATTCTTTGGCTCCCCTTGTGTCGAATAAATAAATTTGGGTTGAATATTCCGCCCTCAAAAAATGTTGCGATCACCTATACTTGTGGGTTATCAAATAGTAGATATAGGTTTTTGTAACATGAAAATATAAAAAGAACAAGGTATTAATAACCTACAAGTGTAGGGCATCGCAACAGTTTTCTAGGGTAGAGTATTCAACCCAAATTTATTGATTTGACTCGAGGGGAAGCGAAAGAATATTCTCAAGTATTAGCAGCTGAGTTGTCAATTCTACCACACCTGAAAGATTAGCGTCTGCAAGCAAAGTATCAGTAGCAAAGTAGTATGATAGCAACGGTGCCATAAAGTGGTCTGTTGACGGCAGACTATTCCTGACTTGTTGTATCAATGGTGCCAGAAAAGTCTTGCAACAGGTAACAGCAAAGTAACAAGTAACAGCAGTAGCGACAGCAGTAGCAAGTAACAGCAGTAGTGACAGCTATAGCAGCAAAGTAACATAGCAAGGACCAGTAGTAAAAGACTCGTAGGCATTGGATCGGTGGTGGATGAGTAAGCCGGATGTGATTCATCATGTAACAACTATAACATGGAGAGATAAGTAACTAGCTCTCGTTCGTCAATCTAATGTAGGCATGTATTCCGTATGTAGTCATACGTGCTTAGGGATAAGAACATGCATGACATCTATTGTCCATCCCTCCCGTGGCAGCGGGGTCCTAATGGAAACTACGGGATATTAAGGTTCTCCTTTTAATAAAGAACCGGACCAACGCATTAACACTTGGTGAATACATGAACTCCTCATACTATGGTCATCTCCGGGAGTGGTTCCGGCTATTGTTAGTCCGGGGTTGTCGGGTCATAACACATAGTAGGTGACTACAACTTGCAAGATAGGATCTAAAACACACATATATTGGCGACAACATAATAGGTTCAGATATGAAATCATGGCACTCGGGCCCTAGTGACAAGCATTAAGCATGGCAAAGTAGTAGCAACATCAATGTCAGAACATAGTGGATACTAGGGATCAATCCCCATCAAAATTAACTCGATTACATGATAGATCTCATCCAACTCATCACCGTCCAGCAAGCCTACAATGAGATAACTTACGAACTGTCACATCCCTGACAGTTTAAGCAAGTTAGCTTTGTGCTCATGTTTTCTTTGCATTGCATCTAGGAAATTTTCAACAAGAATAAATTTAGTGGTGAAGGAAAAATCAAAACCCTAGCCACTTCTTTAAATAAAGGAAATCTCAAACTAGTTAAAATCAATGAACCCAAAATGGCCTCAAGAAAAGTTCAAACTTTCTAATAAATCATGAAAGTATATAAGCGATGAAGAAAACCTTTTTCTTGACACTTTAAGCATTTTAAATAAATGCAAAAAGCTACTGGTTTCAAGTTTTAAATTTGAAATCAGAAACTTTAAACTTTCAAAAATGTTGAAAACTTTAGGAATGATTGGAAATATTCCAGCATATATTCTAAGGTGCTCAACATAGTTTTTACAAAATATTTGGGAGCTGAAATAAATAGCAAATCAATTTCAGTATTTAAAACAGAAACAAAACAGAAAGAAAATGAGAAAACCTTACCTGACGCTCACCTGGCCCGGCCCATCTTCTTCTGTGGTCTTCCTCCCCCGCCAGTGGACAGCAGGAGGTGGCCGCGCACTTGCGCGCCTGCCTGGCCGCCGCTTCGCGCTGGCAAGCACGGGTATAAGCTCCCCGAGCTCGTAACTATCCATTCCCCATCTCATTCCTCCCCCTCTCCTCTCGGTTCCCTTGATCCCCTCTGCCGCCATTGACAGGAGCTCGAGCTCGAGCTCCCGTGCCCCTAGCCATAGGATCCTCATTCCGAGTGTGCCGTTAGCTCCGCCTCGTCGATCTGGTCCTCCCTGCAGAAGCCGAAGCCTTCCCGAGCCCTGCAACGCCCTCGGCACCGTCATCTTCAACCTTCGGCCGCCGGCGAGCTCTGCTCGATTCGTCGCCCTCGGTGCTTCCCCGAGCCGTCTAAGCCCTTCTCTGCACTCCTCGTGAGCTTGTGCATCTTTTCCCTAAGCTCTCCCCGTCGATCCCCTCCTCGAGGCTTAGTTCCATCGGAGCCCGACGAGGACCGCAGCTGCAGCTCGTCGCCGGTAGCCCTCCAGTGAAGGGTTGGTCCGTCTGAGGCCACCAGCAGCCTCATGACATCACGTAGATGCTTTAGGTGCCCAGCCCCGCGCGTTTTGACCCTGTATTCGATGGCTTCGACGATGGCCGAACTTGGTCGCCGCCAAGCTCGTCGCCGGCGTTGATTCCAGCCACCCCAGCCCCTGGGGCTTTTCCATCGTGCGCGCCTTCGAGTGGCCGTTCTCCCCGTGGTCTCTGTCGTGAGTTTTGCCGTCGGAGGTGAGTTTCCAATGCCCTCCACCGTACTGGTGGTCGCCGGAGGCTCCCGCCGGCGAGGACGACCCCTCAGCTGGCCTGAGCCACTGACGTGTGGGGCCAGCCTCTAGGAGATTAAGAATAATAAAAATAAAATCAAATAAGTTAATAAGACACTGACATGTGGGTCCAGTAAGATTTATTAGCAAATTAAGTTTAATTTCAATCTAAAACTGACCAGAGACACTGACCAGTGGGTCCCACTGGTCAGGTTCGACTTTCAACGGCCAGTTGGACCTGCTGATGTCATGCTGATGCAGTAAAGGGATTTTCCAGTATAAAAATAATTCCAGAAATGTTTAAAACTTCAAAAATTCATAGAAATTGATCTGTAACTCCAATGAAAATAATTTATATATGAAAAAGTATCAAAAAAATTCAAGGAATCTGAATATGTCATTTTCAAACATGTTTGAAAATGTTACAGAACCCAAACATGTAGATTAATGAATAAGTCAATTCTTATAAATACTTTATAAATGGAATATGGAAAATATTTGATTTTCACTATGATTGACATGATAAAATACCGTCCTAATTACAAACCAGCAACTTAACATGTCATCCCATGCCTGTTAACATCAAGTTGATCTGAGCATCACGTCGAATCAATTAAAATGGTATCCGAGAATACCTCGTTTGAAGTGATATTTGAATGTGATTCAGATCAACTTCAAACCTAATACATGTTAGTTATAATAGTATATCACCTTGCATTCTCATGCCATGCTCATGCATCATCTTGATTGCATATGCTTGATATTGATTGTTGTCATTCCTTCCGGTAGGCTCCGCTCCCCCGGATTCCACCGAATATCCGTCTGACGGATATTGTCACTCATCTGAGCAACAAGGCAAGCAACCATTTTGATCATCCCGATAAATCCCATGTTCTTGCTCCTGCACTTACTTATTGCATTAGGATCAAATGCTTCAACTGCTTTTGCCACGTTAGTTGAACCCACTTCCTTTGCATGACCTATCCTTGTCATAGTAAATAGCCGAACCTTGCAACCTAGCATACCTGGTAGTTGCTTGAGCCATGATGTGCCTTATCCTGCTATGCATGCTATGCTTAGAGTTGTGTATGGTCTGTCATCTGGGAGATGAACAGAATTGTGAGAATGTGTTCGGTAAGCAAAGGTTGTGTGTCGAGCCTAATTTGGTAAAGGTACCGGTGAAAGGCTGTGTAGGAGTACATGGCGGGTTGTTTCATTGGAACCGTCCTTAGGAACTGAGTTCCGTGTATGTAATCCAAGACTAGATACTACCACACGTTGGGATACTTAATTGACCCTCTCGACTTATTAATCGCTTAGTGCTCGGTCTAGGAGTTGCAAGTAGTTTCTCGTGTTTATAGTCATGCTGGAGGCCGTGCATAGCGCTGACCTGAGAGGTGGGATGTGATGCGGTAGGCAGTGGCACGGTGTACCAAGTGGCACCTGGATGGTGGGCTTGGGAACCCTGCGCTCATCATTTGGGGCCGTGGCGGAAACCTCGGCCGGACTTCCGTGCGGGTTACCCTCAGATAGGCGACAAACCTGGACTAGGTACTAGTGTGGTTAACGGTCGTGGCCGACTCCCTCGCTGGGCTTCCGCTTGAAGGTTGCCAAGGTGCATGATGTGCACATGGTGATAAGTGGCGAGAGCATGTGTGACGAAGTACCCCCCCCCCCCTGCAGGGTTATGATCTATTCGAATAGCCGCGTCCGCGGATATGGACTACTTGGAGACATATGTTGTTCATAGTTAACTTCAATGGCTACTCATAAAATTGTCAAGATAAGTGTGAGTGTCGTGGACGGCATTTTCGTATCGAGACAGAATGATTCCACGATGGTGTATTGTTGTGGTGTTAGTGGACTCGTGTGCGAGAAATCAAGGTTTCAAAATTATTTAAAAATGCAAGTTGTCTAGCCACGAGTCAAATGCTGGCTTTCCGAATGAAACCCCACAATACCTTATTGATACTTTGCATGAGTAGTTAGTTATCCTAAAGTCTTGCTGAGTACCTTCGTACTCATGTTTGTTTAATAAATGTTGTAGAGGTTGCTAATGACCCTAATGGAGGGTTCTTCGTAGACATCGACGACGACGAGTAGCTGGTGTCCCAGCTACGATCTGGCCCTACGTTGGGTCTGTAGTATAGTCAGGCCATGTGCCTTCTAGTTGCACCTGTCTGTACTCAGACAGTTTTAAACTCTTCCGCTGGCTTGTAACTGAATGACTGCTATTATGGGTCGTGAGATCCTTAATGTGTAATATTATGTGTGTGGCTCTTCCGAGCCTCTTAAATAAAGTTTGTATGTTTATGGTTATGTTGTGATGCCATCGATGTATCTACACATATCGGTATGCCATGCATACGTGTGTCGTACTTGATATGTATGGGGTTTGATTACCTAGTCGTGAACTTTAGTAGCACTCCTTCCAAGGAAATGCCCCTTTGTGATCCAACGAGCCTTGGTAGTTTGCTACTGCTCCGCACACATTGGTTGACCGGCATGTGTCCTTCTTAGCTGCTGTGTATGTCCCCTTTGGGGAAATGTCACGCGATGTAATGGAGTCCTTGTAGCTTGCTACGACTCGTCTACACTAGCTGATGACCGACACCTGCTTTGTTGGGTCATGTATGCATGTCCTTGTGCGGTACTGCCTCTTTGGTTTATGAATAGCATTGTCAATCCGGGTTCTTTGACATCGGAATGCTAGCGCCACTATTGCATACGTGAGTCAAAAGACGCAAACGGTCCTGGCTAAGGTAAGGCTGCAGCCGTGAAGTTAACCCTGCGTGAGACCGCAAAGGGATGCGATGTGTTACAGGCTGGATTCCTATGGCTTAGGATCGGGGTCCCGACACGAACGGTGAAGAGCATCATGGAATTGGTCATGGAGGAAGGTTGATGATGATGATGGCGATGATCTCCCCTCTCCGGAGCCCAGAACAGACTCCAGATATGCCCTCCAGATGAAGAACAGGAGGTGGTGGCCGCGCCGTTTGGGCTTGTGGCCCACTGGCTCACCCCCTCCGGTGGATCTTTGCGCACGTATTTTTCATTAATTCCAGAAAAATTCTCCATAAATTTTCAGGTCATTCCGAGAACTTTTACTTCTACACAAAAACAACACCATGGCAATTCTGCTGAAAACAACGTTAGTCCGGGTTAGTTCCATTCAGATCATGCAAATTAGAGTCCAAAACAAGGGCAAAAGAGTTCGGAAAAGTAGATACGACGGAGACGTATCAACTCCCCCAAGCTTAAAGCCTTGCTTGTCCTCAAGCAATTCAGTTGACAAACTGAAAGAGACAAAAGAAAAACTTTGACGAACTCTGTTTGATCTTGTTGTTGCAACTATGTCTAACTCATAACCAGAATTTCAGCAAGATCACAAGCAAACTACATAAGCAAATGACATCTAGGTCTCACGGTAAACTCATATCAATGGTATAATCAACTAGCGAGCAAATAATAATAAGTCTCAAACGTCAACACTTCAATCAAAACAACATGAAGCAGTACGAATAGATGGTATCTCGCTAGCTCTTTCTGAGACCGCAAAACATAAATGCAGAGCACCTTCAAAGACCAAGGGCTGACTAAACAATGTAATTCAAAGCAATGAAGATCCAGTCACAGTCATACTCAACACAGTTAAAAGCAAAGCATAAAAATGACAGAGGTGCTCTCTAATTTGTGGTTTTACAAGAGGAGGATGACTCAACAGGAACATAAATAGAGACGCCCTTCGCAGAGGGAAGCATTGATTTGCAGAGGTGCCAGAGCTCAAGCTTTTAAAACAGAGATAATAATTTTGGGTGGCATGCTTTCATTGTCAACGCAATGACTAAGAGTTCTCAACATCTTCCACGCTACACATGCTATAGGCGGTTCCCAAACAGAAAAGTAAAGTTTTGACTCCCCCACCACCAATCAATCACACTCCACGGCTAGCCGAATCCTCGGGTACCGTCCATACCAACATCAATCCTGGGGGAGTTTTGTTTGCAATTATCTTTTTGGTTTGAGCATGGAACTGGGAATTCCAATTATCTCATGAGTGATAGTGAATAAACACATATCGAGGATAACACACCTAGCATGGAAGACACTGATAGCCCCCTGTCACCACATGATCGGTTCGGGCACGCAAAACAGATTATCTCTTGAAGGTTTAGAGAGTGGCACATGCAAATTTACTTGGAATGGCAGGTAGATACCGCATATTGGTAGGTATGGTGGACTCATATGGAACAACTTTGGGTTTATGGGGGTGGATGCACAAGCAGTATTCCCGCTTAGTACAAGTGAAGGCGAGCAAAAGACTGGGAAGCGAGCAACTAGAGAGCGACAACAGTCATCAAAATGCATTGAGATTAACTAACATTGAGTGCAAGCATGAGTAGGACATAAATTACCATGAACATGAACATCATAGAGGCTATGTTGATTTTGTTTCAACTACATGCGTGAACATGCGCCAAGTCAAGCCACTTGAATCATTCAAAGGAGGATACCATCCTATCATACTACAACATAGTCATCTCAACATTCATGTGGGCATCCAAGACAAACCATTATAGGCTCCTTGCTAAGTAAGCATGGCATAAGCAACTATGATCTCTAAGTTGTCATTGCAAACATGTTTCTCTCACAACAAAGCTGAACTAGGAATAGTGAGCTAGTCATATTTACAAAAACAAAATAGATCGAGTTCATACCAGCTTTTCCAGGCTCAGTCACTTCATCATATATCATCATTATTGCCTTTCACTTGCATGACCGAACGATGTGAACAATAATAAGCATGCTCGTGCATTGGACTAAAGCTGGAATCTACAAGCAAACACAAAGGAGAAGACAAAGTAATATGGCTCTTTGAAAGCTAAACCGGTATGCATGCAAGAGCCACTAAACATTGTAACCAATATCTTCTACCTTGCCCAAAGAAAAAGAAAACTATTTACACGAGAAAACTCCCAACAAGCAAAAGAAGAAAAAGAAAATCTTTTTGGGTTTTCTCAAACTAGACAGACACACGAAAAGAAAACGAGAAAAAGAAAATAAATTAGCATGGATGATACAGTGGCAAAGTGTGAACACCGGCTAACAAAGTGAAAGCATTAGCAAGAATGTAAAGTCGGTGAGAACACGTACTCCCCCAAACTTAGGCTTTTGGCCTAAGTTGGTCTACTCCCATAGAGGGAAATAACCAGCTCCGGGGTACTTCGGAGTGGACTGAGGATGCCACTGCTGTGTGAGCTACTCTGGCTCCCACTGATAAACTGGCGACTGGTACTCGACTGGTGGCTCGGGCACGGGCACCTGTGGTTGGGCTAGGCCCCAATATGCGTAGATGTCCGAGGGCATAATAATGTACCTGCCTGCATGAAGATTGAACAAAGAAGGAGCAGGCAAAGTAATAGTCTCACGAGTACCCTAACTAAATACCAGGTTATAAATCATCCTTCTATTTATATCTCTATCAAAAAAGTCATGGCGAACCATGCTATCGTAATCTAGATATCTCTCGGGAAGAAGAATCTCTTCTTCCTCTTCCAGTATAATAGGTATCTCAAAGTGTCTAGCAAGACGAGTAGCATAGATACCTCCATAGACAATGCCCTTAGAACGGTTCGTGTTCAACCGTTGAGCTACTATAGCGCCCAAGCTATAAGTTTTATCATTATAAAGGGCTTCGCGCAAGACCGCAAGATCTGGGGAACTAAGTAACCCAGCTTTTCCACGGCCAATCAAACATTGTCCCACAAATAATGAGAAGTACCGAAGCACGGGAAAATGAATGCTAGCAGCTCTAGTGCAAGACACTCCTCTCTCCTCTCCTACAACAATTGTATCGATGAAAGCTTCCAAGTCCCGTGAACGAGGTTCATGAATATCCCCAACGTAAGGTAATTTGCAAACATTGCAAAAATCCTGGAGTGACATGCGCTGGGGGATATCATAAAGTTTGAACTCAACCATAGGAGGATTCTTCCTCGGATAGAAGTTAAAGCTTTGTACGAAGATATTAGTGAGGAGGAGGTATTGCGGACACTTATCTTCAACGAAGGCGGTAAGGCCAGCGTTCTCCACCAAGTGATAAAAGTCCTCATAAATTCCAGCGGCGCGTAAGAACACAACGCTTGGCCACTCGCACGCTCGAACTTCTGCGACTCAAGGGACCAGATACTTGGACTTCTTCTCACTTCCATCATCATTGGGGCCACGGCTTGAAGAGCCTCTTAAGAAGCTCCTCATCTTTTCCCTTTTCTATCTCTGAAAATGGGCTCAACGAAACTCGTAGCAACTACTCCCACAAGTGCCTAGAGGCCATATTACGCATGAAAACTACTTGGGACCAGCTAAAATCAGCATGCAAAGCTCAAGAACATGGTCACCAAGGCAGCAAAAATACGCGGAGTATAAGGCACTAGAGCAAAAACTAATTGGACCAATGGAGGAGTCACTTACCAAGGAGTAATTTCCCCAAAACAGTTCGGAGAATGGTGATTTGAGCAAAGAGATCGAAAATCCCAGCAAGAGGAGCAAGAACACGGGTTTGAGCTGCGAAACGATTTTTTCTGGAGGTAGGAGAACCAGATGAGAGCAAGAATGAGTGGAGGGGGTGCATGTGGGCCTCACAAGCCTAGGTGGAGCGGCCAGGGGGTGCCCGCGCCTCTAGGGCTTGTGGCCCACTGGTGCAGCCCCCAGACAAAATCTTTGTCTCGGTATGTTTCAAGAAATCCAGAAAAAATCATACTTGATTTTCAGGACGATCGGAGAACTTTTATTTTCGGGGTACTTTTCTACCGGACGCTAAAACAGGAAACAGGGAAAACTAATCTAAACCTATCATCTTTCTTCTAAACAACCGAAGGTGAAAGCTTGGAACAGAGGTTTGTGACTCCTCGATTCATCCATCTCATGGTCATCGAAAGAAATCAGTCAGTGAGGTTGATCAAGTCTCTTTGACAAACTTTTTCGAATCGCAAAAGAAGATAGATAATTTTTGAATAGTCACTAGGTTACCTCAATGGGGATGTGTATCTCCTCAAGAAGCAAAGCATACTTCATATTGACACGAGGAATAGGGCATTCAAAGGTCCCAATAAGAATTGATGAAGTTTTTTCGATAGCATTGATGCAATGTACTCGATATTGTTTCTTCGGAAAGTGCACCGTATGCTCATTACCGTTGACATGGAAAGTGACATTGCCTTTGTTGCAATCTATATCAGCCCCTGCGGTGTTTAAAAAGGTTCTTCCGAGGATGACCGCCATGGCATCGTCCTTGGGAATATCCAACATAACAAAGTCTGTTAAGATAGTGACGTTAGCAACCACAACAGGCACATCCTCGCAAATGCCGATAGGGAAAGCAGTTGATTTGTCGGCCATTTGCAGAGAGATTTCAATGGGTGTCAACTTATCCAGTTCAAGTCTACGATAAAGAGAGAGAGGCATAACACTAACACCGGCTCCAAGGTCGCATAACGCAGTTCTAACGTAGTTGCCTTTAATGGAGCAAGGTATAGTGGGTACACGAGGATCACCTAGTTTCTTAGGAGTTCCACCCTTGAAGGTATAATTAGCAAGCATGGTGGAAATCTCAACCTCGGGTATCATCCTCTTATTAGTCAGAATATCTTTCATGCACTTAGCATACGGAGACATCTTGAGCATATATGTCAAACGCATTTGCAGAAAGACAGGTCTGATCATTTCAATGAATCGCTCAAAATCCTCATCATCCTTTTTCTTGGTTGGTTTGGGAGAAAAGGGCATGGGTTTCTGAACCCATGGTTCCCTTTCTTTACCATGCTTCCCAAGAGCGAAGTCATTCTTATCGAATCTCTTACTCTTAGGATGTGGGTTATTAAGATCAACAGGTTCAATATCCACATCCTTATCATTGCTAGGTTGAGCATCTTCATGAACATCACTATTGATATTATCATTAGGCTCATGTTCATCACCAGATTGTGTTTCAGCATCAGAAACAGAGACATCGTTTGGACTCTCAGGTGTAGCAGCAATAGGGTTGCTAGCGTGCAGGTTCCTATCATCTTTCTTCTTCTTTCTAGGATGACTAGGTGCATCAGTGCTAACTCCTTGAGAATCTTGTTCAAATCTCTTTGGATGACCCACAGGATACAAAGGTTCCTGGGTCATTCTACCGCCTCTAGTAACGACTCTAATGGAATTGTCATTCAACTCATTGAGCAAGTCATTCTGAGCTTTAAGTACTTGTTCTACCTGAGTAGTAACCATAGAGGCATGTTTACTCAGAAGCTTAAGATCGTTGACATTCCTGTCCACACAAGCACTTAAATGACTAAGCATACGAGCATTCTGTTCCAATTGTCTGCTAACATAATCATTGAAACTTTGTTGTTTGGCAACAAAGTTATCAAATTCATCCAGGCATAGGCTAGCAGGTTTATCAAAAGGAATATCACTATCATCAAACCTACGTAGAGAATTAACTTCTACTACCTGTATCGGGTTATCAAGACCATGGATCTCTTCGAGAGGTGGTAGATTTTTGACATCTTCAGATTTTAATGCCTTTCTCTCGCATAGTTGTCTTGGTTTCTTGCATATCTTCAGGACTGAGGAATAGAATACCTCTTTTCTTCGGAGTTGGCTTAGGAGGTGGTTCGGGAGTAGGCCAAGCATTCTCATTGCACAAGATGTTATTCAGTAGAATCTCAGCTTGTTCTACGGTTCGTTCCCTAAAAACACAACCGGCACAACTATCTAGGTCGTCTTTGGAAGCATCGGTAAGTCCATTATAGAAGATATTAAGTATTTCATTCTTCTCAAGAGGGTGATCATGCAAAGCATTCAGTAGCTCGATGAGCCTCCCCCAAGCTTGTGGGAGACTCTCTTCCTCATCTTGAGCAAAGTTGTATATTTCCTGCAAGGCAACTTGCTTCTTATGGGCAGGGAAATATTTTTCAGAGAAGTAGTAGACCATATCCTGGGGCTACACACACAACCAGGAGCACGAGAAGTGAACCAAGTCTTAGCATCATCCTTTAGCGAGACAGGAAACAGCTTGAGGATATAGTAGTGGCGGATCTTTTCCTCACTAGTGAATAGGGTGGCTATATCGTGCAGTTTGGTAAGATGGGCTACAACCGTTTTAGACTCATAACCGTGAAAAGGATCAGATTTGACCAGAGTGATTAGCTCAGGGTCGACAGAGAATTCATAATCCTTATCGGTCACAAAGATAGGCGAAGTAGCAAACTTCAGGTCGTATTTCATCCTAGCTTTCAAAGATTTTTCTTTCCACTTGAGCAGTAATTTGTCAACATCATAGCTATCCTTACACGCAAGAAAGTCCTCAGCTATCTCTCCCTCCATAACATAACGTTCAGGCATAACCGGCAATTCACGCATAGTACCAGGTTCTACTTCAATAATATCAGCAGTTTCAGAAGTATCATCACATCTAGCAGCAACTCTAGAAATTTGTGCATCAAAGAATGCACCTAGTGGCACAGCAGTATCAAGCATAGCATCATGAGTCATAGTATCAAGCATAGCATCATCAGGCATAGTATCAAGCATAGCATCATCATAAGCATCATGGGCAGCAGAAGTAGCATCATCAAGCACAGGCGACATATCAAGATTTCTAGCAGGAGGTGATGTCGCAAACTTACTCATAACTGAAGGTGAATCAAGTGCAGAGCTAGATGGCAGTTCCTTACCTCTCCTCGTAGTGGAAGGTACGATTTTAGTTCTTGGATCTTTCGGATTCCTCATAGTGACCAACAGACGAAAATCCCAAGTGACTCAGAGAATATAGCTGTGCTTCCCCGGCAACGGCGCCAGAAAATAGTCTTGATAACCCACAAGTGTAGGGGATCACAACAGTGTTCGAGGGTAGAGTATTGAACCCAAATTTATTGATTCAACTCAAGGGGAAGCGAAAGAATATTTTCAAGTATTAGCAGCTGAGTTGTCAATTCAACCACACCTGAAAGTATCAGTAGCAAAGTAGTATGATAGCAATGGTGCCAGAAAGTGGTCTGTTGACGGTAGACTATTCCTGACTTGTTGTATCAATGGCGCTAGAAAAGTCTTGCAACAGGTAACAGCAAAGTAACAAGTAACATCAGTAGTGACAGCAGTAACAAGTAAGAGCAGTAGTGACAACAGTAGCAGCAAAGTAACGTAGCAAGGACCAGTAGTAAAAGACTCGTAGGCATTGGATCGGTGATGGATGATTATGCCGGATATGATTCATCATGTAACAGCTATAATATGGAGAGATAAGTAACTAGCTCCCGTTCGTCAATCTAATGTAGGCATGTATTCCGTATGTAGTCATACGTGCTTAGGGAAAAGAACTTGCATGACATCTATTGTCCATCCCTCCCGTGGCAGCGGGGTCCTAATGGAAAATACGGGATATTAAGGTTCTCCTTTTAATAAAGAACCGGACCAACGCATTTACACTTGGTGAATACATGAACTCCTCATACTATGGTCACCTCCGGGAGTGGTTTCGGCTATTGTCACTCCGGGGTTTCCAGGTCATAACACATAGTAGGTGACTACAACTTGTAAGATAGGATCTAAAACACACATATATTGGCGACAACACAATAGGTTCAGATATGAAATCATGGCACTCGGACCCTAGTGACAAGCATTAAGCATGGCAAAGTAGTAGCAACATCAATCTCAGAACATAGTGGATACTAGGGATCAATTCCCGTCAAAACTAACTCGATTACAGGATAGATCTCATCCAACTCATCACCGTCCAGCAAGCCTATGATGAGATTACTCACGAACGGTGAAGAGCATCATGGAATTGTCGATGGAGGAAGGTTGATGATGACGATGGCGACGATTTCCCCTCTCCGGAGCCCAGAACGGACTCCAAATCCGCCTTCCAGATGAAGAACAGGAGGTGGCGGTGCCTCCGTATCGTAAAACGTGATGAATCCTTCTCCCTGGTTTTTTCCAGGCGAAACGAAATATATAGAGCTGATTTTGGAGGCGGTGGAGCCTTGTGGGCCCCACAAGCCTGGTTGGTGCGGCCTGGGGGGTGGCCGGGCCGTCTGGGCTTGTGGCCCACTGGCTCACCCCCTCCGGTGGATCTTTGCGCACGTATTTTTCATTAATTCCAGAAAAATTCTCCGTAAATTGTCAAGTCATTCCGAGAACTTTTACTTCTGCACAAAAACAACACCATGGCAACTCTGCTGAAAACAGCGTTAGTCCGGGTTAGTTCCATTCAAATCATGCAAATTAGAGTCCAAAACAAGGGCAAAAGAGTTCGGAAAAGTAGATATGACGGAGACGTATCAGGTATCAAGTAACAAAAGTGAGTATAAACGGTAATGCAATGCTTGGAAATAAGTCCTAGGGTTCCTACTTTCACAAGTGCAATCTCTCAACAATGCTAACATAATAGAATCATATGATCGTCTCTCAATGTGTGATGAAGAATAACTCCAAAGTTCATAAGTAGCTGAGAAGATAAGATAAAATTGTTGTAGGTAGGAGAACTACCTCAAAGTATCATCATTTCCGATCAATCCATTGAGGTATTCCTATAAATGTAACAAACAACCTTAGATATCATACTAGAATAACACCTGTGATACATATCAATGAACCCTAATGTCACCTAGATACTTCAATGCCAGCTCAAGCATCCGTGGGTTAATTATTCGACATGCATCAAACAATTTCAGATTCATCATATTCAATGCAACACAAAAAAACTTCAAAGGTACGCCAATATTTCTATTGGAGAAAGTAGGAATAGAATGTGTATGAACCCATTTGCATAGCTTACCCCATTGTCACCATGGTAATCCGCAAGTTGAGTACCAAAACATATATCAAGTGAATCAATAGAACACCCCATTGTCACCACGGGTATCCACATGCAAGACATACATCAAGCCATCTGAAATCCAATATTCAATCCGACATAATAAAATCTCAAGGGAAAGATTCAATTCATCACATCAAGATAGCAAGGGAAAAACACTATATGTTCCAACTATATTACCAAACCTTGGAATACATCAAGATCGTAAAATCTCAAGAACACGAGAGAGGGAGAGATAAAAAATCGTAAAATCCAACCATATGTTCCAACTATATTACCAAACCTTGGAATACATCAAGAACACTAGTGGTACATACCCGCAGCCCCGAGGGTGAACTACTCCCTCCTCGTCATGGACACCGTCAAGATGATGAAGATGGCCTCCGGTGATTACTGCCCCCACCAGTAGCAAGCCAGAGCAAGGCTCCGGATGAGTTTTCTTCGGTATAGAGGCTTGCAACGGCGGGGTGGAAGATCTAGGTTAACTTCTGAGGGTTTCTGCATATGTAGAATTTTTCAGCGTTGGAATGACATCAAACGAATCCTTGAGGTGTTCCCATGCCATCAGGGCGTGCCGAGGGGGTGGGTGCGCCCTCTTGGCTTGGAACCAACAAGTGGGCCCCCTCCGGTGGTACTTCGCTCCAGTATTTCTTATTTGCTCCAGAAAAAATGACAAAAAGTTTCAAGCGATTCCGAGAACTTTTATTTTCTACACAATTAAACAACACCACGATAATTCTGCTAAACACAACACAAGTCTGGGTTAGTTCTAGTTAGATCATGTAAAGTGCATCTAAACCATATAAACATATCGTAAACATAGGTAAATATGGCATGAATACTTCATAAATTATTGATACATTAGAGATGTATCAGCACCCGCAAGCTTAATTCCTACTCGACCTTGAGTAAATAAATGATAAAAGAATTATATATGAAGTGTCAATGCTTGCATAGTATATAATTTTGATCAATGATAATTTCAGTCACTTTTCTAGCATCATAACCAACAACTCTTTCTCATAAAACTTCTAATGATCAAGTAGCAAGCTATTCACATGTTAAAGTATAAACCATAAACTTTCTTGAAAACCAAAAAAATATCTTCTCAGTCATCAAAAAATTATAATTCATCTTATTTCCAAGAAGGGTTTATGTAAGAGCTTTAATGTAGCAAATTCCACATACTCAACTATCATTTAGTTTTGGAAAAATTCGATTTTAAACCTTAAACTCGTAGAGGTTCGGCGAAACGAACCCTAAAGTCGAAATTCATGTCGATTGTACCTTGAACTATGCAATCCCGATCTAAATCAAACCCTGGGATTGTTTGCTAAACCCGGATTGTAAAGGATGGCCGGGATTGTTCTTTTAGACAATGGGTCGGGCCTAGTTCGCTCGTTCTTTTTTCATTTTTTCTATTTATATTTTTCTATTTTCTATTTTTTATGCATGTTTGTCCTCATTTTGAAAAAAACGTTCATCTTTGTGATGCTGGATGTTCGACCTCCTCAGCCTCAAGGGTCGTCGTGCCCGTGCGGGTCTTCATGATGTTGGACCTCCTCAGCCTCATGGGTGTCGTGCCCCTATGGGTCTTCATGATTCTGGACCTCCTCGGTCTCATGGGTGTGTACGACGTTGGCACCCGGTGTTCATATTCTCCAACACCATGGCGTTCGTGGCATCCCTGTTCATCACCATGCTACTCATCATCGACGACAAGAATCTCCACAAGAATAAGCCTCGGTATCGCATGCTCTACAGGGAGGGACACCGACACACAGCTGCAGGGAGACCGACACCACCATGTACGCGGCATGCAGCTGCAAGGAGACCGACACCACTCTCTATGTGGTCTACCTGGTTGGCACCGTTCTCGCATACATCCTACTCCATCGCTTCTGCAGTTCATCATCAAAATTATTTCTCATTGTTTCAGCCCAGCCCATCAAAATGTTCTTGCATTCAAAATATGTTCATATTCCCAAAGAATAATCGAGTTTCAAAATTTGATTTGGATTTTTAAAAACTTTCCATGTTTAGAAAAATGTTCTGGGATTTCATAAAAATGTTTGTATTTCAAAGAGTGTCCAAAAATTTCAAAAAATGTGCTCGCTTTTATTTTTTTCACTACTTACGAAAAATGTCCGTTTTTCAAAAAATATTTGTCTTCCTATAATTCAAAACTATTTTAAAATGTTCCACGTATTCAAGAAATTCTTCTTATTTTTAAAATGGTTGCTATTATAAAAAAAAGATTTGAATTTTTCTCTTTTAATCTCGTGGTCGTGACACAGCTAATGGACCGGCCCAAGTTACCCGCCCATGCACGAAACGCGGGCATTTGGAAAAAATTAAGTGGGCTGGTCCAGCAGGTAGTAGGCTGTGCGCCTATTGAAAAAAATCGAAAAAACTAAAACGGGCTGACCCATCACACGAATCCGAGTTGATATGGTGAGAGGGTTCGATTTAGACAGGAACTGCATAGTTCAGGGTACAATCGACTGTGTTTTCAACTTGAGGGTTCATTCCGCCTGACCAATACAAGTTCAAGGTTTAAATTAGACTTTTCCTTTACTTTTCCATGATTGGTGACACTCAAAGCATATTTGTAGAACAAATAGTTTAAGTCAAAACATAGAAAGATAGGGGCTTAATGATTCGCCCTCCCAACTTATTTATCTCACGGATAATGTCAACAACAATGAATCATGATCACCTCCATTCAACTGGAAATATGTGTCTAGATCTTTTGCCCACACATGATGCTTGCCAACTAAGGAATTAACAGATTGGAATAGGGATGAACATTATTGGCCCTTGCATAAAAGAAAATACAGAAAAGTGAATATATAAAAGTAGAATATAGGCCCTTCGCGGAGGGAAGAAGACGTTGTCATGCACTTTTTATTTTTGGATGTGCAAGATCTTAGTGGAAAGGAACATCACTTTATATTTCCCCTTGTGATATAAAACATTATTTGAAGTCCTTCGCTTATATTTTTTCACCATCACAAGTTCTTACAAAGCTTATTTTCCCTTCGAGTAAAAGATCATACATATCTAGGACCAATTTTTACTGCTTTTTGCACTGATTAAAACTTACGTGAAGGATCTTATTCAATCTATAGGTAGATATGGCGAATTCTGATGGCAAAAAACTAGGTTTAAGGGTTTTTTGATGCACAAGTAGTATCTATAATTAGTAAGAACTTTTGGCTAGCAAAGGATCCTAAGCAAGCACCACATGTTAGAGGCTCCATGACAATATAACTTCTATGTGAATATGAACGAACATAACCATTGCATTGTCTTTGTTGTCCAACATCAACTTTTCAATCAAATTTCAAACTAATGAATGGTGGCTCACAATGATACAAGATGTCCAAGAAGTATATTTACATGTGAAATCTCTCTTCCTTCAATATTCTTTCATGAATTGTTCAAGTGACCAATACTATGTTTATTAACTTCCAATAAATTTGACCGATTATACTTTTTGTATGTGAAGTTATTAATCCCCATGGGACAAGCATATGAAGCATATATATAATTTCACGTTTATGACATTCAATTCATTCAACATTTTTCTTCGGATGTAAGTGAATCACAAGAGTAGACATCAAACTACTCTCGAAAGATATAACTGAAGATCAATGAGTAGTGAAACAATTAAGTAGCTATGTGAGGAGTATCTCTCAATAAAGATTCCTAGATCTTAAAATTTATTAAAAATCTAACAAAACAAAAATACACTCCAAGAATAGCACATATCATGTGGACAAATGAAAACTTAGGCTCAACATAGGCTAATCGATGTTTGTTGACGAATAGAGGTGGGATGCAAAACATCCCCAAGCTTAGATGCTTGAGACTTCTTGTAATATTTACTTGGGGTGCCTCGGGCATCCCCAAGCTTGTGTTTTTGTATCTCGTTCAATCCTCTCATATCCCAGTTTCACCTAAGTGTCAAAAACTCCATCCACATAAAACTTGAAAAGAACCTATGAGATAGGTTAGTACACATCAGAATAAATCAACACTTCATGTACTCCCAAGACAAGTTTCTTAATAATTTTAAAATATTAGGTAATGTACAATATCATTTACACACACAAACACTATATATATATACATATATGTATATATATATATATATGTGTGTGTGTGTATATATGTACGGATTGACTATTCATCACCCTGGGTGAAGAATGGTTATTGTTCACCCCCTCTCTTTTCACATCAATGCATCGTAATTTTATGTTTCAATTTTTTTCTTATTTCATACGTAAAAAGAGACCGCAAGAAAATATATAGTCTCTATAAAAAATATTTTATGTCACGTAAAATTACAAACATAAAACATAGTGTAAAATATACATGAAATGCGATTTTTTTTGGTCTTATGACCAATATTTTTAATTTTTTACATCAAATTTTATGTAATGAAACAATATTAATGTAACTACTATTATTCCAAATGTAATTTATTTATGAAACGGTCGTAAGATTACCTGAGTGAAGAATAACTTATTTTACACCATAGGTGATGAATAGACTTTCTCTCTCTCTCTCTCTCTCTCTCTCTCTATATATATATATATATATATATATATATATATATATATATATATATATATATATATAATCCATATAATCTCTAGGATAAGTAGATAACAAAACTATAACAACAATTTGTTTAAACAGAATAGTTTGTAGGAGTTAATTTGAAAAATGTACTTATGTAAATCCAGAAATTCTGAAAATTTAAGAAATGATAAAGAATTTGTATGGAAGTAATGTGTAAAAATTTAAAAAAAATCCAAGTTCCAGTAAAATCTCATAATTCATATACTACAACAAAAGTTTATGTTCTTGTACATCACAAATCACGCATGCAATTCAAACATTCTAAAGGCAATTCTTGGAATTTTTAGTGAAAAAATGATTAAAATAAAACATGCAATTCAAGCATTCTAAAGGCAATTCTAAAACCAATCAAATACTAACAAAATAAAATGATGCTCCAAGCAAAACACATATCATTTGATGAATAAAAATATAGCTCCAAGTAAGATATATCGGTAGTGTTGTAGACGAAAGAGGGGATTCCTTCCGGGGCATCTCAAATCTTAGGTGCTTGCGTATTCCTTGTATATTACCCTCGAGGTGCCTTGGGCATCCCCAAGCTTAGTTTCTTTCTGCTCCTTATTCTACTCATATTGGTATCTCACTCAAGACTTGAAAACTTCAATCAGACAAAACTTAACGGAACTTCGTGAGGTGGGTTAGTGTAATAAAGATAGACCATTCAGTTAGGTACTGTCTAGACAAGATTCATAATTGTCATCACATAATAAATACTTTATTATATCATTTGAATAATTTGTATCACTAAATATAAGCTACGGAAACATTTAAACAAGCAAACTATGCATGCAAAACAGAATCCGCCAAAAACAGAGAAGTCTGTAAAGATCTCAACTTAAACCATACTTCTCCACCTCTCGAAATACTTAAAACTTAAGACAATGCCGAGAATTTGCATATAAAAATTGTGCAAAATTTTCTGAATTTTTTATGCCCTAGTAAAACGACATAATTTCTATAGTGTACACAAAAGTTTCTGTTTTTGCACAAAAGCAAATCAAAAAGTATCCACACTATCCCAAATGCTTTACTTGGGATATTATTAAAATAAAATACACGAAACATGATTAGTACATTAGCCAAATCCTTTTAACACAAAAACGGAAAGGAAAAGTGGTGGGTTCTCTCCCAACAAGCACTTTTCTTTAATGCCTTTTAGCTAGGCATGATGATTTCAATGATGCTCACATAGAAGGTAGTAATTGAAACATGCAAGAGAGCATCATGAATTGCAAGCCAAGCAGATTAAAGTCTAACCAACTTCCTACACATATGTATATTGTAATCAAACACTTTATTGTAGCAATAATCAACTTGCATAGGAAGGCAAAACAAGCATGACTTCTAAAGTTTAAACACATAGAGAGAAAACTTGTTACAATTGGAATACCTAGAAGCATATGTTCCTCCCTCATGATAATTTTCAATAAAATCATGAAGTAATTCAGTAATAAAACTATCACATAAAGGATTCTCTCCATGATCCACAGACATAGAATTTTCATTACTCTCCACATAAGCAATTTCCTTCTCATTCATAGTAGTGGGAGAAAAATAAAATAAAATAACTATCATGATATACTTGATTGACATAACAAAATTGAACATTAAAATTATGATGACAAGATTCATGGTTACTATCACTGTTTATAGCATACATGTCATCACCATAATCATCATAGATAGGAGGTATGCCATCATCATAATAAATTACCTCATCAAAACTTAGGGGACTAAATATATCATCTTCATGAAACATAGCATCCCCAAGCTTGTGGCTTTGTGTATCATTAGCATCTTTGATATTAATAAAATTCATACAAAAAATATTGCTATCATGCTCATCATTCAAGGATTTAACAATATTTTTTTATAAATTCTTCCTCTAACAATTAAGCACAATTTTCCAACCAACATTTTCACCAAATACATTATAAAGGCAAAGCAATTGAGGCAACCTCAATTTCATTTTTTGTAGTTTTATTTTATAAAACCAAACTAGTGAGAGATAAGAAATTAAAATATTCAATTGCAAGATCTAAGGATAGACCTTCAAGCACTCACCTCCCCGGCAACAACGTCAAAAAGAGCTTGATGTCTACTACACAACTTTATTCTTGTAGACTCAGTTGGGCTTCCAAGGGCATAGTTTTGTAGGATAGTAGAATTTTCCCTCAAGTGGATGACCTAAATTTGATCAATCCATGGGAGGTTTAAGATCAAGATGGTCCCTCTCAAGCAACCGTGCAATCAAGTACAGGAAATCTCTTGTGTCCCCAATACATCCAATAATATGGCAAATTGTATAGGTGCACTAGTTCGGCGAAGAGATGGTGATACAAGTGTAGTATGGATAGTAAATATAGGTTTCTTAATATGAAAATATAAAACCATCAAGGTAGAAATTACAAAATTGAGCATTAATGGTATTGCAATGCTTGGAAATAAGGCCTAGGGTTCATACTTTCACTAGTGCAATCTCTCAATAAGGCTAATGTAATAGAATCATATGTTCATCCCTCAACCTGCGAGAAAGAATCACTTGAAAGTTCATAAGTAGCGGAGAACATAATATGAAATTGTTGTAGGTAGTAGCACCACCTAAAAGTTATCCTCTCCGATCAATCCATTGAGCTATTCCTATAAGTGTCACAAACAGCCCTGGAGTTCGTACTAGAATAACACCTATGAAACATATCCATCAACCCTAATGTCACCTATATAATCCAATGTCAGCTCAAGTATCCGTGGGTTAATTATTTGACGTGCATCAAACAATTTCAGATTCATTATATTCAATCTAACACAAAGAACTTCAAAGGGTACACCAAGATTTCTATTAGAGAAAGTAGGACAAGAACGTTATCAACCCATATGCATAGATTACCCCATTGTCACCATGGGAATCTACAAGTTGAGTGCCAAACAAATATCAAGTGAATCAATATAACACCCATTGTCACTATGGGTATCCACATGCAAGACATACATCAAGTGATTTGAAAGACAATATTCATTTTGACATAACAAAACCTCAAGGGAAAGACTCAATTCATCACATCAAGATAGCAAGGGACAAACACCATATGATCCAACTATATTAACAGAGACGATGACACATCAAGATCATGACATCTCCCGAACACGAGAGAGAGAGAGAGAGGTCAAACATATAGCTACGGATACATGCCCTTAGCCTGAAGGTTGAACTACTCCATCCTCGTTATGGAAACCACTCGAATGATAAAGATGGCCTCCGGTGATAATTCCCCCTCCTGTAGGGTGCTGGAACAGGGTTCCACATTAATTTTATTTGGTAGAGAGCCTTGCCATGGTGGAGCGGAAGTTCTAGGTTAACTTTTCATGGTTTCTGTATATATACATTTTTTAGCATTGGAATCACGTCAAACGAAGCCAAGAGCTTGTCCCAGGCCACAAGGGCACGCCTAGGGGGTGGGCATGCCATGTTGGCTTAGCACCAATATGTGTCCCCCTATAGTGGTTCATCGCTCGAGTATTTCTTATTTTCTCTAGCAAAAATCATCAAAATGTTTGGGCGATTCTAAGAACTTTTATTTTCTGCACAAAAACCAACAACATGGTAATTCTCATGAAAATAACGTGAGTCTGGGTTAGTTCTAATTAAATCACATAAATTGCATCAAAACCATAATAAATATTGTAAACATAGGTAAATATGGCATGAATACTTCATAAATTATCGATACGATGGAGACCTATCAGACACTATGAAGATGCATTAACAGTTTAGATTAAATCGTTAGCAACTCCGAGTTGCAGCGAAAGAAGAGTTGGTGTAGATCGTTGATGAAGTTCCTCAAAGAATTCATGAACGATCCCTTGAACTGAAGACCGAAAGCACAACCTCTCCACAGATTGCACGCATACGGTCTTCAAGATCTAGTAGTTGTTCGTCGTTCAGAGCTAATTGTCGGTGAAGAGTGAGACGGAGGATATTAGAATCATACTAGGCTTCTAATTATGACGATTAGGTCTAGCTCTAATTATCTCAATTAGAACTACATCCAGAGAACAAGAGGAGGCTCTAAAAACTTGCGTAGAAAATAGGGCCAACACCTCTAGTATATATACATGGAGGTAAGTGGAGGGGGAGCAACAAAGTGAGAACAAGACCCTTGCACGGACCCTAGGTGGAGGAAAACCCCTCCAATTTTCCCCCCTTCCTATTTGGAGGAGCCTCCACCTATTCGCCACTTTCACCTAATATGGTTTCCACCACTTGGCCTTGAGGGCCTATTGATATTAAATTACATATAAATGTCTCCTAAAAATTACTAGTCTTTTACTATTAATTTATCATCTCGAGATGTTCCCATATATATAATTTTATTAGCCGATAACCCATGGAACCCTTCCGGTCATCCCGAAACACTTCCGGTTCCTCTTGAAGCTATTTTGATCATTAATGTAACTATTTCATAAATATTTCCTCATTACTCCTGTCTTATTAATAGTCAACACATTGTGATTACCTTATGTTTGTGACCCTATAGGTTCGATTAAATGTAAACATGAACAAAAGCCCTTTCTTTCGATGATCGATAGCGGAATCATGGACGCCCATATCAAGCCCTATGAGTACATGAATGGCATTCAAGTGAACCTTTGGTTATAATGTGATACTCCCTTTGCCCCACGAACCTTTACAAAACCTGAGGTGAGATGTATTGATATCCTCTTAAGTCATTGTCATGCTTACCATAGTAGTCTCCTCATTTTTGGTTTTGTTCTTTCTCGTTGACATCTTGTGGCATCCCCGTGAACTAGTCACATGTGACTGGCCAGACGATGATGGATGCCATCACACTGAGATGGCCCCAAGAATATCTCTCCATCGTTGGAGGATCAAATATCACTAATGATTTATCTAGTTTCTTGTCAAACTTTTTGATGAACCTATAAGTTGTCATTATGATTACCTTGTAATAGATGACGTTTGAGGAACCCCAAAACCCATCGATGGTAAGAAGAAACTACGATGTTCTCATGGTCTGAGGAACTTACACCTATGTTAACTCTCCTTTTTATAACAATTGACCGATGACTATATAATCTGAAAGTATAACGTACATGTTTTGGGTTAATTCTATATATCGCTCTTCGAACATCATATTCTCAAATTTGTTTTAGGACTATCATCACACTTAATGATATCTTAAGGTCTGGAAACATGATAAAAAACAACACGTGAGAAAGTCTTAGAGGCGAGACTAGGAATATTATTTAGTATTTATGATTCCTCACGTGCATATGAGTTTTGCACTAAATCACATATTTCAAGATCATAGCAATTATAGCATAGAATATAAAATATTAATTGTAAAGATGACAAATTCAATAATACGATAGTATTGCCTCTAGGGTATAGTTCCAATAATAGTCGTGTTACCACCCCTCCACCGCGTGCGGCGAAGAGGACCCAGATTCAGACGTCTCATCCAACGGTGCCGACGTGCTCGAGGAAATGCCTACAACTAAAAAATGTCTTTTCTTTGGATTTCCAATTTCTCAAATGATTTTTGAATGATGTGATTCTAGTTTTAGGGTTTTCTATTTCTTTTTTCCTAATGAACATGCATTGAACGGGAACGATTCTCACGCCAACGCCCTATTGGAAACTAACACACATTTCCCACAACACCAGTCGACATTCTTTGACTATATATATGGGCCAATGGAACTTCCACCTCCCCTCACCAGTATTGACTCACACCAGTCTTCCTCACACTGGTGTTGCATCACTAGGTCACTTTTCCCCACACTCCACTGCGTTATCAATGGTAGTTCTAGTTGAAGCCGTGATGGAGGTCGCGCCTACTACCGCCTCTACGTCAGAGCTTGGTGACGCCCGTGTTGTAGAACACGTCGCTGCCCCAACAGTGTCATTGTCCCAAAGACCCCGATTTTATTTATCGATGATTTATTCTGCAAGCACCACCATATGTTTCCTTCACGATCCATTATCGAGGCAAATTCCGATACTCTACTGTAGGGGAGATCTATCCCTCGAGCCTTCTTCATCAACATTGAACCTAGCATGACATTACGTGAGAGTACTCCTTGGACTATGTGCGCATAATAGTAGCTAGATGTCATATTATCTTCCCTGTTCGTCAATACAACAATCATATGATCTGTAGTACATGATTGTGATTCATCTGATTTAATGAATTACTCGTGTGTTTGTTGCGATGTGATGAATTATCACATTATAGTCATATCTATATATGATTTATTTTGAATTCATATGATTTCTTTGTTGCATGGTTTATAGAGATATATGATCTCCAACCTATTGTTCTTGCGCTGCTATGTTTAGATGAATGCTCTCCAAGAGGGAGTTGTGTATTTTAGTTGGGTTTAGCCTTGCAAGTAATATATCTTAGTGGCAGAAGTTGAAAGAGGCTTGTATTGTGTTATTGACAATAAGGATATAGTTGCGTTGTTGTCTCACTGATGCCATGCCCCGTTTTACTTAATACTGTGAGATGCATGTAGGATAGCGATTTTGGGGTGGAATATTAGCTATAGGTGCAGTTGGATAACTGTGTATCGATATAAGGACATAATACATATACGCTATTATTGTTGGAAATATGCCCTAGAGACAATAATAAAATAGTTATGATTACATTTCCTGTTTCAATATAATCGTTTATTATCCATGCTATAAGTGTATTGAATGAAAACATAAATGCATGTGTGGATGTATAGACAAAACTATGTCCCTAGTAAGCCTCTAGTTGACTAGCCAGTTGATCAAGGATGGTTAAGGTTTTCTGACCATATACAAGTGTTGTTACTTGATGACTCGATCCCATCATTGGGAGAATGATATGATGGACAAGACCCAAACTATAAGCGTCGCATGTGCTTGTGTCATTTTGTTGCTATTGTTTCCTGTGTGTCAAGTATTCATTCCTATGACCATGAGATCATGTAACTCACTGACACCGAAGGAATACCTTGTGTGTATCAAACGTTGCAACGTTAGTGGGTGACTATAAAGGTGCTCTACATGTATCTCCAAAGGTGACCGTTGACTTAGCATGGATCAAGACTGGGATTCGTCACTCCGTGTGACGGAGAGGTATCTCGGGGCCCACTCGGTAATACAACATCACATATAAGCCTTGCAAGCAATGTGACTAAAGTGTTAGTCACGGGATCTTGTATTACGGAACGAGTAAAGAGACTTGCCGGTAACGAGATTGAAATAGGTATAGGGATACCATGATCAAATCTCGGGCAAGTAACATATCGAAGGATAAAGGGAATGGTATACGGGATTATATGAATCCTTGGCACAGAGGTTTAACCGATAAGATCTTCGTAGAATATGTAGGATCCAATATGGACATGCAGCTCCTGCTATTGGATATTGACCGGGGAGTGTCTCAGGTCATGTCTGCATAGTTCTCGAACCCACAGGGTATGCACACTTAAGGTTCGATGACGTTTTGATATAGTTGAGTTATAGGTGCTAGTGATCGAAGTTTTGTTTGGACTCCCGGATGAGATCACGGACGTCATGAGCGTTACAGAAATGGTCCAGAAACAAAGATTGATATATAGGATTGTTGCATTTGGCTTCCGAAATGATTTCGGGCATTGCCGACAGTGTACCGGGAGTGACGAATGGGTTCCGTGGTTTTACCGAGAGGGGCCACCCACCCGGGAGAGAACCTATTATGCCCATGGGTGGTATACCAGCCCTTAGTGGGCTGGTGTAGCCAGCCAAATAGGGCTATTTTGGCCAAGGAGAAAAAACAATACAAAAGGGAAAAAAGAGAGGAGGTTGGAAGGAAGGAAGGGACTCCTCCCTCCAAACCGAATTGGAGGAGGATCCCTCCTCCTCCCACTTCGACCGACGCCCTAGAGGCTCCCTTGAGCCTCGAGGCTAGCCCCTCCCATCCTCTTAAATATACTAGATGTTTTATGGTTTTTGAGACACAATTTTGCCACGTGCAACCCTAAACCTCTAGTTCGTAGTTCTTCCTCTAGATCGAATTTCTGCGGAGCTCGGGCGGAGCCGTGTAGGAATAGATCATCACCATCACCGGTACGCTGTCACGCTGCCGGAGAACTTATCTACTTCCTCGTCTCTCTTGTTGGATCAAGAAGGCGGAGATCGTCATCGAGTTGTACGTGTGCGGAACGCGGAGGTGTCGTTCGTTCGGTGCTAGATCGGGACGGATCGTGGGACGACGGTGATTTGTCCACTACATCAACAGCGTTTCTTAATGCATCCCGCTTAGCGATCTATAAGGGTATGTGGATCCAATCTCCCTCTCGTAGATGAACATCACCATGATAGGTCTTCGTGTGCGTAGGAAATTTTTTGTTTCCCATGCAACGTTCCCCAACAGTGGCATCATGAGCTAGGTTCATGCGTAGATGTAATCTTGAGTAGAACACAAAAGTTTTTGTGGGCGTTGATGTTCGATTTTCTGCCCTCCTCGGTCTTTTATCGATTCAGCGGTATTCTTGGATTGAAGCGACCCAGACCAACCTTACTCGTACGCTTACGATAGACCGGTTTCATCGACCAACATGCAACTTGTTGCATAAAGATGACTGGCGGGTGTCTGTTTCTTCAACTTTAGTTGAATCGGATTTGACCGAGGCGGTCCTTGGAGAAAGGTTAAATAGAAATTTGCATATAACTGTTGTGGCTTTTGCCTAAGTAAGATGCAACCATACTAGATACCCATCACAGCCACGTAAAACATGCAACAACAGATTGGAGGACGTCTAACTTGTTTTTGCAGGGTATGCATGTGATGTGATATGGCCAAAGACATGATGTGATATATTGGATGTATGAGATGATCATGTTTTAATAGTTAACTATCGACTTGCATGTCGATGCTACGGCAACCGGCAGGAGCCATAGGGTTGTCTTGAAACTAACATTTGTGCTTGCAGATGCGTTTACTATACTGCTAGGTTGTAGCTTTAGTTGTAATAGCATAGATAGCACGACAACCTCGATGGCGGCATGATGATGGACATCATGGTGTGGCGCCGGTGACGATGAAGATCACGTCGGTGCTTTGGTGATGGAGATGAAGAAGCACGAGATCATGGCCATATCATGTCACTTATGAATATCATGTGACGTTAATCCTTTTATGCACCTTATCTTGTTTAGAACGACGGTAGCATTATAAGGTGATCCCTCACTTAAATTTCAAGATAAAATTGTGCTCTCCCCGACTGTGCACCGTTGCGATAGTTCGTCGTTTCGAGACACCATGTGATGATCGGGTGTGATAGACTCAACGTTCACAAACAACGGGTGCAAAACAGTTGCACCCGCGGAACACTCGGGTTATACTTGACGAGCCTAGAATGTACATACATCGCCTCGGAACACAAGAGACCGAAAGGTCAAGCATGAATCGCACAGTTGATATGATTAACATAGAGAAGTTTACCACTTAAACTACACTCAACTCACGTGATGATCGGACTTGAGTTAGTGAATTTGGATCATGCCACACTTAAATAACTAGAGGGATGTCTATTTGAGTGGGAGTTTATTAGTAATATGATTAGCTGAACTCTAATTGTCTTGAACATAGTCTAAGTAAAGTTTGCAATATTTTTATGTTGTAGATCAATGGCTCGCGCAGTAGCAACCCTGAATTTCAATACATTCCTAGAGAAAGCTAAGCTGAAAGATGATGGTAGCAACTTTCTAGACTGGGCTCATAATCTAAGGCTTATCCTACAAGCTGGGCAAAAGAATTATGTCCTTGATGCAGCGCTAGGAGATGAACCACCCGCTATGGCTGATCAAGATGTTTTAAACGCTTGGCAAGCGCGTAAGGAGGACTACTCAGTAGTTCAATGTGGAGTCTTGTATGGTTTTGAACCGTCACTTCAACGACGCTTTGAACGTCATGGAGCATATGAGATGTTCCAGGAGTTGAAGTTTATATCTAAGAAGAATTCCCGGATCGATAGGTATGAGACCTCCGATAAATTCTATGCTTGCAAAATGGAGGAGAATTCGTCTATCAGTGAACATGTGCTCAAAATGTGTGGGTACTCAAACCGTCTAGCTGAGCTGGGGATTGAACTCCCGCAAGAGGCTATCACTAACAAAATTCTTCAATCACTGCCACCTAGCTACAAGAGCTTTGTGTTGAACTATAACATGCAAGGGATGAATAAGTCACCCGGCGAGTTATTTGCGATGCTGAAAGTCGCGGAGTCAAAAATCCGGAAAGAACATCAAGTGTTGATGGTCAATGAGACCACTGGTTTCAAGAAAAGCGGCAAAGGCAAGAAGGGTAACTCGAAGAAGAGCGGCAAAACTGTCGCCCCTCCGATAAAGAAACCCGAGGCTGGACCTAAGCCGGAAACTGAGTGCTATTATTGCAAGGGGATGGGTCACTCGAAGCGCAACTGCCCCAAGTATTTGGTTGATAAGAAGGCGGCCAACGCCAAACAAGATATATGTGATATACATGTTATTGATGTGTACTTAACCAACCCTCATCGTAGTGCCTAGGTATTTGATACCGGTTCTGTTGCTCACATTTGCAACTCAAAGCAGGAACTGCGGAATAAACGAAGGCTGGCGAAGGATGAAGAGACGATGCGCGTGGGAAATGGTTCCAAGGTTGATGCAATCGCCGTCGGCACGGTCTCACTTCAGTTACCATCGGGTTTAGTTATGAACTTAAATAATTGTTATTTAGTGCCTGCATTAAGCATGAACATTATATCTGGATCTTGTTTATTGCGAGACGGTTACTCATTTAAGTCAGAGAATAGTGGTTGTTCTATTTATATGAGTAATATCTTTTATGGTCATGCACCCAATGTGAGGGGTTTATTCATATTGAATCTTGATTGTGATGACACACATATCCATAATATTGAGACCAAAAGATATAGAGTTAACAATGATAGCGCCACCTTTTTGTGGCACTGCCGCTTAGGTCATATTGGTGTAAAGTGCATGAAGAAACTCCATGTTGATGGGCTTTTGGAGTCACTTGATTTTGAATTACTTGACACGTGCGAACCATGCCTCATGGGCAAGAGGACTAAGACTCCGTTCTCCGGAACAATGGAGCGTGCAAGTGAGTTGTTGGAAATCATACATACTGATGTGTGCGGACCAATGAGTGTGGAGGCGCGCGGCGGATATCGTTATTTTCTCACCTTCACTGATGATCTGAGTTGGTATGGATATATCTACTTGATGAAGCACAAGTATGAAACATTTGAAAAGTTCAAACAATTTCAGAGTGAAGTTGAAAATCATCGTAGCAAGAAGATCAAGTTCCTATGATCTGATCGAGGGGGTGAATATCTGAGTTACGAGTTTGGTGCTCACTTAAGACAATGTGGAATCGTTTCACAGTTGACACCGCCTGGAACACCACAATGTAATGGTGTGTCCGAACGTCGTAATCGTACTTTGTTAGATATGGTGCGATCTATGATGCCTCTTACCGATTTGCCATTATCGTTTTGGGGCTATGCATTAGAGACAACTACATTCACTTTAAATAGGGCACCATCAAAATCCATTGAGACGACACCATATGAGCTATGGTATGCCAAGAAGCCAACGTTGTCGTTTCTTAAAGTTTGGGGTGCGATGCTTATGTCAAAAAGCTTCAACCTGAAAAGTTGGAACCCAAAGAAGAAAGGTGCGTCTTCATAGGTTACCCAAAAGAGACAGTTGGGTACACCTTCTATCTCAAATCCGAGGGTAGAGTGTTTGTTTCTAAGAACAGAGCTTTTTTTGAGAAAGAGTTTCTCTCGAAAGAATTGAGTGGGAGGAAGATAGAACTTGATGAGGTTTTGGAACCTCTCCTCCCACAAGATGGTGGCGCAGGGCAGAGGGAAATCTCTGTCGATGCAACACCAGTTGAGGAGGAAGCTAATGATGATGATCATGAAGCTTCGGATCAAGTTACTATCAGACCTCGCAGGTCGACAAGATCACGAACTGCTCCTGAGTGGTACGGGAATCCTGTCTTATCTATCATTTTGTTAGACAACAATGAGCCTGCGAATTATGGAAAAGCAATGGTGGACCCAGATTCCAATAAATGGTTAGAGGCCATGAAATCCGAGATAGGATCTATGTATGAAAACAAAGTGTGGACTTTGGAAATATTACCTGAAGGTCGCAAGACTATTCAGAACAAATGGATCTTTAAGAAGGAGACAGACGCAGACAGTAATGTGACCGTTTATAAAGCTCGACTTGTGGCAAAGGGTTTTTCGCAAGTTCAAGGAGTTGACTACGATGAGGCATTCTCACTGGTAGCGATGCTTAAATCCGTCTGAATCATGTTAGCAATAGCTGCATTTTTCGATTATGAAATCTGGCAGATGGATGTCAAAACGGCGTTCCTTAATGGGTTTCTTAAGGAAGAGTTGTATATGATGCAACCCTGAGGTTTGTCAATCCAAAGAATGCTGACAAAGTATGCAAGCTCCAGCGATCCATTTATGGATTGGTGCAAGCATCTCGGAGTTGGAATAAGCGCTTTGATGAGGTGATCAAGGCGTTTGGGTTTATCCAAGTTGTAGGAGAATCTTGTATATACAAGAAAGTGAGTGGGAGCTCTATAGCGTTTCTAATATTATATGTGGATGACATATTGCTGATTGGAAACAATATGGTGTTTTTAGAAAGCGTAAAGGATTACTTGAACAAAAGTTTTTCAATGAAAGACCTAGGAGAAGCTGCTTACAGATTAGGCATTAAGATCTATAGAGATAGATCGAGACGCCTAATAGGACTTTCACAAAGCACATACCTTGATAAAGTTTTGAAGAAGTTCAAAATGGAGCAATTCAAGAAGGGATTCTTGCCTGTGTTACAAGGTATAAAGTTGAGTAAGACTCAGTGTCTAGTAACTGCAGAAGATAGAGAAAAGATGAGTATCGTACCCTATGCTTCAGCCATTGGGTCTATCATGTATGCAATGTTGTGCATAGGACCAGACGTCAGCCTCGCCATAAGTATGGCAGGTAGGTTTCAAAGTGATCCTGGAGTGGAACACTTGGCGGCAGTCAAGAATATTCTGAAGTACCTGAAAAGGACTAAGGAAATGTTTCTCGTTTATGGAGGTGACGAAGAGCTCGTCGTAAAGGGTTACGTCGATGCAAGCTTTGACACTAATCCGAATGACTCTAAGTCTCAAACCGGATACGTATTTATTCCCAATGAGGGTGCGGTAAGTCGGTGCAGTTCCAAGCAAAGCGTCGTAGCAGATTCTACATGTGAAGCGGAGTACATGGCTGCCTTGGAGGCGGCTAAGGAGGGTGTCTGGATGAAGCAGTTCATGACGGATCTTGGAGTTGGGCCAAGCGCACTAAATCCAATAACTCTGTTCTGTGACAACACTGGTGCAATTGCTCTAGCCAAGGAACCAAGGTTTCACAAGAAGACCAGACACATCAAACGACGCTTCAACCTCATCCGCGACTATGTCGAAGGAGAGGACATAAATATTTGCAAAGTGCACACGGATCTGAATGTTGCAGATCCGCTAACTAAACCTCTTCCACGAGCGAAGCATGATCAACACCAGAACGGTATGGTGTTAGATTCATTGCAATGTAAATCACATAGCGATGTGAGACTAGATTATTGAATCTAGTGGAAGTGGGAGACTGTTGGAAATATGACCTAAAGGCAATAATAAAATAGTTATTATTATATTTCTTGTTTCAAGATAATCGTTTATTATCCATGCTATAATTGTATTGAATGAAAACATAAATGCATGTGTGGATGTATAGACAAAACTATGTCCGTAGTAAGCCTGTAGTTGACTAGCTAGTTGATCAAGGATGGTTAAGGTTTTCTGACCATATACAAGTGTTGTCACTTGATGAGTGGATCACGTCATTGGGAGAATGATGTGATGGAAAAGACCCAAACTATAAACGTAGCAAGTGATCGTGTCATTTTGTTGCTATTGTTTTCTACGTGTCGAGTATTCATTCCTATGACCATGAGATCATGTAACTCACTGACACCGGAGGAATACCATGTGTGTACCAAACGTCGCAACGTTACTCGGTGACTATAAAGGTGTTCTACAGGTATCTCCGAAGGTGTCCGTTGAATTAGCATGGATCAAGACTGGGATTTGTCACTCCATGTGACGGAGAGGTATCTCGGGGCCCACTCGGTAATACAACATCACATATAAGCCTTGCAAGCAATATGACTAAAGTGTTAGTCACGGGATCTTGTATTACGGAACGAGTAAAGAGACTTTCCGGTAACGAGATTGAAATTGGTATAGGGATACCGACGATCAAATCTCGCGCAAGTAACATACCAAAGGACAAAGGGAATGGTATACGGGATTATACGAATCCTTGGCACAGAGGTTCAACCAATAAGATCTTCATAGAATATGTAGGATCCATTATGGACATCCAGGTCCCGCTATTGGTTATTGACAGGGGAGTGTCTCACGTCATATCTGCATAGTTCTCGAACCCGCGGGGTGTGCATACTTAAGGTTCGGTGACGTTTTGGTATAGTTGAGTTATAGGTGCTGGTGACCGAAGTTTTGTTCAGAGTCCCGAATGAGATCACGGATGTCACGAGGGTTTCCGGAATGGTATAGACACGAAGATTGATATATAGGATTGTTGCATTTGGCTTCCGGAAAGACTTCGAGCATTGCCGGCAGTGTACCGTAGAGACGAATTGGTTCTGGGGTTTTACCGGAAGGGGCCACCCACCCGGGAGAGAACCTAATAGGCCCATGGGTGGTATACCAGCCCTTAGTGGGCTGGTGTAGCCAGCCCAATAGGGCTATTTAGACCAAGGAGAAAAAACAATGCAAAAGGAAAAAAAGAGGAGGTGGGAAGAAAGGGACTCCTCCCTCCAAACTGAATTGGAGGAGGATCCCTCCTCCCACTTGGGCCGACGCCCTAGAGGCTCCCTTGAGCCTCAAGGATAGCCCCTCCCCTCCTCCTATATATACTAGAGGTTTCAGGGTTTTTGAGACACAACTTCGCCACGTGCAACCCTATACCTCTAGTTCGTAGTTCTTCCTCTAGATCGGATTTCTGCGGAGCTCGGGCGGAGCCATGCAGGAATAGATCATCACCATCACCGGCGCGCCGTCACGTTGCCGGAGAACTCATCTACTTCCCCGTCTCTCTTGCTGGATCAAGATGGCGGAGATCGTCATCGAGTTGTACGTGTGCTGAACGCAGAGGTGACGTCCGTTCGGTGCTAGATCGGGATGGGTCGTGGGACGACGGTGATTTAAATCACGAAGCTGTTCCACTACATCAACCGCGTTTCTTAACGCTTCCCGCTTAGTGATCTACAAGGGTATGTGGATCCGATCTTCCTCTCGTAGATGAACATCACCATGATATGTCTTCGTGTGCGTAAGAAAATTTTTGTTTCCCATGCAACGTTCCCCAACAATTATGCCATCTATTATAATGATAATCACCAAAATTAAGTAAAATGCCAAGCTAAGTAAAAAGTATTAATTGTATAGGCCTGCAGTTAACTTGTTAAGTTTCGTGCCAAGTCAAGCTTGGAAACCGGGCATATGCTGGGATTTGGTGCAAGAGTCAAAGCCTCAACGTCACACGTAAGAAGGATAATCTATGTGTATTCTTAATGATATCAACATGCAAATAGGTGCATGCACAAGTTTTTGGTTATATGATAATAATTTTGGAAAGACCCATCCAATAGTTTCCATTATAAGTTTTCATGAGAATTTGTTGACAAAAACGTTGTCCGCAAAGCATTTTCATGATACAATTGACACTCTTGGTTAGCTAATGATCACGTTGATTTTTCGAAGGTAGCTTCTTCCTTGCGGTTTCTTTGAATTGGAAGTTCATCTACTTTTTCTTCAATGGTTTTCTGACTTTTCTTGACAAACTTGCCATGGAAGCTACAACTAAATCTTTGTTCAATGTCAACCATCTATCTTGTGTTGAAAAGAGCACGCGTCGCTATGTTTGTGCAGCCATGCGTTTTCTTTCATCCAACTTATAAAGTGGTAGCTATGTTATCAAATAGAATGCAAGAAAGCTCTCACAACATTTAACTTGCGAAATAGAAGATGATTTTCCAAAAACCGCCTCTATTCGTTGAGTGCAACCACTTAGTTTTAAATACATCAAGGATCAAAACTCACCAACTGAATTCAAGCAGGTCCTAAACTGTTTTACTCATGAAGGTTATATCTAGTTATGGTAGTTGAATCCTGCGAGCGAAAGAGTAAGTTCACGTAAGGTCATTCTCATGTGTCTTTCTGTAGGAAATCAAGGAACGATTATCGAAAAAATTATATATTACTATTGATGTCCTATAATTGCAAAGAAATTCTAACTTCCACTCCAATCCCTTTATTTACTCGTTTGTGTACGGACGCGATGGCATGTTATTACTTGCAATATGAGTCCTTCCTTCAAAATTTACCATGGTTTAAACTCTTTGTTTTTGCACCATTAGTACTATCAAATATCCAAGTTTTCCTACCTAATAAACATTCGAAATTACATGTGTACTTTTTTTGGAAAAAGGAGGTTAAACCCGAGTCTCTGCATCAATTGATGCATGTAGTCATCTTTATTAATTATTCCATAAAGGTCTGACAAGAATATATATCAATCCACCCGAAGTTATCACTCACACACCTACAAACTCAATAACTTGGAGTGCTCTCACTCTCCACATCTAAAACTGGTGTCGTCGCCAATCCATCCACATAACATATCGGGACCAACAGCCGGTGTAGCAGACTTATAACGCACATCACATGCACACGTTTAGAAGCACCCATCATCATCGGACGACTGATCCATTTTCAGGAGAGAGATCCACATCTTCCTTGCTAGTCTGGACATCCGCCGACGCCACCACGGCGTTAAACGGCGCCACTGCCCTGTGCTAATCCGTCTGGACGTGAAGACTTTGGAAGAACTATCATGCGTAGCACGTGTCAACTAGACATGACTTAATGTAGCACCTATCGGCCAGGCATGACTTGACAGCTCGGTCAAAGCTCCGTGCAAGACAAAGACGTTCCACATCCTGCCGATGTCATCCAGTGATGCTCCACAAACGACGCTCCCAAGAGAGAAACAACACCGTGGTACCGCCATCATCCGATCTGGAAAACCAGATCTCAGGGTTTTCCCTCGAAGTTGTTCCCACCACCAACAACCGTCAAGGAGGTACGCAATGCCCACGACCACTCTGCCCTCAAGAGGACGCCTTCAGGAAGGTCATGATATCAAGGACGCCACCGCCGCCCACCGGAGTTTGGGTTTTCACCCGAGAGTCAGGGTGGGGGAAGTGGAGGAGTAGATGTAGACCGACGTCTCCAAGAAGAACGACGCCTTTGAGTGTCGTCGTCGTCGGTGCGGCCGGCCAGGGCCGACCAAGCGGTTTCCCTCAATCTAGATCTCCTCCACCAACTTCATACACGACCACCATCCAAGGGCCCGGCAAGCCACGTCGGCACCGTCAGGAACCCGCAGGAGAGAAACACAATTATCAGGGTCCGAGGCCGCGGCTAGATCACGCGCCGCCGGCCGCCAGAGCATCCACGCCAGGCACTGGTCCATGGAAGATCCATCGATCGTCCGACCAGACCACCGGCACCACAACAACCCCATCGCTCGCCACAACATGGAGGGGCCTGGCCGGAAGGGCCGCCATCCCAGATCCAATCGCTCTCTAGTGCAAGGCAGAGCAGCAAGGGCCCCACCGTCGCAGTCCCCGGCTGCGCCATGGGCTTGCCCGACGCCAACCTCATGCGGCAGCGAGGGAGGGAGGAAGAGGATGTGGTTACGCCGACGGCGGGAAGGTGATCACCCCGAGTCGCCCGAGAGGGGGGAGAGGGTGTTAATCCATAACCACGGCAGATGAGTACAGCTTAATGTCTAATTACCTCAGTACTGAAAAGAACTAAGTGAAAAAAAGGATGATGGCACGCTTACACAAGATCCACCTCAGCAGTAGCACCACCTGGCCTCTAGAGAAGCACAACAGCACTTGAAAACGACGCGGCACAGCTAGTGGCCTAGTGCTCCATACCCACACGTTGCGTTCACACATGAGTGTATTGGGTTTGGCGCGCTCTCTCTCTCCGTATGTGTGTGTGTGTGAGTGTGTTTCTCCATCTCGTGTGCCACTGCTTTCTCAAAAAGAATGAGCAAAAAGGGCCCAATCATTAGTTGCTTATCCCTCTATCCGGCCTCTTTGGCTGATCTGGTTTGCCCCTGCCTGAAATCAAGGAGTGAAGTACTCTACACAACTGTCGGTGCTGCACTTCTGCTTCATGATTGCATATAGAGGAATCAAATAAGGGACTTTATGTACATAATGATGTACAATTAGATGTGTGTATTATTTTCTGTCTAGCTTTCCTACTACTCCCTCCGTTTCAAAATATAAGACATTTTAGAGATTTCATTAGAAGACTACATACAGAGCAAAATGAGTGAATCTACACTTTAAAATATGTCTATGTACATCCGTATGTAGTTTATAATGCAATCTTTAAAAGGTTTTATATTTAGAAACGGAGGGAGTAGTAACAACTAAGCATGGTTGTACCAGTTGTTTTGGCATGCACTACCACAACATTAGACTATTGCCTTTTCAGCACCATTTTATAACTTCAATATACCAAAATTATCAGATAAAAAAAGTATCTTTTCCAGAACCCGAGCTCTCACACTTAGAGTGGAATTACAACGTGAAGTGTACGGATGTAACCTAAGATCACGTAGCCTATTCTCCATACAGATCCATGCATTTACCCAAAAAGGCAAACCAAACCAAACCAGTGTGCTATATTGCTTTCCTGAGCTCTTGGACGAGACAAGCAAAGCAACTCCCGCGCTTACCCTGTAAGCTACATGATCCAAGTGACTATCAAATCGTGATTCGTGGAGAACCTGCGACCTAAATGATTAGCATCAACCAACTATACCTTTTCCGGCGTCGGAGTAGGAAAATCATTTGGACATAATCCATCGATCTGCTGCTCAAAGTGATCACACCGAATGACCCAGATTACGAGACTGGTCGATCATGATAACAGAAGGGAAAGAAGAAAAAGACCAAACGTGTTGTCATAGTTGAACAGTACTTTGCATGGCTAGGAACCTTTTAGTTCATGTATATCACCTTTCGTGGTCATGAGGTCTCTTTTGAAGGAATATTTGCACAGCAATGCTACACATACATAACATTACATGGGTTTTACATATAGATGAATTTTGATTGGAGATTAAGGGGAATGAGGGCCCCACTCCCTTGAAAATCAGGGGAAGTGGTTAGTTAGAAAGAAAAAATCCTAATCAACGTGTAACCTTATGTAACTATTTGTATGTCTAGCATTTTCGATATTTGCAGGGGCACGCACATGCAGAAACGCATGCTGCCGTTCATCTGCACTGTCATCCGTGCATTTGTTTGGACAGAAAATGGTTAAAAAATCAATGGAAATTATTTAACTATCTAATTATGGGACAATATATATGTTTATTTTATTACATGCTTTATAATGGTTGGCATTTTTATCATTCGTTTGTCAACGTTGATCTGACGGTGATAAAATAGTTAGACTTGCTAGTACTACTTCGTAAATACTCGAAAGTACTAATATCGGTGAGGTCAGTACTGAAATTTGTGGGGGCCCTTTTCTTAAGTCAAGGGTAAATTAGTCCATCATTTTTTCTCTCGCCGCCCCTCATATTCCTCTCCTTGCGAGCCGCCCTGTCGCCAATCCAGAACCGTCATCGCAGCCCTCTCCGCACTCTCCTCTTCCATTTCCCCTCCTCTCCTCTTCCATTGTCAGACATCCACAATCACAATGGAAGACGAGTACGTGAAGATCTCCGACATCGATGAGGTAAAGTTAGCAAGCCCGAGGAAGATTGGTTCTTGGTTTGACAACAAGCAGCAGTTAGCAGCGACCGTGCACTTGATGAGAACACGTTTGAATCCGAGTGAGAGAAAGTCCATCCACCCACGGGAGTCGCGCGGCTGCACACAGAGCTCATCCTCTGTTCCATGGAGCAGGCGGATTCACCGATTGCGCGTGAGGCGGAGGTGGTGGCATTATCGATCCAAGATCGAGCATGCGGACGATGAAGAACCACAGAGAAGCTACAAGGTGCCGTTTGTGATGGTGGCATTGATCGAAGAGCCGGTGGAGTCTTCCTCCACCAACCACAAGAGAAGGAAAGAATTTGCCACGACGTTGCTTCCCCGCCGTTCTCCGCGCTTCCCTTGTCGTTCTGCTCACCTCATGGGGCAGCGGTCTGCAGCCAAGGAATAGTAAGCTTCGCACTCAATCTAATTTTTCTTCTCTTCATGCTTACAATCATGGTGTCAGTGTTCAGATACAAGTTTTAGTGTATTTGGATGTGAACTCTTCTGCATTTAAGAACATATTTGGCATGTTGCGGTCAAGTTGTACTCACGTGCTTGAATTTTTAATTACTGACATATTGTGACTCACTGCAATAGGTTTGCATCTAAAAATGAAAATAGAGGCCATGTCTTCTGCAAATATTAGGACTACTACGTTTGGTTGGGATGTTGGCCTAGTCATGTTGCAGTGTTGTACAACCTTCTGCTTCACTTCGTGTAAGCGTTTGTTGCATATGCCATGGACTATATTCTGTTTACTTTTATTACATGCTCATATTGTGCTACAGACTAATTCTGAAATTGTAGCGGTTATTTTGCATCTTGCAAAAGTCATATTAATTCAACATTGACTTATATCAAGTTTGTATTCAAATTGGTATGTGTGGTTTGTGAGCATACTATGAGTTTTCCAATACTAAATGCCATTACCTTTATTTGCGAAAGGTGGGAGCATGGGTATGTTGCTGAAGGTGTTGGGCCTCACAATCAAAATCCCTTGCTCAACCTTTTATTTGCTAAAGGTGGGAGGACACGTACCTTGATGAAGGTGCTCAGCCTCACAATCAAAAATCCCTTCCTCAACCTCAACATCAGAAGTTGTTTTGCATTTCTAGTTATGCTAGTATTTTAAGTTATGTATTTCAAGACCACAAGTTGTTATGCCTTAGAAGTTCAGATATTTTTAGTATCTAGAGTGTGTGATTTTTGTTTTATGTTGTCTATTCTGATGTGTGTTCATGTGTGTGTGGATCAAAATCAAATATGACCGTGATTCATGTTTTGATGGCCCTGATGCAAACGTAAGTACTGCTACTTCTCAAACAACAGCGCCAGAAATTGACACGTTGACGGAGACTTGCTTGCGTTGGTTTTTCCCTTGAAGAGGAAATGGTGATGCAGCACAGGAGCAGTTAGTATTTCCCTGAGTTTGAGAACCAAGGTATCAATCCAGTAGGAGAATCTCGTCAAGTCCAGAGTACATGCACAAACACAAAAGAGCTTGCACCCAACGCTATAAAGGGGTTGTCAATCCCTTCAAGATTGATTGCAAAGTGAGATCTGAAGGCAGAAAGTGCAACGAAGAAAAAGAGTAAGGCTGAAAATATGGTGTGGAGTAGACCCGGGGGCCATAGTGTTCACTAGAGGCTTCTTGTTACGCCCAAGATGTGATCCTATCCTCAATTTGGCACGAGGGCCTCGTCAGGGATAGAAGCGCATCTCGTTGTTTCGCAAGAATGGATATCGTTACAAGTACATGTACTGAAAAGAAGAGATATAAAGAATTGGCTTACACTCGCCACAAGCTACATCAGAGTCACATCAGTACAATACATAATCATCATGGAGTAGAGCAGTGTCCGACTACGGACGAAAACAAACGAGAAAAGAAGAACGACGTCCATCCTTGCTATCCCAGGCTGCCGGCCTGGAACCCAGCCTAGATCGATGAAGAAGAAGAAGAAGCAACTCCAAATGAAAAATCAATGTGCTCGCGTCAAGTAACCATTACATGTACCTGCAACTGGTGTTGTAGTAATCTGTGAGCCACAGGGGACTCAACAATCTCATTTCCAAAGGTATCAAGACTAGCAAAGCCTAATGGGTGAGGCAAGTTTAAGTGGTGAGGTTGCAGCAGCGACTAAGCATATATTTGGTGGCTAAACTTACGAGTACAAGAATAAGAGGGGACATATCTACGCATAGCGGACGTGACTACTGATGATCAAATGAATGATCCTGAACACCTACCTACGTCAGACATAACCCCACCGTGTCCTCGATCGGAGAAGGATCTCACGAAAGAGACAGTCACGGTTACGCACTCGGTTGGCATATTTTAAATGAGTTAATTTCAACTTATCTAGAACCAGTGTTAAACAAAGTTTCCACGTTGCCACATAACAGCGGGCACTGCTTTCCGAAAGATTTAACCCTGCAGGGGTGCTCCTACTAATCCATCACAAATTACCACAAGCCGCATAGAAATCCTCGATCACGAAACTCGCGATCTCGTCGGACTCCTTAGTGGAAAACCTCAACTCTGAGATTACCCAAAGCATCACCAGAATCCCGATGCACAAGACATTCGTCAAAGGTAAAACTAATCCAGCAAGGCCGTCCGGCGTGTCGACGATCCCGATAGGAGCCGCGTATCTCGTTCTCAGGACACGACGGATGAGCGATGGTTAGCACGCCAGACGCCGAGTTGCCCCGGGTAGCGTTAGTAAGCTGCTCTGTTTTGGAGCAGCACCATCAGCACTGGCCCTCCCTGTATTATGTGAAATTACTCCTCGGGTTCATGACACCCTATGCTTTCAGTATTAACAAAGTTATTATGTTGGGCAAATGTAGTACCAATGTTGGGCCTTGCCAGACCAACTTCAATCTAAAACAAATTATCAAGGAGGTCCCCATAACAACCCCGATCGTGTTAGGAGCGCTCAATTATGGAACATAACACCGGTAGCCGAAACTAAGGGGGCAAAGGTGGAACAAAACACCAGGCTAGAAAGGCCGAGCCTTCCACCTTTAACCAAGTATATAGGTGCATTAAATTAAATAGCATTTAATAGGGTGATATAACAAGGAACCCATGTTATCACATGGAAGCAACTGCACCTGCAACTAGCAACGCTAACACATGGTAAAGCAAGTGGTAACATAGCCAATCTATGGTTTGCTAGGTTGTGAACAGGTTGAAGGTTTTCAGAGCAATGTCGAGAGGCTGATATTTAACATGTGGTAGGCAACGAGACATAATTGATAGAAACGGTAAAACTAGCATGACAATGATAGTAATGGTATCTGGGGAAATGGTCATCTTTCCTGAGATCCCGCTTGGAAGAAGAATGACTCCGTGAAGCAGACGAACCGGTGTAGTCGAACGGGTCCTCAGATCTGACACGCTCGTGGAACTCTATCGACACGGAGGAAACCGGAAACAAGCATCAACACACGATATTCACCACGGCATATGCATGACAAGATGCAAACCACATATGATGCATGAACAGCTGAATATATGCAAGTCACGGGATGTCAATTCACCACAACCAAATACTACACATTAAGGGAAGTTCAATATGCAACGAGTTGCATATTGACGAAACTCCACATACGAGTTATTTAGTTCTATCCCGATTAGGTACACGGCAATATTAAATGTGGTTACACATGGCAAGAGGTGAAGCGTAATTAAACTACCTATCTAGGGATTTTAAATGAGGACGGAAATGACATATAGCACCTCCGAGACGACCTCACATGTTAATTTACAATTCTGTCCAGATCTGAACTAACACATTTAAATAGTTGTTAAATAGAAAAACAAATAGTTTCACGTGATTCTACGCGTCGTTACAAGCAATTTACACATAGAGAACATCTCCAACGGAGCTACGGATCAAAAGATACGGACACCGCAAGATATGATGGCATGAATGCAATATGTGTGCAACGACAGTCACAAGCATTTCAAAACATAGAACCAGCAAGATAATATGAAACTACATGAGATTCTAAGCAAGTTTCATGTAGGACACGATCAAAACGGAGCTACGATTCAACAACTACGAGCTAAACAAGAAATCGCTACAATCTGCCAAAATCAGCCACATAGCATTTTCTACACCCCACATCTACGAGCTACACAAAACCAATATACTCAACCAAGGCATGAGGCAGTAGAGGGCAAGAAGCACTACAATATAACAGATTTCAAACTTAGAAATATTTCAGCATCTCTAAAACAACACTATTTCCTAGCAAGTAAAGAACAAACAAACCACACCTAAACATGGATTTCTATTGCAACCAACATTACCACGGGCTAGACTAAACATCCAAGGGAAACTCTCTAGTTGACAACTTAATCATAGCAAGCACGGAATAAATCCCACAAAATAAGCAAAAAGGGCATCACGGCAAAATATCACGCGAACTACTTGCTCAAAATCTAAAACTAAATGCACCGTTAAATCCTATGGATTTTTCTACCCCGAAAACATATATAACATGAGGGGTTGCAGCAGAAGAATAACGCCACACGTATATGCAAGATAATGTCCTAAACACGGTATAGCAAACTAGCTACGGGATCCTACATGCAAAAATACCAACGACTACTCTAAAATACATGGCAAAAGGGTTCCTAAAACATGAACATTTTATCTACGGAGTTCGAGCAATTCGAACACGCATGAAAAATAAATACGGGCAATTATCCTATTGAGACAACACGCTAAACTAGGCATTGGCGGTTCAAACTACTTCAAACATTTATGCAAGTTGCAAATTCGTAATCTACATGAAAATCTACACAAGATCCATACACAACTCGCCTTGATCCAACATACGGTTTAAAACCTATAAACGTTTTAATATCTATATAATCCTGGAATTTAAATAAAATACGAAAACCTAAAAAAATGCTAACGGGCCTAATCTGTCTACCGGACCGAAACCAGCATGGGCGCAACTTAGCTAACATTCACATGGGGCGAGGAAAAGTGGCTCGAGAGGTTCTCACCTTGCGGCCAAGGCCCAGGACGGAGAGGGAGGCTTGGCCTTGGGCCGAGGAGGGGCGAGGTGGAGTGGGCCGAAGCGGGGCGCTCGGCGAGTGAGGCCCAGGAGCGAGATCAACGCGAGGGGGTTTCCCTCGTTTCCCTCCCGTCGCCTCCTCGGAGCGAGGCCGCGAGGCCATGATGGCGCTGCAACGAGGTGCAGGCGGACGGGGAGGGAATCCGTAGTGGCCGGAATGGCATGGGGCGGCGAGAAACGGCAGATCCAGACCCATGGTTCTTAGATCCGACGACGCAGGAGCTTCGGCGGCCATGGCGGTTCCTATCCAGAGCAGAGAGAGGGAGATTAGAGAAGAGAGCACAGGGAGAAGGAGGGGGCCGGCGAGGACGCGGGATCCGGGCGGGCTCGACCTGACGAGCAGCGGCGGCCGTGTTGGGGACTGGTCCCTGCGTCTCCGGTGGCTCACCAGCTGGTTGGTCGCAGAGGAGAGGCGGCGGGGCTGGCTGGGGGAGCCTCGGCTCCAAGCGGCGGCGCGGATGAACCGGGCTCAGGCGGGCCCCGGATGGGCTTCGCGGGCCCGGCGTCGCGAGGGGGAGAGAGAGAGGCTGCTCGGGGTAGGTGGGGCGCGGATCCCGAGGCGGCTAGGGTTTGCTATCTAAAATGCGTGGGGAGATCTATTTATAGCCAAAGGGGGGCTAGGTTTAGCGAAATTTCGTCCCGGATCCAACCACGCGGTCGAAATCGGACAATCTCGAACGCGGGGACGGTTAAGTGGCCGTGTGGAGTGGCTAGACTAAGGTGAGAGGGAAGGGGTACGCCCGTGACACCCGTTTTAAAATACCGAAACACATCCTACGAATAACCGAAGAAGGTGCCGCTACGGTCGACCGTTCAGATACCAGACGGACTCCGATTGCGACGCAATTTGAGAGGGGGCCTACCTCTATTAAAATAAGATCGCACGTCAAGTTCCAACCCAATCAGAGAAAGTTTTACACACACTTTTAAAAACAAGATTCGAACGATGTCGCGGGCACGTGCGAGTGTGATCGGGCTCAGAACGGACAACGACAAGAACCGGCAACTAACAACGGATGCAAGTTTGAAAACTGGAGGCAACGGAGATGCCGATGCAATGCATATGATGCGCAAGATGCGATGATGATGCGAAAAATAAAAATAAACACACAACGAAAATGAAATAGAAGGGGAATCTTCTGGAACTCGGTCTCGGGTTGTCACACTTCTCACGAAATAGCAAATATTACGGTGGGTGAACAAATTACTGTCGAGCAATTGATAAAACCGCGCAAAGTCATGACGATATCTAAGGCAAAGATCATACATATAGGCATCACTTCCGAGACAAGTAGACAGATACTTTCTGCATCTACTACTATTACTCCACACATCGACCGCTATCCAGCATGCATCTAGTGTATTGAGTTCATGACGAACAGAGTAACGCCTTAAGCAATATGACATGATGTAGAGGGATAAACTCAAACCAATGATGAAAACCCCGTATTTTTACCCTTGATGGCAACAACATGATGCGTGCCTCGCTACCCCTTCTGTCACTGGGTGAGGTCACTGCACGGTATGAACCCAAAACCAAGCACTTCTCCCATTGCAAGAATCATAGATCAAGCTGGCCAAACAAAACCCACAACTCGAAGAGAATTACAAGGATATGAAATCATGCATAAGAGGGATCAGAAGAAACTCAAATAAGATTCATAGATAATCTGATCATAAATCCACAATTCATCGGATCTCGACAAACACACCGCAAAATAAGATTACATCGGATAGATCTCCATGAAGATCATGGAGAACTTTGTATTGAAGATCCAAGAGAGAGAAGAAGCCATCTAGCTACTAGATATGGATCCGTAGGTCTATTGTGAACTACTCACGCATCATCGGAGAGGTCATGGTGTTGATTAAGAAGCCCTCCGTATCCGGATCCCCCCTCCGGCAGGGCACCAGAACGTGCCCGAGATGTGATCTTGCGGAGACAGAAGCTTGCGGCGGCGGAAAAGTACTTTCGATGATCTCCTGATTTTTTCTGGGATTTTAGGGAATATATAGGCGAAAGACCTAGGGCAGAGGTGGCCCAGGGAGCCCACAAGCCTGAGAGGTGCGGGCCCTCCTGGCCGCGGCTAGGGGGCTTGTGGGGTCCCTGTTGGCCCCCTGCCTTTGTTCTCAAGCTTCTCGATCTTCTTTTGTTTCGGAAAAAATCTTTTCGGAAGTTTTATTCCCTTTGGACTCCGTTCAAAATCCTCCTCTGAAAACGGTCGAAAACACAGAAAAAACAGGAACTGGCACTTGACACTGAGTTAATAGGTTAGTCCCAAAAAAGATATAAAAGGCATACAAAACATCCCAAGTTTGAGAGGATAATAGCATGAAACCATCAAAAATTATAGATACGTTGGAGACGTATCAAGTACCTGCTAGTAACATTGGTCTTCTTATCCATAACATATAGATTGCATTACATAAATAGCACACAAAGTGTGATAATCCAAATTACATATGTTAGAGCATATTTCTCCATATGTGGTTTTGGTAATTGATGACAATTCCTATGGACTAATGGTTGCCTTAAGTTATATTTATAGGATTTGTCCATATGCACTTCTTGAAGTCCATCTGTTGGGTTCAAGGATTTTATATGATGACCAAGATGGTATTCAAGGTATTATCCAAAGAATGGTCATAGAGACACAAGGTTGATCAAGATCGTCAAACAAAGAGTAAATCAAGATGATCAACACACAAAGCATACAAGATGTATCGAGAGGAATCAAGTGATCCCATGGTATGGTAAGCATTGTCCATTACGTGTTTGTGTAATAACCCACGGTCTTTGTGAGAGTTCTATGTGGGGTTAGGTATGTTTCCATGTGCTTGCGTCTAGAGGAAGATCTCATACAACCCATGAAGGATGACGTCAAGTGGCGATCGTCATCAAGATTGCGGTGTGCAAGTTCAAGTGGATCAGCACGAAGATATCATGCTTGAAGCCTGCCATCCATTGCGGTGGCAATGGACTTGTGAAGATATGCTGAAGAGCGGCTCACCCATGTTGTGTATGGGGGAGCAATCATCTAGTCTTCATCAAGCCAACGCAATCAAGAAGGTGGTCCATCTTGAGGAAGCCAAGATCATCGTCATCTGGCTCAAGAGTACGAGGTGCAAGGTATAGGTTTGCCCTTGATAGGTTTTCTGTTTTATGATAGATTGCCGAACTGTCAAGGGGGTCTCTCAAGTGAGTAGCTCGATCGTATCGTTTGTTGAGAGCTCAAACCATTTGCATCCTTGCATCATACTTCTTGGTTCTTGTTTGGTGTTTCTCTTTGTGAGTTTTAGAGCTTATGGTCATCTTCATGACAAGCTCGAGTTCATTGAAAACAGATTCCATATGCATCTACTATGATGTTTTCGATGTTGGAGTTTTTGCCGGTTCTCCATTCATAGAGGTCGCTGTTTGGATAGCTCTTGTCATCTTTAATCCAACAAGCTTGGGTTTGCTCGATTCGGAGCTAGTATGCGAAAGTTATGGTTGTTTCAGTGGCGAGCGGTAGTACCGCTTGTGCCAAGCGGTAATACCTCTCCATAGCGGTAGTACCGCTCCAGGTGGGCGGTAGTACCGCTTGGGGATGGTAGTACCTCTCTCTGAGCGGTTGTACTTCGTAGGTCTTTTTGCGAATACTTTTCCCAGCGGTGGTAGGCCCGACAGTAAGATCTTCGCCTAGCGGTAGTACCGCTCCTCGCCAGCGGTAATACCGCTAGGGGCAGCGGTAGTACCGCTAGGGGTAGCGGTAGTACCGCTCCTCACCAGCGGTAGTACCGCTAGTGGCAACGGTAGTACCGCTCCACGCCAGCGGTAGTACCGCTGTGCGCGGGCTGTAAGTGGGGGTAACAGTCTGATTCCTTCCCCCACTATATAAAGGGGGTCTTCTTCCCCCTTGGTCTTCTTGATCCGTTGAGCTCGTGTTCTTCGCCCATTGTTGACCTTCTTAGAGCTTTCTAACTCTCAATACCTCCAATGATTCTTGCTAGTTCTTGAGGGAAAAGAGAGAGGAGATCTAGATCCACATCTCCACCAATCACTTTCTCCTCTTTGTGAGGGGAACCCCTTGGATCTAGATCTTGGAGTTCTTTGTGAGCTCCTTGTTCTTCCTCTCATATTTCTCCATAGCTTTTGTTGTTGTGTAGGAATTTGAGTGTGAGGGACTTGACCACTTCGTGTGTTCTTGCCATTGCATTAGTTGCAGCGGTTTGAGTTCTCCACGGTGATACGTGGAAGTGAGAAGTTGAGAAGATTATTACCCTTCGGTACTTAGTACCCTCGAGATTGTTCTTCATGGATGCTTTGGCGTCCTAGAAACTTGGTGGTGTATCGGAGCTCAATCATTGTGGTGTAAAGCTCCGAGGAAGCGTCGGTGTCTCCAATTAGGTTGTGGAGATTGCCCCGAGCAATTTGTACGGGTACCGCTGACCGCCACCCAGGGTTGCCATTTGTACGGGTTCGGTGACCACCCTCAAGAGTCCCTTGGTGGAATCACGGCATCTTGCATTGTGCAATGGCGTGAGGAGATTACGGTGTCCTTAGTGGAATCTTGGGGGGCATTATGCCTCCACACCTCTCCAACGGAGATTAGCTTCTGCAAGGGTGTGAACTTCGGGATACATCATCGACTCCGCGTGTCTCGGTTATCTCTTACCCGAACCCTTTACTTATGCACTTTCCTTTATGATAGCCATATTGTTTCTTTTCATATATCTTGCTATCACTTAGTTTTTTATCTTTCTTAGCATAAGTTGTTGGTGCACATAGGTGAGCCTAGTTGTTTTAGGTTTTGTGCTTGACATATTAAACGTTAGTTTTATTCCGCATTTGTTCAAGCCTAAACCATAATTATTTTAAAGCGCCTATTCACCCCCCCCCCCTCTAGGCGACATCCACGTCATTTGAACATAGCATTCAGATAGCTTTACATAGATAGAACATACAGTCTTGGATACTTAGTAAACTAAAGATTAGAGACATTGATGAAACTGGAACTTAGCAACAGAGTATAGATGGAACTGAAGATAACTGACGAAACTGAATGCTAAATAGAAAGTTTCAGAATCAGAATGACTTAAGCCCATGCCCCGCTAAGCGTCCCGATCGTCGTACCTCTTGCTTCAAATGGGTATCATTTGGCAGCTCCTACACCTCCTCTTCATCTTCGTCTTCATCGATAATGATGATGGGGGGAGGACGATGACGAGCGTGCATTACTGGCGGTGCGACTATCTGTAAGTAATGATCGTCGTCGTGGTGCACCTTTTTTGTAGCTTGTGTCAGAGCCACATAGCTATGGGTTGCCCACCATTGCCTCTGCCCGGCATCCGTGGAGTCCGCCTACTTAATTGCTCACACGAGCATTTCGATGGGAAAGATCCCCTTACCCGAGTTTCCATAGCGCTGCTCCATGCGCTGCTTCTCCTCACTAGCTGTCTTCTTCCTCACTTCCACCACTGCATCAACGAGCCCTTGGATCCTAGTGTACTCATGTCTACCTTCATGTAGTCTAGGAATAGGTCTTAGTCTCCATGTGCTGAACCAAGAAGCATGGCAACCCAATCCTTGTTAGTTGGGAAGGGATTAGGCCATGTGTCCCAGTTGGAGGACGAACGAGACATTGTTGTAGCTAGGAAGTGAGTTGGGAGTGAGGTTCTGGAGTGGCAGAAATGAGGTGGAGGATAGGTGTTGGGGTAGTAGTTAATTGGAGAAGTCAAGGGAAGGAGTTAAGTGGAGTTGTAGTGTGCCAATGGAGAAGGGATAGTGAGGTGGAGTGGAGTGTGTCAGTTCATGATTTGATGAGATTTGACTAGTCATGAAGGGTGGAAAGTGTGTTGTAGTCAGTGGTCAAAGAGTGGCTTGAAACTTGTGGTAACCAAACCTGGATGATTGACATTTTAGGTTAATTCTAGGAACAAATTAGCTTCTATGAGTCAAAATTTTGTCAGCAAGTGGGCATGCCCACCTTAGTGGTACACGCAAAATTTGAACGAATTTCAACAACGTGCACACGCCGCGTCACATCCGGGAAGTATTTTAGGATTTTATCATTGCTAAAACCCTAGAAAATTAGTACAACATCGAAAAGCAATGAAACTTTACATGTATGCTTCTCATGTTGGTACAAGGTTGGAAAAAAATTTGGGCCCATTTGAATCATGTCAAAAAAACCCAAATTTTTCCACCAAGTTGGCATGACCACCCAAGTATCCCACGCAAAATTCGAACGAATTCGGACAACATGCACATGTCGCATCACATCCAGGAATTATTTTAGGGTTTTATAGTCGCTAAAACCCTAGAAAACCCATACAATGTCATAAAAGATTGAAACTTGGCATGGATGCCTATCATGTTGGTGCAAGGTTGTAAATATTTTTTAGGTCCATTTGATGCATGTCAAAAAAAATCCTTGGAGACGGACCATTCACTCCTACCCGAACGGCGTGCGATGAACAAGGTCAAATTTTTGCCATCTTCAGAATAACACCGAATTTTGCCAGCAAGTGGGCATGCAGACCCCAGTGGTCCACGAAAAATTTGAATTAATTCCGAGAACATGCGCATGTTGCGTCACCTTCGGGAAATTCTTAAGCAATTTATCATCGTGAAAACCCTAGAAAATCCATACAAACACCGGCAATCTTACCAAGCTAGGCAAGCTTGCTTATCATGTTCATACAAAGATTTAGAAATTTTTTGGGTCCATTGACATCATGTCCGACAAGTATTTTTGTAGGTGCTATGTGTGTGTGAATGACATGTGGGATCCACATGTTAAACTCCTAGAGGCAAAAAAGTGGGATTAATTAACTGCAGCATGGCGTTTCGAACTAGGGCCATGAATGTGTGAACGGGACGGTGTAACCACTTGGCTGATGCTGTCTGTTCAACATTACTTACACCCACTCCTTTAAGATATTTATTTAGCTCTTATCTCTATGTGTCTCGGAGAGCTAGGACCCACGTGTCATTTCTACCCGACGCTGGGGTCCATGTGTCAGCGACAACAATAGTGATGCACAGCGAAACATGACACCACCATACCATGCTTCCTCATTCTAGAACGTGCAACGATCGGGGAGGTGAGAAAATTCACCCCCTCACCCCCTTGGTCTCTCCAACAGTCAGCATTCCCTTTCTTCCCCAACTCAGGTAGAAAACCCTCTCCCTCTCCCTCTCCAGCCATACCATGTACCTCGCCACCACCCTCCTCCTCCTTTCGTCGTCCATCGATGAAGCGCGGGTGTGAAGACGCGGTGGAGGAGCCAGAGGCAACCATCCGAGCAGGGCGGTCTGCTATCGTGGTTGCCTCCGCGGTTGACGCAACTGAGTCTGCCGTTGTAGCGAAGAATGGCGGTGTAGCAACTGTTGTGCCTGCTCTGGCGGTTATCACACGCATCGAGCTTCTGGTCGGCGAGCATGTGCAGGAGAAGGTCGTGAAAGATCTGGAGCAGGAGAAGGAATGGCTTAAGCGTGAGGTCCATGACGAAATCAAGGAGCTGTTCAAGGAGAACAGGATAGAGGAACTTGACAAAGATTTTAGGAAGGGCAATGAGTTTGACGAGGAGTCCATCGACAAGCTCTCTGAGGTAGTACTCAAATTTGTTTTTCTTTTCAAGGACTCTGTTCTTTCATGACATTGAAGTTTTTCTTGTAAATAAAATGAGCATCGATTTCATATGGGAGTGCGGATGTATGATTTTATGGTTCTATCATCGATTTTACTATTGGATTGTGGTTTTTGAATCTAATTCATTTTTTTATTCCTATAGATAGAACCAAACAACAACACCCTAGTTTTGCTAGATGACATAATTCATTTTATGATTCCAATAGGTAGAACAAGAAACCACTATTCTTGGTAGAACATGAATTCAATTTGTGATTCAAATAGATAGAACAAAACCCCCCTTGTGTGTAACATGTTGTGTAATAGATACAGGACTATAATGAAGCCATTTTCTGATTTCAATCAGAATTACAACTCTAACTAGTATCAAGTATCATGAAATCGAGCCATATCATCAAGTCATGCATGTGGTAATCATTTACTAGTTGTGCAGTAATCTATCGATGCAACTATTCCACACTCAAAATTCATGCATGTGAATAACTTGTTGGTAGCCCTCGAGAACATAGTTGGTAGCCCTTTTGTACTCTGTCGATAGTGTTATTACGTCGTGATGGTTAGTGTTCATATGTACTTTTATAACATTTAATTTGAAGATGGTAGCAAAAGAAATTAGCTGAGTTCTTATGTATTTACTAGTTCATAGGAGGATGATGTGGAAGTGGATTATGGCATGGACAGCAGGCATAGCAAGAGCTGCTACACCATGAAGCATCTGAGAGCCATCAAAATCAAGTACCATTTCTATGGCAAGATTGGCTGCCCATTCTGTTCCAAGGTGATAGTTGACGGCTTCGATAGCCTGATTCAGCATGCCTATGGTGTTGGTGATGGATCAGCTAGGAAGCATCAGGGCAGTATCCTGGCTAAAGACGCGGCCTTCGGTGTCCTTATACATCCATCCCGTGAAGAAGGCGAAGAGGTGATGCACTGCTTGCATGCTACTATTGCCCTAGTACCTTAGATTATGTAGGTCTTTTGCTAGTTCGACATTGAAACTTATGTCCTATGGCGTGTTTGAACTTATGTGCTACGGTGCTTAAGCTATCGTTTAACCTAAGTGTTTCGTGCTACTTTGGTGACGTGCTCTAAGTTGTTACTACTTGTTTTCTTATCCATGTTAGGAACTCTCCTATATTACGGTCGTCTATGTTATGTTTGTCGTGTTAACCTACCGTTTCAACATCGTACGGTGATGCATGTTATGAACTCAGCTACTATGACTGAAAGTGCGTTATATCGACTAGAGGGGGGTGAATAGGATATTTTTAGAATTTCATCACTGATGACTAACTTACAACAGAAACAATAAAGGATCAGAAGTGCAAAATTTCACAACAGCAGTTTTTCAGAGTGAAGAATGTGGAAACAGATTGCACTGTGAGCAGACACGCAGAATACAGATGAGGATTAACTGACGTGAAGAATTTGGGGTTGAGGAAATTCAGAGAAAGTCTTCAGCAAATTCTTCAAACAGTCGCAGTGAAAGTCATCAACACATAATACGAGGAAAGTAAGGAGTTGAGGAATTAGAACCCGTTTCTCAGTGAAGACAGTCGTTGATGACCCAGTTCCAACTGCTGTGACAGTCGTACATCTGGTTTGGAGCGGCTTGGTATTGAAACCAAAGGACACACAATCCCGGGACACACAGTCCCTACCGTATTCTCCTTGAGCTAAGGACACACAGTCCTCGCCCAACACTCGTGGAGAGTCTTCAGGGCAGACTTCCAAACCCTCACAAACTTGGTCACCCGGCGATCCACAATTGACTGCTGGAAAGCTCTAGACCATGACTCCTAACCGTCTGGAGGATGCACAGTCCTCAAAGGTAAAAGGCTTCAGTCCCACACAGGAACAAGTTCTTCAGTGATGCTCAATCACTAGGTTTGGTTTGTGGTTTCGGTGTATGGTGTATTTCCTCACTGATGAATTACTCTCGAAGGCTCTGAGGAATTGGGTTGCTCTAATGACAAGTGTCAGTTTCTAATGGAGCAGCCAACCAGCTAGTGGTTGTGGGGGTGGCTATTTATAGCCTGGGAGCATCCCGACATGATTTGACACTAATGCCCTTAAATAATATGACCGTTGGAGTGGATAAGACCAATGACTTGGCGTGGCTATCGAAACGGTCGGAACCCTCAACTGTGAGAGTCCTCATGTCACTCGTATTCCTCACTTGAGCCTTTTGGTAGGATTAGGCTTGGGTTGAGCATCATGAGGAAATTCATTCCAAAGTGTAACTTCGACCCCCTTTAACAGTACGGTGTTCCTATTACTCAAATGCGAAGAAAATAAAACAGAAAGTGTAAATCTTCATGCTTCAAATTCTTTAGAGTGATTTTCTTCAGGACACACCGGACTTCTCAATATCAGTATCTTCATGAGGAATATCAATTTCATCGCAGATTTCTCGCGATTCATTTCTTCAGCTTCAGACCAATTTATTCAACTGAAGACATACATTTTTAGGGGTCGATATTCTTCAAATATCTCAAACTCCTCAATGACTTATAGATCCTGTGTACACTCACAAACACATTAGATACTTATCCTATAAGTCTTCAAACCACCAAAATCACTAAGGGGCACTAGATGCACTTACAATCTCCCCATTTTTGGTGGTTGATGACAATTAGGTTAAGTCTTCAACAGGGATAAAAAATATGAAGTGTAAATACTCATTTGAGGAATTTGAAATCAAGATTCAGAGAGACTCCCCCTGAAGATGTGCATATCTTGAGGATTTTGCTTTTGACAGCAAATGCACATTGATGATTTATAACATGAAGATCTCCCCCTAAGTCTTGTAAATCATGCATACATATAACATATCATATGAAGAAAATGAAAATGCATGATGACAAATGGTATTTGACGAATTCCAGCATGCGTGCATTAAAACTTGAGGAATAAGCATGCGAAGAAAAACGTTCAAAAGTGTCAGAGTACCATCGGGCTTAAGTTACAACTCATTACATAAAAACTTCAGAAGAGCCAAGAGTTTGTAACTTAAATATAGTTCATAAGCCCCAAAAATATCCCGCTTGAAGACTAACTCTCAAGTTTCTCCGCCTTTGTCATCAAGTGGCAAAAAGGGACAAACTGAGGACTAACGTCCGTGAAGACTTTACTTCGTGACAGTTGAGGAAGAGCCGTGATGCTTCTTGGGAGTAGTCTTCTTCCTTAGACCGGTAGCAGTGTCGAGTTGTTCTTCATCAGTTTCAGCAGTGTGGAATGAAGAAAAGGAGCTGTCTTCAAGGTCTGGCACTCGAATAGGTCTGAACTTCTTCTTGGGAGGCCACGACCATTCAAAGTCTTGCTCAAAGTCCATTTCTTCAAGCTCAGTCTGAGTCTTCAGATGTGCAAGTGTAGCCCAGGTGCGATCAAAAACCTCGTGCAGATAGTGACGGTTGAGCTTCACAAAGTTCTGTGTTTCACTGAGGGTTTTCACAATGGCGCCAAACTGGCGTTTGACCCACTTGTGATTGGGATCCACCTTCTGGTGAAGACTGAGGAGGAGCTCTCTTGTATTCATCACGCGAGGAGGAACGGGGCTTGCCGGACGAGTCTTAGTATCATCCCATGAAGAATAAGCTTCTGGCTCTCTGAACTGGCCATCAAGGGGCCTACTGCCTTCTTCAATCACAGATTTGCCTTTTCCTTCAATGGACTCAAAAGTCTTCTTGTTGACCCGGATAGGAGGCATATAACCAACATGGTTTTGGAAATCAGCGTGGAAGTTGATGCCTGTCCTTGTCCTGATGAATCGCATGATCCATGGGGCATTTATCTTGTGATCAAAAGGACACATAGCATTGTCGGCCAAAGTCCTCAAGAAGAAATCATGGATGTTGATAGGAATACCATGAATGATGTTGAAGAGGATATTCTTCATGAGGCCTACAACATCTTCTTCATCATCATGGCCTTTGATCAACGCGAGCACACTACAGAGGATTCTGTAGACATACCTGGGTGTGTACTTGAGCTCGTGGACGAGGAAGGTTGTTCTCGGAGATTTTCCTTCAGCCAAAGGTTTTATGAGTACTTCCATCATCCCATTGGGCAGCTCACGCTCACCATAAAGCTTCACAGCCTCATCTGAGTGAATTGGTACACGCAGTTCTTGGAGGAGTTCCGTAGCAGGAGCCTTGTAGTGACTGTTTTGTGACATCCAATCAAACACCCAAGTGTTAGTGTCTTCAGGGTTGCCAGATATGTGAAGAGTGGCATAGAACTGAAGAATTAGCTCGCTGTTTCAGTCAGAGATGTTGGAGCACATTGGGAGTAAACCAGCATCATGTAGTACACTAAGGACTGGCTCCAGGCACGGTATTGCTTCAAGTTCAACATGAGGAATATGCCTGTGCTGGAATATCTTGTTTCGTCCACATAGCACAGAGGCATAGTAGTTCCTCTGAGTCCTAGTCCAAAACTTCAGATGCCTCATTTGAGGCTTGTCATAGGGGTTCTCTCCAATGAAGTACATGCGTTCTTCAAAGAAATTTTCCTTTTGAAACTTTGGACGCTTGGAGAATGGCTGACGCTGAACTGGCTTAAGATTTTGCTGAGGAATTGGAGGGGAGACAACAATGGAAGTTTCTGGGTTGAGCACGACGAATGCATTGTCTTGGTCCGGTGCATTTTCTTCAGCATTTTCCTCAGAGTGAGGAATTTCAACAGCTGGTACTTCAGGCTGAGGGGATGGTGCTGGCTGCGCTTCAGGCTGAGGGGCTTGCTCTGGCTGTGCATCAGGCTCAGGAATAGCTTCTTCTTGCTCAGTTTGAGGAGTTGGGTGAGTCTGTTCCTCATCTTGAGGATTCTGCTCAGAGCGTTGAATTTCATCAGCTTGAATTCTTCCTCAGCTGGCTTCCTGGCAGATGCAGTTTCATCAGCTGGTGCAGCTGATGCTTGAACAGTGTGTTTCTAAGGAATGAAAGGCTGAGGACTGTCGTCTATATGAATTTCCTTGTCAGTGTGTTTCTCAGAGGCGACATCCTTCGTTTCCTCATCTGCCGTTTTCCCTGGATCATCAATGATTACCATTTCATAGGAAGGAGCGACATTCAGGGGCACAGGGTGCAGAGGAGCAGTTTCTTCAAGTGCTTTGAGGCGCTTGGCCTCTATTTCTTCTTCTGCTGAGGAGGCCTTTCTCTTTTTGGCTTCCTTCTCAGCAGCCCTGGTTTTCTTCACGTCTGATGCAGACGGAGTCATCTTGTTCACCGTTGAAGCTTTTGGTGAAGGGGTTCTCTTGACAGATTCTTCAGCTAGTATTGAGGAACTAGCTGGAACAGAGTCATCAGCTTGCTTTGGCGAAGCGGCTGGGTCAGGGGCAGTCTCATCAGCTGTAGCAAATTCATCAGCAGGAGTTTCCATCATGATTTCTTCAATAGCCGGTTCATCCACACGGCGTTCTTGGTGTACTTCCTCAGCTTGAGGAGTTTCCTCATCATGAGGAGATTCATCTCCTGGCTCCTCAATGAGGGGCTGAGAAGTTGGTGCTGGGGGTGCAGCCTTCTTATTGTAATCATCAACAACACTAATGGCCAGCTTGATGAAATTGCTTTTGAGACTCTTACGATCTGACAACTTGGAGTACTTGTCAGACAATTTCTTCAGCTCTGCCTGTGTTGATACCAGTGCATCAGGAGTCAACTTGAGAAGATTCTGCTTGAGGAATTTCTCCTTTTTAAGCTTTGCAACTTTGGCCTGCTTGGCATGCTGTTCTCTCCACTTGGCTTCATTGATGAAAGTGGTCACCATGTGGCTGATGCGAGGGGGAAGTTTCAAATCATCAAGCGGAGTGTTTGGGTCCTCATACCAGATGTTGATACCAGATTGCTTGCAGGGTTTGATCATCAAATTCATCACTACCCTCTGATGCAGACGGGACGGTGATGATTTTGCTGGGGCTTGGCAGAGTTGCACGTTCAATAGATACCTCAGTCTTCGCAGGAGGTGTTGAAGACTTTCTCTCCGAGCTGGTTGCAGCTGGGAGTGGGGAGTTGGAGCTGGCGGTGATAGGCTTCATGACCTGCTTCTGTACTGGTTTCTCTTGAGGCTTTGGTGGTGGTGCTGAGGATTTTGGAGCTGAGGAGATTGGTACTGAGGGCTTTGGCGCTGATGGTTTTGGTGTTGAAGGTTTTGGTGCTGAGGGTTTTGTGACTGAAGCCTGAGCAGACTTCTCTTGAGGCTTTGGAGCCCTTGGCTTTGACGGCACAGACTGCATTTGAGGAATTTTTGATCCAGAGGTTTCTGCGGCAGAGGAAGTAGCAGCAGCTGAGGCAACAGCTGAGGATTCATTGAATTTCCTCACTGCAGTTTCTGCGTGCTTCTTGAGCTTAGCCAGATGCTTTGCCTTCTCATCTGGATAGTCATCAATTGTCATGAGGCTTGAGGGATGTGCTACTTGATGATCCTCAAGTGGGGCCCGTCTGCCAGGGGGCTTCAGAGCGAATTTCTTCGCATACTTGGGAGTCACAAACCTGTATTCCTTCCATTCCTTCGCCCATCGGCGTTCTATCTTCTGCAGCCGTATCTTTCTCTTTGCCATTGTCTCATTTTCATCAGGCGTGCAATAGTCCAAGTAGATATCCTCAGGGATATCCACAGCTGTGTTTTGCTCAAGTTTCTTTCCTCCCTTCTGTTTTCTGTCATCCTCCATTTTCTTCAGCTGAGGATTTTGCTGATGAGATTGAACTCTTGAGGATTCTGATGAGACTTGAAGATTTTCTTCTAGAAATGCTGCAAATGAGTTAATGTGATGAGAACCGAGAGATTCATCAGCTGACATGTGTGTACCTGTGAACAGAGTATACTTGCGAGGAATTTGGAGAGGTCATATGCGTTCTTAGATTTGAAGAAAATGAAAAAGTTTGACAGTTTGAGGAATATAACCAGTGGTTGAGGAATTTGCCTAAGCATACTGTTCTTGGGTTCCAGAGTTGTACAGATCCGAAAATTCGCACAATTGAGGAATCTCATGAAAATCTTAGATGCTTAGCATAGTTCATCAATGATGTGGTGATTGGCAGTGTTTGAGGAATCAAGTGCTTATCGATTCTTGAGGAAAAACATATTTCACATAGAAGATGTAAAATTTTAGATCTAACTTGCGGTAAAAATGGGATTTATTTACCCTGGAAGGTGCGCACGAAGAACACAAAAAGGTGTGTGTGGAGAAGCTCTTCGGTCGCGTGTCCAATGCACCCTAACCCGGCGGCAGAGGACGTCTACAGCGGCGGCGGACGAAGATGGTCCGACTCCGGCGTGGTTCCGGCGATGGAGAAGTCGAGGCAGTGAAGGTCTTCCTCACCGGCGACGAGACTACTAGCGATGGCGCTAGGGTTCGGTGGTGTATGTTGTGGCAGGAGAGCGATGGAGCGAAGAAGAGTATGCCGAGGGGGATAAGGACATATTTATAGCCAAAAGTTACTGTTGGCGCGAAAATTTCGGACCAAATAGCCCATGCCTCTACGTCTTCGCACGACACGTGTAGCTCCCGAACAGTGTAGTGGAGATAGTGGAGATCGTGGTTATCCGATCGTGGGAAGTGGGGTTCAGTTACTGTGTATTAAAGAAACAATTTTTGAAGATTTGAGGATTTTTGTTACAAAATCATCAGCTGACAAGGACGCACTGAGGATTTTGAACAAAGTTTCAAGTAGAACGCATATGAAGAATTGAATAGACTGGATGAGTATAGCATAGAGGGAAAGTAGGGTCCGATCACATTCACTTAGCAGAAATGTCAACTTGAAGAAATAGCTATAAGTGAATGCTGTTGAGGACTTGAAATCACACTCTATCTAGTCAAATGAAAGTCATCAAGTGTTGTTGAAGATTCTGTGATAAATCGTCACAATGAAGAACAGTTGTTTTGAAGAAAAACACATTTTGAGCAAATAGAACATTTGAAGAAAATCAACTTGAGGAATTTCACATTGGGCGGTGGCGTGACCCACCATATAAGAATGTTGATTACAGACACCGCGTACAATTGTCGTAGGGCCCTGAGAATCAATTTCTTCGTTGATTTCTTCACACTCAGAGTGACATTCTTCATCAGTTGAAGAAAATTGATTCATCATGTGTTGCACATCTAAGTCATCAATTTTGCATAAGTGTTAGGATGTGTGCATGTTTTTACAAAACATTTGAAGATTCTAAGATATTTAGCTCACACCGCAACTTGCAAAACCTTTTCTCATCCAAGGGCTTAGTGAAGATATCTGCCAGTTGATCATCAGTCTTCACATGGTCGATGAGGATATTTCCCTTGAGGACATGGTCCCGAAGAAAATGATGACGAACCTGGATATGCTTGGTCTTCGAGTGCTGTACTGGGTTGTATGCAATCTTGATAGCACTCTCATTGCCACAGTAGATAGGCACATTCTTCATGTTGATGCCGTAGTCCTTGAGGGTTTTCTTCATCCATAGTAATTGAGCACAACAAGAACTAGCAGCAATGTACTCAGCTTCGGCAGTGGAAAGTGATACGCAGTTTTGCTTCTTTGAGGACCAGCAAACTAGTGATCTTCCGAGGAAATGGCATGTGCCACAAGTTGACTTGTGATCCACATGGTCACTGGCATAGTCAGAATCAGAATACCCTACCAGATGAAGATTTGAGACCTTGGGATACCATAATCCTAGTGTTGGTGTGTGAGCTAAGTATCAAAGAATATGTTTCACAACCTTATGGTGCGATTCCTTCGGTTTTGCTTGAAAACGTGCACACATGCAAACACTAAGCATTATATCTGGCCTAGATGCACATAGATACAATAAAGAACCAATCATAGAACGATATACCTGTTGATCGAAATCTTTACCATTTTCATCAGTGCCGAGGTGGCCGTTGGTAGGCATCGGAGTCTTGGCACCTTTGCATTCATGCATGTCGAATTTCCTCAGAACATCCTTGAGGTATTTCTCCTGTGATATGAAGATTCCATTGATTTGTTGGCGAATTTGAAGACCCAAGAAGAATTTCAGCTCCCCCATCATGGATATCTGATATTCTTCACTCATCATGTAAGCAAATTCATCACTGTATCGTTTGCAGTACAGCCAAATATGATATCATCGACATATATTTGGCACACAAATAGCTCATTATCATAGGATTTAGTGAAAAGAGTTGGATCGAGTGAACCAGGTTTGAAGCCTTTCTTCATGAGGAATTCCTTCAATGTATCATACCATGCCTGAGGGGCTTGCTTGAGACCATAAAGAGCCTTTTTGAGTCCGAAGACTTTGTCTGGATTCTTTGGATCCTCAAAACCTGGGGGCTGAGCCACACATACTTCTTCCTCAAGCTTACCATTGAGGAATGCACTTTTCACATCCATTTGATATAAGATGATGTTATGATGATTAGCATAAGCAAGTAGTATTCGAATAGCTTCAAGTCTAGCAACAGGTGCAAAAGTTTCATCGAAATCTATTCCTTCAACCTGGGTGTAGCCTTGGGCTACAAGTAGTGCCTTGTTCCTCACCACTTGACCGTCCTCATCTTGCTTGTTTTGGAAAACCCACTTGGTGTCGATGATGTTGTGCTTGCGAGGATCTGGTCATTTGACGAGCTCCCATACGTCATTCAGCTTGAATTGAAGAAGTTCGTCTTGCATAGCTTGGATCCACTCCGGTTCCAGAAAAGCCTCAGCAACTTTTGAGGGTTCTGTGATGGATACAAAGGAGAAATGCCCACAAAAGTTAACTAAGTGTGAAGCTTTTGAGCGAGTGAGAGGACCTGGCGCGTTGATGTCGTTGAGGTTTTTGTCAAGTTCTACTTCATTTGCAATCCTCGGATGAGCTGGTTGAGGATTTTGTCTGGGCTGAGGAAGTGGTTCTGGTGCAATTTCCTCAGGAGCATCTTCTTGATTTTCATCAGTGATGGGGATCGTTTCTTCACCAATTTCCTCAGTGGGAACAATGTTTTCAGTAGGTTTGAGCTTTATTGCTTCCTCAGGAGACAGCTTATCTGGATCAGAAGGCAATTGCTCTCTTTGCGAGCCATTAGTTTCATCGAACCGCACATCTACAGTCTCAACAACTTTGTTGTGATAGTTGTTGAAGACTCTGTAAGTGTGCGAGTCCTTTCCATAACCGAGCATAAAACCTTCATGTGCCTTAGGTGCAACTATGGTGAGGATCTCTAATCCAACATTTTGCACCGAAGACTTTGAAATAACTTACATTGGGTTTCTTGTCAATGAGGAGTTCATATGAGGTTTTCTTGAGGAACTAGTGAAGATATACCCTGTTGATGATATGGCATGCAGTGTTGATTGCTTCAGGCCAAAAGCGACGAGGAGTCTGATATTCTTCAAGCATAGTTCTTGCCATTTCAACCAGAGTCCTGTTCTTCCTTTCGACGACACCATTCTGCTGAGGAGTATAAGGAGCAGATAATTCGTGAGTAATACCAATTTCATCAAGATAATCATCAAGACCAGTGTTTTTGAACTCGGTTCCATTATCACTCCTGATATGTTTGATCTTGATGCCAAAGTTCGTCGAGGCCCTTGAAGAAAATCGTTTGAAGATTTCGTGCACTTCAGTTTTATACACTATGATATGCACCCAAGTAGGTCTGGAATAATCATCAGCTATGACGAAGCCATATAAAGATGCTGCATTGGTTAGTGTGGCATAGTGAGTAGGTCCAAATAGATCCATATGAAGCAATTCGAATGGACGTGTAGTGGTCATGATAGTCTTCGAGGGATGCTTGGATCTGGTCATTTTCCCAGATTCACAAGCACCGCAGAGATGATTCTTGAGGAATTTGACCGATTCGATGCCGATGACATGCTTCTTCTTCGCGAGCGTGTGCAAATTCCTCATGCTTGCATGACCTAGTCTTTGGTGCCACAACCATCCTTCTGAGGTTTTTGCTAATAAGCAAGTGGCTGGTTGAGGACCTGTAGAGAAATCAACAATGTACAAATCCCCTCTTCTTACACCTTCGAAGACTTTGGATCTGTCAGATTCCATGATGACTACACATCTATATCTACCAAAGATAACAATCATATCAAGAGCACAACATCGAGACTGACATGAGGTAAAAACCAAGGGATTCAACAAGCATCACTTTGTCCATATGCCTATCCTTGGAAATAGCCACTTTGCCAAGTCCCAATACCTTGCTTTTACCTTTGTGAGCATATGTGATTTGCTTCAGAGGTGATGGAGTTAGTGGCATATTCATCAGTAAGCTTTTATCACCAGTCATGTGATGTGTGCAGCCACTATCAAGAACCCACTCAGTATTCTTGGGTTTCTCATCCTGCAGATGAATTAGTACAACTTACCATCTCATATGCTTCATATTTGAAGAATATGATACTAATTTCATTAGATCAGTAATTTCATCATAAGAGAAATGTAAGGACGTGTGAAATATTTCTATTTCATCAATCATTAGCTTGCATCCTATCAAGCATTTCTTCTGGTCTCCAGCAAATTCTTCAAATGATGATTTTCATGTGGAGACCTGACCTGCAGAAGTGATTAGTTCGATTTCTTCACCACCCACATTTGTAGGGGTGGCAAAGCATTCATCATCCTGCGAGCACCATATGAGAAAGGTGGCATTGAGGACAATGCACTTCTCTTAACAGTAGGGGGATTAAAGTACTCATATGAATATGCAGAGAACTGGTTAGAGGATTTATGAACACAATGATTTGAGGAGTAACGCTCATATTCATATTCCTTGTAGTTGCCCTGCATGTTAGACGCATTAGCACGTGTAGGAGCATAGTTTTGACCAGCTGAGGATTTTGATCCTCTTGAAGACTTTGGTCCTCCTGAGGAATTTGATCTGGGGTTCAGATTCTTCAGTGGTCGTGTCATGAGGACATTCACCTGAAGATTTTCAAGACAGCTTTTCGGAACCCAGATTTTCCTCAGGGGAGGGCCATTCCTGCAGTTAGTTCCAACATATCGAGCTAATACTTCACCAGATTGATTTTTGAACAGTTTATAGCTGGAGTCAAATGATTCATCTGAGGAATAGGATAATTCACATGAAAAGCCAGTTAGATTAGATGGATCAAAAGGAGGCCCAGTAGCAGCAACCCATGAGGTTTTGGGATACTGCTCAGGTTTCCAATAAGATCCATCAGCATTTAATTTCCTCTCAAAGGCAATTCCTTCTTTTCTCGGGTTCCTGTTCAAGATCTGCTTTTTGAGCACATCACAAAGGGTTTGATGTCCTTTGAGGCTTTTGTATATTCCTATCACGTACAATTCCTTCAACCCTGCATTTTCATCAGTAACATTTGTGTTTTCCTCAAGTGAGGAAATAGACACAACAGGTGCAGTTGAAGAATTTGTAGCAATAGCAGCATTTGATGATTCTGGTGAGGAATTAGCAGTTTCGCGTTCAATGCATTTAAGACATGGAGGAATGAATTCAACTTGACCAGCGCTGATATGTTGAGCTAGTAATGAGTCATTTTCCATACGAAGATCATCATGAGACATCCTCAGCTTCTCAAGATCAAGCTTCCTTTGAAGAAATTCATAGGAAAGCTTCTCATGATCAGTGAGGAGTGTATCATAACGATCCTGAAGATTATCAAATCTAGACTGAAGACTTTTCACATCTTCAGTGAGGATTTGGGTAAGGTTCATTTCATCATTCAACAGATCAGCACTTTTATCTAGAAGTTTCTGAAGCTTTTCCAGGGCAGTTTGTTGTTTAGTGGCAATGATAGCAAGTTTACTGTAACTGGGTTTCTTATAATCATCAGGTTCACAGTCACTTGAATCAGAGGAGGATTCATTATTTGGTACCTTTGAACCTTTTGCCAGGAAGTAATAGGTTGAAGCGAAGTCATCAACATAGTCATCAGTATGGATGGTGCAATCATTTTCTTCAAGATTGAAGATTGACTTGCTGACGAAAGTGGTTGTGAGTGCAAGACTAGCCTGTCCGGATTCTGAGTCTTCATCAGAACCCTCTTCTTCATCACATTCCTCTGATTCTGCCTCGGAGTCCATTTCCTTTCCAATAAGTGCCCGAGCCTTTCTGAAACTAGTCTTCTTGTGCGATGAGGGCTTTGAAGATGAGGATTTTGAAGATTTCTTCTTCTTCTTCGAGTCATCAGAACTGTCATCCTTGTATTTCTTCTTCTTTGATTCCTTTCCCCAACGGGGACAATCAGCAATGTAATGACCTGATTTCTTGCACTTGTGGCAGGTTCGTTTCTTGTAGTCCTCAGATGAAGATTCTGATTTCCTCATGTCTCTTCTTGAAGATTTACCGAACTGGCCACGTCGTGTAAATCTCTGGAATTTCCTCACGAGCATTGCAAGCTCCTGTCCAAATTCTTCAGGGTCACAAATGTTGTCATCTGTGTCTTCGTCTTCAGATGAGGACATTGCTCTAGCCTTCAGTGCACGTGGTATGGAATAGCTGGGTCCATATAGATCTCTCTTTTCTTCTAGCTGGAATTCATGAGTATTTAGCCTTTCAAGTATATCAGTTGGATCAAGCATCTTGTAGTCTGATCTTTCTTGAATCATCAGAACTAAAGTATCAAATGAAGAATCCAAAGATCTCAGCAGTTTCCTCACAACTTCGTGATCAGTGATGTCTCGAGCTCCGAGTGCTTGCAGTTCATTTGATATGTCAGTGAGGCGATCAAAGGTGTCTTAGCAGCTTTCATTGTCATGTCTCTTGGAGCGATTGAAGAGATTGCGAAGAATATAAACACGAGAGTCACGCTGGGTTGATACTCCTTCATTTACCTTGCACAGTCTCTCCCATATCAGTGTTGCAGAGCCCAAAGCACTTACTCTTCCAAACTGGCCTGGGCTCAAATGGCCACAGATGATGTTCTTTGCTTGAGAATCGAGTTGCTTGAATTTCTTCACATCAGCAGCAGATACACTAGCAGAGATGATGGGAACGCCATGTTCCACAATATACCAGAGATAATTATCAATAGCTTGTAGATGCATTTGCATTTTGTTCTTCGAGAAGGGAAAGTCCTTGACTTCGTAGGTAGGACATGCTGCAGTCACCTTAAACATGCCTGCAGTCGACATAACTAAAACTCCAGGTGGTTAAACCAAAATCACACAGAACAAGCGAGTACCTTGCTCTGATACCAATTGAAAGTGCGTTATATTGACTAGAGGGGGGTGAATAGGAGATTTTTACAATTTCATCACTGATGACTAACTTACAGCGAAAACAATAAAGGATCAGAAGTGCAAAGTTTCACAACAGCAGTTTTTCAGAGTGAAGAATGTGGAAACAGATTGCACTATGAGTAGGCACGCAGAATACAGATGAGGATTAACTGACGTGAAGAATTTGGGGTTGAGGTAATTCAGAGAAAGTCTTCAGCAAATTCTCCAAACAGTCGCAGTGAATGTCATCAACACATAATACAAGGAAAGTAAGGAGTTGAGGAATTAGAACCCGTTTCTCAATGAAGACAGTCGTTGATGACCCAGTTCCAACTGTTGTGACAGTCGTACATCTGGTTTGGAGCGGCTTGGTATTCAAACCAAAGGACACACAGTCCCGGGACACACAGTCCCTACCGTATTCTCCTTGAGCTAAGGACACACAGTCCTCGCCCAACACTCGTGGTAAGTCTTCAGGGCAGACTTCCAAACCCTCACAAACTTGGTCACCCGGCGATCCACAATTGACTGCTGGAAAGCTCTAGACCATGACGCCTAACCGTCTGGAGGATGCACGGTCCTCAAAGGTAAGAGGCTTCAGTCCCACACAGGAACAAGTTCTTCAGTGATGCTCAATCACTAGGTTTGGTTTGTGGTTTCGGTGTATGGTGTATTTACTCACTGATGAATTACTCTCGAAGGCTCTGAGGAATTGGGTTGCTCTAATGACAAGTGTCAGTTTCTAATGGAGCAGCCAACCAGCTAGTGGTTGTGGGGGTGGCTATTTATAGCCTGGGAGCATCCCGACATGATTTGACACTAATGCCCTTAAATAATATGACCGTTGGAGTGGATAAGACCAATGACTTGGCGTGGCTATCGAAACGGTCGGAACCCTCAACTGCGAGAGTCCTCATGTCACTCGTATTCCTCACTTGAGGATATTGGTAGGATTAGGCTTGGGTTGAGCATCATGAAGAAATTCATTCCAAAGTGTAACTTCGACCCCCTTTAACAGTACGGTGTTCCTATTACTCAAATGCGAAGAAAATAAAACAGAAAGTGTAAATCTTCATGCTTCAAATTCTTCAGAGTGATTTTCTTCAGGACACACCGGACTTCTCAATATCAGTATCTTCATGGGGAATATCAATTTCATCGCAGATTCCTCGCGATTCATTTCTTCAGCTTTAGACCAATTTCTTCAACTTAAGACATACATTTTTAGGGGTCGATATTCTTCAAATATCTCAAACTCCTCAATGACTTATAGATCATGTGTACACTCACAAACACATTAGATACTTAACCTATAAGTCTTCAAACCACCAAAATCTCTAAGGGGCACTAGATGCACTTACAATGACTATGTTAAGGTATAACTTCAACTGAATATGTTCATGTTGTATCGCAAGATGTTCAAGCCATATCTATGATCAGTTATACCAGTATAATTGAGCATGTATTAGTTGTTGCCATAAGTAGCACATGCATATTGCCAAAACTACCTATTGCTAGTTGAAGCTTTGTATTGAGGTTGCATTATTTATTGCAAAAAGTAAAGGATGCCCATGATTGCCAAAAATACCTATTGCAAGTTTACAATAAGAAATGAACTTGTATCAATTGTTGCTAACAGTAGAGCATGTACTTCCCCCATCTCAGTGCATTAGTCATCTTAGAAGGTTCACTGCAACCTAGGCACATCGAGATAGGGTACGAGAAGAAATTTAATTGTAGAGGAAGCCAATTACACTATTCCTTTCTCAATTGAAAATGTGCTACTAATTAGCAGACCTCTTCAAATCCAAAAAGCATACCGCAGAAATTGCATGCATTGGTCCTTCAATTAATAGATGGGGTCTAGTTAATATGCATGCAACTAATACTATTGTAATGTGCCTTAGTGTTTTGGGATTATTTGATTTTCATAAGATGCCTAATGCACCGAGATGGATAGAGTACATGATTGCCACAAGTTCTATTGCCAGTCCACGCAATAGAATCAAGCATCATATTCTTTCCACAAGTTCTATTGCGAGTTCAAGCAAAAGATGGGAGCATGTATTAGCCATTACCAAAAGTAAAGTACACACATGACTACCAAATGTACATTTTGCAAGTTTCTGATAAGAACTGAGCATGTATGCGTTTTTGCCAAATTCCACTTCATATATGCCTACCTAAAATGTGGTCTTTAATGGGCTCATCAAAGATGTTGATGGTTTGGGAGCTCTGCGTGACTGTGCTGATAATGAAGACACACGTTGAGCTATGGTCTTGTTGTCAAATTTATGTTTGAGTTCTTCAAGACTTTTTGTTTCTGATGCTTCCCCTTTATCGACAATCTTCCCCGGGCGTCTTGTTTTTTATGCTTCCCCTTCATCAACATTCTTCCTCGGGCGTCCACGTGGTCTCTTCCTTTTTGGGAGCTGGCTGTACCAGGATCCTTTTTGGAGTTTGATGTGTCGTTCTTGTTGGAACCATGATGATTGTTGATTATGTGTATGTCGTCTTCTGAACCCTTCGCTTGCACTGCTTGTTGGGCATCGTAGGCCTCCTTATGTACAACATAGAGTGGCGTGTTAGTTGAAAATCAAGAGATATATGAAATAAATGAAATATGCTTGGTGTAGCGCTAACCATTATGGGTACTTGTATGCTTGGAGGTGAAGAGCATTGCAATTTGAACAAGTAGGGTTGTAACTATTTTCCAGCTGAAAATATGTATCTTTCCCTACATTTGATAACCAACATGTATGTTAGCATAGAATTGAAGCCAAACAAAGTTCAAAATTAATTTATACATTCAATCATCTCGTCAAATGTATCGACAATTTCATCTTCGTTCCATGACAACATGTACTTCAGTGTGAACACCACACAGGAAGTCCTGCAATGTTTAGTTCAAGATCGGTAATCTTGTACATGTAGGCGAAGACTAATTTTGGAGGTCGTATATACCCGTCATTCTGTTTTGGTATGTCCTCATAGCGTACTTTCTCCGATTCGGCAAAATTGGTGGGCTTAGCTGGTGTTATCAAGCCAGTCTTGACCGTTGTGTTGATGCACAACTCAATCTACTCCACCTAGCGTACGATGAGTTATACAAAGGGTCATAGTATTTTTGGAGCTCATGTGCCATGCAATGCAAAAGAGGCAACAAGAGAACACTTACAAGAGAATCTTCCTTGGTCTTGTCAAAATGTGCATTCAAGGAGTTAGAATCTGAATCTCTTCTTTGTCAAAACTAAACATCATTAGCATCTAGTTGTTATTGTGTACATTCAGCGGGACTACAACGTGGAGTAAAATTTTGGTTGGCGTGACAACCGAAATGTTTGGTGTACATTACGTAAAGGAACTATGAAAATGAGGAAAACATGTACCTTCCGGTGTCCTAGTTATTTTCTGCCGAATGAGCAACCCACGAGGATCCACGTCCCTCCGGAACCACCCCCTTTAATCATAATAGCTTATTGGTTTCTGATACGTCCATTTTGCATCATGTTTTCATGTTGATATTTATCGCTTCTTGGGCTGTTATTTCACTTCACGGTACTATTCTTATGCCTTTTCTCTCTTATTTCGCAAGGTTTACATGAAGAGGGAGAATGCCGGCAACTGGAATTCTGGCCTGAAAGTGGAGCAAAGTTGAGATACCTATTCTGCGCAACTCCAAATGCCGTAAAAATCAACGAGGATTTTTTTCCTGATTTATCAAAAATACTGGGTCGAAGAAGTGCCAGAGGGGCGCCAGGGTGTGGCCACAAGCCTACACGGCGTGGCCACCCCCCCAATGCCGCGCCATGGGGGCTTGTGGGCACCCTGCTGGCCCACTTGCACCCCTCTTTTGCTATATGAAGGGTTTCGTCCATGAAAAAAATCAAGGAGGAGCTTTTTCGTGGTTTCGCCGCCGCCACGAGGCGGAACTTCAGCAGAACCAATCTAGAGCTCCAGCAGGACGATCCTGTCGGGGAAACTTCCCTCCCGGAGGGGGAAATCGTCGCCACCGTCATCACCAACACTACTCTCATCGGAGGGGACTCGTCACCATCAACATCTTCATCAGCACCATCTCATCTCCAAACCCTACTTCATGACTTGTAGCCAATCTCCGTCTCGCAACTCTGATTGGTACTTGTAAAGTTGCTAGTAGTGTTGATTACTCTTTGTAGTTGATGCTAGTTGGATTACTTGGTGGAAGAGTTTATGTTCAGATCCTTGATGCTACTCATTACCTCTCTGGTCATGAATATGATTATGCTTTGTGAGTAGTTACTTTTGTTCCTGAGGACATGGCATAAGTCATGCTAATAGTAGTCATGTGAATTTGGTATTCATTCGGTAATTTGATATGTTGTATGTTGTTTTTCCTCTAGTGGTGTTATGTGAACGTCGACTACATAACACTTCACCATTATTTGGGCCTAGAGGAAGGCATTGGGAAGTAGTAAGTAGATGATGGGTTGCTAGAGTGATAGAAGCTTAAACCCTAGTTTATGCGTTGCTCCGTAAGGGGCTGATTTGGATCCACTAGTTTAATGCTATGGTTAGACTTTGTCTTAATTCTTCTTTCGTAGTTGCGGATGCTTGCAAGAGGGGTTAATCAGCAGTGGGATGCTTGTCCAAGTAAGGGTAGTACCCAAGCGCCGGTCCACCCACATATCAAACTATCAAAGTAACGAACGCGAATCATATGAACATGATGAAACTAGCATGACAGAAATTCTCGTGTGTCCTCGGGAGCGTTTTTCCTCCTATAAGACTTTGTCCAGGCTTGTCCCTTGCTACAAAAGGGATTGGGCCACTTTATTGGACTTTTGCTACTTTTGTTACTTGTTGCTCGCTACGAATCATCTCACCACACAATCAGTTGTTACCGACAATTTCAGTGCTTGCAGATATTTCCTTGCTGAAAACCACTTGTGAGATCCTTCTGCTCCTCGTTGGGTTCGACACTCTTACTTATCGATAGGACTACGATTGATCCCCTATACTTGTGGGTCATCAAGACTCTTTTCTGGCGCCGTTGCCGGGGAGTGAAGCGCCTTTGGTAAGTGCAACTTGGTTAGGAAATATTCGTATAGTGTGCTGATATTTGTTGTCACTTGTCACTATGGATACTAATCCTTTGAGGGGCTTGTTCGGGGTATCGTCACCTCGAACGGAAGCACAAAGAGTTGCTCCTCAAGTTGTTCGCACCTACTGAAAATATTTGCTTTGAATTTCCTTCGGGTATGCTTGAGAAACTGCTGGCTAATCCTTTTATAGGAGATGGAACATCACATCCAGACTTGCATCTGATCTATGTAGATGAAGTTTGTGGTTTATTTAAGCTTGCAGGTGTGCCCGAGGATGAGGTCAAGAAGAAGGACTTTCCTTTACCTTTGAAGGATAAGGTGTTGACATGGTATAGGCTATGTGATGACACTGGATCATGGGACTACAATCGGTTGAAATTGGAATTTCATCAAAAGTTTTATCCTTTGCATTTAGTACATCGTGATCGGAATTATATTTATAATTTTTGGCCTCGTGACAGAGAAAGCATCACTCAAGCTTGGGAGAGGCTTAAATCAATGCTATATTCATGCCCCAATCATGATCTCTCGAGAGAAATTATCATTCAGAACTTCTATGCTCGACTTTCTCATGATGATCGCACCATGCTTGACACTTCTTGTACCGGTTCTTTTATGAAGAGAGTTATTAACTTCAAATGGAATTTATTGGAGAGAATTAAACGCAACTCTGAAGATTGGGATCTTGAAGAAGGTAAGGAGTCAGGTATGAATTTCACGTTTGATTGCGTTAAATCCTTTGTTGAGACAAATATCTTTAGTGATTTTAGTGCTAAGTATGGACTTGACTCTGAGATAGTAGCTTCATTGTGTGAATCCATTGTTGCTCATATTGATCTCCCCAAAGAGAAGTGGTTTAAATATCATCCTCCTTTAGAAGTCAATGTAGTTAAACCCACTCCAGTTGAAGAGAAAGTCATTGTCTATAATGATCCTGTTGTTCCCAGTGCTTACATTGAGAAACCACCTTTCCCTGTTAGGATAAAGGATCATTCTAAAGCTTCAACTGTGATATGTAGATGCTATATTAGAACACCTACACCCCCTGAGCAAATTAGAGCTGGACCTAGCATTGCTATTATCAAATATCTTCTGTCTGAAGAAGTTGAGGGACATAATATTCACTTCTGTGAAGATGCTGCTAGAATTGCTAAACCTCACGCTAGAGACAAACATAGGCATGTTGTTGGCATGCATGTGGTTTCTGTTAAGATAGGAGATCATTGTTATCATGGCTTATGTGACGTGGGTGCTAGTGTTTGTGCAATACCTCAATCCTTATATGATGAAATCAAAGATGAGATTGCACCTATTGAGATAGAGCCTATTGATGTCACTATTCAGCTTGCCATTAGAGATACTATCTGCCCTGTGGGAATTGTTAGGGATGTTGAAGTCTTGTGTGGTAAAACGAAGTATCCTGCTGATTTCCTCGTTCTTGCTACCGTACAAGATAGCTTTTGTCCCATCATATTTGGCAGACCTTTTCTCAATACCGTCAATGCTCATATTGACTGTGAGAAGCAAATTGTCACTTTTGGCTTTGAAGGCGTGTCACATGAGTTCAACTTCTCCAAGTTTGGTAGACAACCTCATCAAAAGGAGTTGCCTAGTAAGGATGAAACTATTGCCTTAGCTTCTATTGTCGTGCCTCCTACTAATCCCTTAGAGCAATACTTGCTTGAGCATGAAAATGATATGCATATGGCTGAAAGGTATGAGATAGATAGAGTTGTCTTAGAACAATATCCTATCCTTAAGAATAACTTGCCTGTTGAACTGCTTGGGGATCCACCCCCACCAAAGGGTGATCCTGTGTTTGAGCTTAAACAGTTGGCTGATACTCTTAAGTATGCCTATCTTGATGAAAAGTAGATATATGCTGTCATTATTAGTGCTAGCCTCTCAGAGCATGAAGAAAAGAAGTTACTAAAAACTCTGAGGAAGCACCGTGCAGCTATCGGATATACTCTTGATGATCTTAAGGGCATTAGTCCTACCCTATGCCAGCACAAGATTAAAACTGATCCTGACTTCAAACCAGTTGTTGATCATCAAAGGAGATTGAATCCTAAGATGAAAGAAGTAGTGAGAAAAGAAATACTAAAGCTCCTGGAAGCAGGTATCATCTATCCTGTTGCTCATAGCGATTGGGTGAGTCTGGTGCATTGCGTTCCTAAGAAGGGAGGCATTACCGTTGTCCCTAATGATAAGGATGAATAGATCCCTCAGAGGATTATTACTGGCTATAGGATGGTGATCGATTTTAGGAAATTGAATAAAGCCACTAGGAAAGATCATTACCCTTTGCCTTTTATCGACCAAATGCTAGAAAGACTGTCTAAACACACACACTTCTGCTTTCTAGATGGTTATTCTGGTTTCTCCCAAATACCAGTTGCACAATCTGATCTGGATAAAACCACTTTCACCTGCCCTTTCGGTACCTTTGCTTATAGACGTATGCCTTTTGGCTTATGTAATGCACCTGCCACCTTTCAAAGATGTATGATGGCTATATTCTTTGACTTTTGTGAAAATATTGTCGAGGTTTTCATGGATGACTTCTCCGTTTACGGGTCTTCCTTTGATGATTGCCTCAGCAACCTTGATCGATTCTTGCAGAGATGTAAAGACACCAATCTTGTCTTGAATTGGGAGAAGTGTCACTTTATGGTTAATGAAGGCATCGTCTTAGGACATAAAATTTCTGAAAGAGGTATTGAAGTCGATAAGGCTAAGGTTGATGCAATCGAGAAAATGCCATACCCCACAGATATGAAAGGGATAAGAAGTTTCTTTGGTCATGCTGGTTTCTATAGAAGGTTCATTAAAGACTTCTCTGAGATTTCTAGGCATCTTACCAATCACTTGCAAAAGGATATTCCTTTTGTTTTTGACGATGATTGTGAGGAAGCCTTCGAAATTCTCAAGAGGGCTTTGATAACTGCACCTATTGTTCAATCACCTGATAGGAACTTGCCTTTTGAGATCATGTGTGATGCTAGTGATTATGATGTTGGTGTTGTTCTAGGGCAAAGAGTCGATAAGAAGTTGAATGTTATTCACTACGCTAGTAAAACTCTAGACAGTTCCCAAAGAAACTATGCCACTACGGAGAAGGAGTTTTTAGCAGTCGTGTTTGCATGTGAAAAGTTCAGGTCTTACATAGTTGATTCCAAAGTCACTATTCACACTGATCATGCTGCTACTAAGTACCTCATGGAGAAGAAGGACGCTAAACCTCGACTTATCAGATGGGTTCTCTTGCTACAAGAATTTGATTTGCACGTTGTCGACAGAAAGGGTGCTGATAACCCCGTAGCAGATAACTTGTCTAGGTTGGAGAATGTTCTTGATGACCCACAACCTATTGATGATAGCATTCCCGATGAGCAATTGAATGTCATAAATGCTTCACGTAGTGCACCGTGGTATGCTGATTATGCAAACTATATCGTTGCCAAATATATACCACCTAGTTTCACGTACCAGCAAAAGAAGAAATTCTTCTTTGACTTGAGACACTCCTTTTGAGATGATCCTCACCTTTATAAGGAAGGAGTAGATGGTGTTATTAGACGTTGTGTACCTGAACATGAACAGGGAAAGATCCTACAGAAGTGTCGCTCCGAGGCCTACGAAGGACACCATGCGGGAGATAGAACTGCACACAAGGTATTGCAATCAGGTTTCTATTGGCCCACTCTCTTCAATGACGCCCGTAAGCTTGTCTTGTCTTGTGACGAATGTCAAAGAATAGGTAATATTAGCAAACGTCAGGAAATGTCTATGAACTATTCACTTGTCATTGAACCATTTGATGTTTGGGGCTTTGATTATATGGGACCTTTTCCAAAACCCAACGGGTATCCTCACATCTTAGTTGTTGTTGATTACGTCACTAAATGGTAGAAGCTATCCCCACTAGTAGTGCTGATCACCACACCTCTTTCAAGATGCTGAAAGAAGTTATCTACCCTAGATTTGGAGTCCCTAGATATCTAATGACCGACGATGGTTCACACTTCATTCATGGTGCTTTCATAAAACGCTTGCTAAGTACGATGTCAACCATAGAATTGTGTCTCCCTATCACCCTCAGTCCAGTGGTCAAGTAGAGATAAGTAATAGAGAGATTAAACTGATTCTGCAAAAGACTATCAACATGTCTAGAAAGAATTGGTCTAAGAAGCTCGATGATGCACTGTGGGCTTATAGGACTGCCTATAAGAATCCCATGGGCATGTCTCCGTACAAAATGGTGTACGGTAAAGCATGTCATTTACCTCTTGAGCTAGAGCATAAAGCTTATTGGGCAATCAAAGAGCTCAACTTTGATTTCAAACTTGCCGGTGAGAAGAGGTTATTTGACATTAGCTCGCTTGATGAATGGAGAACTCAGGCATATGAGAATGCCAAGCTGTTCAAAGAGAAGGTTAAGAGGTGGCATGATAAGAGGATACAAAAGCGTGAGTTCAATGTACGTGATTATGTCTTGCTATATAACTCTCGATTAAGATTCTTTGCGGGCAAGCTTCTCTCTAAATGGGAAGGTCCCTATGTTGTTGAGGAAGTATATCGTTCCGGTGCTATCAAGATCAACAACACGGAAGGTAATTGTCCGAGAGTGGTAAATGGGCAGAGAATCAAGCATTATATCTCAGCTACTCCCATAAATGTTGAAAGCAATATCATCAATACCATAACTCCGGAAGAATACCTAAGGGACATTTATCAGCCTGTTTGAGACTCCGAAAACGAAGAGGTATGTGATTCGGTAAGAAAACAGAGTCCAAAACTTTTCCAGTAGGAAATGTTCTCTATTTCGGAATATTTGAAAAAATACAAATATTGGAAGTAGTCCGGAAAGTGCGTGAGGAGGCGACAAGCCTGCACGGCGCGGGCCCACCCCCTGGCCGTGCCGTGAGGGCTTGTGGCCACCTCGTGCGCCTCCCGGACTCCGTTTTCATGCAGGGTACTCCTTCTGGTCTGGAAAATATCATTATATATACTTCCGTTTGGTCTGACCCCTGCATCACGCAGTTTTCCTCTGTTTTTCGTTTCGAGCCTGTTTCTGTTGCAGATCTAGATCGCCGTGACTTCCCCAAAAGCTCTGAAGGACAAGATCTTCGAGAAGGTCATCAATCCCTACCTCACGGGAGTGCTGCAACACCCTCAATCTATCGAGATGCGTGAGGGGATGTTGCACATCCGTGATGTTGAGGGGCCTAAGAAGACGGGAAGCGTGGAGACGAGGCTCGAAGCCATGGAGCAACAAGTCTTCAAGTGCCAAGGGATGGTGGAGCGTGGACTCAACGCCAACCACATGATGATCACGGAGTTCACCAACAAGCACAAGGATTGATGCAAATGACATTGGGAAGCATCTCTCCAGGCTCTATGACAGGATTGATCAACTCCAGGGCCAGATCTATGACCTGCAGAACCAAAACTGTGAGTATGAGTATAGATTTAAATCAATATGATTGGCTGCAGATTTGAGGATTTCGGAGACTCGTTCATCTTTCCATGATGGAGCACATATGCCTTGGAAGACGGAGGATCAAACTCATGTTGCAACAGCTCCACCATCACCACCAAAGGAAGACAACTGAGCATTGGTATGGGCAATCCCTTGGCTTGTGCCAAGCTTGGGGGAGTTGCCCCGGTATCGTATCACCATCACATCTTTTGCCTTTACCTTTGTTTTAGTTTTCCTTTTCAGTTTTCTTTTTCTCTAGTAGTTTTAAAAGTCTTAGTGTTTTAGTCTTGAGTTTTGATTTGTGTCACCCCCGATGTATTCTTGCTCGTGAGCCTTATAATAAAGAGTGTCTTAGTTGAAGGGCTTTGCCTCTTGCCATGATCAAAAGAATGAGAATAGAACAAAACCATGAAAGATCATGTAATGATCTTATGGGAAGTGATGGCTTCACATATAAAAAGAATGAGGATTGAAACTTGTTGAGGGTAGGCAAACGTAGACCTTGGTCATGGTTGCAATTAATAGGAAGTGATAAAGAAGGAGAGGTTCACATATAAATTTATCATCTCTGACACCATCTATGATTGTGAACACTCACCAAACTATTGCATGCCTAGAAGTAGATGTTGGACAAGGAAGACAACATAATGAATTGTGTTTGCTTGGCCCTGAACAATGTTATATGATTAGAGATCCCTTAGCATGTGACGATTGCTTCCTCCTCACATTAGCCAAACCTCCATCACCAATTAGAGATACTACTTGTGCATCCATAAACCTTCAAACCAGTTTTGCCATGAGTGTCCACCATACCTACCTATGGATCGAATAAGATCCCTCAAGTAAGTTGTCATCGGTGCAAGCAATAAAAATTGCTCTCTAATATGTATGATCTATTAGTGTGTGGAAAATAAGCTTTATACGAACCTGTGATGAGGAAGACATAAAAGCGACAGACTACATAATAAAGTTCTTTATCAAAGGAGGCAATATAGAGTGACGTTCCTCCGCACTAAGAGGACACGCATCCAAACCTCAAAAGCGCATGACAACCTCTGCTTCCCTCTGCGAAGGGCCTATCTTGTACCTTTAGTTTTTTTCCCTTGAAAGAGTCATGGTGATCTTCACCAATTCCCTATTTCGCCTTTATCTTGGCTAATGTCATATGCTTGGGAAAGATCTATATTCATATGTCAACTTGGAGGTAGGAATTCATGAATTATTATTGTTGACATTACCCTTGAGGTAAGCAGTTGGGAGGCAAAACTGTAAGCCCCTATCTTTCTCTGTGTCCAGCTGAAACTTTGATCTCATGAGTACCACGTGAGTTGTAGCAATTGTAGAGAACGAAAGAATGATTGAGTATGTCGATTTGCTTTACAAGCTCTTATTTGACTCTTTCTGATGTTGCGATAAATTGCAATTGCTTCAATGACTAAAGGCTATCGGTTGTTACTTCTCGGTAAGGTTCTTGATCCATGCTTAGTTTGTGAAGGAATTATCACTTGTTGCGATAAATTGCAATTGCTTCAATGACTAAAGGCTATCGGTTGTTACTTCTCGGTAAGGTTCTTGATCCATGCTTAGTTTGTGAAGGAATTATCACTTTAGCATGAGAGATTATATGTTGGTATTGTTGTTCTGATCTTGATCATGATGCATGCATGTTCGTATCTTGTTTTGTCGACACCTCTCTCCCTAAACATGTGGACATATTTATTGAGCTCGGCTTTCGCTTGAGGACAAGCGAGGTCTAAGCTTGGGGGAGTTGATACGTCCATTTTGCATCATGTTTTCATGTTGATATTTATCGCTTCTTGGGCTGTTATTTCACTTCACGGTACTATTCTTATGCCTTTTCTCTCTTATTTTGCAAGGTTTACATGAAGAGGGAGAATGCCGGCAACTGGAGTTCTGGCCTGAAAGTGGAGCAAAGTTCAGATGCCTATTCTGCGCAACTCCAGACGCTATAAAAATCAACGAGGATTTTTTTTCCTGATTTATCAAAAATACTAGGCTGAAGAAGTGCCAGAGGGGCGCCATGGGGTGGCCACAAGCCTGCACGGCGCGGCCACCCTCCAGGCCGCGCTATGGGGGCTTGTGGGCACCCTGCTGGCCCACTTGCCCCCCTCTTTTGCTATATGAAGGGTTTCCTCCAGGAAAAAATCAAGGAGGAGCTTTTTCGTGGTTTCGCCGCCGCCACGAGGCGGAACTTGAGCGGAACCAATCTAGAGCTCCGGCAGGACGATCCTACCGGGGAAACTTCCCTCCCGGAGGGGGAAATCGTCACCATCGTCATCACCAACACTCCTCTCAACATCTTCATCAGCACCATCTCATCTCCAAACCCTAGTTCATCACTTGTAACCAATCTCCATGTCGCGACTCCGATTGGTACTTGTAAGGTTGCTAGTAGTGTTTATTACTCTTTGTAGTTGATGCTAGTTGGATTACTTGGTGGAAGAGTTTATGTTTAGATCCTTGATGCTACTCATTACCTCTTTGGTCATGAATATGATTATGCTTTGTGAGTAGTTACTTTTGTTCCTGAGGACATGGCATAAGTCATGCTAATAGTAGTCATGTGAATTTGGTATTCGTTCGGTAATTTGATATGTTGTATGTTGTTTTTCCTCTAGTGGTGTTATGTGAACGTCGACTACATAACACTTCACCATTATTTGGGCCTAGAGGAAGGCATTGGGAAGTAGTAAGTAGATGATGGGTTGCTAGAGTGACAGAAGCTTAAACCCTAGTTTATGCATTGCTTCATAAGGGGCTGATTTGGATCCACTAGTTTAATGCTATGGTTAGACTTTGTCTTAATTCTTCTTTCGTAGTTGCGGATGCTTGCAAGTGGGGTTAATCATAAGTGGGATGCTTCTCCAAGTAAGGGCAGTACCCGAGCGCCGGTCCACCCACATATCAAACTATCAAAGTAATGAACGTGAATCATATGAACATGATGAAACTAGCAAGACAGAAATTCCCGTGTGTCCTCGGGAGTGTTCTTCCTCCTATAAGACTTTCTCCAGGCTTTTCCCTTGCTACAAAAGGGATTGGGACACTTTACTGCACCGTTGCTACTTTTGTTACTTGTTGCTCGCTACGAATCATCTCACCACACAATCACTTGTTACCGACAATTTCAGTGCTTGCAGATATTTCCTTGCTGAAAACCACTTGTCAGATCCTTCTGCTCCTCGTTGGGTTCGACGCTCTTACTTATCGAAAGGACTACGATTGATCCCCTATACTTTTGGGTCATCAGTTTCATTGGGGATATGATTGACATAGTATCATTCTCAATTTGGCTAATGCGAGCATATGCCATAATAACATGCCAAGGTTTCAATCATACAATAATAAGACAATAATTGCAACAATCAATGTGGACTGGAGTTCAAGGTGTTTCCATAATCATAAATGTATTGTGTGTCAAATTTCGCTTCAGTTTTTCAGCTGTGAGGGAAATGTCTCTGACTCTAGCTACTTCAACTGGGTTGTATGATGCGCGGATGAAAACATGTGGCTCTAAGTCCTATTCCATCAACTTGTAGTCATTATCAAAGGGAGGCTTCATAGGAGTTAACCATGGTTCCTCCATGTTTTACATCACGTGCCTTGCACTTGATGGACTTGAAGCCCGTGTTATGGCTTCGCTAGCCCCAGGAGTTACTGTGAAGGATTTATTGCACACATTTACTTGTTCCTAAAAAAAGGGGTGTTCATCATAAGTTTGTTAATTTTGGCTGATAAAGTGATGGGTCATAATGATCACCAGCACGCCTCCTTTTTGTGACACTAGCTGTCATCTACTTTGGAATTGGTTTTAAATTCTTGTAACAATGCAAACAATAATGAGTATGGAGGAACAAATTCATTACAAAATATAATATGCATAGTATATGATATACCTACAATCCCCTCCTTAAGTCTTTAATTTCATCCTCGGCCTTCGACAACCTAGGATGACTGGCAGATATACTCTTTATGGCAATCAAGTCTTCGCTCATCGTGATGAATTTGGCATCAAATTTGTTCTGAGTTTCCATTAATTTTCAGCCTACCTTGTTTTTATGATCAAGAAAATGTCCATTGATGGTTTCAACAAGCATGTCCGTCTGTCTAAACAAAATAACAACTCGTTCATAACAATAGCTAAATGTATGAGCTTCGATGATACCTTTTAGTGCTACTGCATAAAATAAAAATTTGTCTTTGGAGTGCTTACTTGCTGGGTACTCATATGTTGACCTTGTCATTGTGCTCAATACGAATCATGGTCATTCACATGTTCATTCTTTTTTGTTTGGAGGATTACTTGTGTTCTCAGAAGGTCGTTCTGGCACACAAATTTCCATGACAACCTTTGAATAAGTTAGAATGAGTTTAGTACCAACTAATCAACCGATTATACAAAGGTGAAGTCTAGAAATATGTAATAGTCCTAGATGAAGACCTCCTTTTTCGTAAGCATCACTTTTTATTTTTGCTGAGGTTTCATTGCATCATGCGAGCAATAGTGAAGTCTAGAAAGACACATCAATCTTCCACTATGCACGTGCTCATAGTACCAAAACTACACAATACATTACTTCATCACCATACAAATATGCAACAGAACACGAATTATAGAATGTTCACTACTATGAAACGGCTTATAGGTGAACCCTAATTTGTGGCGGGCATACCTTGTCACCCGCCATTGGTAGTAGATGTGGCGGGTGACAAACCGTGACCGCTAGAGCTTGTACTCTTGTAGTGGCGGGTGGTACGTACCGCCACAAATCAACACCGCTGAGTATGGCCACGTACTGAATGTTATGAGTGGCAGGTGGGCGGCAGCACCAGCCATTGATTAGGAAGTTAGCACTAGAGAGCGTGCACTACTGCTTGCCACATCTCAGGGTGTGCAACAGTAGCTAGCTGAAAACATATTTGCCGCCGCCACCCCAAATTTGCATTGGCGGGCCTATTAGCAACGCGCGCACGCTCCCCTCCCTGCTGCACTTCACTCTCACTCTCCTCCGTCAGTGGCGGCACAACTTCATTCTCCCCCACTCCCACTCTCCCCCATTACCGTCCGTTCCACTGTCACCCAACCCCGATCTGCCCCATCATCGTTGTTGTCCGTTGCTACTATCAGCATGATTTACCCCATCCCCGTCGTTGTCCGCTGCCGCCATTGCCCTGATCTGCTCCGTCATCCTCGCCCTGATACGCCCATCGTCGTCCACTCGGTAATAAATCGCCATCCTTGTCTTCCTCGACTCTCTCTCTCTTATATTTCCTCATCGCCATCCACGACCGCGTCTCCACGCACACGGATAGCCCCGGCAGAATCCACGCACACAACTAGGGTCAGGGTATATTTCATCGTTTCGATAACTGACATAGTGAACTTTCAATAGCATAGCATGAACCATTGGAAGATTTCGTATGAATTCAATTTTTCCCTTTGCGCAACTTTTTATGTATTGCAGCTAAACATGCACACACAATCAAAACGTAGATGATAGTTCAGAAAGGGTGACCCTATATACTTGTCAATCTTGGACATGTAATTAGTAACACTTATACGTTGATTGCCTAGGTAAAAAATATTTAATAAAGTTAGCACCTAAAAATATTAATAATATAATGTTTTCATTGTCGTATGTATGCACTTTCATATAATAAGTGTTGATTAATTAAAGTATTCCAGAACATAAAATGATGGAGCATCATCTATTCTTTGGATGCAAATATTGATGGGGAACGTTGCATGGGAAACAAAAAATTTCCTAAGCACATGCAATGCCTATCCATGGTGATGATCATTTACGAGAAGGTAGATTGGATCTACATACCCTTGTAGATCGCTAAGCGCAAGCGTATATAACGCGGTTGATGTAGTGGAACATCTTCGTGATCCAAATCGCAGCCCGTCCCGCGATCTCATAACGATCCGTCCCGCGATCCCATCCCGATCTAGTGCCGAACAGACGGCACCTCCACGTTCAGCACACGTACAGCTCGATGACGATCCCTGCCTTCTTGATCCATAAAGAGGGGCGGAGAGGTAGATGAGTTCTCCAGCACGGCAGCGTGGTGGTGGTAATGGTGAACTAATCCAACAGGGCTTCACCTAAGTACTGCCGAACTAGACTAGAGGAGAAACAGATCTAGAGAGAAGTAGAGGGAGCACGTGGCAATTGTTGTTGTCCAAAACCCACAAAAACCTCTAGTATATATAGGAGGAGAGGAGAGGAGGCTGCCTTGGCCCCTCCTCCAAGGATAGGTTTGGCCAAACCCTAAGGAAGAGTCAACCTTCCCTTGTGGGAAGGTGGACTACTTTGGGAGGACTCCTCCTTTCCTTCCTTTTAAAGGACTTTTGCCTTTTATCTCTTCCTAGTAGCATGGGCCCTTAGGGGAGGCTTTGGCCAGACAACTAGCGGTTGGTCTACATCCTCTCACAACCCATGAAGCCCTTGGGTCATCACACCCCTCCCGGTGGTCCCTCGGTACCCTCCCCGCACTCCCCGTTCACTATCGATGAGCCCGAAACTTTTCCGGTGACTAAAACAGGACTTCTTATATATCATTATTTACCTCCGGACCATTCCTGAGATCCTCGTGACATCCAGGATCTCATTCGTGACTTCTAACAACCTTAGGTCACCAACACCCATAACTCAACTATATCGAAACGTCACCGAACCTTAAGTGTCCAAACCCTGCGGGTTCGAGAACTATGCAGACATGACCTGAGACACTCCCCAGTCAATAACCAATAGCGGTACCTGGATGTCCATATTGGATCCTACATATTCTATGAAGATCTCTATCGGTTGAACCTCTATGTCCAGCATTCAGTTAATCCCGTATGATGTTCCCATTATCCTTCGGTATGTTACTTTCCCGAGATTCGATCGTCGCTATCTCCATACCTAGTTCAATCTTGTTACCGGCAAGTCTCTTTACTCGTTCCGTAATACAAGATCCCATGAATAACTCCTTAGTCACATTTCTTGCAAGGCTTGTTGTGATGTTGTATTACCGAGTGGGCCCCGAGATACCTCTCCGTCACACGGAGTGACAAATCCCAGTCTTGATCCAAGCCAACCCAACAAACACCTTCGGAGATACCTGTAGAGCAGCTTTATAGTCACCCAGTTACGTTGCGACGTTTCATACACACAAGGTATTCCTCCGGTGTCCAGGAGTTGCATGATCTCATGGTCATAGGAACAGATACATTGACATGGAGAAAACAGTAACAATAAACTGACACGATCATATGCTATGTTTATAGTTTGGGTCTTGTCCATCACATCATTCTCCTAATGATGTGATCCCGTTATCAAGTGTCAACACTTGTCTATGGCCAGGAAACCTTGACCATCTTTGATCAACGAGCTAGTCAACTAGAGGCTCACTAGGGATAGTGTTTTGTCTATGTATCCACACATGTATTTGAGTTTCTAATCAATACAATTATAGCATGGATAATAAACGATTATTATGAACAAGGAAATATAATAATAACCAATATATTATAGCCTTTAGGGCATATTTCCAAAAGTCTCCCACTTCCACTAGAGTCAATAATCTAGTTCACATCACTATGCGATTGTAATCAATCTAACACCCATATATTTCTGGGGTTCGATCATGTCTTGCTTGTGAGAGAGGTTTTTAGTCAACATGTCTGAACCTTTTAGATCCGTGTGTATTTTACACATCTCTATGTCATCCTATAGATGCTGCTACCACGCGCCATTTGGAACTATTCCAAATGACTGCTCTACTGTACAAATCCGGTTTACTACTCAGAGTCATCCGGATTAGTGTCAAAGCTTGCATCGATGTAACCCTTTACGACGAACTCTTTTATCACCTCCAGAATCGAGAAAATTCATTAGTCCACTAGTTACTAAGGATAACTTTGACCGTTGTCCAGTGATCCATTCCTGGATCACTCTTGTACCCCTTGAGTGACGCATCGCAAGGCACTCTTGAGGTGCGGTACACAGCATAGCATACTTTAGAGCCTATGGTTAAAGCATAGGGGATGACCTTCGTCCTTTCTCCTTCGTGTGCCGTGGTCGAGCTTTTGAGTCTTACTCAAATTCACACCTTACAAAACAACCAAGAACTCCTTCTTTGCCGATCTATTTTGATCTCCTTGAAAACATTATCAAGGCATGCATTTCGTTCAAAGTTTTATTAAACGTCTTAATATATCTCTATAGATCTTGATGCTCAATGTTCAAGTATATTAATCCAAGTTTTACTATGAATAACTCCTTTCAAACAACCATTTATGCTTTCTAGAAATTCTTCATTATTTCCAATCAACGATATGTAAACCACATATACTCATCAGAAATTCTATAGTGGTCCCACTCACTTACATGGAAATAGAAGTTTCTCATAAACTTTGTATAAATCCATAAGCTTTGATCATCTCATCAAAGTGTATATTCCAACTCCGAGATGCTTGCACCAGTCCATAGAAGGATCGCTGGAGCTTGCATACTTGTTAGCATCTTTAGGATCGACAAAACCTTCTTGTTGTATCACATACAACCTTTCCTCAAGGAAACCATCGAGGAAACAATGTTTTGATATCCTATCTGCAATATTTCATAAATAATGCAGCAACTGCTAACATAACTCCAATAGACTTTTAGCATCGCTACGAGTGAGAAAGTCTCATCATAGTCAACTCCTTGAACTTGTCGGAAACATCTTTGCGACAAGTCGAGCTTTCTTAATGGTGAGCTTTCACCATCATCGTCTATCTTCCTTTTAAATATACATTTGTACTTATTAGTCTTACGACCATCAAGTAGTTCTTACAAAGTCTACACTTTGTTTTCATACATGGATCCTACCTCGGATTTCATGGCGCCCAACCATTCGTCGAAATCCAGGCCCACCATCGCTTCTCCATAGCTCGTAGGTTCATTGATTGTCAGCTTCCACTTCAATTGGTGTAGGTGCCACAAGAACAACTTCTTGCGCCCTGCTACACACTAGTTGAAGTGACGGTTCAATAACCTCATCAAGTTCCACCATCCTCCCACTCAATTCTTTCGAGAGAAACTTTTTCTCAAGAAAGGACACATTTCTAGAAACAAACACTTTGCTTCCGGATCTTTATAGGAGATATACCCAACTGTTTTGGGTATCCTATGAAGATGCATTTATGCGCTTTGGATTCGAGCTTATCAGGCTGAAACTTTTTCACATAAGCGTCGCAACCCCAAACTTTTAAGAAACGACAGCTTAGGTTTCTCCAAACTATAGTTCATACGGTGTCATCTCAATGGAATTACGTGGTACCCTATTAAAGTGAATGCGGTTGTCTGTAATGCCTAACCATAAATGATAGTGGTAATTCGATAATAAACATCATAGTATGTACCATATCAAATAGGGCGCAACTATGACGTTTGAACACACCATCACACTATGGTGTTCCAGGTGGCATGAGATGTGAAACAATTTTCACATTGTCTTAATTTTGTACCAAACTTGCAACTCAGATATTCATCTCTTTGATCATACCGTAGACATTTTATCATCTTGTAATGACGATCTTCAACTTCACTCTGAAATTACTTGAACCTTTAAATATTTCAGACGTGTGTTTCAGCAAGCAAATACACTAGTATATACTCAAATCATCTGTCAAGTAAGAACATAATGATATCCACTGCGTGCCTCAGCACTCATTGGAGTGCATACATCAAAATGTATTACTTCCAATAAGTTACTTTCTTGTTCCATCTCATTGGAAAACGAGGCCTTCAGTCATGTTGCCCATGTGGTATGATTTGCATGTCTCAACTGATTCAAAATCAAGTGAGTCTACACAATCCATCTGCATAAAGTTTTTTCATGCATTTACACTAATAGGCATGGTTCGCATGTCTCAAATGATTGAAAAATGAGTGAGTCCGGAGATCCATCAATATGTAGCTTCTTCATGTGTTTTACACCAATATGACTCAAGCGGCACTGCCACAAGTAAGTCGTACTATCATAACTACTTTGTATCTTTTGGCAACAATATCATGAACATGTGTATCACTACGATCCAGATTCAATAAATCATTGAAGGTATTTATTCAAGCAAATAGAATAACCATTATTCTCTTTAAATTAATAATCGTATTGCAATAAACATGATTTAATCATGTTCATGCTCAACGCAAACACCAAATAACATTTATTTAAGTTCAACACTAATTTCGATGGTAGAGGGAGCGTGCGATGGTGATCACATCAAGTTTGGAAACACTTCCAACAACCATCGCCACCTCGCCTTTAGCTGGTCTCCGTTTATTTCGTAGCTTTTATTACGAGTTACTAACACTTAGGAACCTAACCGGTATCTAATACCCTTGTGCCACTAGGAGTACTAGTAAAGTACACATCAATATCATGTATATCCAATATACTTTTTTCGACTTTGCCAGCCTTCTCATCTATCAAGTATCTAGGGTAGTTCCTCTTAAGTGATCGTTCCCCACATTACAGAAGCACTTAGTCTCGGGTTTGGGTTCAACCTTGGGTCTCCTCACAAGAGCAACAACTGGTTTGTCGTTTCATGAAGTATCGCTTCTTGCCCTTTCCCTTCTTGAAACTAGTGGTCTTACTAACCATCAACAATTGTTGCTCCCTTTTGATTTCTACTTTCATGGTGTAAAACATCACGAATAGCTCAAGCATCATCATATCTATCCCAGATATGTTATAGTTCATCACGAAGCTCTAGTAGCTTGGTGGCAGTGACTTTTGAGAACCATCACTATCTCATCTGGAAGATTAACTCCCACTCGATTCAAGTAATTGTAGCACTCAGACAATCTGAGCACATCCTCAATGATTGAGCTTTTCTCCCTTACTTTGTAGACAAAGAATCTTGTCGAAGGTCTCATACCTCTTGACGTGGGCATGAGCCTGATATCCCAATTTCAGCTCTTGGAACATCTCATGTGTTCTGTGACATTCAAAATGTCTTCGGCGCCTCAATTCTAAGCCGTTAAACATCACGCACTGAACTATCACGTAGTCATAAAAAACGTGTATGTCAGATGTTTGCAACATCCATAGACGACATTCGGGGTTCAACACACCGAGCGGTGCATTAAGGACATATGCCCTCTATGCAGCAATGAGAACAATCCTCAGTTGACGGACCTAGTCCGCATAATTGCTACTATCATATTTCGACTAAGTTTTCTCTAGGAACATATTAAAAACAACCGAGCTATAGCGCAAGATACAACATAATTTGCAAAGACCATTTGACTATGCTCAAGATGCTGAGTTCAATTAATCATATTACTTAAGAACTCCCACTCAAATTGACATCCCTCTAGTCATTCGAGTGTCGCACGATCCAAATTCACAAACTAAAGTCCGATCATCACGTGAGTTGAGTTTAGCTTCAATGTTGAAAATCTCCATGTTGATCATATCAACTATATGATTCATGCTCGACCTTTCGGTCTATTGTGTTCCGAGGCCATGTTTGTACATGCTAGGCTTGTCAAGTTTAACCCTAGTGTTCAGCGTGTGCAACTGTTTTGCACCCGTTGTATGTGAACGTTGAGTCTATCACACCCGATCATCACATGGTGTCTCGAAACGACGAACTGTCGCAACGGTGCGCAGTCACGGAGAACACAATTTTATTTCAAAATTTTAATGAGGGATCACCTTATAATGCTACCGTCGTCCTAAGCAAAACAAGGTGCATAAAAGGATTAACATCACATGCAAATCATAAGTGAAATGATATGGCCATGAACTTGTGCTTCTTGATCTCCATCATCAAAGCACCGGCATGATCTCCATCATCACCGGCACCACACCATGATCTCCATCATTGTGCTGCCATCGAGGTTGTCTTGCTATCTGTGTTGTTACTACTAAAGCTATTGCCTAGCGATATAGCAAGAGCATCTGCGAGCGCAAAATAAATTTAAAGCCAACCCTATGGCTCTTGCCGGTTGTCGTAGCATCGACGTGCAAGTCGATATTTAACTACTATAACATGATCATCTCATACATCCAATTATATCATTTCATCTCATTGGCCATATCACATCACAAGCATACCCTAGTTAGACGTCCTCTAATTTGTTGTTACATGTTTTACGTGGCTGCTATGGGTATCCAGTATGAACGCATCTTAGTTACACAAAGCCACAACAATGAAATGCAACTTGCTATTTAACCTTCTCCAAGTACCGCCTCGGTCAAATCCGATTCAACTAAAGTTGAAGAAACAGACACCCGCCAGTCATCTTTATGCAACAAGTTGCATGTCAGACGATGAAACCGGTCTCTCGTAAGCGTACGAGTAATGTTGGTCCGAGCCGCTTCAATCCAACAATACCGTCGAATCAAGAAAAGACTAGGGAGGTCAGCAAATCGAACATCAACGCCCAAAAACTCTTTTGTGTTCTACTCGAGATATCATCTACACATGAACCTAGCTCATGATGCCACTGATGGCGAACGTTGCATGGGAAACAAAAAAATTCCTACACACACGAAATACCTATCCATGGTGATGATCATCTACGAGAGGGTAGAGTGGATCTACATACCCTTGTAGATCACTAAGCGGAAGCATATATAACGCGGTTGATGTAGTGGAACATCTTCGCGATCCAAATCGCAGCCCTTCCCGCGATCTCATCACGATCCGTCCCGCGATCCCATCACGATCCATTCCGATCTAGTGCCGAACGGACGGCACCTCCACATTCAGAACACATACAGCTCGATGATGATCCCCGCCTTCTTGATCCAGCAAGAGAGGTTGAGAGTTAGATGAGTTCTCCACCACGGCAGCATGGTGGTGCTGATGGTGAACTAATCCAACATGGCTTCGCCTAAGTACTGTCGAACTAGACTAGAGGAGAAACAGATCTAGAGAGAAGTAGAGGGAGCACGTGGAAATTGTTATTGTCCAAAACCCACAAAAACCTCTAGTATATATAGGAGGAGAGGAGAGGAGGCTGCCTTGGCCCCTCATCCAAGAAGAGGTTTGGCCGAACCCTAAGGAAGAGTCCACCTTCCCTTGTGGGAAGGTGGACTACTTTGGGAGGACTCCTCCTTTCCTTCCTTTTAAAGGACTTTTGCCTTGTATCTCTTCTCCTAGTCGCATGGGCCCTTAGGGGAGGCTTTGGCCAGACCGCTAGGGTCTGGCATACATCCTCTCACAACCCATGAAGCCCTTGGGACATCACACCCCTCCCGGTGGTCCCCCGGTACCCTCCCGGCACTCCCGGTACACTATCGATGAGCCCGAAACTTTTCTGGTGACCAAAACAGGACTTCCTATATATCAATATTTACCTTCGGACCATTCCGAATCTCCTCATGACGTCCAGGATCTCATACGGGACCCCGTACAACCTTCGATCACCAACACCCATAACTCAACTATACTGAAACGTCATCGAACCTTAAGTGTGCACACCCTGCGAGTTCGAGAACTATGCAGACATGACCTCAGACACTGCCCGTTCAATAACCAATAGCGGGACCTGGATGTCCATATTGGCTCCTACATATTCTACGAAGATCTCTATCGGTTGAACCTCTATGTCAAGGATTCAGTTAATCCCGTATGTTGTTCCCTTTATCCTTCGGTATGTTACTTGCCCGAGATTCGATCGTCGATATCTCCATACCTAGTTCAATCTCGCTACCGGAAAGTCTCTTTACTCATTTCGTAGTACAAGATCCCATGACTAACTCCTTAGTCACATTGCTTGCAAGGCTTGTTGTGATGTTGTATTACTGAGTGGGCCCCGAGATACCTCTCCGTCACACGGAGTGACAAATCCAGGTCTTGATCCATGCCAACCCAACAAACACCTTCGGAGATACCTGTAGAGCACCTTTATAGTCACCCAGTTACATTGTGACGTTTGATACACACAAGGTATTCCTCCGGTGGCATGATCTCATGGTCATAGGAACAAATACATTGACATGGAGAAAATAGTAGTAATAAACTGACAAGGTCATATGCTATGTTTATAGTTTGGGTCTTGTCCATCACATCATTCTCCTAATGATGTGATCCCGTCATCAAGTGACAACACTTGTCTATGGCCAGGAAACCTTGACCGTCTTTGATCAATGAGCTAGCCAACTAGAGGCTCACTAGGGACAGTGTTTTGTCTATGTATCCACACATGTATTTGAGTTTCCAATCAATACAATTATATTATGGATAATAAACAATTATTATGAACAAGGAAATATAATAATAACCAATATATTATTGCCTCTAGGGCATATTTCCAACATATATCAAGTGTTTTTTGGGTTATCACCAAAGAAAGTTCATAGGACAATATCAATTTATAACATGGAATCAATATTTATATTATGCTATACTAGTTTATTCATTACTTTACAAGGGTTCATACTATAAGCGCTAAAATTTTGGCAAAAGATTGATTTATTTGCATTTTGCCAAATTTCAAGCTCTTAATGTGTCCATTTTTATGCACACGTTATGCCCAATTGTTTTGTTTATTTTTAATTCAGATTGTCTTGTTGAAGATTTCTTCGGTTCCGCAAATGGCGGACAAAGGCACGTGCCGTGGTGTTGTCTAGAGGCCCTAGGGAAGTGGGGCGCCCAAATCGAGAACCCCGTCACTAGCAAGAAAGAATGGCTTGGCACGTTCAACTTCGCCAAGGAAGCGGCGCGCGCTTACGATGCCAAGGCGCTCGAGTACAAGGGACGAAGCAGGGCCCAACTCAACTTTCCTTAGGATGCTTGGCATGCGAGTGAGATAGCGACAGATGGAGCAAGTACATTTCAATTAATAAGCCCACCACAGGAGTTTACATAGGTTTTTACTTGAAGAAAGCGGTTAGCAAGTAAAGGATTAAGTATTTCTCCAACCAAGATGATGATCTTGATGAGGATAATGATGAGGATTCCCAGGATGATAATGATGAGAGCCAAGATGATAATGATGCTAGCTAGTATGGCCATAGCAGCCAGGAGCATGAGGATGAGGATGAGGAAGATGATGACGATGATGATCCATAAAATTATGCAATTTTCTATCAAAGAATGAAAGAGCTTAATGAGGATGAGAAGGCAAAACTCACCGCGATCCTACCATCAAGTGTGCACTACTTGGGGAGGCCATTTGTGCATCATTTTACCAAGACCAACATCATGAAACACGCTGTTGGAATTATGCCCTAGAGGCAATAATAAATATAGTTATTATTATAATTCATGTATCAAGATAATCGTTTATTATCCATGCTATAATTGTATTGAATGAAGACTCATTTACATGTGTGGATACATAGACAAAACACCGTCCCTAGCAAGCCTCTAGTTGGCTAGCCGGTTGATCAAAGATAGTCAGTGTCTTCTGATTATGAACAAGGTGTTGTTGCTTGATAACTGGATCACGTCATTAGGAGAATCACGTGATGGACTAGACCCAAACTAATAGACGTAGCATGTTGATCGTGTCATTTTGTTGCTATTGTTTTCTGCGTGTCAAGTATTTATTCCTATGACCATGAGATCATATAACTCACTGAGACCGGAGGAATGCTTTGTGTGTATCAAACGTCGCAACGTAACTGGGTGACTATAAAGATGCTCTACAGGTATCTCCGAAGGTGTTAGTTGAGTTAGTATGGATCAAGACTAGGATTTGTCACTCCGTGTGACGGAGAGGTATCTCGGGGCCCACTCGGTAATACAACATCACACACAATCCTTGCAAGCAATGTAACTTAGTATAAGTTGCGGGATCTTGTATTACGGAACGAGTAAAGAGACTTGCCGGTAAACGAGATTGAAATAGGTATACGGATACTGACGATCGAATCTCGGGCAAGTAACATACCGAAGGACAAAGGGAATGACATACGGGATTATATGAATCCTTGGCACTGAGGTTCAAACGATAAGATCTTCGTAGAATATGTAGGATCCAATATGGGCATCCAGGTCCCGCTGTTGGATATTGACCGAGGAGTCTCTCGGGTCATGTCTACATAGTTCTCGAACCCGCAGGGTCTGCACACTTAAGGTTCGACGTTGTTTTATGCGTATTTGAGTTATATGGTTGGTTACCGAATGTTGTTAGGAGTCCCGGATGAGATCACGGACGTCACGAGGGTTTCCGGAATGGTCCGGAAACGAAGATTGATATATAGGATGACCTCATTTGATTACCGGAAGGTTTTCGGAGTTACCGGGAATGTACTGGGAATGACGAATGGGTTCCGGGAGTTCACCGGGGGGGCAACCCACCCCGGGGAAGCCCATAGGCCTTGAGGGTGGCACACCAGCCCTTAGTGGGCTGGTGGGACAGCCCAAAGGGGCTCTATGCGCCAAGAAGAAGAAATCAAGAGAAAAAGAAAAAAAAAAGGAGGAGGTGGGAAGGAAGGGGGACTCCCTCCCACCAAACCAAGTCCAACTCGGTTTGGGGGGGGAGTCCTCCCCCCTTGGACTCGGCCGACCCCCTTGGGGCTCCTTGAGCCCCAAGGCAAGGTCCCCTCCCTCCCACCTATATATACGGAGGTTTTAGGGCTGATTTGAGACGACTTTTCCACGGCAGCCCGACCACATACCTCCACGATTTTTCCTCTAGATCGCGTTTCTGCGGAGCTCGGGCGGAGCCCTGCTGAGACAAGGTCATCACCAACCTCCGGAGGGCCGTCACGCTGCCGGAGAACTCTTCTACCTCTCTGTCTCTCTTGCTGGATCAAGAAGGCCGAGATCATCGTCGAGCTGTACGTGTGCTGAACGCGGAGGTGCCGTCCGTTCGGTACTAGATCGTGGGACTGATTGTTCGCGGGGCGGATCGAGGGATGTGAGGACGTTCCACTACATCAACCGCATTCACTAACGCTTCTGCTGTACAATCTACAAGGGTACGTAGATCACTCATCCCCTCTCGTAGATGGACATCACCATGATAGGTCTTCGTGCGCGTAGGAAAATTTTTGTTTCCCATGCGACGTTCCACAACACACGCATGGTATTTTTTGTATCTTTTCTCTTTTTTTCCTATTCATAACACAATCTGGCAAGATGTATAACATAGCATGCTCGATCTATTTTGTTTTCAGTCGCAGGGATCATATAAATTACCTATGAAGATGATTTGGGCCGAGAACATCGCTTCCGCCGGCATGGACGGAGTAAGCCTTGGAGCAGGAGGTCGTGTCAACATCGTTCAATAGAAGATGAATACAGATGGCCTCATATCATTTATGAGGTCGGCTAGCGGGAATTCTTGAAGGAAAGAGATGACCACTAACGATTGACACAACAACAGTCATCAAGATAAGGAACAATAGGAACAACAACTTCCAGATGATGGTTGTTGTAGATCGTATTTAGAAATAAGATACAATCAATATCTCCTAGCCAATGAGATCTTAGTTTTAGTTAAGATGCATGTAATATTTTGATGTTGGTTTGATAACTCGAAAAACTTGAAGTGTTACTAGTTGCTATGAAGAGTATTAATTACCTAGTGAACTTGCATGCCTAAGTGTACAATGTGTGCTTAATTTGCTGTTTATATGATTTGTACAAAATGTATTGATGGAAGCACAATTTGTGTTGTTGCTGCTGATATGAGCATGCCTGGAGTAGCGGGCGATCCACTATGCCCGCCATTGCAACATGAACAAGTAGTGGCGGGACAGATTTATTGCTCACCACTTCTGGAGGATAACAAGTGGCGAGCAATGCAGCGTGCCCGCCGTTGGACTGATCGAATAGGGGTGAGCGGCTTTCCCGCCACTGATGGCATAATAACGGTGATATGAGGTCGGTGGCGACCCTGAGAGCCTCGCCCTCCACTACTAGGCTTTATGCACCTGCCATTGCTAGGCTTTCCTACAGTAGTGGTTATGTAGTGACGTACCACTAACCTGGAAAGGAATTATATTTTCTTGTAGACTTACTCAATCTAGATTGTTAAATTTGATTAAGTGTGAAACATCCCCGGTTCAATTTCCGAAGGTTTTCAAGATCCTTAACAATATTGAGATATTTCGAGTTGACATGATGTTGTGATGTTGGTGCTAATACAGTATCGATTGCATATAGAATGAACTGCCTCAGAATATCATCATCGGGGGATTTGGAACCTTGGATCGCCTTTTCAAGGTCACAAATCGAAATTATCCCCCTGTTTTCATAGGTGCTAAGCAATTGTGGGTCGGGTGTGCTTGAGATTATTCAGCAAATATGCCTATACCTGTTGATCTTCCCAAACCCAAACTTGATGGAGAGGGTTGGGCGCGGCTTCCTCTTTGCCGTCTTTCTACTTGGTGACAAGGAACTTCTCTGGTTCCTTGATTGTTCCTTTGGCATAGCTGAAGACTCCAAGTCCAATCAGCTGCGGCGTGACTTGCGCCCGCCAGAGGGTGTAGTTCGTTCGGGTCAGGTTCTCTGTAACCTCGCCGCTTAGGCTAGCCAGAGGGACGGTGGTGGATGAGGAGGACATGGCGAGCTGGTGGATGGAAGGAGGTTTACTAGAAACTAGATGAAAGGAAGAGGAAGGCTCTGAATACCATATGAAGATCGATCTAAGCATCTTACCTAGTTTGAGGGACGCGCTACGTGTTTATATTGACGGGGGCACACCTCCTGGATAACATCGCATACAAAAATTTGTTGAGATTACAACGAGACTTGGAGATCAACGAATGAAAAGATAATGCTAGGATAACTAGATACAATCATATTTAAAACAGCTGGGACATACCCCAACATAGCCTAGATGCACACGTTATGATCACGTGTGTGTTACAATGTGTTGAGCAATACCATTTTAAGAGCATCTCTAGCAGGCCCCGTATAATTCGTGAAACTGTAAAATAACCATCGGTTTACAGTTTTAGGCGGAAAAAACGGCCTGAATTGAACCCCTAAACGACTCTGACCTGTAAAAAATTTTAAGGGGCACGGCAAAAGGCTCCTTCCGATCTGAAAAAGCATAGTTTTCGCTTTCGCTTCTACGATGCCCTGCATCGAGAGAAAGCAGTTGGCGGGAGCCCAACTGCCATGAAACTTCTGTGTCCGCCATCCATGTCTGACGTGCATCGCCCCTGATGTCGCATCGCCCATCCTCGGACATCGGCCACCCGCACCTGGACGTCGGTCGCCCACCCCGGCCGCTGCGCCTGCCCACAGCCACTCGAATCTATTCAGCTAGCTAGCTAGCTAGTTCCTCTACCCACTCGAATCAATTGAGCGAGGTAGCTGGTGGACTGGTTCACTAGCTACCGCAGCCTGTTGGGGAATGTTGCGTGGGAAACAAAATAATTCCAACGCACACGAAAGACCTATCATGGTGATGACCATCTATGAGAGGGGTGATCGGGTCCACATACCCTTATAGATCGCTAAGAGGGAAGCATTAAGAAACGTGGTTGATGTAGTGGAACGTCTTCGTGATCCAAATCGCCGCCGTCCCACGATCCGTCCCGATCTAATGCCGAACGGGCGGCACCTCCGCGTTCAGCACACGTACAGCTCGACGATGATCTTCGCCATCTTGATCCAGCAAGAGGGGGCGGAGAGGTAGATGAGTTCTCCAGCAGCACGACGATGTGACGGCGATGGTGGTGGAGCTAGTCCAGCAGGGCTTCGCCTAAGCACCGCTGAAAACTAGACTAGAAGAGAAACGGATCTAGAGAGAGGGCAGCACGTGGCTGATTATTATTGTCTTAAAACCCTCAAAAGCTCTAGTATATATAGGAGGAGAGGAGGGAGGCCGCCGGCCCTAGGGCTGCCCCTTTGGGTCGGCCGACATGGGAGGAGAGGAGGAGTCCTCCTCCAATCCTACTCCCAGTAGGATTCCCCTTCAACTTGGAAACCTTTTCCACCTTTTGTACTTTTCCCTTATTTTCCACTCTAGTCGCATGGGACCTTAGAGGTGGCTTCGGCCAGCCCACCAGGGGCTGGTTTGCCTCCTCTCTTTGCCCATGAATCCCTAGGGTCGTCACACCCGTCCCGGTGGTCCCCCGGCACCCTCCGGGCACTCCCGATATACTACCGATGAGCCCGAAACCTTTCTGGTGACTAAAACAGGACTTTCCAGACCATTCATATATATATATATATCAATATTTACCTCCAGACCATTCCGGAGCTCCTCGCGACTTCCAGGATCTCATCTGGGACTCTGAACAACCTTCGGTCACCAACACCTATAACTCAACTATACCGAAACGTCATCGAACCTTAAGTGTGCAGACCCTGGGGTTCAAGAACTATGTAGACATGACCGAGACACTCTCTGGTAAATATCCAATAGCGGGACCTGGACGTCCATATTGGATCCTACATATTATACAAAGATCTTTATTGGTTGAACCTCTATGTCAAGGATTCAGTTAATCCCGTATGCAGTTCCTTTTGTCCTTCGGTATGTTACCTGCCCCGAGATTCGATCGTCGGTATCTCTATACCTAGTTCAATCTCTTTACTGGCAAGTCTCTTTACTCGTTCCGTAATACAAGATCCCGTGACTAACTCCTTAATCACATTGCTTGCAAGGCTTATTGTGATGTTGTATTACCGAGTGGGCCCCGAGATACCTATCCGTCACAAATGTGTGCTTTACAAATCTCTATGTCATCCTATAGATACCGCTACCACGCGCCATTTGGAACTATTCCAATTGACTGCTCCACTATACGAATCCAGTTTACTACTCAGAGTCATCCGGATTAGTGTCAAAGCTTGGATTGACGTAACCCTTTATGAAGAACTCTTTTATCACCTCCATAATCGACAAAAATTCATTAGTCCACTGTTTACTAAGGATAACTTTTGACCGTTGTCCAATAATCCATTCCTGGATCACTTTCGTACCCCTTGTCAGATTCATGGCAAGGCACACATCACGCGCAGTACACAGCAGAGCATACTATAGAGCCTATGGCTAAAGCATAGGAGACGTCCTTCGTCCTTTCTCTTTCTTCTGCCGTGGTTGAGATTTTTAGTCTTACTCAAATTCACACCTTACAACACGGCTAAGAACTCCTTCTTTGCCGATCTATTTGAACTCCTTCAAAACCTTCTCAAGGCATGCATTTCATTGGAAGTTTTATTAAGCGTCTTAATCTATCTCTATAGATCTTGATGCTCGATGTTCAAGTAGCATAATCCAGGTTTTCCTTTGAAAAACTCCTTTCAAACAACCCTTTATGCTTTCCAGAAATTCTACATTATTTCCAATCAACAATATGTTAACCACATATACTCATCAGAAATTCTATAGTGCTCCCACTCACTTACTTGGAAATACTAGTTTCTCATAAACTTTGTATAAATCCAAAAGCTTTGATCATCTCATCAAAGCGTATATTCCTACTCTGAGATGCTTTGCACCAGTCCATAGAAGGATCGCTGGAGCTTGCATACTTGTTAGCATCTTTAGGATCAACAAAACCTTCTGGTTGTATCACATACAACCTTTCCTCAAGGAAACTGTCGAGGAAACAATGTTTTGACATCCTATTTGCAAGATTACACAAACAATGCAGCAACTGCTAACATAATTCCAATAGATTTTTAGCATCGCTACGAGTGAGAAAGTCTCATCATAGCCAACTCTTTGAATTTGTCGAAAACATCTTTGTGACAAGTCGAGCTTTCTTAACGGTGACATTCACCATCATTGTGTGTCTTCCTTTTAAAGATCCATCTGTACTTAACAGTCTTACGACCATCAACTAGTTCTTCCAAAGTCCACACTTTGTTTTCATACATGGATCCTCTCTCAGATTTCATGGCCTCCAGCCATTTGTCGAAATCCGAACCCACCTTCGCTTCTCCATAGCTCATAGGTTTATTGTTGCCAAACAACATGACCACCAAGACAAGGTTACTGTACCACTCTGGAGTAGTACGTGACCTTATCGACCTACGAGGTTTGTAGTATCTTGATCCGAAGCTTCATGTTCACTATCATGATTTTCCACTTCAATTGGTGTAAACGCCACAAGAAGAATTTCCTGCGCCCAGCTACACACTGGTTGAAGTGACGGTTCAATAACCTCATCATGTTTCCACTATCCTCCCACTCAATTCTTTTGAGAGAAACTTTTTCTCAAGAAAGGACCCATTTCTAGAAACAAACACTTTGATTCCGAATCTGAGATAGGAGGTATACCCAACTGTTTTGGGTGTCCTATGAAGATGCATTTATCCGCTTTGGGTTCGATCTTATCACGCTGAATTTTATTCCCATAAGCGTCGCGGCCCCAATCTTTTAAGAAATGACAACTTAGGTTTCTTCAAACCATAGTTCATACAGTGTCATCTCAACGGAATTACGTGGTGCCCTATTTAAAGTGAATGCGGTTGTCTCTAATGCATAACCCAAAAACGATAATGGTAATTCGATAAGAGACATCATAGTATGCAGCATATCTAATATGGTGTGGCTATGACGTTCAAACACACCATCGCACCATGGTGTTCCAGGTGGCATTAGTTGTGAAACACTTTCCACATTGTCTTAAATGTGTACCAAACTTGCAAATCAGATATTCATCTCCACGATCATATCGCAAAAAATTTATCCCCTTGTCACGACGATCTTCAACTTCACTCTGAAATTACTTGAACCTTTCAATAATTCAGACTTGTGTTTCATCAAGTAAATATACGAGTATCTACTCGATCATGTGTGAAGTAAGAACATAATGGTATCCACAGCGTGCCTCGGCACTCATTGGACTGCATACATCAAAATGTATTGCTTCCAACAAGTTACTCTCTTGTTCCATCTCATTGGAAAATGAGGCCTTCAGTCATCTTGCTCATGATTTGCATGTCTCAAGTAATTCAAAATCAAGTGATTCCAAACGATCCATATACATGGAGTTTCTTCAAGCATTTACACCAATAGGCATGGTTCGCATGTCTCAAATGATTCAAAAATGAGTGAGTCCAAAGATCCATCACTATGGAGCTTCTTCATGTGTTTTACACCAATATTACTCAAGCGGCAGTGCCACAAGTAAGTAGTACTATCATTACTACTTTGTATCTTTTTGGCATCAAATATTATGAACATGTGCATCACTACGATCGAGATTCAATAAACCATTGAAGGTATTTGTTCAAGCAAATAAAATAACCATTATTCTCTTTAAATGAATAATCGTATTGCAATAAACATGATATAATCATGTTCATGCTCAACACAAACACCAAATAACATTTATTTAGGTTCAATACTAATCCCGATGGTAGAGGGAGCGTGTGATGTTTGATCACATCAACCTTGAAATTTCTTCCAACACACACCATCACCTCACTTTTATCTAGTATCCGTTTATTCCGTAGCTTTTATTTCGAGTTACTAACACTTAGCAACCGAACCGGTATCTAATACCCCGGCGCTACTGGTAGTACTAGTAAAGTACACATCAATATCATGTATATCCAATATACTTTTGTCGACTTCGCTAGCCTTCTCATCTACCAAGTAACTAGGGTAGTTCCACTCCAGTGATTGTTCCCCTCATAATAGAAGCACTTAGTCTCGGGTTTGGGTTTCTTCACTAGAGTGGCAAATGGTTTGCCTTTCATAAAGTATCCCTTCTTACCCTTGCCCTTCTCAAAACTAGTGGTTTTACTAACCATCAACACTTGATGCTTCTACTTGATTTCTACCTTCGCGGTGTCAAACATCACGAATAACTCAAGGATCATCATCTCTATCCCTGATATGTTATAGTTCATCACGAAGCTCCAGTAGCTTGGTGGCAGTGACTTTGGAGAACCATCACTATCTCGTTTGGAAGATTAACTCCCATTCGATTCAAGTGATTGCAGCACTCAAAGAATCTTGTCGGACGTCTCATACCTCTCAACAAGGGCACGAGCATGAAATCCCAATTTCATCTCTTGGAACATCTCGTATGTCCGACGACGTTCAAAACATATTCAACGCCTCAATTCTAAGTCGTTTAAGCATTATGCACTAAACTATCATGTAGTCATCAAAAACGTGTATGTGAGATGTTCGCAACATCCACAGACAACGATCAGGGTTTAGCACACTGAGCGATGCATTAAGGACATAAGCCTTCCATGCAGCAATGAGGACAATCCTCAGTTTACGAACCTAGTCTGCATAATTGCTACTATCATCTTTCAACTAAATTTTCTCTAGGAACATATCAAAAACAGTTAAGCTACAGCGCAAGCTACAACATAATTTGCAAAGACCTTTTGACTATGTTCATGATAATTGAGTTTATCTAATCATATTACTAATAAACTACCACTCAAATTGATATCCCTCTAGTCATTCGAGTGTCGCATGATCCAAATTCACTAACTCAAGTCCGATCATCACGTGAGTTCAGTATAGTTTCAATGGTGAACATCTCCATGTTGATCATATCAACTATATGATTCATGCTCGACCTTTCGGTCTCTTGTGTTCCAAGGCTATGTTTGTACATGCTAGGCTCGTCAAGTTTAACCCGAGTGTTCCACGTGTGCAACTTTTTTGCACCCTTTGTATATGACCATTGAGTCTATCACACCCGATCATCATGTGGTGTCTCGAAACGATGAACTATCGCAACGGTGCATAGTCGGGGAGAACACAATTTTATCTTGATATTTTAGTGAGGGATCACCTTATAATGCTACAGTCGTCTCATACATCTCCAACGTATCTATAATTTTTGATGGTTCCATGCTATTATCTTGTCAAACTTTGGATGTTTTATATGCCTTTTATATCTTTTTGGGGACTAACTTATTAACTCGGTGCCAAGTGCCAGTTCCTGTTTTTCCGTGTTTTTGACCCCACTCATAGGAGAATTTTAAACGGTGTCCAAACGGAATAAAACTCCCGAAAAGATTTTTTTTCCGGAACAGAACATACGCAGGGGACGTGAGAACCAAGGCAGAGGCCACCAGGGGAGGCCACAAGCCCCCTGGGCGCGGCCAGGGGGGCCGTGCCTAGCAGGATTGTGGGCCCCCTGTGGCTCGTCTACCCTACCTCTTCCGCCTATAAATTCCCGAAAAATCCAAAACTGTGCGAGAGATCCATGAAAATACTTTTCCGCCGCCGCAAGCTTCTGTCTCCGCAAGATCCCATCTGGGGCACGTTCCGGTGCCCTGCCGGAGGGGGATTCGGATACGGAGGGCATCTTCATCAACACCATGACCTCTCCGATGATGCGTGAGTAGTTCACCATAAACCTTCGGGTCCGTGGCTAGTAGCTAGATGGCTTCTTTTCTCTCTTGGATCTTCAATACAAAGTTGTCCATGATCTTCATGGAGATCTATCCGATGTAATCTTCTTTTGCGGTGTGTTTGTCGAGATTCGATGAATTGTGGATTTATGATCAGATTATCTATGAATCTTATTTGAGTTTCTTCTGATCTCTTATATGCATGATTTCATATCCTTGTAATTCTCTTCGAGTTGTGGGTTTTGTTTTGCCAACTTGGTCTATAATTCTTGCAATGGGAGAAGTGCTTGGTTTTGGGTTCATACCGTTCGGTGACCTCACCCAGTGCCAGAAGGGGTTGCGAGGCACGCATCATGTTGTTGCCATCAAGGGTAAAAAGATGGGGTTTACGTCATTTGTTTGAGTTTATCCCTCTACATCATGTCATCTTGCTTAAGGCGTTAGTCTATTCGTCATGAACTCCATACACTAGATGCATGCTGGATAGCGGTCGATGTGTGGAGTAATAGTAGTAGTTGCAGAAAGTATCGGTCTACTTGTTTCGGACGTGATGCCTATATGTATGATCATTGCCTTAGATATCGTCATGACTTTGTGCGGTTCTATCTTGCTCGACAGTAATTCATTCACCCACCGTAATATTTGCTATTTTGAGAGAAGCCTCTAGTGAACACTATGGCCCCCGGGTCTACTTCACATCATATTTTCAGGCATACACTTTTACTTCGTTGCACTTTCCACCTTCAGATCTCACCTTGCAAATAATCGTGAAGGGATTGACAACCCCTTTATAGCGTTGGGTGCAAGCTTGTTTGTTTTTGCGCGGGTACTCTGGACACTTGGCTTTATTCTCCTACTGGATTGATACCTTGGTTCTCAAACTGAGGGAAATGCTTACTGCTACTGTGCTGCATCACCCTTTCCTCTTCAAGGGAAAAACCAACGCAAGCTCAAGAGGCAGCAGAAGGATTTCCGGCGCCGTTGCCGGGGAGGATAGAGTCAAAGAATAGTCTCCCGTCAACGTGTCAACTTCTCGCACCGGGGACTATTCTAAGTGAAGCTTATCCAAGTAACTCTCGCAAACTCATCTCTTGCATTTACTTTTTTGCCTCTCGTTTTCCTCTCCCCCACTTCTGAAAAACAAAAATTTACTTTTTTTTGCCTTTTTCGTTTGCCTTTCCTTTGCTTGTGTGCTATGTGCCTTCAATATGCTTGCATCTTCGCTTGCTGAAAATCTATTGATATGGATCCTCATCCACTTGTTGATCTCCTTAAGAGATACAATTATGTTGAACCATTTGCTAGTGAGTTGAGTGCACTTGACTTTCTCTATGGAGTTTTGCTTGAGATGCGTGAATTTGAAAATCGTGATGAAGAAATTTATGAAGTGATTCACGATGGCTCCTTGAATGAAAAGCATGATTGCAATGGTTTCACTATAAATCCTATTAGTGTCAATCATGCCAAAAATATGCAAAACCCTAAGCTTGGGGATGCTAGTTTTGCTATGTCCACTACTGGTTGCAATGATCATGATTGGGGTGATGATTTTTCTTATGATTTTAACATTTGTTTAATTCTCACGATGAATATGATATTTGCAATATTATTGAAAGTGGATTTCGAGAAGTCATGACTTTAGTTGATGATAATCCCACTATTTTTGAAGAGCGTCAACTTTGCATGCATGTGGATCATGAAAAGAATATCATGTGTGATAGTTACATTGTTGAATTCGAATATGATCCCACATGTAATTGTTATGAGAGAGGAAAATATTGTGGTAGAAACTTTCATGTTACTAAATTACCTCTCGTTTTGTTGAGATTGCTATTGTCTCTTTCTTCTTCCTTGCATATGGTAACTATTGGTTGTCTTGACAATTTGTTTTCCTATAAAATGCCTATGCATAGGAAGTATGTTAGACTTAGATGTGATTTTCACATGCTTTATGCTGCTCTCGTTGTGCTTCAATTCTTGTCTTTTGTGTCAGCATCATTGAATTATCAATGCCTAGCCAAGGGCGTTAAACAATAGCGCTTGTTGGGAGGCAACCCAACGAATGTATCCTTGCTTTTTGCTTTCTGTTTTGTTACGTCCCCACCATCATAATTCTGTTACGATTGTGTTTTTTTGTGTTTCTTTTTGTGTTTGTGCCAAGTAAAACCTTTATGACTAGTTTTGGTGTTGGATTTTGATCTTGCTGGAAAAAGACAGAAACTTGACGCTCACGAAATTATTTTTCATTTTTATCCAGAGAAATCTTTTGAGTTGATTCTTTTTTCTGCTGGTTGATATGCCATTTGCCCAAACTTTCGTAATTTGTCAGAATTTTTGAGATACCAGAAGTATACGAAGTATACAGATTGCTACAGACTGGTCTGTTTTTTACAAATTCTGTTTTTGTTGTGTTGATTGCATGTTTTGATGAAACTATGGATAGTATCGGGGGGTACTAGCCATGGAAAAGTGAGAATACAGTAATCTAACACCAATATAAATGGAAATCAAGTTTTCTACACTACCTCAAGAGGTGGTAGTTTGTTTTCTTGTGCTAATGATATCACGAGTTTCTATTAAGTTTTGTGTTTTGAAGTTTTCAAGTTTTGGGTGATGTTCTCATGGACAAAGGGATAAAGAGTGGAAAGAGCTCAAGCTTGGGGATGCCCAAGGCATCCCAAGCCAAATTCAAGGACACCAAAAATCCTAAGCTTGGAGATGCCCCGGGAAGGCATCCCCTCTTTCGTCTTCAATCCATCGGTAACATTAGTTGGAGCTATATTTTTATTCACCACATGATATGTGTTTTGCTTGGAGCGTCTTGTATCGTAGGAGTCTTTTCTTTTTGTTGTGTCACAATCATCCTTTCTGCACACCTTTTGAGAGAGACATGCACTCATCATGAATTTTCTAGAATACTCTTTGTGCTTCACTTATATCTTTTGAGCTAGATAATTTTGCTTTATGTGCTTCACTTAGACCTTTTAGAGCACGGCGGTGCGTAACTTGGTAGTTGGCTTGTGCTATGAAAGTAGTCCCAAAGGTGATAGGTACCCAAAGAGGATACAATAAAACTTCCATCTTCATGTGCATTGAGTAGAAAGAGAAGTTTGATTCCTCTCAATTAGTTCTGAGACGTAGATTTGGTAATATTAAGAGTTATGTTAGTAGGGTGTTGTGAATCTAGAAATACTTGTGTTGAAGTTAGTGATTCCCGTAACATGCACATATGGTGAACCACTATGTTAGGAAGTCGGAGCATAATTGATCTATTGATTGTCATCCTTTGTGTTGCGGTCGGGATCGCGCGATGGTTAACACCTACCAACCCTTCCCCTAGGAGTATGCGTTTAGCACTTTGTTTCGATTACTAATAAAAACTTTCGCAACAAGTATGTGAGTTCTTCATGACTAATGTGAGTCCATGGTATAGATGCACTTTCACCTTCCACCATTGCTAGCCTCTCTAGTACCGCGCAATTTTCGCCGGTGCACAAACCCACCATATGTCTTCCTCAAAACAACCACCATACCTACATACTATGGCATTTTCATAGCCATTCCGAGATATATTGCCATGCAACTCCCACCGTTCTGTGTCATGACTTGTGCCGTCACTCTCATATTGCCTTTGCATGATCGTAAGATAGCTAGCGAGATGTTTCAACGTCATACGCCAAGCTAGATCGTTGCACATCCCGGTACACTGCCGGAGGCATTTCCTATAGAGTCATCATCATTCTAAGCTTTGAGCTTTGAGTAAATTAAAGTGTGATGATCATCATTATTAGAGCATTGTCCCATGTGAGGAAATAAAAAAAAAGAGGCCAAAGTTGTCCACAAAAAAAATATGGAAAGAGGCCAAAGTGCCCAAACAAAAAATATATATAAAAAGAGAGAAAAAGAGAAAAGGGACAATGCTACTATCTTTTCCACACTTGTGCTTCATAATAAGCACCATGTTCTTCATGATTGAGAGCCTCTCGTTTTGTCACCACCACATGCTAGTGGGAATCTTCATTATATAACTTGGCTTGTATATTCCAATGATGGGCTTCCTCAAAATTGCCCTAGGTCTTCGTGAGCAAGCAAGTTGGATGCACACCCACTAGTTCTCCTTTTGAGCTTTCACATACTTATAGCTCTAGTGCATCCGTTGTATGGCAAGCCCTAATCATTCACATTGATATCTATTAATGGGCATCTCCATAGCCCTTTGATACGCCGAGTCGATGTGACCATCTCCTCCTTTTTTTCTCACAACCTCCACCACACTCTATTCCACCATAGTGATATATCCATGGCTCACGCTCATGTATTGCGTGAGAGTTGAAAAAGGTTTGAGAAAGTAAGAGTGTGAAAACAATTACTTGGACAATACCGGGGTTGTGCATGAATTAAATTAGTTGTGTGGGGATGATGGAGCATAGCCAGACTATATGATTTTGTAGGGATAACTTTCTTTGGCCTTGTTATTTCAAAAGTTAATGATTACCTTGCTAGTTTGCTTGAAGTATTATTGTTTTCATGTCAATAGCAAACTATTTTTTTGAATCTTACGGATCTGAACATTCATGTCACATGAAAGAAGTTACAAAGGACAACTATGCTAGGTAGCATTCCACATCAAAAATTTAGTCTTTATCACTTCCCTACTCGAGGACGAGCAGGAGTTAAGCTTGGGGATGCTTGATACGTCTCCAACGTATCTATAATTTTTTATGGTTCCATGCTATTATCTTGTCAAACTTTGGATGTTTTGTATGCCTTTTATATCTTTTTTGGGACTAACTTAATAACTCAGTGCCAAGTGCCAGTTCCTATTTTTTCCATGTTTTTTACCCCTTTCAGAGGAGAATTTTGAACGGTGTCCAAACGGAATAAAACTCCCAAAAAGATTTTTTCCATAACAGAAGATACGCAGGGGACGTGAGAACCAAGGAAGAGGCCACAAGCCCCCTAGGCGCGGCTAGGGGGCCCGCGCCTAGCAGGCTTGTGGGCCCCCTGTGGCTCATCTGCCCTACCTCTTCCACCTATAAATTCCCGAAAAATCCAAAACTGCGCGAGAAATCCACGAAAATACTTTTCCGCCGCCGCAAGCTTCTGTCTCCGCAAGATCCCATCTGGGGCACGTTCTGGTGCCCTGCTGGAGAGGGTATTTGGATACGGAGGGCTTCTTCATCAACACCATGACCTCTCCGATGATGCGTCAGTAGTTCACCATAGGCCTTCGGTTCCATAGCTAGTAGCTAGATAGCTTATTCTCTCTCTTGGATCTTCAATACAAAGTTCTCCATGATCTTCATGGAGATCTATCCAATGAAATCTTCTTTTGTGGTGTGTTTGTCGAGATCCGATGAATTGTGGATTTATGATCAGATATTCTATGAATCTTATTTGAGTTTCTTCTGATCTCTTATATGCATGATTTCATATCCTTGTAATTCTCTTCGAGTTGTGGGTTTTGTTTGGCCAACTTGATCTATGATTCTTGCAATGGGAGAAGTGCTTGGTTTTGGGTTCATACCGTGCAGTGACCTCACCCAGTGACAGAAGGGGTAGCCAGGCACGCATCATGTTGTTGTCATCAAGGGTAAAAAGATGGGGTTTACTGTCACATCCCTGACACCTTAAGCAAGTTAGTCTTGTGCTCATGTCTTCTTTGTATTTGCATCTAAGAATTTTCAACAAGATCAAAGAAAGAGGTGAAGGAAAACCCAAAACCCTAGCCACTACTTTAAATAAAGGAAATCTCAAACTAGTTAAAATCAATGAACCCAAAATGGCCTCAAGAAATGTTCAAACTTTCTGATAAATCATGAAAGTAAATGAGCATTGGAGAAAACTATTTTCTTGACACTTTAAGCATTTTAAATTAATGCAAAAAGCCACCGGTTTCAAATTTTAAATTTGAAATCAGAAACTTTAAACTTTCAAAAATGTTGAAAACTTTAGGAATGGTTGGAAATATTCCAACAAATATTCTAGGGTGCTTAACATAGTTTTTACAATTTGTTTTCGAGCTGAAATAAAGAGCAAAATATTGAAGTAGCTAAAACAGAAACAAAAACAGAAAAAAAAATGGGAAACTCTTAACTGTCGCCTAGCCTGGCCCGGCCCATCTCCCTGAGTCGTCTCCTCCCTCGCGCCAGTAGGAGCAGGAGGTGGCCGCCGCCTTCTCCGGCGCGGCCACGCACCTGTGCGCCTGCCTGGCCGCCGCCTCGCGCTGGCAAGGCCAGGGATAAGCTCCCCAAGGCCACCCCTATCCATTCCCAGCGTCAGTTCTTCCCCCTCCTCTCGGATCTCTCCTCCCCCTTCTGCCGCCATTGGAGCCGAGCAAAGCTCGAGCTGCCCGTGCCCCTAGCCATAGGATCCCCTCTCAGAGCACGTCGTTAGCTCCACCTCGTCGGTCTGGTCCTCCCTGCAGAAGCCGAAGCCACCCCGAGCCCTGCAACGCCCACGGCACCGTCGTCTTCAACCTTCGGCCGCCGGCGAGCTCTGCTCGATTCGTCGCCCCCAGGCCTTCCCTGAGCCGTCTAAGCCCTGCTCTGCACTCCCCGTGAGCATGCAGTCATTTCCCCTAAGTTTTCCCCGTCGATCCCCTCCTCTAGCCCTAGTTTCACTGGAGCCCGACGAGAACCGCCGCTGTAGCTCGTCGCCGGTAACCCTCCGGTGAAGTGTTGGTCCGTCTGAGGCTACCAACAGCCTCAGGGCGTTGTGTAGATGCGATAGGTGCCCAACCCCGAGCGTTTTGACCCCGTATCCGATGGCCTCGACGATGACCGAACTTGGTCGCCGCCAAGCTCGTCGCCGGCGTTGATTCCGGCCACCCCAGCCCCTGGGGCTTGTCCCATCGTGCGCGCCATCGAGTGGCCGTTCCTTCCATGGTCTCAGTCGTGCGTTTGGCCCTCTGTGCGCCATTTCCGAGCCCCCGCCCGAGGTTCTGGTGCTCGCCGGAGGCTCCCCGCCGGCGAGGACGACCTCGCCGCCGGTGGATCTCGGCTGGCCTGGGCCACTGACTGGTGGGGCCAGCCTCTGGCAAGTTTAAGGTTAATAAAAATAAATCAAATAAGTTAACCAGTCACTGACATGTGGGTCCAGTAAGGTTAATCAGTTAATTAAGTTTAAACTTAATCTAAAATTGACCAGAGAGACTGACTAGTGGGTCCCACTGGTCAGGTTTGACTTTCAACGGCCAGATGGACCTGCTGATCTCATGCTGATGCAATAAAAGTATTTTCCAGTATAAAAATAATTCCAGAAATGATTAAAACTTCAAAAATTCATAGAAATTAATCTGTAACTCCAATGAAAATAATTTATATATGAAAAAGTATCAGAAAAATTCAAGGAATCTGAATATGCTATTTTCATTCATGTTTGAAAAAGTTACAGAACCCAAACAAGTAGATTAAGGAATAAGTCAATTCCTATAATTACTTTATAAATGGAATATGAAAAGTAATTAAATTTCTCTTTGTTTGACATGATCACACACTGTCCTAATTACAAATCAGTACCTTAACTTGACATCTCATGCATGTTAACATCAAGTTGATCTGAGCATCAGGTCGAACCAATTAAATCGGTATCCGAGAATACCTCGTTTGAATTGATATTTGAATGTGATTCAAATCAACTTCAAACCCAACACATGGTGATTATAATAGTTTATCACCTTGCATTGTCATGCCATGCTCATGCATCATCTTGTTTGCATATGATTGTTATTGATTGTTGCCATTCATTTCGGTAGGCTCCACACCCTCGGATTCCACCGAATATCCGTCTGACGGATATTGTCCCTCCTCTGAGCAACAAGGCAAGCAACCCTTTTGATCATCCCGATAAATCGCATGTTCTTACTCCTGCACCTATTTATTGCATTAGGATCAAATGCTTCAACTGCTTTTGCCACGATTAGTTGAACCCACTTCCTTTGCATGACCTAACCTTGTCACAGTAAATAGCCGAACCTTGCAACCTAGCATACCTGGTAGTTGCTTGAGCTGTGATGTGCCTTATCCTGCTATGCATGCTAGGCTTAGAGTTGTGTATGGTCTGTCATCTGGGAGATGAACAGAATTGTGAGAATGTGTTCGGTAAGCAAAGATTGTGTGTTGAACCTGATTTGGTAAAGGTACCGGTGAAAGGCTGTGTAGGAGTACATGGCGGGTTGTTTCATTGGAACCGTCCTTAGGAACTAAGTTCCGTGTATGTAATCCAAGACTAGATACTACCACACGTTGGGATACTTAATTGACCCTCTCGACTTATTAATCGCTTAGTACTCGGTCCAGGAGTTGCAAGTAGTTTCTGGTGTTTATAGTAATGCTGGAGGCCGTGCATGGTGCTGACCTGAGAGGTGGGCCGTGATGCGGTAGGCAGTGGCACGGTGTACCAAGTGGCACCCGGATGGTGGGCTTGGGAACCCTGCGCACATCGTTTGAGTCCGTGGCGGAAACCTCGGCCGGACTTCCGTACGGGTTACTCTCAGATAGGCGATAAACCTGGACTAGGTACTAGTGTGGTTAACGGTCGTGGCCGACTCCCTGGCTGGGCCTCCGCTTGAAGGTTGCCGAGGTGCATGACGTGCACATGGCGATAAGTGGCGAGAGCGTGTGTGACGAAGTACACCCCTGCAGGGTTATGATCTATTCGAATAGCCACGTCCGCGGATATGGACTACTTGGAGACATATGTTGTTCATAGATAACTTCAATGGCTACTCATAAAATTGCCAAGATAAGCGTGAGTGTCGTGGACGGCATTTCCGTACGGAGACGGAATGATTCCACGATAGTGTATTGTTGTGGTGTTAGTGGACTCGTGTGCGAGAAATCAAGTTGTCAAAATTATTTAAAAATGCAAGTTGTCTAGCCACGAGTCAAATGCTGGCTTTCCGCATGAAACCCCACAATACCTTTTGATACCTTGCATGAGTAGTTAGTTATCCTAAAGTCTTGCTGAGTACCTTCGTACTCATGTTTGCTTAATACATGTTGCAGAGGTTGCTAATGACCCTAATGGAGGGTTCTTCGTAGACATCGACGACGACGAGTAGCTAGTGTCCCAGCTACGATCTGGCCCTACGTTGGTCTGTAGTATAGTCAGGCCATGTGCCTTCTAGTTGCCCTGTCTGTACTCAGACAGTTTATAACTCTTCCGCTGGCTTGTAACTGAATGACTGCTATTATGGATCGTGAGACCCTTAATGTGTAATATTATGTGTGTGGCTCTTCCGAGCCTCTTAAATAAAGCTTGTATGTTTATGGTTATGTTGTGATGCCATCGATGTATCTATACATATCGGTATGTCATGCGTACGTGTGTCGTACTTGATATGTATGGGGTTCGATTACCTAGTCGTGAACTTTAGTAGCACTCCTTACAAGGAAATGCCCCTTTGTGATCCAACGAGCCTTGGTAGTTCGCTACTGCTCCGGACACATTGTTTGACCGGCATGTGTCCTTCTTAGCTGCTGTGTTTGTCCCCTTTGGGGAAATGGCACGCGATGTAATGGAGTCCTTGTAGCTTGCTACGACTCGTCTACATTCGCTGATGACCGACACCTGCTTTGTTGGGTCATGTATGCATGTCCTTGTGCGGTACTGCCACTTTGGTTTATGACTAGACATGTCGATCCGGGTTCTTTGACATTGGATTGCTAGCGACACTATCGCATACGTGAGTCAAAAGACGCAAACAGTCCCGGCTAAGGTAAGGCTGCAGCCGTGGAGTTAACCGTGCGTGAGACCACAAAGGGATGCGATGTGTTACAGGCTGGATTCCTATGGCTTAGGATCGGGGTCCCGACATTTACATCATTGGTTTGAGTTTATCCCTCTACATCATGTCATCTTGCTTAAGGCGTTAGTCTGTTCTTCATGAACTCAATACACTAGATGCATGCTGGATAGCGGTCGATGTGTGGAGTAATAGTAGTAGATGCAGAAAGTATCGGTCTACTTGTTTCGGACGTGATGCCTATATGTATGATCATTGCCTTAGATATCGTCGTGACTTTGCGCGGTTCTATCAATTGCTCGACAGCAATTCGTTCACCCACCGTAATATTTGCTATTTTGAGAGAAGCCTCTAGTGAACACTATGGCCCCCGGGTCTACTTCACATCATATTTTCAGCCTTACACATTTACTTCGTTGCACTTTCCGCCTTCAGATCTCACTTTGCAATCAATCTTGAAGGGATTGACAACCCCTTTATAGCGTTGGGTGCAAGCTTGTTTGTGTTTGCGCACGTACTCTGGACACTTGGCTTGATTCTCCTACTGTATTGATGCCGTGGTTCTCAAACTGAGGGAAAGACTTACTACTCCTGTGCTGCATCACCCTTTCCTCTTCAAGGGAAAAACCAACACAAGCTCAAGAGGCAGCATCGTCCTAAACAAAATAAGGTGCATAAAAGTATTAACATCACATGCAAATCAAAAGTGACATGATATGGCATGAACTTGTGCTTCTTAATCTCCATCACCAAAGCACCGAAATTATCTCCATCGTCACCGGCGCCGCACCATGATCTCTATCATCATGATCTCCATCATCATGCTGCCATTGAGGTTGTCGCACTATATATGTTGTTACTACTAAAGCTACTACCTAGCGATATAGCAAGAGCATCTGCAAGCGCAAAATAAATTTAAAGACAACCCTATGGCTCCTGTCGGTTGCCATAGCATCGACGTGCAAGTCGATATTTAAGAATTACAACATGATCATCTTATACATCCAATATATCATATCATGTTATTGTCCATATCACATCACAAGCATACCGTGCAAAAACAAGTTCGACGTCCTCTAATTTCTTGTTGCATGTTTTACATGGTTGTTATGGGTATCTAGTATGATCGCATCTTACTTACGCAAAGCCACAACATTGATATGCAAATTGCTATTTAACCTTCTCCAAGGACCACCTCGGTCAAATCCGATTCAACTAAAGTTGAAGAAACAGATACCCACCAGTCATCTTTATGAAACAAGTTGCATGTCTATCGATGAAAACGATCTCTCGTAATCGTACGAGTAAAGTTAGTCTGCGCCGCTTCAATCCAACGATGACGTTGAATAAAGAAAAGACTAAGGAGGGAAACAAATCAAACATCAATGCCCACAGACTCTTTTGTGTTGTACTCGAGATATCATCTACTCATCAACCTAGCTCATGATGCCACTTTTGGGGAACATTGCATGGGAAACAAAAAAATTCTTACGCACATGAAAGACCTATCATGGTGATGACCATCTACGAGAGGGGAGATCATATCCACATACCCTTGTAGATCACTCAGCAGGAAGCGTTAAGAAACACAGTTGATGTAGTGGAGCGTCTTCGCGATCCAAATCGCCACCATCCCACGACCCGTCCTGATCTAGCACCGAACGGATGGCGCCTCCGCGTTCAGCACACGTACAGCTCGACGATGATCTCTGCCTTCTTGATCCAGCAAGAGGGGCAGAGAGGTAGATGAGTTCTTTGGCAGCGTGATGGTGTCACGGCGATGGTGGTGGAGCTAGTCCAGCAGGGCTTCGCCTAAGCACCGCTGAAAACTAAACTAGAGGAGAAACGGATCTAGAGAGAGGGCACCACGTGGCTAATTATTGTTGTCTCAAAACCCTCAAAAGCTCTGGTATATATAGGGGGAGAGGAGGGAGGTCGCCGGCCCTAGAGCTGCCCCTTTGGGTCAGCCGACGTGGGAGGATAGGAAGAGTCCTCCTTGTCGTGGGAATAAACGTGACATTAGAGGTGTAGGGTACGAATGGAGAGGGCAGAGTCCTAGCTACGGCAAGATTGTACGCAAGATGTATGAGTTCAGGCCCCAGTCTTGGAGGTAACAGCCCTACGTCCCTGGTGCTTGGGAGCTCTTGGGGTGTGGATTGTGTAATACAGGGGGTGCGAACCCTTGTGCCAGAGGGGAGGGTGGCTTATATAGAGGGCACCACCCCTCATCAAGGCTCAGCATCTAAGGGCTCGATCAATATGAGTTAAAGATATACGTTACTGATAACGTAAGTGGGTAATAAATGATACTAAAGACCATTGGCTGAACGTGTGTTCCTTGGCCCTTGTGGGTGACTTCTGGTCTTCAATGCCGACCAGAATTCTTCCGAGTGCATACGGGTTGTCGAGTGGATGGAAATGTAATCCGAGTGTTTTCGTACCGAGTGACTTTTAAGTGCCATCTTCAGCCAGTCGGAATCTTCTGTCTATCTCTTGGTCTAATAATGAGGTGCCTTGGGTAGGACATTTAGGTCAGGCTTGTGACCCTACCCTAGGTACATATCCCCATCATTAGCCCCCGAATGGATCGGGGTTTGAGTGATGAAGGAGTCGACGTGAGTTCTTGTCGAGTCGTTCTGATCTTGGTCCTTTTCCCGGGATTGAAAAAACTTCAGGTCGAGTGAAATCTTCATCATTCGCCTTGATCGATTCTGTTGCGAAGTTTGCCCGAGTGATTTCAGATGTTTGGGCTCATTCCGAGTGACTAAGAGGATCTTTTGATATGAGTGATCAATGTGGGAGGTCCGGATCTTGTGGGATTCGAAATTTTGGTTTCCGCGCGCCTCATAGGGATGACGCAACTGTCAGGCAAGTGGAGCAACGACGCCTCGATTATTGCACCATCATCATCGCCACGCGTCACGTCTCCACTGATATCGGGATAGGTTGAGATCTGGAGGACCCATCAGTCGGTGAATCAGTCGGTCGCTTATATAAATGCAGCCAACGCTAGGGTTATGGTTGCGCCTTGATCTTTTCGTGCTTCTCCTCCACCTTCACCCCACCAGCTCTGTTCAGTCTTTCCTACACTAGCGCAGCCATGCCGAAGGGCAAAACCTCCAAGCTTGAGCGCGCCAAGAAGGGCGGCAAGGGAACAAAACCCGGTAGGGCTGTAGTACCGCCAGGGTGGATATAGGGGGACTTTCTCCCATCCACCGTGACAAAGGAGGACGTCCTGGATCTCGTTGAAAACGGGATGGTGGCGGAGAACTCCTGGAGACTGCCAGGGGATGAACTTGAGCCGGCACCTCACGAGGGGGAGCGAGTCCTTCTCCTGACCCATGTCAAGCGAGGTTTTTCTTTGCCTCCGCACCCTTTCTTTTGTGGCTTCCTCTTTTATTTCGGGATTCAACTTCATCATCTTCCTCCCAAAACTATTGCATACCTTTCCACTTTCATCACTCTGTGCGAGTGTTTCTTGGGCTTCCCTCCTCATTGGGGGTTATTCAAAAACATATTTACTGCCCGGCCTCAAACAGTGAAAAAAGCAAACCCTGGGGACACTCGGACCAATGTTATCCAACTGTGTGGTGGTTTAGGGATTCAAAAAAAGGAATAGGAGTACTTATCCTCCGATGAACCTCCCTGAACCGGTTAGGAATTGGCAGTCAACATGGTTCTACTCCAAGATATTGCATCTCCGAACATGTCGACTAGCCTTCCCCCTTTCACCTTAGATTGTCCGACTACCCCTAGAATACTGACTATATTCGAGATGAGAAGGGAAAGGTGGAGATGTTGGCGGGTGAGGTGATTAACTTGGTCAGAAACGGGTTGACTGGCATGGACCTGCTGGAGATGTTCCTTAGTCGGCCCATCCAGCCTCTTTAGGCGAGGGACCATGCCATGTGCCATTACTCTGGTTCTGAAGATTCCACTCGGTCTCACCCAAAATAAGTTGATCAAGAGACGGTAAGCCAGTGGATCAAAAGCATCAGCAGTCCTTGCGACAACCCTGTGGGATCCAAACGTGTCACGCCATATTCTGCTGAGAATAAGCCGCGGAAATTGGTATGTTACATCTTTTCCGAGTGTGTTCATGTATTTGTCGAGTGACTGCATATTTGTCCGATTGACTCTGTTGTCTTTGTTCTTTTGCAGGAATGGACTCACTTGCACTCTCCTGTGACCAACGGGGAGAAGTTTGATCTTGGGGCAGAAAGTGAAGGCGGCAGCGCCGAGAGTGAGTATGTTGATGATAGCGAGGAAAGCGAAGATGCTTCCAAGGACAGGGAAGAAGTAGAATAGCCTCCTCCATGCCGGGAGCCGCGAGATAAGCAACGCCATAACCCATCAGCCGCACCAAGCAAAACAGTCGCCTCCAGCAGCAGAAATGTGAAGCGGGACCGAGCCGCCGCAACCGACTTCGCAAAGAAGGCTGCGAAGCAGCCAAAGCCTGATGCGCCCAAGCTTCGGAAGGCCTTGCCGCGTATGAGAATCATTGTGCCGGTCGCCTCAGCGTGAGTGTTTATCTTTTTCATCTTTTCCATTGTGTATTTTCAAAATTCTGGTAACCGAGTGCAATTTGTTTGTCACTGCAGCTACTTCGGTGTCGACTCCTGTTGAGACTGGAGAGGATCCTATGGACCTGGACATCGTGTATCAGCCTGCACCTCGACCAGGTATGATAAGCATTAGCTACACTCCTTTTATATATTGGATATGCCGATTGATTTGACCATCACTGCTACAGCTTTGGACGTCATTTATTTAGATGACGAACAAGAGCCGCAGCAGACAGCTGCAGAACAAACTCTTGCTGAACCGGTTATGTCTACCCTGGGTATGCATGTGATGCCTACGTCGAGTGTTCCTCCAGTCGGTTCGGGTGCTATGGCAATAGCCCCTCCGACTGGATCGACTGTTGTGACGACTACGCAGAGTGTCCCTCTGGTAACCCCAAGCTACCACTGTCGTGACACCAACTTCCTCATCACTTGCATTCTCCCTGCATCGCGTCCTAGAGGAGCAGACTGGTGCTGCCAAAGAAGCTATGATCCAGGACGAGTTCATGATGCAGCGAACAAAGGAGGTATTCGAGGCGAGCAAGTTGGCGTATGATGCCAGCTCGGTGCTCCAGGCGAACATCCAAGTAAGTTCCACTGTAAGTTAATTTCTAATTGAATCTTCTCAATCTTGCTTTACAATTTACAGCCACTCGGGGTTTGCCATCTAGTAGTTTATCTTTTACTCTAGTGGGGGCATGCTTAGTGAACCCACTCGGTGTGGTCCCCGAGACTGTTGTTGAATGCTTGCATTGGCACGAGTCTGTTGAGAAATATGCTCTATTTTTTGACTCAGCCAAGCCGTACCTGGTCGAGTGTTCTTATATACAGTGGGGGCACTCTTAGTGCACCCACTGAGTGTAGTCCTTGAGACCATTGTCGAGTGCTTGCCTTGGGAAGGGTCTATTTGAGAATCATTAGATATTTTACCCGGGCCAAACGGGCCTGGCCGAGTAGTTTTGTATCGAGGGTGTAGTCCCCGAGACTAGTGTCGATCGTTTATGAAGGACAGTAGTCTTAAGAACCTGGGTGGGTGCGGCGGGCCACTAATTGGTCAAATGAATTGTATTTCTCCACTCGGAAGTAGAAAAATAATTGTGTTAAACTTATTTTTCCACTCGTAACTAGAAAAAAGTTGACGACTGAAATAATATTGTTGTTGTTTTTCAGAAGGCTTGTGATATTGGGTCGCAATATACCCAGATGGAATCTGAGAAGAACCAGCTGTAGGTGGAGTTTGATGCTATAAAAAGGTGTTGGAAGATAAGGATCTAGTCCTTGCAAAGCTCAAGGAGAAGTCCGAAGCTGATGAACTGAAGCTTGCGGAATTTGACAGGTTGATGGAAGAAAATAATAAAATGAAGAAAGAAAGAGATGAGTGGGCAAAGAAGCTTAACTCTATGTGGCAGAAAATAATAAAATGAAGAAAGAAAGAGATGAGTGGGTGATACGTCCATTTTGCATCATGCTTTTATGTTGATATTTATCGCTTTATGGGTTGTTATTACACTTTACGGTACAATACTTATGCGTTTTCTCTCTTATTTTATAGGGTTTACATGAAGAGGGACAATGCCGACAGCTGGAATTCTGGTCTGAGAAAGGAGCAAGTTTGAGATACCTATTCTGCGCAACGCCAAAAGCCGTGAAAATCAACGAGGAATTATTTTGGATTTTATGAAAAATACTAGGCGAAAGAAGTACCAGAGGGGAGCCACTAGGAGGCCACAAGCCTGCCAGGCCCGGCCTACCCCCCTGGCGGGGCCTAGGTGGCTTGTGGGCCCCCTGTTGCCCCTCCGGCGCTCATCTTTTGCTATATGGACGGTTTCGTTCCAGAAAAAATCAAGAGGAGGCTTTCGGGAGGAGCTGCCGCCCCCCTCGAGGCGGAACTTGAGCAGAACCAATCTAGAGCTCCGGCAGGGCCGTCCTGTCGGGGAAATTTCCCTCCCGGAGTGGGAAATCGTCGCCATCGTCATCACCATCACTCCTCTCATCGAAGGGGACTCATCTCCATCAACATCTTCATCAGCACCAACTCATCTCCAAACCCTAGTTCATCTCTTGTAACCAATCTCCGTCTCGCGACTCCGATTGGTACTTGTAAGGTTGGTAGTACTGTTAATTACTCTTTGTAGTTGATGCTAGTTGGATTACTCGGTGGAAGATTATATGTTCAGCTCATTGATGCTATTCAATACCTCTCTGGTCATGAACATAATTATGCTTGGTGAGTAGTCACTTTTTTCCCGAGGACATGGGATAAGTCTTGCTATAAGTAGTCATGTGAATTTGGTATTCATTCGATATTTTGATGTGTTGTATGTTTTTTTCCTCTAGTGGTGTTATGTGAACGTCGACTACATAACACTTCACCATTATTTGGGCCTAGAGGGAGGCATTGGGAAGTAATAAGTAGATGACGGGTTGCTAGAGTGACAGAAGCTTAAACCCTAGTTCATGCGTTGCTTCGTAAGGGGCTGATTTGGATCCACTAGTGTAATGCTATGGTTAGACTTAGTCTTAATTCTTCTTTCGTAGTTGCGGATGCTTGCGAGAGGGGTTAATCATAAGTGGGATGTTTGTCCAAGTAAGGTCATCACCCAAGCACCGGTCCACCCACATATCAAACTATCAAAGTAGCAAACGTGAATCATATGAACTTGATGAAAACTAGCCTGACAGAAATCCCCATGTGTCCTCGGGAGCGCTTTACCTCATATAAGAGTTTGTCCAGGCTTGTCCCTTGCTACAAAAGGGATTGGGACACTTTGATGCACCTTTGTTACTATTGTTACTTGCTACTTGCTACGAATCATCTTATCACACAACTATCTGTTACCGATAATTTCAGTGCTTGCAGAGAATACCTTGCTGAAAACCACTTGTCAGTTCCTTTTGCTCCTCGTTGGGTTCGACACTCTTACTTATCAAAAGGACTACGATAGATCCCCTACACTTGTGGGTCATCAAGACTCTTTTATGGCGCCGTTGCCGGGGAGTGAAGCGCCTTTGGTAAGTGGAATTTGGTAAGGAACATTTATATAGTGTGCTGAAATTTATTGTCACTTGTCACTATGGATACTAATCCTTTGAGGAGCTTGTTCGGGGTATCTTCACCTCGAATGGAAGCACGAGGAGTTGCTCCTCAACCTGTTGCACCTACTGAAAATATTTTTTATGAAATTCCTTCGGGTATGCTAGAGAAACTGTTGGCTAATCCTTTTACAGGAGATGGAACATCACATCCCGACTTGCATCTAATCTATGTAGATGAAGTTTGTGGTTTATTTAAACTTGCAGGTTTGACCGAGGATGAGGTCAAGAAGAAGGTCTTTCCCTTATCTTTGAGGGATAAAGCATTAACATGGTATAGGCTATGTGATGATACTGGATCATGGAACTACAACCGATTAAAATTGGAATTTCATCAAAAGTTTTATCCTATGCATCTAGTACATCGTGATCGGAATTATATTTATAATTTTTGGCCTCGTGATAGGGAAAGTATCGCTCAAGCTTGGGGGAGGCTTAATTCAATGTTATATTCATGCCCCAACCGTGAGCTCTCGAGAGAAATTATTATTCAGAACTTCTATGCTCGGCTTTCTCATGATAATCGCACCATGCTTGACATTTCTTGTACCGGTTCTTTTATGAAGAGAGATATTGACTTCAAATGGAATTTATTGGAAAGAATTAAACGCAACTCTGAAGATTGGGAGTTTGATGAAGGTAAGGAGTCAGGTATGAATCTTAAGTTCGATTGTGTTAAATCCTTCGTTGAAACAAATACTTTTTGTGATTTTAGCGCTAAACATGGACTTGACTCTGAGATAGTAGCTTCATTATGTGAATCTTTTGCTGCTCATATTAATCTCCCTAAAGAGAAGTGGTTCAAATATCATCCTCCCATATAAGTCAATGTAGTTAAACCCAATCCAATTGAAGAGAAAGTCATTGCTTATAATGATCCTATTGTTCCTAGTTCTTACTTTGAGAAACCACCTTTCCCTGTTAGAATAAAGGATCATTCTAAAGCTTCAACTGTGATACGTAGGGGCTACATTAGAACACCTTCGCCCCGTGAGCAAATTAGAGTTGAACCTAGCATTGCTATTATCAAAGACCTCCTGTCCGATAATGTTGATGGCCATGATATTCACTTCTGTGAAGATGCTGCTAGAATTGCTAAACCTCATGCTAGAGACAAACATAGGCCTGTGGTTGGCATGCATGTTGTCTCTGTTAAGATAGGAGATCATTTTTATCATGGTTTATGTGACGTGGGTGCTAGTGTTAGTGCAATACCTCAATCTTTGTATGATGAAATTAAAGACGAGATTGCACCTGTCGAGATGGAACCTATTGATGTTACTATTTAGCTTGCCAATAGAGATACTATCTGCCCTTTGGGAATTGTTAGAGATGTTGAAGTCTTGTGTGGTAAAACTAAGTATCCTGCTGATTTTCTCGTTCTTGCTACCACACAAGATAGCTTTTGTCCCATCATATTTAGCAGACCTTTCCTCAATACTGTCAATGCTCATATTGACTGTGAGAAGCAAACTGTCACTGTTGGCTTTGAAGGTGTGTCACATGAATTAAATTTCTCCAAGTTTGGTAGACAACCTCATGAAAAGGAATTGTCTAGTAAGGATGAAATTATTGCCCTAGCTTCTATTACTGTGCCTCCTACTGATCCTTTAGACCAATACTTGCTTGAGCATGAAAATGATATGCATATGGATGAAAGGAACGAGATAGATAGAGTTATCTTTGAACAACATCCTATCCTTAAGAATAATTTGCTTGTGGAACTGCTTGGAGATCCACCCCCACCAAAGGGTGATCCGGTGTTTGAGCTTAAACAGTTACCTGATACTCTTAAGTATGCTTATCTTGATGAAAAAGAGATATATCATGTTATTATTAGTGCTAGCCTTTCAGAGCATGAAGAAAAGAAATTATTGAAAACTCTGAGGAAGCACCGTGTTGCTATTGGATATACTCTTGATGATCTTAAGGGCATTAGTCCCACTCTATGCCAGCACAAAATTAAAACCGATCCTGATTCCAAACCAGTTGTTGATCATCAATGGAGATTAAATCCTAAGATGAAAGAGGTAGTAAGAAAAGAAATACTAAAGCTCCTGGAAGCAGGTATTATCTATCCTATTGCTCATAGTGATTGGGTAAGTCCGGTGCATTACGTCCCTAAGAAGGGAGGTATTACCGTTGTCCCTAATGACAAAGATGAATTGATCCCATAGAGGATTATTACTGGCTACAGGATGGTAATTGATTTTAGGAAATTGAATAAAGCCACTAGGAAAGATCATTACCCTTTGCCTTTTATTGACCAGATGCTAGGAAGATTCTCTAAACACACACACTTCTGCTTTCTAGATGGTTATTCTGGTTTCTCCCAAATACCTGTTGCACAATCTGATCAGGAGAAAACCCACTTTTACCTGCCCTTTCGGTACCTTTGCTTACAGACGTATGCCTTTTGGCATATGTAATGCACCTGCTACCTTTCAAAGATGTATGATGGCTATATTCTCTGACTTTTGTGAAAACATTGTTGAGGTTTTCATGGATGACTTCTTCGTTTACGGGTCTTATTTTGATGACTGCCTCAGCAACCTTGATCGATTTTTGCAGAGATGTAAAGATACCAACCTTGTCTTGAATTGGGAGAAGTGCCACTTTATGGTTAATGAGGGAATCGTCTTAGGACATAAAATTTCTGAAAGAGGTATTGAAGTCGATAAGGCTAAGGTTGATGCGATCGAGAAAGTGCCATGCCCTACAGATATCAAAGGTATAAGAAGTTTCCTTGGTCATGATGGTGTCTATAGAAGGTTCATTAAGGACTTTTCTAAGATTTCTAGGCCTCTTACCAATATCTTGCAAAAGGATATTCAATTTGTTTTTGACGATGATTGTGAGGAAGCCTTTGAAATACTTAAGAAGGCCTTGATAACTGCACCTATTGTTCAACCACCTGATTGGAACTTACCTTTTGAAATTATGTGTGATGCTAGTGATTATGCTGTTGGTGTTGTTCTAGGACAAAGAGTTGATAAGAAGTTGCATGTTATTCATTATGCTAGTAAAACTCTAGACAGTGCCCAAAGAAACTATGCTACTAGGAATTTTTAGCAGTCGTGTTTGCATGTGAAAAGTTCAGGTCTTACATTGTTGATTCCAAGGTTACTATTCACACTGATCATGCTGCTATTAAGTATCTTATGGAAAAGAAAGATGCTAAACCTAGACTTATCAGATGGGTTCTCTTGCTACAAGAATTTGATTTGCATGTCGTTGATAGAAAGGGTGCTGAGAACCCCATAGCAGATAACTTGTCTAGGTTGGAGAATGTTCTTGATGACCCACAACCTATTGATGATAGCTTTCTTGATGAGCAACTGAATGTCATCAATGCTTCACGTAGTACACGTGGTATGCTGATTATGCAAATTACATTGTTGCCAAATATATACCACCTAGTTTCACATACCAGCAAAAGAAGAAATTCTTCTTTGATTTGAGACATTACTTTTGGGATGATCCGCACCTTTATAAAGAAGGAGTAGATGGTGTTATTAGACATTGTGTACCTGAGCATGAACAGGGACAGATCCTACAGAAGTGTCACTCCGAGGCTTACGAAGGACACCATGCAGGAGATAGAACTGCACACAAGGTATTGCAATCACGTTTCTATTGGCCTACTCTCTTCAAGGATGCCCGTAAGTTTGTCTTGTCTTGTGATGAATGTCAAAGAATAGGTAATATCAGTAAACGCCAGGAAATGCCTATGAATTATTCACTTGTCATTGAACCATTTCCAAAGTTCAAAGTTGATATATGGGGTTTTGATTATATGGGACCTTTTCCAAAGTTGATATACTCATATCCTAGTTGATGTTGATTACGTTACTAAGTGGGTAGAAGCTATCCCAACTAGTAGTGCTGATCATAACACCTCTATTAGGATGCTTAAAGAAGTTGTTTTCCCTAGATTTGGAGTCACTAGATATCTAATGACTGATGGTGGTTCACATTTTATTCATGGTGCTTTCCGTAAAACGCTTGCTAAGTATGATGTCAACCATAGAATTGCATCGCCCTATCATCCTCAGTCCAATGGTCAAGTAGAGCTAAGAAATAGAGAGGTTAAACTAATTCTGCAAAAGACTGTTAATAGGTCTAGAAAGAATTGGTCTAAGAAGCTTGATGATGCACTGTGGGCTTATAGAACTGCTTATAAGAATCCCGTGGGCATGTCTCCGTACAAGATGGTTTACGGTAAAGCATGTCATTTACCTCTTGAGCTAGAGCATAAGGCTTATTGGGCAATCAAAGAGCTCAACTTTGATTTCAAACTTGCTGGTGAGAATAGGTTATTTGACATTAGCTCACTTGATGAATGGAGAGCTCAGGCATATGAAAATGCCAAGTTGTTCAAAGAAAAAGTTAAGAGGTGGCATGATAAAAGGATACAAAAACGTGAGTTCAATGTAGGTGATTATGTCTTGCTTTACAATTCTCGTTTAAGATTTTTTGCAGGCAAGCTTCTCTCTAAATGGGAAGGTCCTTACATTGTTGAGGAAGTATATCGTTCTGGTGCCATAAAGATCAACAACACGGAAGGTAATTTTCTGAGAGTTGTAAATGGGCAAAGAATATATTCTCCCGAAAGGTCTGACCCTCGTATCACGCAAATTTCCTATGTTTTCGTTTAGAGCTGCTGTGCAGACAGATCTAGATCGCTATGGCGTCCCCAAAAGCTCCGAAGGTCATCAATCCCTACCTCGCGAGAGTGCTACAACACCCTCAATCTATCGAGAGGCATGAGGGGGTGCTACACATCCGTGATGTGGAGGGGCCCAAGAAGATCGGAAGTATGGAGGCGAGGCTCGAAGCAATTGAGCAGCAAGTCTTCAAGTGCCAAGGGATGGTGGAACGCGGACTCAACACCAACCACATGATGATCACGGAGTTCACCAACAAGCACAAGATTGATGCCAATGACATCGGGAAGCACCTCTCCAGGCTCTATGACAGAATTGATCACCTCCAAGCCCAGATCTACGACGTGCAGAACCAAAACTGTGAGTATGATTATAGATTTAAATCAATACGGTTGGCTGCAGATTTGAGGATTTCGGAGACTCAATCATCTTTCCATGATGGAGCACCTATGCCTTGGAAGATGGAGAATCAACCCCATATTGCAACAACTCCACCACCATCACCTCCGAAGGAAGACAATTAAGCACGGGTATGGGCACTCCCCTTGGCTTGTGCCAAGCTTGGGGGGAGTTGCCTCGGTATCGTATCACCATCACATCTTTTGCTTTTACCTTTTTCTTAGTTCGATCCTTTTCGTTTTTATCTTTTTCTTGTAGAATAAAGTCTTTAGTATGTTCTAGGCTTGAGTTTTGCTTTGTGTCACCCCCAATGTATTCGAGCTCGTGAGTAATAAAGAGTGTTTTAGTTAAGAGCCTTGCCTCACGCCATGATCTAAAGAAAAGAATAATAAAAGAACAAAAGCATGAAAGATCATGTAATGATCTTATGGGAAGTGATGACTTCACCTATAAAAAGAATGATGATTGAAAATTGTTGTGGGTGGACAAACGTAGACCTTGGTCATTGTTGCAATTAATTGGAAGTAATAAAGAAAGAGAGGTTCACATAGAAATATATCATCTTGGGCACCATCTATGATTGTGAACACTCATTAAACTATTACATGCTTAGAAGTAGATGTTGGACAAGGAAGACAACATAATGAATTATGTTTGGTTGGTTCCGAACAATGTTATATGACTAGAGATCCCTTAGCATGTGACGTTTGCTTCCACCTCATATGAGCCAAAACTTCCGCACTAAGTAGAGATACTACTTGTGCATCCATAAACCTTCAACCCATTTTTGCCATGAGAGTCCGCCATACCTACCTATGGATTGAATAAGATCCCTCAAGTAAGTTGTCATCGGTGCAAGCAATAAAAATTGCTCCCTAAATATGTATGATCTATTAGTGTGTGGAAAATATACTTTGTACGAACCTGTGATGAGGAAGACATCAAAGCGACAGACTGCATAATAAAGTTCTTTATCATAGGAGGAAATATAAATTGCCGCTCCTCCACACTAAGATATCACACACCCAAACCTCAAAAGCGCATGACAACCTCTGCTTCCCTCTGCGAAGGGCCTATCTTGTACCTTTACTTTTTATTAAAAGAGTCATGGTGATCGACACCAGTTCCTTATTTCGCCTTTATCTTGGTTAACGTCATGTGCTAGGGAAAGATCTATATTAATATATCAACTTGGAAGTAAGTACTCATGAATTATTATTGTTGACATTACCCTTGAGGTAAGTAGTTGGGAGGCGAAACTATAAGCCCCTATCTTTCTCTGTGTCCAACTGAAACTTTGATCTTAGGAGTACCACGTGAGTTTTAGCAATTGTAGAAGACGAAAGGATGATTGAGTATGTGGATTTGCTCTCCAAGCTCTTATTTGACTCTTTCCTATGTTATGATAAATTGCAATTGCTTCAATGACTAAAGACTATTGGTTGTTAATTATCAATAAGGTTCTTGATCCATACTTTACTTTGTGAAGGAATTTTCACTTTAGCATAAGAGATTATATGACGATACTGTTGTTCTAATTATGACCATGATGCCTGCATGTCCGTATTTTGTTTTATTGACACCTCTATCTCTAAACATCTGGGCATATTTATTGATCTCATCTTCCGCTTGAGGACAAGTGCTATCCCACACACAACAGTGCCAGAAATTGACACGTCGACAGAGGCTAGGCTTGTGTTGGTTCTTCCCTTGAAGAGGAAAGGGTGATGCAGCACAGGAGCAGTAAGTATTTCCCTCAGTTTGAGAACCAAGGTATCGATCTAGAAGGAGGGTCTCGTCAAGTCCAGAGTACCTGCGCAAACACAAACAAGCTTGCACCCAACGCTTCAAAGGGGTTGTCAATCCCTTCAAGATTGTTTGCAAAGTGAGATCTCAAGGCAGAAAGTGCAACAAAGTAAAAAGTGTAAGGCTGAAAATATGGCATGGAGTAGACCCTGGGGGGCATAGTGTTCACTGGAGGCTTCTCTCAAAATAGCAAGTATCACGGTGGGTGAACAAATTACTGTCGAGCAATTGATAGAACCGCGCAAAGTCATGACGATATCTAAGGCAATGATCATGCATATAGGCATCACGTCCGAGACAAGTAGACCGATACTTTCTGCATCTACTACTATTACTCCACACATCGACCGCTATCCAGCATGCATCTAGTGTATTGAGTTCATGACGAACAGAGTAACGCTTTAAGCAAGATGACATGATGTAGAGGGATAATCTCAAACCAATGATGAAAACCCCATCTTTTTACCCTTGATGGCAACAGCACAATGCGTGCCTCGCTACCCCTTCTGTCACTGGGTGAGGTCACCGCATGTTATGAACCCAAAACCAAGCACTTCTCCCATTGCAAGAATCTTTGATCTAGTTGGCCAGACAAAACCCACAACTCGAAGAGAATTACAAGGATATGAAATCATGCATAAGAGAGATCAGAAGAAACTCAAATAAGATTCATAGATAATCTGATCATAAATCGACAATTCATCGGATCTCGACAAACACACCGCAAAAGAAGATTACATTGGATAGATCTCCATCAAGATCATGGAGAACTTTGTATTGAAGATCCAAGAGAGAGAAGAAGCCATCTAGCTACTAGCTATGGACCCGTAGGTCTATGGTGAACTACTCACGCATCATCGGAGAGGTCATGGTATTGATGAAGAAGCCCTCCGTGTCTAAATCCCCCCTCCGGCAGGGCACCAGAACGTGCCCCAGATGGGATCTTGCGGAGATAGAAGCTTGCGGCGGCGGAAAAGCGATTTCGATGATCTCCTGATTTTTTCTAGAATTTATAGGAATATATAGGCGAAAGACCTAGGTCAGGGGACCTCCAGGGGGCCCACAAGCCTGGATGGCGCGACCCCCCCATGCCGCGGGGTGGGGGCTTGTGGGGCCCCTGGGGCTCCCCTTCCTTGGCTCCCAAGTTCCCCGATCTTCTTCCGTTCCAAAAAAAATCTTTTCAGGGATTTTCTTCCGTTTGGACTCCGTTTCAAAATCTCCTCTGAAAGGGGTCAAAAACATGGGAAAAACATGAACTAGCACTTGGCACTGAGTTAATAAGTTAGTCCCAAAAAATATATAAAAGGCATGCAAAACATCTAAAGTTTGCCAAGATAATAGCATTAAACCATCAAAAATTATAGATACGTTGGAGACGTATCAACAAGCGAGGTCTAAGCTTGGGGGAGTTGATATGTCCATTTTGCATCATGCTTTTATGTTGATATTTATCGCTTTATGGGCTGTTATTACACTTTACCGTACAATACTTATGCCTTTTCTCTCTTACTTTATAAGGTTTACATGAAGAGGGAGAATGGCGACAGCTAGAATTCTGGTCTGAGAAAGGAGCAAGTTTGAGATACCTATTCTGTGCAACTCCAAAACACGTGAAAATCAACGAGGAATTATTTTGGATTTTATGAAAAATACTGGGCGGAAGAAGTACTCGAGGGGAGCCAGCAAGAGACCACAAGCCTGCCAGGCCCGGCCTACCACCCTGGCCGGGCCTGGGTGGCTTGTGGGCCCCTGTTGCCCCTCCGACGCTCATCTTTTGCTATATGGAGGGTTTCGTTCCAGAAAAAATCAGGAGGAGGCTTTCGGGAGGAGCCGTTGCCGCCACAAGGCGGAACTTGAGCAGAACCAATCTAGAGCTCCGGCAGGGCTGCTACTTCTCAAACAACAGCGCCAGAAATTGACACGTTGACGGAGACTTTCTTGCGTTGGTTTTTCCCTTGAAGAGGAAAGGGTGATGCAGCACAGGAGCAGTAAGTATTTCCCTCAGTTTGAGAACCAAGGTATCAATCCAGTGGGAGAATCTCTTCAAGTCCAGAGTACCTGTGCAAACACAAAAGAGCTTGCACCCAACACTATAAAGGGGTTGTCAATCCCTTCAAGATTAATTGCAAAGTGAGATATGAAGGCAGAAAGTGCAACGAAGTAAAAGAGTAAGGCTGAAAATATGGTGTGAAGTAGACCCGGGGGCCATAGTGTTCACTAAAGGCTTCTCTCAAAATAGCAAATATTATGGTGGGTGAACAAATTACTGTCGAGCAATTGATAGAACCGCGCAAAGTCATGACGATATCTAAGGTAATGATCATACATATAGGCATCACGTCCGAGACAAGTAGACCGATACTTTCTGCATCTACTACTATTACTCCACACATCGACCGCTATCCACCATGCATTTAGTGTATTGAGTTCATGACGAACAGAGTAATGCCTTAAGCAAGATGACATGATGTAGAGGGATAAACTCAAACCAATGATGAAAACCCCACCTTTTTACCCTCGATGGCAACAACACGATGCGTACCTCGCTACCCCTTCTGTCACTGGGTGAGGTCACCGCACGGTATGAACCCAAAACTAAGCACTTCTCCCGTTGCAAGAATCATATATCAAGCTGGACAAACAAAACCCACAACTCAAAGAGAATTACAAGGATACGAAATCATGCATATAAGAGATCAGAAGAAACCAAAATAAGATTCATAGATAATCTGATCATAAATCCACAATTCATCAGATCTCGACAAACACACCGCAAAAGAAGATCACATCAGATAGATCTCCATGAAGATCATGGAGAACTTTGTATTGAAGATCCAAGAGAGAGAAGAAGCCATCTAGCTACTAGCTATGGACCCGTAGGTCTATGGTGAACTACTCACGCATCATCGGAGAGGTCATGGTGTTGATGAAGAAGCCCTCCGTATCAGAATCCCCCCTCCGGCAGGGCACTAGAACGTGCCCCAGATGGGATCTTGCGGACACAAAAGCTTGTGGCGGCGGAAAAATACTTTCGATGATCTCCTAATTTTTTCTGGAATTTTTGGGAATATATAGGCGAAAGACCTAGGTCAGAGGAGTCCCAAGGAGCCCACAAGCCTGGGAGGCGTGGGCCCCCCTGGCCGCGGCAAGGGGGCTTGTGGGGTCCTTGGTGGCCCCCTGCCTTGGTTCTCAAGTTCCCCGATCATCTTCTGTTTTGCAAAAAATCTTTTTGGAAGTTTCGTTCCGTTTGGACTCCGTTTAAAATCCTCCTCTGAAAAGGGTCAAAAACACGGAGAAAACAGGAACTGGCACTTGGCACTGAGTTAATAAGTTAGTCCCAAAAAAGATATAAAAGGCATACAACACATCCAAAGTTTGACAAGATAATAGCATGAAACCATCAAAAATTATAGATACGTTGGAGGCGTAGCAAGCATCCCCAAGCTTAACTCCTCCTCGTGCTCGAGTAGGGAAGTGATAAAGATTAAATTTTTGATGTGGAATGCTACCTAGCATAGTTGTCCTTTGTAACTTCTTTCATGTGACATGAATGTTCAGATCCGTAAGATTCTAAACAATAGTTTTCTATTGACATGAAAACAATAATACTTCAAGCAAACTAGCATGGTAATCATGAACTTTCAAAATAACAAGGCCAAGGAAAGTTATCCCTACAAAATCATATAGTCTGGCTATGCTCCATCATCCTCACACAACTAATGTAAATCATGCATAACCCCGATATTGGTCAAGTAATTGTTTTCGCACTCTTACTTTCACAAACCTTTTATAACTATCACACAATACATGAGCGTGAGCCATGGATATAGCACTATGGGTGGAATAGAGTGTGGTGGTGGTTGTGAGACAAAAAAAGGAGGAGATGGTCACATTGACTCGGCGTATCAAAGGGCTATGGAGATGCCCATTAATACATATCAATGTGAATGAGTGGGGATTGCCATACAAAGGATGCACTAGAGCTATAAGTATGTGAAATCTCAAAAGGAAAACTAGTGGGTGTGCATCCAACTTGCTTGCTCACGAAGACCTAGGGCAATTTGAGGAAGCCCATCATTGTAATATACAAGCCAAGTTATATAATAAAGATTCCCACTAGCATATGGTGGTGACGAAACGAGAGGCTCTCAATCATGAAGAACATAGTGCTAGTATGAAGCACAAGTGTGGAAAAAGATAGTAGCATTGTCCCTTCTCTCTTTTTCTCTCTTTTTTTATTTGGGCTCTTGGGCCTCTTTTTTTCTCTTTTTTTTATTTGGGCTCCTTGACCTCTTTTTTTTTATTTCCTCACATGGTACAATGCTCTAATAATGATGATCGTCACACTTTTATTTACTCACAGCTCAAAGCTCGGAACGATGATGACTCTATAGTAAATGCCTCCGGCAGTGTACCGGGAAGTGCAACGATCTAGCTTGGCGTATGACGTTGAAACATCTCGCTAGCTATCTTACGATCATGCAATGGCAATATGAGAGTGACGGCACAAGTCATGAGACGGAACGGTGGGAGTTGAATGGCAATATATCTCGGAATGGCTATGAAAATGCCATAGTAGGTAGTATTGTGGCTGTTTTGAGGAAGGCATATGGTGGATTTGTGTACCGGCGGAAGTTGCGCGGTACTCAAGAGGCTAGCAATGGTGGAAGGTGAAATTGCAACTATACCATGGACTCACATTAGTCATGAAGAACTCACATACTTGTTGCGAAAGTTTTTATTAGTAATCGAAACAAAGTGCTAAACGCATACTCCTAGGGGAAGGGTTGGTAGGTGTTAACCATCGCGCGATCCCGACCTCAACACAAAGGATGACAATCAATAGATCAATTATGATCCGACTTCCTAACATAGCGGTTCACCATACGTGCATGCTACGGGAATCACTAACTTCAACACAAGTATTTCTAGGTTCACAACACCCTACTAACATAACTCTTAATATTACCAAATCCACGTCTCAAAACTAATTGAGAGGAATCAAAACTTCTCTTTCTACTCAATGCATATGAAGATGGAGGTTTTTGTATCCTCTTTGGGTACCTATCACCTTTGGGACTACTTTCATAGCACAAGCCAACTACCAAGTCACGCACCGCCGTGCTCTAAAAGATCTAAGTGAAGCACGATGAGCATTCTAGCAAAATCACGATGAGTGCATGTCTCTCTCAAAATGTGTGCAGCAAGGATGATTGTGACACAACAAAAATAAAAGACTCCTATGATACAAGACGCTCCAACCAAAACACATATCATGTGGTGAATAAAAATATAGCTCCAAGTAATGTTACGGATGGATTGAAGACGAAAGAGGGGATGCCTTCCCGGGGCATCCCCAAGCTTAGGCTTTTTGGTGTCCTTTAATTTGTCTTGGGATGCCTTGGGCATCCCCAAGCTTGAGGTCTTTTCACTCTTTATCCCTTTGTCCATGATAACATCACCCAAAACTTGAAAACTTCACAACACAAAACTTAAACAGAAACTCGTGATAACATTAGCACAAGAAAACAAACTACCACCTCTTTAGGTACTGTAGCAATCTTGATTTCTATTTATATTGGTGTTAGATTACTATATTATCACTTTTCCATGGCTAGTACCCCCCGATACTATCCATAGTTTCATCAAAACAAGCAACCAACTCAACAACAACAGAATCTGTCAAAAACAGACCAGTCTGTAGCAATCTGTATACTTCGTATACTTCTGGTATCTCAAAAATTCTGAAAAATTACTACTGCCTGGGCAAAAGGCATATCAACCAGAAGCAAAAAGAATCAACTCAAAAGCTCTTTCTGAATAAACATGAAAAATAATCTCGTGAGCGAAAAGTTTCTGTCTTTTTCCAACAGGATAAAACAACCATCACCAAGACTAGTCATAAAGGTTTTACTTGGCTCAAACACAAAAAGAAACACAAAATACACAATGATAACAGAATTATGATGGTGTGGACGCAACAAAACAGAAAGCAAAAAAGCAAAGATAAATTCATTGGGTTGCCTCCCAACAAACACTATTGTTTAACGCCCTTAGCTAGGCATTGAAAATTCAAAGATGCTCACACAAAAGACAAGAATTGAAGCACAACGAGAGCATCATAAAGCATGTGAAAATCACATCTAAGTTTAACGTACTTCCTATGCATAGGCATTTTATAGGAAAACAAATTGGCAAGACAACCAATAGTTACCAAATGCAAGGAAGAAGAAAGAGTCAATAGCAATCTCAACATAACGAGAGGTAATTTGGTAACATGAAAGTTTCTACCACAATATTTTCCTCTCTCATAGCAATTAAATGTGGGATCAAAATCATATTCAACAAAATAGCTATCACAAAGGATATTCTTTTCATGATCCACATGCATGCAAAGTTGACGCTCTTCAAGAATAGTGGGATTATCATCAACTAAAGTCATGACTTCTCCAAACCCACTTTCAACATTATTGCAAATATCATTGCAACAAGTAGTGGACATAGCAAAACTAGCATCCCCAATATTAGGGTTTTGCGTATTTTTAGCATGGTTGTCATTAATAGAATTTATAATGAAATCATTGCAATCATGCTTTTCATTCAAGGAGCCCTCGTGAATCATTTCATAAATTTCTTCATCACGATTTTTAGATTCACGCATCTCAAGCAAAACTCCATAGAGAAAGTCAAGTGCACTCAACTCACTAGCCATTGGATCAACATAATTGGATCTCTTAAAGAGATTAGCAAGTGGATGAGGATCCATATCACTAGATTTTCAGCAAGCGAAGATGCAAGCATATTGAGGGAATATAGCACACAAGCAAAGGAAAGGCAAACGAAAAAGGAAAATATTTTTGTAAATTTTTGTTTTTCAAAAGTGGGGGAGAGGAAAATGAGAGGCAAAAAAAGGTAAATGCAAGAGATGAGTTTGCGACACTTACTTGCATGAGTTCTTGACTTGATCCTCACCGGCAACGGCGCCAGAAATCCTTCTGCTACTTCTCAAACAACAGCGCCGAAAATTGACACGTTGACGGAGACTTGCTTGCGTTGGTTTTTCCCTTGAAGAGGAAAGGGTGACGCAGCACAGGAGCAGTAAGTGTTTCCCTCAGTTCGAGAACCAAGGTATCAATCCAGTAGGAGAATCTCGTCAACTCTAGAGTACCTGCGCAAACACAAAAGAGCTTGCACCCAACTCTATAAAGGGGTTGTCAATCCCTTCAAGATTTCTTGCAAAGTGAGATCTGAAGGCGGAAAGTGCAACGAAGTAAAAGAGTAAAGCTGAAAATATGGTGTGAAGTAGACCCGGGGGCCATAGTGTTCACTAGAGGCTTCTCTCAAAATAACAAATATTACGGTGGGTGAACAAATTACTGTCGAGCAATTGATAGAACCGCGCAAAGTCATGACGATATCTAAGGCAATGATCATACATATAGGCATCACGTCCGAGACAAGTAGACCGATACATTTTGCATCTACTGCTATTACTCCACGCATCGACCACTATCTAGCATTCATCTAGTGTATTGAGTTCGTGACGAACAGAGTAAAGCCTTAAGCAAGATGACATGATGTAGAGGGATAAACTCAAAGCAATGATGAAAACCCTATCTTTTTACCCTTGATGGCAACAACACGATGCGTGCCTCGCTACCCCTTCTGTCACTGGGTGAGGTCACCGAACGATATGAACCCAGAACCAAGCACCTCTCCCGTTGCAGGAATCATAGATCAAGTTGGCCAAACAAAACCCACAACTCGAAGAGAATTACAAGGATATGAAATCATGCATATAAGAGATCAGAAGAATCCCAAATAAGATTCATAAATAATCTGATCATAAATCCACAATTCATCAGATCTCGACAAACACACCGCAAAAGAGGATTACATCAGATAGATCTCCATGAAGATCATAGAGAACTTTGTATAGAAGATCCAAGAGAGATAAGAAGCCATCTAACTACTAGCTATGGACCCGTAGGTCTATGGTGAACTACTCACGCATCATCGGAGAGGTCATGGTGTTGTTGAAGAAGCCCTTCGTATCCGAATCCCCCCTCCGGCAGGGCACCAGAACGTGCCCCAGATGGGATCTTGCGAAGACAGAAGCTTGCGGCGGCGGAAAAGTACTTTCAATGATCTCCTAATTTTTTCTGGAATTTTTGGGAATATATAGGCGAAAGACCTAGGGCAGAGGAGGCCCAGGGATCCCACAAGCCTGGGAGGCGCGGCCCCCCTGGCCACGGCTAGGGGGCTTGTGGGGTCCCTGGTGGCCCCCTGCCTTGGTTCTCAAGTTCCCCGATCGTCTTCTGTTTTGGAAAAAATCTATTTGGAAGTTTCATTCCGTTTGGACTCCGTTTAAAATCCTCCTCTGAAAAGGGTCAAAAACACGGAAAAAACTGGAACTGACACTTGGCACTGAGTTAATAAGTTAGTCCCAAAAAAGATATAAAAGACATACAAAACATCCAAAGTTTGACAAGATAATAGCATGAAACCATCAAAAATTATAGATACGTTGGAGACGTATCAGGGTCGTCCTGCCGGGGAAATTTCCGTCCCGGAGGGGGAAATCGTCACCATCGTCATCACCAACACTCCTCTCATCGGAGGGGACTCATCTGCATCAACATCTTCATCAGCACCATCTCATCTCCAAACCCTAGTTCATCTCTTGTAACCAATCTCCGTCTCGCAACTCGCCATCGTCATCACCAACACTCTTCTCATCGGAGGGACTCATCTGCATCAACATCTTCATCAGCACCATCTCATCTCCAAACCCTAGTTCATCTCTTGTAACCAATCTCCGTCTCGCGACTCCGATTGGTACTTGTAATGTTGCTAGTAGTGTTAATTTCTCTTTGTAGTTAATGCTAGTTGGATTACTCGGTGGAAGATTATATGTTCAGATCTTTGATGCTATTCAATACCTCTCTGGTCATGAACATAATTATGCTTTGTGAGTAGTCACTTTTTTTCCTGAGGACATGGGATATGTCTTGCTATAAGTAGTCATGTGAATTTGGTATTCGTTCGATATTTTGATGCATTGTATGTTGTTTTTCCTCTAGTGGTGTTATGTGAACGTCGACTACATAACACTTCACCATTATTTGGGCCTAGAGGGAGGCATTGGGAACTAATAAGTAGATGATGGGTTGCTAGAGTGACAGAAGCTTAAACCCTAGTTTATGCGTTGCTTCGTAAGGGGCTGATTTGGATCCACTAGTTTAATGCTATGGTTAGACTTAGTCTTAATTCGTATTCCGTAGTTGCGGATGCTTGCTAGAGGGGTTAATCATAAGTGGGATGTTTGTCCAAGTAAGGGTAGCACCCAGGCACCGGTCCACCCACATATCAAACTATCAAAGTAGCGAACATGAATCATATGAACTTGATGAAAACTAGCTTGACAGAAATCCCCATGTGTCCTCGGGAGCGCTTTACCTCATATAAGAGTTTGTCCAGGCTTGTCCCTTGCTACAAAAGGGATTGGGCCACTTTGCTGCACCTTTGTTACTATTGTTACTTGCTACTTGCTACGAATCATCTTATCACACAACTATCTGTTACCGATAATTTCAGTGCTTCTAGAGAATACCTTGCTGAAAAACACTTGTCTGTTCCTTCTGCTCCTCGTTGGGTTCAACACTCTTACTTATCGAAAGGACTATGATAGATCCCCTACACTTGTGGGTCATCAGTGGGCAAAGAAGCTTAACTCTATGTCAAAGAGGGGAAACGCCATAGAAACTTTTGTAAAAGATTTCCTGGCGAAGATGCTTGCATCCCTCATTGGTATGTTCTCTTTGCCGAGTGAATCTTTACACTTTTCGTCGAATGAAATGCAGCTGATGCTTCGTTTTTCTTCTTCCCCAGAATTATGTCCGGACTTCGAGAAAGATACCTTCAAGGTGGAGCCATACTTGGACCCCATGAAGTTTCATGTTCCTGATGACTTGGTCGTAAATATGTGTCGCCTCAACTGCCGCCTCGTGAAAGTTCAAGGATATCTCACTCGACTGCGAGCTGTTGTGGGAAGAATCGACAAAGAGTTGTGGCCTCAAGACACGTTCCTCGTCGATCTGGAAGCTGTGATGGAGCTCTTGGGTCGGGTTCCTGAGAGAGTCCAAGCGTGCAAGAAATCCGCTACTCGGTGCGGAGCTGATGTTACTCTTTCACTCGCCAGGGTCCACTGTAAGGAGGCGAGAGAAGACAAACTGAAAATGCTCCAAGTAGCGAATACCAAGAAGCTCTAGTTCGAGGATTTTATGGAGACCTTCATCAGTGCTGCGACTCGCATTGCTGATGGAATCGATCTTGATACTTTTGTCGAGCTAGCAAGTCCCGGAGGTCCTTGAGGAGGAAACTGTTGTTATTCCCAAAAACTTTAAATTTGCCTCGGTATGCCGAGTGGCCGATGTATCGTTAAACTTCGTTCGGGTGTTGAACCCGAGTACTTTATGGCTGCATGGACAACTTTGATCCGTGTTGAGCTCTTTTAAATTTATCTGCTTTTGATATTTGCAAGATTTGCTTGGTTTCCTTCGAGTGAATAGATTACTATTCATTTGGGAAAAAAATTGACTTAGGCAATTTGCTCGCAACTAAGTTTCCGAGTGTGAAATCTTCTTTCCACTCGGACTATATTTTTACTTAGTCGAATCGTGTTCAACTAAGCCCCCGAGTGTGAGAATTTTTCTTCACTCGGAGTACGTTTTGTACTTAGGCGAAGACTGGTTTGCGGCTAAGCGTCCGAGTGAATATATTTATCCACTCGAAATAGTTTGTTAACTTAGGTGAATCTTGTTCGCAGCTAAGCCCCCCGAGTGTGAGGATCGCTCTGCCTCGGAGTACATTTTGTACTTAGGCGAAGACTGTTCGCAGCTAAGCGTCCGAGTGAATAATTTTTATCCACTCGAAAGAGTTTGTTTACTTAGGAGAATCTTGTTCGCAACTAAGCCCCCGAGTGTGAGGTTCACTCTGCACTCGGAGTATATTTTATACTTAGGCGAAGTCTGCTTCGCAGCGAAGCGTCCGAGTGAATAGTTTTTATTCACTCGGAAGGGTTTTTGTAACTTAGGCGAATCATGTTCGCAGCTAAGCCCCCGAGTGTGAGGATCGCTCTGCACTCGGAGTATATTTTATACTTAGGCGAAGTCAGGTTCGCAGCTAAGTATCGAAGTGAATAGTTTTTATTCACTCGGAAGAGTTTTGTAACTTAGGCAACTCATTTTCGCAGCTAAGCCCCCGAGTGTGAGGATCGCTCTTCACTCACAGAATATTTTATACTTAGGTGAAGTCTGGTTCGCAGCTAAGCGTCCGAGTGAATTATTTTTATTCACTCGGAAGGGTTTTGTAACTTAGGCGTCTCATGTTCGCAGCTAAGCCCCCGAGTGTGAGGATGGCTCTTCACTCGGAGTAAGATTTGTACTTAGGCGAAGACTAGTTTGCAGCTAAGCGTCCGAGTGAATAATTTTTATTCACTCGGAAGGGTTTTGTAACTTAGGTGAATCATGTTCGCAACTAAGCCCCCGAGTGTGAGGATCGCTCTTCACTCGGAGTAAGATTCATACTTAGGCGAAGACTGGTTCGCAGCTAAGCGTCCGAGTGAATAATTTTTATTCACTCGGAAGGGTTTTGTAACTTAGGCGAATCATGTTCGCAACTAAGCCCCCGAGTGTGAGGATCGCTCTTCACTCGGAGTAAGATTCGGGCGTGTAGCCACTCGACCAGAATCAATAAAAATTGAAGAGGTTATTACTTTGACAAGCAACTTTATCTAGCAAACTTCATGTGTTACATCGGATAGACCGGTGATCAAGCATAAAAATGTTTGAGCAAATCCGCATTCCATGCGCGCGGTTCATCTGTCCTCTTCTGGAGATTGTAGAGTCGATAGGCTCCATTGTTTAACACCTTGGTAATGATGAAAGGGCCTTCCCAAGCAGGAGCTAGCTTATGAGGTCGTTGTTGATCCACTCTGAGTACCAGATCACCTTCATGAAACGCTCGACTCCTCCCATGCCTTGAATGAAAACACCATAGGTCTTGTTGATAAACTGTAGCGACATCTCACGTTCCTCCTCCAAAAGATCCACTCCATCCTGACATGCTTGCTCGGCTTCAGCTTCTGAATAGAGATCCACTCGGGGTGAACTGTGAAGCAAGTCTGTCGGTAGAATGGCTTTGGCTCCATAGACCAGGAAGAAAGAAGTTCGCTCAGTCGACCGGTTCAGTGTTGTCCTCAGATCCCAAAGCATGGAAGGTAGTTCAGTCACCCAATTCATGCGGCATACTCAAGGTCTCGCATGAGTCGAGGCATTAACTCTTGTAGGATAAGATCATTCGCTCGCTCTGCTTGGACGTTGGTGTGTGGATGGGCAATGCATGCATAATCCACTCGGGTCCCTTGGTTAGCGTAGAAACGTGTGAACTCGTCCGAGTCAAAGTTCGACCCACTGTCTGTGATGATGCTATGCGGGACTCCATACCGGAATGTAATTTCCTTCACAAACTTGATGGTAGTGCAGGTATCCAGCTTCTTGATTGGTTTAGCTTCGATCCATTTGGTGAACTTGTCGACTGCAACGAGTAAGTGTGTGAACCCACTCTGGCCTGTCCGGAAAGGCCCAACCATATCTAAGCCCCAGACAACAAACGACCAAATGAGAGGGATAGTCTTCAGGGCAGGTGCAGGTTTGTGAGACAAGTTGGAGTAGAACTGACAACCTTCACAACGGTCGACGAGATCTTTGGCCATTTCATTCGCGTGTGGCCAGAAGAATCCAGATTGGTATTCTTTGGCAACAATGGTCTGAGAGGACGCATGATGGCCACAGGTCCCTGAGTGGATTTATTCCAGAATCAGTTGGCCCTCGTCGGGGGAGATGCATCGTTGAGCTACGCCAGTCACGCTCTCTCTGTAGAGCTGATCGCCCATTACTTTGAAGGCCTTTGACCTGCGAACAATCTGTCGGGCTTCGTCTTTGTCCTCTGGCAACTCTCGCCTTAGAATGTATGCAATATACGACATTGTCCAATCGGGGGTAATCACCAAAATCTCCATGATCAGATCGACGACTGCTGGAACATCAACTTCAGTAGGATCGTTAGTACTTGTTGGTTGTGGGGGCTCTTCAGTGAAAGGATCGTCTTGCACAGACGGAGTGTGCAAGTGTTCCAAACATACGTTGCTGGGTATAGGCTTCCGAGTAGATCCGATCTTAGCCAATTCATCAGCTGCCTAGTTCTTCAGTCGGGGTACATGATGGAGTTCTAAGCCTTCAAACTTCTTCTCCAGCTTCCTCACTGCATTGCACTAACCTGTCATGGCAGGGTTCCTGACGTCCCACTCCTTCATCACCTGATTGACTACTAAGTCTGAGTCGCCTAGACCATCACGCGTCGGACGCCGAGTGAGATGGCCATACGCAACCCGTAAAGGAGAGCTTCATACTCAGCTTCATTGTTGGATGAGTCAAAGTGGATCAGAAGGACATAGTTAATCTTGTCGCCTTTTGGAGACACCAGTACTACACCAGCACTGGACCCATTTAATATTTTGGATCCATCAAAGAACAAAGTCCAATGCGTCGAGTGAATCTGGGCCGGTTGTTGCTGTTCCACCCACTCGGCCATAAAATCAGCCACGGTCTGAGACTTGATGGCTTTCTTTGCTTCAAACTTGATATCCAAATACAACAACTCCATAGCCCATTTGGCCACTCAGCCCGTTAAATCCCGATTGTAAAGGATCTCTCATAGCGGATCATCACTGATGACTGATATGGAGTGATCTTGAAAGTAATGTGCCACTTTCTTTGTTGTCAAATATATTCCATAAAGAAGCTTTTGGTAATGGGGATACCTTTGCCTTGAAGGAGCCATGAACCTAGCTCATGATGCCACTGTTGGAGAACGTCGCATGGGAAACAAAAATTTTCCTACGCGCACGAAGACCTATCATGGTGACGTCCATCTACGAGAGGGGATGAGTGATCTACGTACCCTTGTAGACCGTACAGCAGAAGCGTTAGAGAACGCGGTTGATGTAGTGGAACGTCCTCACGTCCCTCGATCCGCCCCGCGAACAATCCCGCGATCAGTCCCACGATCTAGTACCGAACGGACGGCACCTCCGCGTTCAGCACACGTACAGCTCGACGATGATCTCGGCCTTCTTGATCCAGCAAGAGAGACGGAGAGGTAGAAGAGTTCTCCGGTAGCATGACGGCACTCCGGAGGTTGGTGATGACCTTGTCTCAACAGGGCTCTGCCCGAGCTCCGCAGAAACGCGATCTAGAGGAAAAACCGTGGAGGTATGTGGTCGGGCTGCCGTGGAAAAGTCGTCTCTAATCAGCCCTAAAACCTCCGTATATATAGGTGGGAGGGAGGGGGCCTTGCCTTGGGGTCCAAGGACCCTCAAGGGGGTCGGCCGAGCCAAGGGGGAGGACTCTCCCCCCCCCCCAAACCGAGTTGGACTAGGTTTGGTGGGAGGGAGTCCCCCTTCCTTCCCACCTCCTCCTTTTTTTTCTTTCTCTCTTGATTTTCTTCTCCTTGGCGCATAGGGCAATTGTGGGCTGTCCCACCAGCCCACTAAGGGCTGGTGTGTCTCCCCCAAGGCCTATGGGCTTCCCCGGGGTGGGTTGCCCCCCCGGTGAACTCCCGGAACCCATTCGTCATTCCCGGTACATTCCCGATAACTCCGAAAACCTTCCGGTAATCAAATGAGGCCATCCTATATATCAATCTTCGTTTCCGGACCATTCCGGAAACCCTCGTGACATCCGTGATCTCATCCGGGACTCCGAACAACATTCGGTAACCAACCATATAACTCAAATACACATAAAACAACGTCGAACCTTAAGTGTGCAGACCCTGCGGGTTCGAGAACTATGTAGACATGACCCGAGAGACTCCTCGGTCAATATCCAATAGCGGGACCTGGATGCCCATATTGGATCCTACATATTCTACGAAGATCTTATCGTTTGAACCTCATTGCCAAGGATTCATATAATCCCGTATGTCATTCCCTTTGTCCTTCGGTATGTTACTTGCCCGAGATTCGATCGTCAGTATCCGCATACCTATTTCAATCTCGTTTACCGGAAAGTCTCTTTACTCGTTCCGTAATACAAGATCCCGCAACTTACACTAAGTTACATTGCTTGCAAGGCTTATGTGTGATGTTGTATTACCGAGTGGGCCCCGAGATACCTCTCCGTTCACACGGAGTGACAAATCCCAGTCTTTGATCCATACTAACTCAACTAACACTTTCGGAGATACCTGTAGAGCATCTTTATAGTCACCCAGTTACGTTGCGACGTTTGATACACACAAAGCATTCCTCCGGTGTCAGTGAGTTATATGATCTCATGGTCATAGGAATAAATACTTGACACGCAGAAAACAGTAGCAACAAAATGACACGATCAACATGCTACGTCTATTAGTTTGGGTCTAGTCCATCACATGATTCTCCTAATGATGTGATCCCGTTATCAAGTGACAACACTTGCCTATGGCCAGGAAACCTTGACCATCTTTGATCAACGAGCTAGTCAACTAGAGGCTTACTAGGGACAGTGTTTTGTCTATGTATCCACACAAGTATTGTGTTTCCAATCAATACAATTATAGCATGGATAATAAACGATTATCATGAACTAAGAAATATAATAATAACTAATTTATTATTGCCTCTAGGGCATATTTCCAACAGTCTCCCACTTGCACTAGAGTCAATAATCTAGTTCACATCACCATGTGATTCCAACGAATCCAACACCCATATAGTTATGGGGTGTGATCACGTCTTGCTCATGAGAGAGGTTTTAGTCAACGGTTCTGAAACTTTCAGATCCGTGCGTTCTTTACAAATCTTTATGTCATCTTATAGATGCTGCTACTACGTGCTATTCGAAAATGCTCCAAATATCTACTCTACTATACGAATCCGTTTCACTACTCATAGTTATTCGGATTAGTGTCAAAGCTTGCATCGACGTAACCCTTTACGACGAACTCTTTAACCACCTCCATAATCGAGAAAAATTCCTTAGTCCATTAGTTACTAAGGATAAATTTTTGACCGCTGCTAGTGATTCAATCATGGATCACTCTCTGTACCTCTCAACATACTTTGAGTCAAGGCACACATCAGGTGCGGTACACAGCATGGCATACTTTAGATTCTACGGCTAAGGCATAGAAGACGACCTTCGCCTATTCTCTTTATTCTGCCGTGGTCGGGTTTTGAGTCTTACTCAAATTCACACATCACAACGCAACCAAGAACTCCTTCTTTGCTGATCTATTTTTGAACTCTTTCTAAAACTTGTCAAGGCATGCATCTTGTTGAAACTTCTATTAAGCGCTTTTGATCTATCTCCATAGATCTTTGATGCTCAACGTTCAAGTAGCTCAATCCAGGTATTCCTTTGAAAAACCCTTTCAAACAACCTTGTATGCTTTACAGAAATACTACATTACTTCTGATCCACAATATGTCAACCACATATACTTATCAGAAATTCTATAGTGCTCCCACTCACTTCTTTGGAAATACAAGTTTCTCATAAACCTTGTACAAACCCAAAATCTTTGATCATCTCATCAAAGTGTATATTCCAACTCCGAGATGCTTGCACCAGTCCATTGAAGGATCACTGGAGCTTGCATACTTGCTAGTATCTTTAGGATCGACAAAACCTTCTGGTTGTATCACATACAATGTTTGCTCAAGGAAACCGTCGAGAAAACAATGTTTTGACATCCTACGTGCAATATTTCATAAATAATGCATCAACGACTAACATAATTCTAACAGACCTTTAGCATCGCTACGAGTGAGAAAGTCTCATCATAGTCAACTGTTTGATCTTGTCGAAAACATCTTTGCGACAAGTCGAGCTTTTCTTAATAGTGACTTATCACCATCATCGTCTGTTTTCCTTTAAAGATCCATCTTTACTCAATAGTCTTATGACCATCAAGTAGTTCTTTCAAAGTCTACACTTTGTTTTCATACATGGATCCTCTCTCGGATTTCATGGCTTCCAGCCATTTGTCGGAATCTGGGCCCACCATCGCTTTCTTCATAACTCGTAGGTTCACTGTTGCTCAACAACATGACCTCCAAGACAGGGTTACCATACCACTCTGTAGTAGTATGCGACCTTGTCAACCTACGAGGCTTGTAGTAACTTGATCCGAAGCTCAATGATCACCATCATCATCTTCCACTTCAATTGGTGTAGGCGCCACAGGAACAGCTTCCTGCGTCCTGCTACACACTGGTTGAAGTGATGGTTCAATAACCTCATCAAGTTCTACTACCCTCCCACTCAATTCTTTCGAGAGAAACCTTTCCTCGAGAAAGGATCCGTTTCTAGAACAAACACTTTGCTTTCGGATCTGAGATAGGAGATGTACCCAACTGTTTTGGATACCCTATGAAGAAGCATTTATCCGCTTTGGGTTCGAGCTTATCAGACTGAAACTTTTTCACATAAGTGTCGAAACCCCAAACTTTCAAGAAACGACAGTTTAGATTTCTCTAAACCTCGGTCTCTACTGTGTCATCTCAACGGAAATACGCGGTGCCCTATTTAAAGTGAGTGCGGTTGTCTCTAATGCATAACCCATAAACGATAGTGGTAATTCGATAAGAGACATCATAGTATGCACCATACCAAATAGTGCGTGGCTATGACGTTCAGACACATCATCACACTATGATGTTCCAGGTGGCATGAACTGCGAAACAATTTCCACATTGTCTTAACTGCGTACCAAAACTCGTAACTCAGATATTCATTTCTATGATCATATCGTAGACAGTTTATCCTCTTGTTACGACGAATTTCACTCTGAAACGGAATTGAACTTTTCAACATTTCAGACTTGTGATTCATTAAGTAAATACTCCTGTATCTACTCAAATCGTCAGTGAAGTAAGAACATAATGATATCCACTGCGTGCCTCAGCACCCATTGGACTGCATACATCAAAATGTATCACTTCCAACAAGTTACTATCTTATTTCATCTCAATGAAAACAAGGCCTTGCTCATGTGGTATGATTTGCATGTCACTAGTGATTCAAAATCAGGTGAATACAAAGATCCATCAGCATGGAGCCTCTTCATGCAATTTATACTAACATGACTCAAGCGGCAGTGCCATAAGTAAGTGGTACTATCATCTTTAACTCGTATCTTTTGGCACCAATATCATGAACATGTATAACACTACGATCGAGATTCAATAAACCATTGAAGGTGAATATTCAAGAAAATAGAGTAACCATTATTCTCCTTAAATGAATAATCGTATTGCAATAAACACGATCCAATCATGTTCATGCTTAACGCAAGCACCAAATAACAATTATTTAGGTTTAATACCAATCCCGATGGTAGAGGGAGCGTGCGACGTTTGATCATATCAACCTTGGAAACACTTCCAACACTTATCGTCACCTCGCCTTTAGCTAGTCTCCGTTTATGCCGTAGCTTTCATTTCGTGTTACTAATCACTTAGCAACCGAACCGGTATCCAATACCCTCATGCTACTAGGAGTACTAGTAAAGTACACATCAACATCATGTATATCAAATACACTTCTTTCGACTTTTGCCAGCTTTCTTATCTACCAAGTATCTAGAGTTGCTCCGCCTCAGTGACTGTTCCCCTCATTACAGAAGCACTTAGTCTCGGGTTTGGGTTTAATCTTGGGTCTCTTCATTAGTGCAGCAACTGTTTTGCCGTTTCACGAAGTATCCCTTCTAGCCCCTGCCTTTCTTGAAACTTAGTGGTTTTACAAACCATCAACTATTGACGCTCCTTCTTGATTTCTACTTTCGCAGTGTCAAACATCGCGAATCGCTCAAGGATCATTGTATCTATCCTTGATATGTTATAGTTCATCACGAAGCTCTCACAGCTTGGTGGCAGTGACTTTGGAGAACCATCACTATCTCATCTGGAAGATTAACTCCCACTTGATTCAAGTGATTGTCGTACTCAGACAATCTGAGCACACGCTCAACGATTGAGCTTTTCTCCTTTACTATGTGGACAAAGAATCTTGTTGGAGGTCTCGTACCTCTTAACAAGGGCACACGCATGAAATCACAATTTCATCTCTTTAGAACATCACTTATGTTCCGTGACGTTTTACAACGTTTTCGGTGCCTTGCTTCTAAGCCATTAAGTATTTTGCACTGAACTATCGTGTAGTCATCAGAAACGTGTATGTCGGATGTTCATAGCATCCACAGACGATGCTCGAGGTGCAGCATACCGAGTGGTGCATTAAGGACATAAGCCTTCTGCGTAGCAACGAGGACAATCCTCGGTTTTACAGACTCAGTCTGCAAAGTTTGCTACTCGCAAGCTACATCGTAATTCGCAAAGACCATTAGACTATGTTCATGACAATTAGTTCAATTAATCATATTACTTAAGAACTCCCACTCAAAAAGTACATCTCTCTAGTCATTTGAGTGGTACATGATCCAAATCCACTATCTCAAGTCCGATCATCACGTGAGTCGAGAATAGTTTCAGTGGTAAGCATCTCTATGCTAATCATATCAACTAAACGATTCATGCTCGACCTTTCGGTCTCATGTGTTCCGAGGCCATGTCTGCACATACTAGGCTCGTCAAGCTTAACCCGAGTGTTCCGCGTGCGCAACTGTTTTGCACCCGTTGTATGTGAAAGTTGAGTCTATCACACCCGATCATCACGTGGTGTCTCGAAACGACGAACTGTAGCAACGGTGCACAGTCGGGGAGAACACAATTTCATCTTGAAATTTTAGTGAGAGATCACCTCATAATGCTACCGTCGTTCTAAGCAAAATAAGGTGCATAAAAGGATTAACATCACATGCAATTCATAAGTGACATGATATGGCCATCATCACGTGCTTCTTGATCTCCATCACCAAAGCACCGGCACGATCTTCTTGTCACCGGCGCCACACCATGATCATCCATCAACGTGTTGCCATCGGGGTTGTCGTGCTACTTATGCTATTACTACTAAAGCTACATCCTAGCAAGAAAGTAAACGCATCTGCAAGCACAAACGTTAGTATAAAGACAACCCTATGGCTCCTGCCGGTTGCCGTACCATCGACGTGCAAGTCGATATTTCTATTACAACATGATCATCTCATACATCCAATATATCACATCACATCGTTGGCCATATCACATCACAATCATACCCTGCAAAAACAAGTTAGACGTCCTCTAATTTTGTTGTTGCATGTTTTACGTGGTGACCAAGGGTATCTAGTAGGATCGCATCTTACTTACGCAAACACCACAACGGAGATATATGAGTTGCTATTTAACCTCATCCAAGGACCTCCTCGGTCAAATCCGATTCAACTAAAGTTGGAGAAACCGACACTTGCCAGTCATCTTTGAGCAAAGGGGGTTACTCGTATAGATGAAACCAGTCTCTCGTAAGCGTACGAGTAATGTCGGTCCAAGCCGCTTCAATCCAACAATACCGCGGAATCAAGAAAAAGACTAAGGAGGGCAGCAAAACGCACATCACCGCCCACAAAAAACTTTTGTGTTCTACTCGAGAAGACATCTACGCATGAACCTAGCTCATGATGCCACTGTTGGAGAACGTCGCATGGGAAACAAAAATTTTCCTACGCGCACGAAGACCTATCATGGTGATGTCCATCTACGAGAGGGGATGAGTGATCTACGTACCCTTGTAGACCGTACAGCAGAACCGTTAGAGAACGGGGTTGATGTAGTGGAACGTCCTCACGTCCCTCGATCCGCCCCGCGAACAATCCCGCGATCAGTCCCACGATCTAGTACCGAACGGACGGCACCTCCGCGTTCAGCACACGTACAGCTCGACGATGATCTCGGCCTTCTTGATCCAGCAAGAGAGACGGAGAGGTAGAAGAGTTCTCCGGCAGCGTGACGGCGCTCCGGAGGTTGGTGATGACCTTGTCTCAGCAGGGCTCCGCCCGAGCTCCGCAGAAACGCGATCTAGAGGAAAAACCGTGGAGGTATGTGGTCGGGCTGCCGTGGAAAAGTCGTCTCTAATCAGCCCTAAAACCTCCGTATATATAGGTGGGAGGGATGTTGGAAATATGCCCTAGAGGCAATAATAAAATAGTTATTATTATATTTCTTAGTTCATGATAATCGTTTATTATCCATGCTATAATTGTATTGATTGGAAACACAATACTTGTGTGGATACATAGACAAAACACTGTCCCTAGTAAGCCTCTAGTTGACTAGCTCGTTGATCAAAGATGGTCAAGGTTTCCTGGCCATAGGCAAGTGTTGTCACTTGATAACGGGATCACATCATTAGGAGAATCATGTGATGGACTAGACCCAAACTAATAGACGTAGCATGTTGATCGTGTCATTTTGTTGCTACTGTTTTCTGCGTGTCAAGTATTTATTCCTATGACCATGAGATCATATAACTCACTGACACCGGAGGAATGCTTTGTGTGTATCAAACGTCGCAACGTAACTGGGTGACTATAAAGATGCTCTACAGGTATCTCCGAAAGTGTTAGTTGAGTTAGTATGGATCAAAGACTGGGATTTGTCACTCCGTGTGAACGGAGAGGTATCTCGGGGCCCACTCGGTAATACAACATCACACATAAGCCTTGCAAGCAATGTAACTTAGTGTAAGTTGCGGGATCTTGTATTACGGAACGAGTAAAGAGACTTGCCAGTAAACGAGATTGAAATAGGTATACGGATACTGACGATCGAATCTCGGGCAAGTAACATACCAAAGGACAAAGGGAATGACATACGGGATTATATGAATCCTTGGCACTGAGGTTCAAACGATAAGATCTTCGTAGAATATGTAGGATCCAATATGGGCATCCAGGTCCCGCTATTGGATATTGACCGAGGAGTCTCTCGGGTCATGTCTACATAGTTCTCGAACCCGCAGGGTCTGCACACTTAAGGTTCGACGTTGTTTTATGCGTATTTGAGTTATATGGTTGGTTACAGAATGTTGTTCGGAGTCCCGGATGAGATCACGGACGTCACGAGGGTTTCCGGAATGGTCCGGAAACGAAGATTGATATATAGGATGACCTCATTTGGTTACCGGAAGGTTTTCGTGCATTACCGGAAAAGTTTCGGGCTCATCGGTAGTGTACCGGGAGTGCCGGGAGGGGTGCCGGGGACCATCGGGAGGGGTGTCACGCCCCAAGGGGTCTCATGGGCTATGGGAAGAGATAAACCAGCCCCTAGTGGGCTGGAATAAGTTCCCACTAAGGCCCATAAGGTTTGAGAAGGAAAAAACACAAGGTGGAAAGAGTTTCCAAGTGGGAAGGTGGAATCCTACTCCAAGTAGGATTGGAGTAGGACTCCTCCACCTCCAATTTCCGCCAAACCTTTAGGTTTTGAGGCTGCCTCCTCCCCTCCCTCCCACCTATATATACGGAGGTTTTAGGGCTGATTTGAGACGACTTTCTCACGGCTGCCCGACCACATATCTCCATAGTTTTTCCTCTAGATCGCGTTTCTGCGGAGCTCGGGCGGAGCCCTGCTGAGACAAGATCATCACCAACCTCCGGAGCGCCGTCACGCTGCCGGAGAACTCTTCTACCTCTCCGTCTCTCTTGCTGGATCAAGAAGGCCGAGATCATCATCGAGCTGTACGTGTGCTGAACGCGGAGGTGCCGTCCGTTCGGTACTAGATCGTGGGACTGATCGCGGGATTGTTCGCGGGGCAGATCGAGGGACGTGAGGACGTTCCACTACATCAACCGCGTTCACTAACGCTTCTGCTGTACGATCTACAAGGGTACGTAGATCACTCATCCCCTCTCGTAGATGGACATCACCATGATAGGTCTTCGTGCGCGTAGGAAATTTTTTGTTTCCCTTGCGACGTTCCCCAACAAGGGAGGGGGCCTTGCCTTGGGGTCCAAGGACCCTCAAGGGGGTCGGCCGAGCCAAGGGGGAGGACTCTCCCCCCCCCAAACTGAGTTGGACTAGGTTTGGTGGGAGGGAGTCCCCCTTCCTTCCCACCTCCTCCTTTTTTTTTCTTTCTCTCTTGATTTTCTTCTCCTTGGCGCATAGGGCAATTGTGGGCTGTCCCACCAGCCCACTAAGGGCTGGTGTGTCTCCCCCAAGGCCTATGGGCTTCCCCGGGGTGGGTTGCCCCCCCCCCCCCGGTGAACTCCCGAAACCCATTCGTCATTCCCGGTACATTCCCGGTAACTCCGAAAACCTTCCGGTAATCAAATGAGGCCATCCTATATATCAATCTTCGTTTCCGGACCATTCCGGAAACCCTCGTGACATCCGTGATCTCATCCGGGACTCCGAACAACATTCGGTAACCAACCATATAACTCAAATATGCATAAAACAACGTCGAACCTTAAGTGTGCAGACCCTGCGGGTTCGAGAACTATGTAGACATGACCCGAGAGACTCCTCGGTAAATATCCAATAGAGGGACCTGGATGCCCATATTGGATCCTACATATTCTACGAAGATCTTATCGTTTGAACCTCAGTGCCAAGTATTCATATAATCCCGTATGTCATTCCCTTTGTCCTTCGGTATGTTACTTGCCCGAGATTCGATCGTCAGTATCCGCATACCTATTTCAATCTCGTTTACCGGCAAGTCTCTTTACTCGTTCCGTAATACAAGATCCCGCAACTTACACTAAGTCACATTGCTTGCAAGGCTTGTGTGTGATGTTGTATTACCGAGTGGGCCCCGAGATACCTCTCCGTCACACGGAGTGACAAATCCCAGTCTCGATCCATACTAACTCAACGAACACCTTCGGAGATACCTGTAGAGCATCTTTATAGTCACCCAGTTACGTTGCGACGTTTGATACACAAAAAGCATTCCTCTGGTGTCCGTGAGTTATATGATCTCATGGTCATAGGAACAAATACTTGACACGCAGAAAACAGTAGCAACAAAATGACACGATCAACATGCTACGTCTATTAGTTTGGGTCTAGTCCATCACATGATTCTCCTAATGATGTGATCCCGTTATCAAGTGACAACACTTGCCTATGGCCAGGAAACCTTGACCATCTTTGATCAACGAGCTAGTCAACTAGAGGCTTACTAGGGACAGTGTTTTGTCTATGTATCCACACAAGTATTGTGTTTCCAATCAATACAATTATAGCATGGATAATAAACGATTATCATGAACTAAGAAATATAATAATAACTAATTAATTATTGCCTCTAGGGCATATTTGCAACAGCATTGACCTTCGGGAAGTCATCTTTCTCTTCATTATCTTCTTCTTTAGGTTCTTTTCTGCCCGACTGGTCCTTGAACTCTTGGACCAACAGTCGGCACTGTCGAGTGGTATGCTTTGGCAATATCAGGTTGCCTTCATCATCTTTTTTTGTGTGAAAACACACGGCTGATCCAAAACATCCGACTGCATCTTGGACTTCTTTGGGGGAAATGGTGCCTTGGACATTCCCTAGAGTTGTCCTGCCACCAGAGCAGCTGCTTCTGCCGGGGTTGCAGTCTCAACCTTCCGCTTCTGCTTCCGATTGGAATCGGCGTGGTGTTGTCGACTACTTTACCCTTGCCTCTACGGAGGCAGTCTTCTTCTTCCCCGTTTGCATAACGGGTGGCTATATCCACATTTTACTCATTGGCATGCCGCCCGAGCGACCAAACTTCAAATACAACTCACGATACCTGACACGTACCTTGAAGGCACAGACTACTTGGTGCTCGGTAACATTCTCCACTGTGTGGTGAAGAGTGGTCCAGAGCTGAATGTAATCGTGCAAGGACTCACTAGGCTTCTGCATGCAGTGTTGTAACTCTCAAAGGCCGGCAGGATGCTTGCAAGTGCCCTCGAAAGTCTTGATGAACACTCGGTCCAGATCTGCCCAACAATATATGCTTGATGGCGCTAGCTGATTCATCCATGCACGAGCCGAACCATCCAGAATCAGGGGCAAGTGCTTCATCGCAACGTTGTCGTTGCCGCCGCCAATCTGAACTGCAACTCGATAATCATCCAACCAAGCTTCGGGATTGGACTCGCCTGTGAACTTACTGACTCCAGCAGCCAACCTGAAGTTGGGGGGAATATCAGCAGAGCGGATTGCCCTACTGAAACACTCGGGACCGAAAACTGCAGTTCCACTTCCACTCGATTGATCTCTGTAGAGGCCATCTCTGTAGGCTCTGCCTCTGTCGATCCTTCTTTATGCAAGTACATCTCTTGCATCAAATCTGAGGCCCTGCTCATCCCAAATAGGCGCCGGTCATCATAGTGTCGGGGCACATACGAGCCGCTCCGCGGAGGAGAATGCACTCGATAGTGGTCATCGCAGTGATAACGAGGGGGAAACTGGTTCCAACCCTGGTCTCGATGCTGATACTCTCGGTGACCCCCGTCTTTCTGACGTTGGGGTGAACCTCGACTGTAAACTGATCGGACTGTTTCTGCCCTTGGCGAATTGTTGTGTAATCTATTTATCGACTATGATACAGCCGAATTCTGCTGCTATGCTGCTTGAAGCAAAGGTGAATCTTCTCTAAGCCTCTGCCTGCCTCTGAGCCTGAAGGCTGGATTGAATCTGCTATTTTGGTTGCTGCTCGAACATTGAGTACCGGAGTATGATATACCTCAGTATTGGCGCGATGATTGCATGAGAAGAGTTGTCGCTGACACCGACTGGAAGTTGGAGGATGACGACGACCGCGTCCAGACGACGGTTCGCCGGCCTCGTGGCCGCCGCGACCGAACCCGGGTGGGATCTCTGCAGATCACGCCATGAAGACCTCTGCTACTGGGTTGTAGCTCTCGCACTCGGAGGGAACGTCAGACTGATCTGACGCCGAGTGGATCGGGTCCTGAAGGGGTACTGTAGGCTCGATGACTCCGACCTGAGGAGCCGACGGAGACGACGCCTGGCGAGCCACCGCGTGCTTCACCCACCGCTGGAGTCGAGAGCGACCGGATCACTTGCGATGAGGAACAGCAGAGTGAAGAGCCGACAGCGGAGTCGACGGCTGCAGAAGGATAACACCAAAGGAGTTTGCACGGAAGTGCGTCCCTCCATGGACTGTGAGTGCCTCGATGTTGAGTGGCGCTTCTGGAAGCCATGCCAAGTCGTCGGCGACGAAGATGAGGGCGCCGAAATGGATCTCACCACCATGAACGAACCGCCACCTGTAGACATGACGAAGAGTGAAAAAATGCAAACTTGTCGGAAGTCGCTTAGACGCCTGCCCCACTGTGGGCACCAACTGTCGTGGGAATAAACCTGACAGTAGAGGTGTAGGGTACAAATGGAGAGGGCAGAGTCCTAGCTACGGCATGGTTGTACGCAAGATGTATGAGTTCAGCCCCTCTCTTGGAGGTAACAGCCCTACGTCTCAGGTGCTCGGGAGCTCTTGGGGTGTGGATTGTGTAATACAGGGGGTGTGAACCCTTGTGCCAGAGGGGAGGGGTGGCTTATATAGAGTGCGCCACTCCTCATCAAGGCCTCAGCATCTAAGGGCTCGATCAATATGAATTAAAGATATACGTTACTGATAACATAAGTGGGTAATAAATGATACTAAAGACCATTGGCTGAACGTGTGTCCGTTGGCCCTTGTGGGTGACTTCTGGTCTTCAATGCCGACTGGAATCCTTCCAAGTGCATACGGGTTGTCGAGTGGATGGAAATGTAATCCGAGTGTTTTCGTACCGAGTGACTTTTAAGTGCCACCTTCATCCAGTCGGAATCTTCTGTCTGGCTCTTGGCCTAATAATGATGTGCCCTTGGGTAGGACATTTAGGTCAGGCATGTGACCCTACCCTAGGTACATATCCCCATCACTCCTCCAATCCTACTCCTAGTAGGATTCCCCTTTCACTTGGAAACCTTTTCCACCTTCTGTATTTTTCCCTTATTTTCCACTACAGCCGCATGGGCCCTTAGAGGTGGCTTCGGCCAGCCCACCAGGGGTTGGTTTGCCTCTTCGCTTGGCCCATGTAGCCCTAGGGTCATCACACCCATCCTGGTGATCCCCTGGCACCCTCCCGGCACTCCCGATACACTACCGATGACGCCGAAACCTTTCCGGTGACTAAAACAGGACTTCCTATATATCAACCTTTACCTTCGGACCATTCCGGAGCTCCTCGTGACAGGATCTCATCCGAGACTCCAAACAACCTTCGGTAACCAACACCTATAACTCAACTATACCGAAACGTCATCGAACCTTAAGTGTGCACACCCCGCGGGTTCGAGAACTATGCAGACATGACTGAGACACTCTCTGGTCAACATCCAATAGCAGGACCTGGAAGTCCATATTGGATCCTACATATTCTACGAAGATCTTTATCGGTTTAACCTCTATGTCAAGGATTCAGTTAATCCTGTATGTAGTTCCCTTTGTCCTTTGGTATGTTACTTGCCCGAGATTCGATCGTCGGTATCTCTATACCTAGTTCAATCTAGTTACTGGCAAGTCTCTTTACTCGTTCTGTAATACAAGATCTCGTGACTAACTCCTTAGTCACATTGCTTGCAAGGCTTATTGTGATGTTGTATTACCGAGTGGGCCCCGAGATACCTCTCCGTCACACGGAGTGACAAATTCCAGTCTTGATCCATGCCAACCCAACAGACACCTCCGTAGATACCTGTAGAGCACCTTTATAGTCATCCAGCAACGTTGCAACGTTTGATACACACAAGGTATCCTCCGGTGTCCGGGAGTTGCATGATCTCATGGTTATAGGAATAGATACATTGACATGCAGAAGACATTAGCAACAAGCTGACATGATCATATGCTACGTTTATAGTTTGGGTCTTGTCCATCACATCATTCTCTCAATGATGTGATCCCGTTATCAAGTGACAACACTTGTCTATGGTCAGAAAACCTTGACCATCTTTGATCAACGAGCTAGTCAACTAGAGGCTTATTAGGGACAGTGTGTTGTCTATGTATCCACACATGTATTTGAGTTCCCAATCAATACAATTCTACCATGGATAATAAACGATTATTATGAACAAGGAAATATAATAATAACCAATTTATTGTTGTCTCTAGGGCATATTTCCAACACGATTGCGGCTTTGTATTGGCCGTTTGGATTGATTCTTGTCGAAAACTCGAGCAACTACGGAGGAGCTCGTTACAGCGGCGAAGGAGAAGCTCCTGGTTCGAGCCAGCGATGGACGAGCTAGCTTTGTGCGCTGTTCTCGACGCTAGTGGTTTCGTATTTGGCTGCTTCGTGCAGTGGACATGGGCGAGACGGAGAAGAAAACTTGAGAAAGAATATAAAGTGGATATTCGATTTTATAGTTTAACTTTAAGGGTTCTGTTCAGTCGGAGCATAAACCGGTCCTTAAAACACGTTTTTCACTAACTAAAAACCACGTTTTCAGTTCCGCGGTTTAAGGGATAGAGCATCTCCAGCAGACCCCTTATAACGCCGACCTGTAAAACACGTTTACACTTCGCGGAAAAACGGCTTTACGGGCCGGCGCGACGAGGACAGAGTCAGGCCCTACAAAATGAACCTGTAAAAAAGAATATTCATAGAAGATGCCCCTTTACGGGTCGGTTCGAGCTGCGGGGGAAGAGATCCCTTAAACTTAAACTGTAAATCAAACTTTTTGCTTACATTTGTTCTCCACATCTTCTTCTTCCTGTGCACTTGTCCATGGTCAACTAAATGTGTTCCTAAATACGGAGGCTTCGTCCACGAATCCATCTAGGAGCGAGCTAGCTAGCTAGCTCATCCGTCCACAAATCCATATCTGGTGTCCACGAATCCGTTCAGGAGCTAGCTAGCTAGCTCCGCTCATGGAATCCATCCAGGAGCCCGGAGCTAGCTAGCTAGCTTCCGTCGCCGACGTCAAATCCGGCTAGGACGAGCAGGGTGGCCGCGAGGACGGGCGGCCGGCGTTCGGGACATCCGGGGCGGCGTACGCTGGACGTAGACAGCAGATGCGAAAGTTGTTTCCATGACAGTTGGGCTCCCGCCAACTGGTTCCTCTCGGTACAAGGCACCGTAAAAGCGGACGCGAAAACTGTGTTTTTACAGATTGGGAGGAGCTTTTTACCGCGTCCCGCAAAAACATTTACGGATCCGACAAGTTTGGAGGGTCTGATCCGGCAACTTTTTTTCGTACAGACCTGTATTTTGACGGTTATTTTGCGAGTCGGGCATTATATGGGGTGATGCTCTAAGGGATCGGTTAGAGTTGCCCTAAGATCCTCAAAATATTAAGCTATAACATGTGAATTATTTGAAGCATTAGATTCAAGTTGAACGGCTAGGATCCGAATCAGCCTCTCCCTTAGGTTTGGCCTGATGCTATAGATATATGAGTCTAGAAGTGACCGTGCCTGTTATCTTCATTACTCTGCCTTTTTTGACAAGGATGCTACATGTTACTTGAAGCAATGCAAGTGCTGCAAGAAAAGTACCTTGAATGACAGGAAGTACAAACTCTATTCTCCAATCTCCATCATAACTGAAAGGAAATAAAGAAGAAGAAATTACGGCTGCCTTTTGTTCATCCTGTGTTCATACATGGTGCCAGCCAGCTTCATGTTCTCTCCCCTTGCCTTTTGATCTAGTCTTCTCACACATTTTACACCAAGGCTGGGTAGTCTAGTCTAGCCAGGGCAGTGCAGGACTGCAGGCCGCCAACGTACGCGCGTACAATCATGTAGTTATTGGGTTGGTCAAAGGGATTGCTTCTGATTGAGAGTAGGATATACGGTGAGAAAGTTCAGTTATCTTTTCAGTTTGCCTTTCCATCTTTCTTTTCCAGCCAGTCTCATTCTTTGCCTTGCTCTGGAGCTAAACCCCTGAAATATTCTTCCTATCTCGTTGCCGTTTCAATCTCTATCCAATATACAAAGAAGCATGCAGCCACAAAGAAGCGACCCCCTCGTGCCTACCTGCGACGCGTGAATCATGATTTGGGACTATATTCCACTTTAGTGAAAATCCTGCCGCCCGTTGAAAAAGAAAATCCAGCAAGCAACTGCTTATGTGCAAGCATATGTCGTGACCTAGATGATCAGGACTTGCTGTCTTGCTTTTCTATGATTAAGTAATAGTTAGAGTTGCTATCTGTCAGGCTGAAGTCTAGGACAGTTGTAAGGCACATACTGGATGTGATTCTCATCCTGCTTTACAAAATAGACCTAAATGGCTTAGTTTCTTGGGCTGATCATGACTTTAAGCAGAGGGTTTTAAGCTCTCTTTCTAACTAACAAATCACACCTGTTGGAATTTATTAGTCCCTTCAAGTCATCAATATTAATATTATGCGGTCAATTATACAACAGGGCAAGCTACCACTTAGCTTGCAGCATCATAAAGTAAGTTAATCCTCTGTCATGTGATCTGCTTGTGTGCTTGAAGAAGCAAAGGCTACATATCCACTTCAGTACCAAACTGGCTAGTTAGTGCCTTGCAACCCATCTAGTCTAGCACAAAACACATACAATGAAAAATAACTCATTTAGGGCGCAGAGTCAACGAAAATGCTATCTTTGACATGGTTCCACATTATATTTTATTTTATTTTTAAAAAAGGAGGATGATCCCCGGCTTCTGCATCTCGAAGATGCATGCAGCCATTTTATTAATTATGCACAAAGATCTTATAAAGCAATACATCAATATATCTGAAGTCGCCCTCTTGACAACATCTATCGCTAGTTCTATCCAATGATGAAGGGATGCAGGAAGTGTGAGTCACATACCCAGACCTCTCACCTAGCCTAACATCTAAAGCCGGAGTGCCCGACCGAGCCACATACCGGGTCAGGGGCACAAACCGGTCGAACGCACCCTCATAGGTCGTCGCCGCCGCTTTCCATCAATCCATCTTCAGAAGAGTTACTGACGCATCGACCTTGCAAGGCCTGCCGTCGATGCACCCACGGCGCCAGACAACGCCTCCTCCCTACGCGCGCTCATCATCACGCATCCGTCGCCGAGACATTGTTGCGCCTCGCCGCCGAGACTCCACGACATCGATGTGTCACAAGGAACGCCGCTCCACCGTAGATGCCGACCAATGATCCCTCGAGCCCGTGTGAACACTAGAATCTAAAAAAATAACAAAAAAATAAAATTGAATTTGTTTAACAAACATGATTGACTGTTCTATTCATGTGTGAATTTTCACGTAAAAATGACATGCATGGTGGTTGTTCTATGTGAAGAAAAGGGCCTCCAAAATGCTTCTAGAATGGCTTTTTTAGAGCACTGATTTTTTTTGACTTTTTTTTTAAAGAAGGTTAAACTCTCTGTCTCTGCATCAATTGATGCATGCAGTCATCTTTATTAATTATTTTATAAAAATTGGCAAAAGCATACATCAATCCACTCGAAGTCATTAATTACTTACACCTACATATTCAATAATGTGAAGTGCTTTTATTCCCATATCTAAAATCAATATCGTCGTTAATCCGCCCACATAACGTATCGAAACCAACGGATATCATTAATTTCTTTTTTGCCCATAACACCACGGTTGTCATTTCTTCACGAAAAATCACACTTGGCTGGAATAATCGACCCAAGAGCCAAACATTCGCATCGGCGGAGTGAAATGCTTTACATGGAAAAGAATCGACAAACAGTTAAAGAAATAATTCAGAAGAAGGGCATATATACTTGTCAATAAATCATGCAGTATCATGTCAACCTAGAGCTTAGCTAATTAGGATTGAAGTTTCGGAAAAGGCAGCCTTTTCCTTCACGCAGGAGGTAAACTCATTCGCCTGTTCCTGCACATAGTCGAAAACATTGGTCAAATGCTTTTAAAGGATGTGCTCTTTCAGCCTATGCACAAAAAGATACCTTGCAGTTGAGTCAGATTGCTTAAGGTGTCATAGTCTTCTTCTTTGCCTACCTTAAAGCATCTACAGTCGGACGCCTCAAATGATTATTCGTACGTGACCGGACAAAAAAAGGAAAATAATAACCCAACCGGTCCCTCATCATTCCTATAGGTAGGGGCTGTCCGTGAACCCTCATATCCATCACAAATATGGAGAGAATGTGAGGGCTCGCGGACGCGTCCGGGCGCGTCCGGTCAGTCCGTCACATAGGACGCGACCTCACCCTGGATCACTTTTTTTCTTTATTTTATTTTTTTTTCTCTTTCTCTACATCAATCACGTGCAAATGATCGGACGTATGAGGAAAAAAATGAGGAGTGTGAGTGTGTGGACAGACAAATAGAGAACACGTCCGACCGGACGCGTCCGCGGACGTTTAGAGCATATCCAACAGCCGCGCCGCAAATTTACCCATTTTAGCGTGCGCGCAATCGACAGAGTGTCTCCAGCGGGCGCGCAATAACCGCGCGCGCGGCATATAAAGTTGTGTGTGCGCGATGGCGATTAAAAGAAGCGCTCGCTCCCGCGCGCTGGACTCTCGAGCGCTCACGCGAAACTCCACCTACCCAACCAGCCGCGTCGCCGTCGCCGCTAGCGCCACCCCATTTTTTCGGCGACCGTTCCGGCGCTTCCTCGGTCTCTACACGCGTGGCTGCAGCTTGCTCCGTCTCTCTCTAGTCAGCGCCGCCCGTCGCGCGTGGCAGTCCTCCGACGAACAACGTCCGGCCGCCCACTGCCGCTTGGCGCTTGCAAGGTGTTCGACAAAAGGCCCGCAAGGTATGTATTGCTTCCAACTTCACATTTTTACATGAAATTTGGTGGATGTTGTTTATAGCCTAGTTTTGAACATTTTAGATGAGTTCGTCATATGATTCTTCCCAAGAAAAATTTGATATGGAAGAGGAAGAGGATCTTGCAATGATCCTAGCTATGCACATCAATAAAAAAACCGAAGCACAGTGGTTCGGTTATGGGTCGGCAGAAATTTGGAGGGATGGGATTGATGCCCACAACAGATTGATGAGGCACTATTTTGTGAAGAATCCCACATACCTCGAGTCGTACTTGCGTCGCCGGTTTAGGATGAACACCGAGTTGTTCAGGCACATTGCCGAGAAACTAGCGAGCCACGACTGGTTTTTTCAGCAGAGTAGGTATGCCGCCGGAGAGCTCGGGCATAGCACCTTTCAGAAGGTGACAGCCGCTTTGTGTATGTTGGCATACGGTATTCCCGCTGATCTAGTTGATGATCACTTGGCCATGGGTGAGAGTCAAGCCATCATGTGTGCCAAGCGCTTCGGAGTCGGAATTGTGCAAGTGTTTGGCCCGGAGTACCTGAGAACTTCCAATGCTGAAGACGTCGCAAGGCTATTGGAGATGAACAAAGCTCGCGGGTTTCCAGGTATGTTTGGCTCAATAGATTGCATGCATTAAAGTTGGAAGAATTGTCCAAAGGCATGGCATGGCCAATTCCACGGACAAAAAAAAGGATTCCACTATAATCCTTAAAGCGGTGGTCGATCAAGAGACTTGGATTTGGCATGCTTTTTTTGGAATGCATGGATCTTTGAATGACATCAACGTGGTCAACCGGTCACCACTGATGAATAAGATTGCAAATGGTGAACTGCCACCGGTGTAGTTTGTAGCTAATGACCGTACATACAACTATGGCTACTATCTTGCGGATGGCATCTACCCAAAGAGGCAAACATTTGTGAAGCCGTTGAAAAACCCAGAATGTAAGAAATATTTTGATTTCCACAATGCTCAGGCGGCGGCTAGAAAAGATGTGGAGAGAGCTTTTGGGATTTTGCAAGCCCAATTTGCTATTGTGAGAGGACCGGCTAGATTCTGGGATCAAAAAATGCTTTGGTACATTATGCACGCTTGTGTGATCATGCACAACATGATCATCGAGAATGAGCGTGGCCAAGATGTAGACTACTCTCAGTATGAGCTCTTGGGACATCTCGTACGAGTGCGGCGGAGGGCTGAAAGGGTTGCCCGTTTTGTTGCCTTCTATCATGCCATTAGGCGTCCAGCAACGCATAATGAACTCACGAATGATCTCATTGAGGAGTGGTGGGGAATGGCCGCCAAAGAGCATCATGATTTGTGCGTTTGATGTTGTATTGTTGAACTATTTGTTATATTTCATGATACTATTTGTTTGAGTTGTAATAATAAATTGAACTATTTATTTTAAACTTTTAGTTGAATGATGTTTGTGATTTAAATTATATGCCATGTCTTTGTTTTGTGAACGTGTGAAATTTATTTTGTGTCCAAATTGCAACAAATGTGAGGCGTCCGCTGCTCGCGCGCGCTGCATTTTAGCGCGCTACTGGAGCTGCGTGTCCGCGCGGCTGCTGGAGCCAGCGCTGCACGCCGCGCCAAACCTGGCGATGGGCGTGCCGCAAACCAAATTTTAGCGCGGCCCGCGTTGGGCACCTGTTGGAGATGCTCTTAAGGGATCGTATTTGTAATGTCCGGTTTTAAATGCTCTTATTTGAGATGTCTCTGCGCAGAACATGCAAACAACAATCTTCTCATGGCCAACTGGAGGATATTGATCCAAACTATCTCTATCATATTAATATCTTTGAACATATCAAGGAATCAAAGAATTTAACTGTTTTTAGAATATAATCTGTTTTTTCATTTCATATTTTAGTCCCGTAAAAAAACAAATAGTAACTGCGAATAATGGGAAAATTTGCACGATGTATGAATATCTTCAATTTCTGTTTGAACTTAAAAAAACAGTTCGCAAAAGCGGACAGAGTTGGGCCGAAGTTGACGTGGGCAAACAACATGTCACCATCAGCACTTCAGCCGGAGACTAGGCCATATTTCTCGGGAGAACCTATAATTTGACCATCATTGACAACACATGATTTGTTTTCCATTGATAATACGTTTTCCGTTGATTTGTCGTCGCCGGTATCGCTTCAACAACACATAATCCCATGCCTAGATTTTCAGTTGGCATGCTTTGGATGCCTTGAAGGTTGGACTAGTGAGAACATCTGGATTGAGATCTTGTTCTCTTGATGAATTAGGAGGCGGTCGTTTCATCAAGTCCAATCAAACTTAGTGATATGTGATGTCACTTTTTCCTTGAACAAAAAGCAATCCTTGAAATCCTTGCAGAGAATAAGCAGGCAAGCAAGATGCCCATCAGCAGTTAGGTAAAGACCAATCATAAGAAGATCAAGAAACCTTCAGCATTTGTGTGATAACCAAAGCCTTCAAATGTGAAAACTGACGGTATGACGCAACAGCTCAACAATGCTACGTCACAACTAGCAATGTGAACATTGAAACTGTTAACCCTCCATTAGCGCAAGCTAAATCCTGATGGCAAAGCATGATGAATCACATTTGCACCGCACCATGATAAATGCCTTTATACCAAGATCCTTGAGCAGAACAAAGATCCGAGGAACCAAAAGGTTCAGAAAGAACGAGAGTCACGACCGTTTTTTACTCTGTCGAGCGTACTACATTCTCGATGCCGTGCCATGTCTTGTTTTCACAACACCAGATCTGATCCAGATCAGATCAGCCGTCCAGAAGGAGTACAATACGAGAGTATAACAGCACAGTAGCAATGTGAACATGAGAACTGAACGCCCCATCGGTGAAAGCTAAACAGGGCCTAGGATGTGTAGCATTTCTTTGTCCAAAAAAGCGCGATGCACCACATTTGCACCATACCTACACAAGTCCCTTTTGAGGTTGCTTTCTTGCAGTGTCAATGCCTTTGGAGTGGGGGTGCATGCCTCTGACTAATCTGTCTGATGACCTTGTCCACGAAGCAACTCTGACCCAATCCATAATCTAGCTTACATGAGTCACACACGATACCCTATGACTAGTACTCCTAGTAAATTATTGAGAGCTGAAAGGAGCCAAGACAGCATCAAGGATCCAGGCAAGATTGCTACCATGACAAATCAGGCCGATGCCATGGTCACAAGGGAAGGGAAACCCCTCCTTCCTCCCTCTGTCAACCGCCAATAGGCGCCCGGTTAGGTCGCCGACATTCCGGTGGCCAATGGTTTATATGTGTATTCTAGGTCCAGATCCACTAAGCAAAAAAAATAAAAAAATGGAGAGACTGTGATAGGTTGTCTTTCTTTAATGGTCAAGAGGAGAGGAGGGGCCAAAAATAAGTGCATCTGCTTACTTTTCTGCTGACCAAGCATGCAAGAATTGGGTCACCTTTCTTTGGGAAAAGGATGTCAAGTGAGTCACCTGCAGGACGGCATTTTGCATGTCCATGTATACATGGAGAAGGAAGGGTCACATGAGAGACGGATTACTTGAATTGGAAGAGTTGGTGGCGCGTCAGTCGTTCCGTTCAGATCGGTAAGCAATGCACCATCACCATGTGCAAATAATTCTGGTTCCTTTGGCTTTTGAGATGCAGCAGAAGAACCCATGCATGTCTAGCAGTTTCCTTAGGGCTTAAGAGAAGAGAGCTATTGCGATCCAAAAGGATGACATGTAACTACTACTGGTATGAGCAAGCAATGTCCTGCGCAAGGATGCCACTCCAGGTTTTTCTTTAATCTGATCAGTGAAATTAGCTCGCTATAAAATCCACACTTTGTCAGAAAACAAAACTCGCTATATTCGACCAGATGCTCGTATCATTCAAGGACTGATAGCTCAGATTACAATCCAGTAAGCTTTCGAAACATTCTGGCCATGCATTGCTCTTCTTGTCGTTAACAAAGTTGTTATGCACACAGTTGCAACAAGATTGGTCAACAATTACATGCATAATAAATTGCCGGTTGATTTGACTATCTTTACTGTATGGAATCATCTATATTTGAAACAGCAACAATGCTCTAGTATGTACGTACCTTCTAGACTAGTGTTAAATACAACTGTCAGAAATGTCAACACAACATGAAATCCTCAATTTGCTTCAAAACCGAGACAATCATGGCTACTATCTGTCTTCAGTGTGGTTGCTGAATCAGTTCAGGTATAAGCCGCAGCAAGAACCCCAGCTGCTGCTGTGAGAAGGACTCATGTTTTCTGCCCATGTCAACACTGTTACTGAATGTGCTCTGGCCAAGGTCTGGTTTACTGAAATCTGCAACAGCATTGGAGATCTCCTCCACTAAATCAACAATGACACCATTCACACCCATTAGATACTGGATGTAAACAGCCTCCCGCACATTACTGCATATGCAACCAATAAATCAAGGAAATCTGTGAGATTACTGAGAACACAACCAAGAAACATGAACGCGTGATAACAGTGCGCTGCTTACTTGAGCTGCCCATAGGTGAGAATAGCAAGGTTGGATTCTCGTGCTTTTATGATCGCAGAGGGATTTTTTAGAACTCCTCTGACTTCTGACACAACCCCATGCAAGTCATACTCTTGGCACACTTGGATGGCATCGTCGAGTGAGTTCCTTCTCCTATCGTCGTGTTTGGCTGTTCCCCCTTCTGTTAAGAACAGTACCTAATGAAAGATAAAAAAAAAGTTGAATATGATACTGCTGAAGTATGTACGTACTTAAATGGAGGGCAACATTTTATTCAAATCAGAAATTACAGACGCACGTCAAAATCATGTAATTCCACATACAAACAAGTTAAAATAGCAAACAAGATACTGGTTTGGACTGAAGTTGTCTGTATCTTCATACCTACTATCATCAATCCGGTCACTGAATTGTATATACTTTAAACACAATAAGCTATGCATTATAAATTTTTAAATACTTCTTTTGTTGCAGGAATATGATGTTACAAATACTAATCATGCTGATTTAAGACTTCCTGCATTACTAACATCCTCAATACTCGTATGCAAGTGAACCACGTGTTACTAACACATTGTCCCCCATTGCAATGTAGTAAGTCATGTTAAACGACATCCTGACATAACCGGCTGGTTTAGATAGACTTGTACCGCAAGGATAGACTAGATAGGTTGTTAGGATTCATCTCTATCTATGTAACTTGAATATCTATCTCTAGCTTAAACAAGATTGTATCCCAACTGCTTGTACGCTATCAGGGAGGTTGCGACCCTGCTATATAACACGAAGCCGTCGGCCTCAAAGGGCACAACGTTCCTAGCCTACTTTACATGGTAATCAGAGCCGCCTCTTCCACTACATCTAGCCTTCCAAACCCCATCGCCTAAAGCTTCCGCCATGGCCTCCTCCAGCACCTCCAACTCCGCCCTCTCTGTCCAAATCACCGGAAGGCTCACCCGCACAAATTACATCCTCTGGTGCACACAAATCATGCCGCAGCTCAGAGGTGCGGGATTCTATGGCTATGTTGACGGCACCGTGAAGGAGCCAGTCACATCTGTCGTCACCAAGGACAAGGACGGGAAGGAGGAGCACATCCCGAACCCCCTTCATCCGATCTGGATCCGGAAGGATCAGCAGGTGCTCGGCTACCTCCTGAACAACCTCTTCAAGGAAGTTCTCGTGCAGGTAACATCGATTTCCCATGCACATGAACTATGGACAGCTCTGGCGAACATGTTTTCATCTCAGTCAATGTCCCGAGTAAACAATATCCCCGTCGCTCTTGCGAACGCACAGAAGGGCAACCAAACCGTTGCAACCTTCTTTGCGCATATGCGCTCCCTGGCTGATGAACTGGCTGCTGCCGGCAAGCCCCTCGACGACGACGAGCTCATCTCCTACATTGTGGCTGGACTCGACATGGAGTACCAGCCACTTGTCTCCGCCCTCGACGCCCGCTTGGAACCGGTCACCCTTGACGAACTGTTTGCTCAGATGAGCAACTTCGATCAAAGGGTGGCACTCTTCCAAGGCGCCAACACCGGAGGATTCAAGTCATCTGCAAACGCCGCCACACGCGGCCATAGTGGTCGTGGCCGTGGAACAAACCGCAGCAGAGGAAACTACAACAACTCCTCCTCTCGCGGTGACCGCGGTGACCGCGGTGACTTCCGCGGCAACGGTGGCCGGTCCTCCTCCACCAACAACAGGGGCCGCCACAACAACTCCTCCAACAAAAGATCTGATGTTGTCAAGTGTCAGATTTGTGGCAAACTTGGCCACTCGGCCAAGGATTGTTGGTATCGCTTCGATGATGATGGCGACTCCTCCCAGGATGAGAAGGTGGCCGGAGCTGCTGATGGCTCCTATGGTGTGGACACCAACTGGTACATGGACAGTGGAGCCACAAACCATATCACTGGTGAGCTTGAGAAGGTGACAATGCATGAGAAGTACCTCGGGAAGGACAACATCCACACTGCTAGTGCAGAAGGTATGGAGATTTGTCACGTTGGTCATTCAATTATTAAAACCCCTCACAAAAAAATTCGTGTACGAAAATTTTTGCATGTACCTAGTGCCTCCAAAAATCTACTCTCTGTTCATCGCATTGCCATTGATAATCATGTCTTTCTTGAGTTTCACCCTTTCTTCTTTTTGATCAAGGATCAGGCAACGAAGAGGGTGCTATATCGAGGTAGATGCGTTCGTGGGCTTTACCCACTAATTCCAGAGATTAGAAGATTCAATAAACAAGCTTTTGGTGCTACCAAGTTATCTCTACACGGTGGCACGATAGGGTAGGTCATGCAGCTTTTTCCTTAGTTGAACGATTGCTTAGGAAGAATAAACTCTCATATGTTGGAGAGCATAATGTTGAAACAGTTTGTGATCCATGTCAAAAAGCTAAAAGTCATCAGTTACCTTATCCAGTTTTCACCAGTGTTTCTACAAAACCCTTGCAACTTATTTTTTCTGATGTTTGGGGACCTGCTCCCTCATCTGTTGGTAGACACTCTTACCACGTAAGTTCCATTGATGACTATAGCAAATATTCCTGGATCTATCTTCTCAAGAAACAATCCGACGTTTTTCAAGTGTTCCAAAATTTTCAGGCTCTTGTTGAACGAAAATTTGACACAAAAATCATAGCTGTTCAGTCTGATTGGGGAGGAGAATATGAAAAATTGAACTCCTTCTTTCAGACACTTGGGATTTCTCATCATGTGTCCTGTCCACATGCCCATCAGCAAAATGGCTCTGCTGAGCGCAAACACAGACATGTTGTTGAGGTAGGATTAGCACTTCTAGCCCGAGCATCCATGCCCCTCAAATTTTGGGATGAGGCTTTTCTTACTGCAGTTCATCTCATCAATATTCTATATAGCCGAGTCATCAACAATGAAACACCCACAGAAAAACTCCTCCACACCAAACCAGATTACACCTCTCTCCATGTGTTTGGTTGTGCCTGCTGGCCCAATCTGAGACCAGATAATAACCGCAAACTTATGTTTCGGTCACAACAATGTGTTTTCATTGGCTATGGTCCCCTTCATAAAGGAGTCAAGTGCCTTGACGTCTCCACAGGTCGAGTCTATATTTCTCGCGATGTCGTATTTGATGAGACAAAATTCCCCTTTGCTGATCTACATCCTAATGTCGGAGCCCTTCTTCGCAAAGAAATCTTGCTTCTATCCCCTCATCTTACCAATTTTGATCGTGGGGAAATTAATAATTGCAATGATCATACGTTGACTAACTCTCACAACCTGCATGAGCCTCTTGATGATGCAGATTTTACCACCGTTGGAGCCGACACAGACGACAATGGTGAAAAAAATACACATAGCACTCCATATTTTATGTGTCGGCCGCCGGGGAGCATATCTGCCTCGGGATCGCAGCTGCAGCAGGGTGGCAGCGGTGGCAGCGAATCTGCTCCGAGATCCGCACCGATCCAGCAGGGCGTCAGCGCGACAGACACCGCGTCCGCCCCCAGGTGTGCCGGGCCTCGCGCCCGCGCCGATGTGCCCGCCAGCCGTTGGCCCGCAGGCGGGCCCCGCACCTACACCCGTCAGCAAACCGACGCGCTCACGCGATCCGAGGAGGATCCGCCTGGTCGGCCGACCGGGGAGCGAGATGCTGTCGGGCCGCCTGGATCTTCTGCGCCAACTAATGCATCCGCGCATTCACTAGAAGCCACAGGGGATGCAGACGATCCCGCCGCTTCTTCTGGTGATCCTGTTCCCCTGACAAGGACAGGCGACGGCGGCGGATCTTCTACGCCGGCTCCTACTCCGCCACCACGTACCCGGCTCCAACTTGGGGTAATCCCACACATAAACTACAAAACCAAGTTTGGTCTTGCTTGTTCTACAGGTGAACCAAATAGCCTTGCCGAAGCATTGGGTGATGCGAAGTGGAAAAAGGCTATGGAGGAAGAATGTGATGCACTTCACAAAAACAAAACTTGGCACCTGGTTCCTCACTCCAAAGGTAAAAACTTGATAGGTTGCAAGTGGGTCTTCAGAATTAAAAGAAAAGCTGATGGGTCTATAGACCGTTACAAAGCTAGACTTGTTGCAAAAGGCTTCAAGCAAAGGTATGGCATAGACTATGAGGACACATTTAGTCCAGTGGTAAAAGTTGCCACCATTCGTCTTGTACTATCCATTGTTGTCTTCAGGGGGTGGAGCCTAAGACAACTAGATGTACAGAATGCGTTTCTTCATGGCGTTCTGGAAGAGGAAGTATATATGAAACAACCACCTGGGTTCGTCAATAAAAACTCACCAAATCATGTGTGCAAACTTGATAAGGCTCTCTATGGATTGAAGCAGGCACCAAGGGCATGGTACTCTCGTCTCAGTCAAAAACTGCAAACACTTGGGTTCATTCCTTCAAAATCTGATACATCCTTATTTATCTATAATAAGTCAAATACATCCATATTTGTACTTATCTATGTTGATGATATTATTGTCACAAGTTCATCTAATGAGGCTGTGACAGGGCTCTTAAAGGACTTAAGTGCTGAGTTTGCTCTCAAGGATTTTGGTGACCTGCATTTCTTTCTTGGTATTGAGGTAAAGAAACTTGGACTCCATCTCTCCCAGGAAAAATATGCTGCTGATTTGGTAAGAAGGGTTGGTTTGCAAGGATGTAAGCCATCACTAACTCCTCTATCTAGCACAGAAAAATTGTCCCTTTCAGAAGGAGATCTTTTGAATCAAGAAAACAGCACCAGATATAGGAGTCTGGTAGGGGCTCTTCAATATCTTACATTGACTAGGCCTGATCTTTCTTTTGCTGTCAATAAAGTATGCCAGTTTCTTCATGCACCTACTACTGCACATTGGACAGCTGCAAAGCGTATTGTGAGATATGTGAAAAACACTATGAAGCTTGGTCTCACATTTACTAAATCCACATCTACTCTTGTCAGTGTTTTTTCTGACTCTGACTGGGCGGGATGCATAGATGACAGGAGATCCACTGGGGGCTTTGCAGTATTTTTTGGTCCAAACCTCATATCTTGGTGTGCAAAGAAACAAGCAACTGTCTCAAGATCAAGTACAGAGGCTGAGTACAAAGCATTAGCAAATGCTACAGCAGAAATTATTTGGGTGCAGTCCATGCTTAAAGAACTTGGTGTAAAACACATCCAAGCTCCTTGTTTATGGTGTGACAACCTTGGTGCTACTTATCTGTCTGCTAACCCTGTTTTTCATGCAAGGACAAAGCACATTGAGATAGATTTCCATTTTGTCAGAGAACGAGTTGCCAACAGAAAATTAGAAATTTGATTTATACATTCACAAGATCAGGTTGCAGATGGGTTCACAAAGGCCTTGCCCACCAGGAATCTTGAAGAGTTCAAGCGCCACCTGAACCTACGCAGTTGTGACTAAGGGAGGGTGTTAAACGACATAACCGGCTGGTTTAGATAGACTTGTACCGCAAGGATAGACTAGATAGGTTGTTAGGATTCATCTCTATCTATGTAACTTGAATATCTATCTCTAGTCTATCTCTAGCTTAAACAAGATTGTATCCCAACTGCTTGTACGCTAGCAGGGAGGTTGCGACCCTGCTATATAACACGAAGCCGTCGGCCTCAAAGGGCACGACGTTCCTAGCCTACTTTACAAGTCATACAAGTAATCAGTGAAATACTATTTGCTAGCTAGAGCGTTTACTGTTTGGAAATATTCATTTTTTTCTAAAAAGGGGCAAAGGTGAGGAAACTTATCAAAAAATAAATTAGACATATAAAGAATACAAAGTATTTCAGGGCATGCTTACAGGGTATACACTTTGGAGTTCCCGTATTATCCGTGCGGCATCAGGTTGGAATGTTGAGAAAAAGAGTGGTCTGTTGCCAGCATACTGAAAAACAACCTACCGAACCATTTAACAACCTTATGGTCATCGCCTCCAGTGACCAAATCCTTGTATGGTAATTAATCGATACCATACTAAATGAACAAGAGCGATCCATACTTGCAGTACAGTTTGAAGAGCACGGTTAAGATTGACACCCGGATAGATAATGTTGTCATCAAACTTTAGTTCGATGTTGAATCCCAGATGGGGACTGACATGTTCAAATACTTCCTGCAATGTGCAGAGATAATCATCTTCTTCTGTGCTCCAAGCAAGGACTCTGCCATCTTCCATCCGTCTAAGTAAGGGCTTGGAGACCTGAACAGAAATTATGAAGTGAATACAATGGCGTCTTAAGCACATGCTAATGAACCCTGCACAGCAAAATCCAACAGATAAAAGGGAAGAAGTACCTTGTGAGGTTCTTTTTGTACCCCATATGAAAGGAATTCTTCCAGAAGAAGATCAGTCACACGCCTTTCAAACAAAACCTCCTGCACACCTTGCCATAATAGAATATTAACTCGGAAGTTTTCTTGCAATGGATGAATAGTTTAGTGCATACGTAAAAGATGGCAACTATAAGAATGGATGAAAAGAACATACAGTTTTTTGGGTGAGGATAAAGTCATCGTGGAAGATAACTGGGCAACCATCTTTTGTAACCTGCAAGCCAAAATGGCAAGATCATTACTTTAGGGGATCTGTGAGGTGCTGTGGTCAGCTTAAAAGGAAGGGGTAATGGATAAAGTCAGGGAGTTGCAGAATGCTCCAAGAGAATTGCCAGTTTTCATCAACCTAGCTTACATATATGTTCCCTATGGTTGCCATTGCCGATTTCACTGACGCTTCGATCTGCGACTGACTCCTTGCAGTGGATTAATGACAATTGATAAGACCAAGCACCTCTATCATACAACTGCAACTCAGAATCCAGGAGCTTGCCATGGCACACTTTAGCACTAGAGAACATCAACCACAATCACCCTCACAACGTGGCTGCTGTTACTAGTCTGGTCATTTGCATCTAAGCAGTAGCTGCTTGTTTCATGTAACTCTTAGCTTAAAGGCTACTCCCTCAGTCCCATAATATAAGAGCATTTTTGACATGAATGTAGTGTCAAAAATGCTCTTATATTATATTATGGGACGGATGGGAGTACAATATAGCTGCATTGCATATTACATTGGGACACAAATGGATCAATGCCACTCCACGCGAGTGCTGCTTGGTTACTCCCTGCACATTACAATGCATGTCCCGATCCAGCCATACGATCACCACATCCAAGTTCCACAAAAAGGATTGTCCTCGAGGATCCCAGCAGAATTAGTTGTACGGTTGTACCAACTAGAGCAGAGCACACATTGTTCAATCAACCATACGGGGTGCCAGTTTCGCTCCTCATGCCGCGGCGCCGATTCCAAATCCAAGCTTAAACAAGCTAGCAGCGTATCAATTTGCGAAGCAATGATGGGAAATGGAAGCGGAGGCTAGCTGCATGTGTGTGCGTGTGCGTATACCTGGACGTCGAACTCGACGAAGGCGACGGCGGCGTGCTCGGCGGCGCGGCCGAAGGAGAGCAGCGTGTTCTCCCGCTCCCTCGCCGCCCCGACCCGCGCTCCGGGCGGCGCCCCCACCGCGTTCATCCCCATCCCGCGGTGGCCCCCCACCACCATCCCCCGCTCCGCTAGCAGGGCGAGCGGCAGCTCCCAGGGCCTCCCTCCGGCCGTCACCGGGGGCGTGGACGCGCGCGCCGCGATCCGGCAGTGCGCCGCCGCGCGTGGGGGCGTTGTCGGGACCGCCATTTCGACGCTGGGAACCGAACCCCTCTTTTTTTCTCTTTCTCCTCTGCTCTTTCTGCTTTGCTTGCCACTTGCACAGGTTGATTGGTGCAGGGAGAATTTGAATATTTTTAGACACGCAACCGCCGCAGACGGACGGGCACGGAGGAGCAACGGCGACACGGCGGCAAAATCGACAAAATTGACGAAACAAATTCACAAACTGAACTACGTTCTAAATAAATTCACTCAACTGACTCTTTTGTGTGGCACCCGACAGTCGGGAGTCACACTACACTATGTAACGCATAGCATATGGGCGTTACACTTCTGGCCAACGTGACACCCGGGGCCACACTCCTGGTTGTGTGGCGCCTAAGAGTAAGGAGTCACACTACATTGTGTGGCACCTGATTATAAGGAGTCACACTATTTTATATTAAAACTGATATAACTTTTAATCCGTACATCCGATGAAAACGTGCCTTATATGAATATTGTGTATTTTTTTGTGTTCTACGCAATGGTGACATTTTTAACTATATTAGGATAATTTTTTAATGAAAAATATGTTATAAAAATATTATAAGAGTAAAAACCAAGATATAACATATTTTTGTCAACCAAGGTTTTTTGTCAACCAAGGTTTTTACACGTGCCTTGGTTGAAGAAAAACCAAGGTACGTGTTATCTTCTCCGAGTTAAAACCAAAATTCAAAAAAGGCTTCTCCGAGTAAAATCTTGGTTTTACTCGAAGAAGCCTTTTTTGAATTTTGCAAGGTACGTGTTATCCTATATATTGTAATATGTAAGGGGACAAACAAGAACACAAGACATGCTGCATGTGATGGATTGATGGGCTCCGTGATTCTTCTTGCTCAAGATATACTGGGTCTTCCTTCACTAGATTTACCATGGATCTCATAAAATGTAGTTTTCTGTAATGAAATTTCATTTATATCATGTTAGTCACTTAGATGCAAGACATGAACATGTTAAAGATGACTAACATGGAAAGCATAGGCATGACTGAACGTACACATCATGTAGTGCAAAACTCATGTAGGATTCAAATACATAAGAGTTATAGGTCAATGGCTATCATCATGCCAAATTTAAGTCTTAAAAATATGGTTAGTTATATTATGATGTACTCCCTCCGTTCCTAAATATAAGTCTTTTTAAAGATTCTACTAGAGGATTACATACGGATGTATATAAACATACTCTGAAGTGTAGATTCATTCATTTTGCTTTGTATGTAGTCGTCTAGTGAAATCTCTTCAAAGACTTATATTTAGAAACGGAGGGAGTATTTTTATAACATATTTTTTATTAAAAATTTATCCTAATGTAGCTGGAAATGTCACCATTGCGTAGAACACAAAAAATTACACAATATTCATATAAGGCACGTTTTCATCGGATGTATGAATTAAAAGTTACATCAGTTTTAATATAATATAGTGTGACTCCTTACAGTCAGGCGCCACACAATGTAGTGTGACTCCTTACTCTTAGGCGCCACACAACCAGGAGTGTGGCCCCGGGTGCCACGTTGGCCAGAAGTGTAACGCCCATATGCTAGGCGTTACATAATGTAGTGTGACACCCGACTGTCGGGCGCCACACAAAGGGTCAGCTGAATGAATTTATTTTAAACGTAGTTCAGTTTGTGAATTTGTTTCGTTTAAGGGTCAATTTTGTCAATTTTGCCCGACACGGCGCGGAATGATCCTCGGGTGGATATGGATATTCTGGGCACATTCCGTGAGGCGTTAAGAGAGACGTCTCAAATGTTGTTCAACACCACCTCACTCACATCTTCTCCTCGTTTCAGCATTGAGCGGATACATCATGGCGTTAGAGCATCTATACTACTAATAAACAATCCAACAAGAATTACACTACAGACACCCCATCAAACGCCCCACAAAAAAACAATCAATCAGCACCCCACGATTAATCCCACAGATCTTAATCTAACAGCCCTCGTTAATCCATCGTTTGTTGGGTGTACTTAGCAATTACAATAGGCTGAACATACTCCACCAACGAAACTTCCAATCAGGAAAGAAAAAAATAGATGAGAAAATGCCCAGCAACGTCCCCTGTAATCACAGAGCCATCCAGCCACCACCATCACGGGATTCTCATCAGGACCGGCCCGAGGCGCGACCACGGCGACGCCGACGCCAACGGCTTCGAGGGCGGCTACGGCGGCGGATATGCGGCGCCTCGGTTGGAGGACGGCGAGGGGAAGCAGGCGGAGAGGGGCCACGGTCCGCGCCAGCCCTACCGCGGAGGGGGCGGCCGCCGCGGGGGCTACTCCCGATGGATCGGTGGGCGGCCATGGCTGCCGGCCCGGCGGTGGCGGCGGGGGCGCCGTCCTACTGGTGCTACAGCTGCGAGCGGTTCGTGCGCACGGAGGGGGACGCCGGGCTGGCCTGCCCCGGCTACGACGGCGGCTTCCTGGAGCAGATGGACGCGCCGCCGCCGCGCAGGGCCGTCTCGCCCGCCGCCTTCCTCCGACGCCGCGCCGCCGCGGACGCTCCCGCCGAGGTCCGGCCATGCCGCTGCAGGCGTGGCGGCGCCTCGGGGGACCGCTCGGGGTCGTCGTACAACCCGGTCATCGTGCTGCGCCGCTCCGCCGCGCCGCCCGGCGACGACACCACCGGCGCCACCAGCAGCTTCGAGCTCTTCTACGACGACGGCGCCGGATCCGGCCTCCGCCCGCTGCCCGAGAGCATGTTCGACTTCCTCATGGGCTTCGGCTTCGAGCGCCTCCTCGAGCAGCTCGCCCAGATCGAGGCCGGCAGCTTCGGCGCCATCCGCCCCTGCGACAACCCACCGGCCTCCAATGCCGCCGTCGAGTCCATGCCCACCGTCGTCGTCGCCGCCTGCCACGTCGGCGTCGACTCCCACTGCGCCGTCTGCAAGGAGGCCTTCGAGCTGGGCGACGAGGCCCGGGAGATGCCCTGCAGCCACATGTACCACTAGGACTGCATCCTGCCGTGGCTCGCGCTGCGCAACTCGTGCCCCGTGTGCCGCCACGAGCTGCCCACGGACGTGCCGCGGTCTGCTCTGGCGGGTGACCTGGGTGCCGCCGATGACCAGGGCAGCAACACTAGGGCCGAGGCTGGCAGCGAGGAGGAGACGACGGTGGGCTTGACGATTTGGCGGCTTCCTGGAGGAGGCTTTGCCGTTGGGAGGTTTGCTGGTGGTCGGAGGGCAGGAGAGAGGGAGCTCCCAGTTGTCTACACTGAGGTGGACGGCAGTTTCAACAATGGCGGCGCATCGAGGAGGATCTCATGGTCATCGAGAGGGAGCCATTCGTCGCAGAGGGGAATTGTCAGACGCATGTTCGACAACATGTTTGCCTGCTTTGGGCATGCCCATTCGACCAATGCTGCCAGGGCATCATCTTCAAGGCCGGAGTGGAGCTCGGTTTTCACCCGCGGTCTGAGGAGCCGCAGCACGAGCTGGAGATCCCAAGATAGCCACGCAGATGCCATCGCCAGGTGATAACTGCATCACACACTGGGGAATATACGATATTAGATGTTGGAGAGCCGCAGATGTTTGCTTCCGTTTGATGTTTTTCTACTCTATATATGAGTCAGTTGAGAGATAAAGATGATTTGTAGAGCGCAAATTGCATGCTGTTTTGTACATACAGGAGCAGAACTAGAGATGTTGCAATGGAAATGCCCTCCAGTTTGCCTATTCAAGACGGATGGTCTTCCTATTGCATTTTGGAATATCATTCAGTAAGACAAGTTTTGTTACTGATGCATGCAAGCATCTGGATAGTGAGCGCTTAAATTGTTGGTTGGCAGCACTCAATTGTTTCTTCCAACTCCATCTTGCTCAATGCGACGTGGGTTCGCCCGTTGTAACCATGACTTGTTGGAAGGTGTAGACCATAGCAAAGATTCAATAAAAGCATCCCTCAAGATATTTTCTGCTCTTCAATTGGATATATCATTGTAGTACCGATCAAGGTCACCCTCTCATCCTTGTTTTCTTACTTTCTTCACTTCACCAGGTATACCGTCTTTTTCAGCAAAGGCAGCTGAGTTGACTGTTTTTTTGTGTGTGTGTACGACTCTGTTACTATTTGTCATCATCTTTACGTTCTTGTCAGACTTTCCAAAAAAAATATGATCACCATTTGGGAAATATCTTCATCAAATCTGTTGTTCCAGGAAAGGAAGATCCAAGAACCTTTTTGATTTATGTGAAGCAGAGCTGCACGACACTTATGATAAATAAATTGTTTTCAGCACCTCAATTATTTCTTAAGGGCTCGTTGATTGTACCGACGACCTGTTAGAAGGTTGCAGATGCTGCAGCAGAGATTGAACAAAACATCATTCAAGATATTTTCTGCTTCAGCCTACATTTTTCTAAGCTCTTCAGTTGGATATGGATATGATTGTATTCATCATGGTCACCTCTCATCCTTCTTTTCTTGCTTTCTTCACCAGGGACATGATGTCATATTTTTTGTCTTACTCAACAAAGCCAACGAGCTGAGTGTCTTTTTTATGCTCTTTGACTATTGTCACCATCCTTGCATTCCTGTTATAGTTTCTAAAAAACAGAACACCATTTGTGAAATATCTTCATCAAATCTGCTGGCATCTCTTGTTGGGGAACGTCGCATGGGAAACAAAAATTTTCCTACGCGCACGAAGACCTATCATGGTGATGTCCATCTACGAGAGGGGATGAGTGATCTACGTACCCTTGTAGATCGTACAGCAGAAGCGATTAGGGATCGCGGTTGATGTGGTGGAACGTCCTCACGTCCCTCGATCCGCCCCGCGAACAATCCCGCGATCAGTCCCACGATCTAGTACCGAACGGACGGCACCTCCGCGTTCAGCACACGTACAGCTCGACGATGATCTCGGCCTTCTTGATCCAGCAAGAGAGACGGAGAGGTAGAAGAGTTCTCCGGCAGCGTGACGGCGCTCCGGAGGTTGGTGATGATCTTGTCTCAGCAGGGCTCCGCCCGAGCTCCGCAGAAACACGATCTAGAGGGAAAACTATGGAGGTATGTGGTCGGGCAGCCGTGAGAAAGTCGTCTCAAATCTGCCCTAAAAGCCCCATATATATAGGAGGAGGGAGGGGGACCTTGCCTTGGGGTCCAAGGGAACCCCAAGGGGTCGGCCGAGCCAGGGGGGAGGACTCTCCCCCCCAAACCGAGTCCTACTTGGTTTGGTGGGAGGGAGTCCTTCCCCTTTCCCACCTCTCCCTTTTTTTTCCTTTCCTTTGATATTTTCTCTTCCTTGGCGCATAGGATTTGGTGGGCTGTCCCACCAGCCCACTAAGGGCTGGTGTGACCCCCCCAAATACCTATGGGCTTCCCCGGAGTGGGTTGCCCCCCTCCGGTGAACCCCCGGAACCCATTCGTCATTCCCGGTACATTCCCGGTAACTCCGAAAACCTTCCGGTAATCAAATGAGGTCATCCTATATATCAATCTTCGTTTCCGGACCATTCCGGAAACCCTCGTGACGTCCGTGATCTCATCCGGGACTCCGAACAACATTCGGTAACCAACCATATAACTCAAATACGCATAAAACAACGTCGAACCTTAAGTGTGCAGACCCTGCGGGTTCGAGAACTATGTAGACATGACCCGAGAGAATCCTCGGTCAATATCCAATAGCGGGACCTGGATGCCCATATTGGATCCTACATATTCTACGAAGATCTTTATCGTTTGAACCTCAGTGCCAAGGATTCGTATAATCCCGTATGTCATTCCCTTTGTCCTTCGGTATGCTACTTGCCCGAGATTCGATCGTCAGTATCCGCATACCTATTTCAATCTCGTTTACCGGCAAGTCTCTTTACTCGTTCCGTAATACAAGATCCCGCAACTTACACTAAGTTACATTGCTTGCAAGGCTTGTGTGTGATGTTGTATTACCGAGTGGGCCCCGAGATACCTCTCCGTCACACGGAGTGACAAATCCCAGTCTTGATCCATACTAACTCAACTAACACCTTCGGAGATACCTGTAGAGCATCTTTATAGTCACCCAGTTACGTTGCGACGTTTGATACACACAAAGCATTCCTCCGGTGTCAGTGAGTTATATGATCTCATGGTCATAGGAATAAATACTTGACACGCAGAAAACAGTAGCAACAAAATGACACGATCAACATGCTATGTCTATTAGTTTGGGTCTAGTCCATCACGTGATTCTCCCAATGACGTGATCCAGTTATCAAGCAACAACACCTTGTTCATAATCAGAAGACACTGACTATCATCGATCAACTGGCTAGCCAACTAGAGGCATGCTAGGGACGGTGTTTTGTCTATGTATCCACACATGTAAATGAGTCTTCATTCAATACAATTATAGCATGGATAATAAACTATTATCTTGATACAGGAATTATAATAATAACTATACATTTATTATTGCCTCTAGGGCATAATTCCAACAGTCTCCCACTTGCACTAGAGTCAATAATCTAGCCCTCACATCACCATGTGAATTACATTGTAATAAATCTAACACCCATACAGTTCTGGTGTCGATCATGTTTTGGCCGTGGAAGAGGTTTAGTCAGCGGGTCTGCTACATTCAGATCCGTGTGCACTTTGCATATATTTACGTCCTCCTCCTCGACGTAGTCGCGGATGAGGTTGAAGCGTCGTTTGATGTGTCTGGTCTTCTTGTGAAACCTTGGTTCCTTTGCCAGGGCAATGGCACCAGTGTTGTCACAGAACAAGGTTATTGGATCCAGTGCACTTGGCACCACTCCAAGATCCGTCATGAACTGCTTCATCCAGACACCCTCCTTAGTCGCCTCCGAGGCAGCCATGTACTCCGCTTCACATGTAGAATCTGCTACGACGCTCTGCTTGGAACTGCACCAGCTTACTGCACCCCCATTAAGTATAAATACGTATCCGGTTTGCGACTTGGAGTCGTCCGGATCTGTGTCAAAGCTTGCATCGACGTAACCTTTTACGGCGAGCTCTTCGTCACCTCCATACACGAGAAACATCTCCTTAGTCCTTTTCAGGTACTTCAGGATATTCTTGACCGCCGTCCAGTGATCCACTCCTGGATTACTCTGGAACCTACCTGCCATACTTATGGCCAGGCTAACATCCGGTCTAGTGCACAACATTGCATACATGATAGAGCCTATGGCTGAAGCATAGGGGACGGAGCGCATATGCTCTCTTTCTTCATCAGTTGCTGGGCACTGAGTCTTACTCAATCTCGTACCTTGTAACACTGGCAAGAACCCTTTCTTGGACTGTTCCATTTTGAACCTCTTCAAAACTTTATCAAGGTATGTGTTTTGTGAAAGTCCTATCAGGCGTTTTGATCTATCCCTATAGATCTTAATGCCTAGAATGTAAGCAGCTTCTCCTAGGTCCTTCATAGAGAAACTTTTATTCAAGTAACCTTTTATGCTCTCCAAAAGCTCTACGTTGTTTCCAATCAGTAATATGTCATCCACATATAATATTAGAAACGCCACAGAGCTCCCACTCACTTTCTTGTAAATACAAGATTCTCCAACCACTTGTATAAACCCAAATGCTTTGATCACCTCATCAAAGCGTTTGTTCCAACTCCGAGATGCTTGCACCAGTCCATAAATGGATCGCTGGAGCTTCCACACTTTGTCAGCATTTTTAGGATCGACAAAACCTTCGGGTTGCATCATATACAACTCTTCCTTAAGGAAACCGTTAAGGAACGCCGTTTTGACATCCATCTGCCAGATTTCATAATCGAAAAATGCAGCTATTGCTAACATGATTCTGACGGACTTAAGCATCGCTACGGGAGAGAAAGTCTCATCGTAGTCAATTCCTGGAACTTGTGAAAAACCCTTTGCCACAAGTCGAGCTTTATAAACGGTCACATTACCGTCAGCGTCCGTCTTCTTCTTAAAGATCCATTTGTTCTGAATAGCCTTGCGGCCCTCAGGCAGTATCTCCAAAGTCCACACTTTGTTCTCATACATGGATCCTATCTCGGATTTCATGGCTTCTAGCCATTTGTTGGAATCTGGGCCCACCATTGCTTCTTCATAATTTGCAGGTTCATTGTTGTCTAACAACATGATTGTCAAGACGGGATTACCGTACCACTCTGGAGCAGCGCGTGATCTCGTCGACCTGCGTGGTTCAACAGAAACTTGAACTGGAGTTTCATGATCATCATCATTAACTTCCTCCTCAACCGGCGTCGCAATCACAGGGGTTTCCCCTTGTCCTGCGCCACCATCCAGAGGGATGAGAGGTTCGACAACCTCGTCAAGTTCTATCTTCCTCCCACTCAATTCCCTCGAGAGAAACTCCTTCTCGAGAAAAGTTCCGTTCTTAGCAACAAACACTTTGCCCTCGGATTTGAGATAGAAGGTGTACCCAACTGTCTCTTTTGGGTAGCCTATGAAGACGCATTTTTCCGCTTTGGGTTCCAGCTTTTCAGGCTGAAGCTTTTTGACATAAGCATCACATCCCCAAACTTTAAGAAACGACAACTTTGGTCTTTTGCCATACCACAGTTCGTATGGTGTCGTCTCAACGGATTTTGATGGTGCCCTATTGAATGCAGCTGTTTCTAATGCATAACCCCAAAATGATAATGGCAAATCAGTAAGAGACATCATAGATCGCACCATCTCTAACAAAGTACGATTACGACGTTCGGATACACCATTACGCTGTGGTGTTCCAGGCGGTGTTAACTGCGAAACAATTCCACATTGTCTTAAGTGAGTACCAAACTCGAAACTCAGATACTCACCCCCACGATCAGACCATAGGAACTTGATCTTCTTGTTACGATGATTTTCCACTTCACTCTGAAATTGCTTGAACTTTTCAAATGTTTCAGACTTGTGCTTCATCAAGTAGACATAACCATATCTACTTAGATCGTCAGTGAAGGTGAGAAAATAACGATATCCGCCGCGTGCCTCCACGCTCATTGGACCACACACATCGGTATGTATGATTTCCAACAAGTCACTTGCACGCTCCATTGTTCCGGAGAACGGAGTCTTAGTCATCTTGCCCATGAGGCATGGTTCGCACGTGTCAAGTGAATCAAAGTCAAGTGACTCCAAAAGTCCATCAGCACGGAGCTTCTTCATGCGCTTTACACCAATATGACCCAAGCGGCAGTGCCACAAAAATATGGCGCTATCATTGTTTACTCTAACTCTTTTGGTCTCAATGTTATGTATATGCGTATCTCTATCAAGATTCAATATGAACAATCCTCTCACATTCGGTGCATGACCATAAAAGATGTTACTCATAGAAATAGAACAACCATTATTCTCAGACTTAAAAGAGTAACCGTCTCGCAATAAACAAGATCCAGATATAATGTTCATGCTCAACGCAGGCACTAAATAACAATGATTTAAGTTCATCACTAATCCCGATGGTAGTTGAAGTGACACGGTGCCGACGGCGATTGCATCAACCTTGGAACCGTTTCCTACGCGCATCGTCACTTCGTCTTTCGCCAGCCTCCGTCTATTCCGCAGTTCCTGTTTCGAGTTGCAAATGTGAGCAACAGAACCGGTATCGAATACCCAGGCACTACTACGAGAGCCGGTTAAGTACACATCAATAACATGTATATCAAATATACCTGATTTTTCTTTGCCCGCCTTCTTATCTGCCAGATACTTGGGGCAATTGCGCTTCCAGTGACCCATACCCTTGCAATAGAAGCACTCTGTTTCAGGCTTAGGTCCAGCCTTGGGTTTCTTCGGCGGATTGGCAACAGGCTTGCCGCTCTTCTTCGAATTGCCCTTCTTGCCTTTGCCGTTTCTCTTGAAACTAGTGGTCTTGCTCACCATCAACACTTGATGCTCTTTTCGGAGTTCAGACTCTGCGACTTTCAGCATCGCAAACAACTCGCCGGGAGACTTGTTCATCCCTTGCATGTTGTAGTTCAACACAAAGCCTTTATAGCTTGGCGGCAGTGATTGCAGGATTCTGTCAGTGATAGCTTCTTGCGGGAGTTCAATCCCTAGTTCAGCTAGACGGTTTGAGTACCCAGACATCTTGAGCACATGTTCACTGACAGATGAGCTTTCCTCCATCTTGCAAGCATAGAATTTATCGGAGGTCTCATACCTCTCGATCCGGGCGTTCTTCTGAAAGATAAACTTCAACTCCTGGAACATCTCAAATGCTCCATGACGCTCAAAGCGACGTTGAAGTCCCGGCTCTAAGCCATACAAGACTGCACATTGAACTATTGAGTAGTCCTCCTTACGCGCTAACCAAGCGTTCTTAACATCCTGATCAGCCGTAGCGGGTGGTTCATCTCCTAGCGCAGCATTAAGGACATAATCCTTCTTTCCAGCTTGTAAGATTAGCCTAAGATTACGAGCCCAGTCTACAAAGTTGCTTCCATCATCTTTCAACTTAGCTTTCTCTAGGAACGTATTAAAATTGAGGATGACACTTGCGTGAGCCATGATCTACAACACAAATATATTCAAAGTGGACTTAGACTATGTTCAAGATAATTAGAGTTCAACTTAATCAAATTATATGCTAAACTCCCACTCAAAAAGTACATCTCTCTAGTCATTTGAGTGGTTCATGATACACTTACACTATCCCAAGTCCGATCATCACGTGAGTCGAGAGTAGTTTCAGTGGTAAGCATCCCTATGCTAATCATATCAACTATATGATTCATGATCGACCTTTCGGTCTCATGTGTTCCGAGGCCATGTCTGCACATGCTAGGCTCGTCAAGCTTAACCCGAGTGTTCCGCGTGCGCAACTGTTTTGCACCCGTTGTATGTGAACGTTGAGTCTATCACACCCGATCATCACGTGGTGTCTCGAAACGACGAACTGTAGCAACGGTGCACAGTCGGGGAGAACACAATTTCGTCTTGAAATTTTAGTGAGAGATCACCTCATAATGCTACCGTCGTTCTAAGCAAAATAAGGTGCATAAAAGGATTAACATCACATGCAATTCATAAGTGACATGATATGGCCAATATCACGTGCTTCTTGATCTCCATCACCAAAGCACCGGCACGATCTTCTTGTCACCGGCGCCACACCATGATCTCCATCATCATGATCTCCATCAACGTGTCGCCATCGGGGTTGTCGTGCTACTTATGCTATCACTACTAAAGCTACATCCTAGCAAAATAGTAAACGCATCTGCAAGCACATATGTTAGTATAAAGACAACCCTATGGCTCCTGCCGGTTGCCGTACCATCGACGTGCAAGTCGATATTTCTATTACAACATGATCATCTCATACATCCAATATATCACATCACATCATTGGCCATATCACATCACAATCATACCCTGCAAAAACAAGTTAGACGTCCTCTAATTTTGTTGTTGCATGTCTTACGTGGTGACCAAGGGTATCTAGTAGGATCGCATCTTACTTACGCAAACACCACAACGGAGATATATGAGTTGCTATTTAACCTCATCCAAGGACCTCCTTGGTCAAATCCGATTCAACTAAAGTTGGAGAAACCGTCACTTGCCAGTCATCTTTGAGCAAAGGGGGTTACTCGTAACGATGAAACCAGTCTCTCGTAAGCGTACGAGTAATGTCGGTCCAAGCCGCTTCAATCCAACAATACCGCGGAATCAAGAAAAGACTAAGGAAGGCAGCAAAACGCACATCACCGCCCACAAAACCTTTTGTGTTCTACTCGAGAAGACATCTACGCAAGAACCTAGCTCATGATGCCACTGTTGGGGAACGTCGCATGGGAAACAAAAATTTTCCTACGCGCACGAAGACCTATCATGGTGATGTCCATCTACGAGAGGGGATGAGTGATCTACGTACCCTTGTAGATCGTACAGCAGAAGCGATTAGGGATCGCGGTTGATGTGGTGGAACGTCCTCACGTCCCTCGATCCGCCCCGCGAACAATCCCGCGATCAGTCCCACGATCTAGTACCGAACGGACGGCACCTCCGCGTTCAGCACACGTACAGCTCGACGATGATCTCGGCCTTCTTGATCCAGCAAGAGAGACGGAGAGGTAGAAGAGTTCTCCGGCAGCGTGACGGCGCTCCGGAGGTTGGTGATGATCTTGTCTCAGCAGGGCTCCGCCCGAGCTCCGCAGAAACACGATCTAGAGGGAAAACTATGGAGGTATGTGGTCGGGCAGCCGTGAGAAAGTCGTCTCAAATCTAACCTAAAAGCCCCATATATATAGGAGGAGGGAGGGGGACCTTGCCTTGGGGTCCAAGGGAACCCCAAGGGGTCGGCCGAGCCAGGGGGGAGGACTCTCCCCCCCCCAAACCGAGTCCTACTTGGTTTGGTGGGAGGGAGTCCTTCCCCTTTCCCACCTCTCCCTTTTTTTTTCCTTTCCTTTGATATTTTCTCTTCCTTGGCGCATAGGATTTGGTGGGCTGTCCCACCAGCCCACTAAGGGCTGGTGTGACCCCCCCAAATACCTATGGGCTTCCCCGGAGTGGGTTGCCCCCCTCCGGTGAACCCCCGGAACCCATTCGTCATTCCCGGTACATTCCCGGTAACTCCGAAAACCTTCCGGTAATCAAATGAGGTCATCCTATATATCAATCTTCGTTTCCGGACCATTCCGGAAACCCTCGTGACGTCCGTGATCTCATCCGGGACTCCGAACAACATTCGGTAACCAACCATATAACTCAAATACGCATAAAACAACGTCGAACCTTAAGTGTGCAGACCCTGCGGGTTCGAGAACTATGTAGACATGACCCGAGAGAATCCTCGGTCAATATCCAATAGCGGGACCTGGATGCCCATATTGGATCCTACATATTCTACGAAGATCTTTATCGTTTGAACCTCAGTGCCAAGGATTCGTATAATCCCGTATGTCATTCCCTTTGTCCTTCGGTATGCTACTTGCCCGAGATTCGATCGTCAGTATCCGCATACCTATTTCAATCTCGTTTACCGGCAAGTCTCTTTACTCGTTCCGTAATACAAGATCCCGCAACTTACACTAAGTTACATTGCTTGCAAGGCTTGTGTGTGATGTTGTATTACCGAGTGGGCCCCGAGATACCTCTCCGTCACACGGAGTGACAAATCCCAGTCTTGATCCATACTAACTCAACTAACACCTTCGGAGATACCTGTAGAGCATCTTTATAGTCACCCAGTTACGTTGCGACGTTTGATACACACAAAGCATTCCTCCGGTGTCAGTGAGTTATATGATCTCATGGTCATAGGAATAAATACTTGACACGCAGAAAACAGTAGCAACAAAATGACACGATCAACATGCTACGTCTATTAGTTTGGGTCTAGTCCATCACGTGATTCTCCCAATGACGTGATCCAGTTATCAAGCAACAACACCTTGTTTATAATCAGAAGACACTGACTATCATTGACCAACTGGCTAGCCAACTAGAGGCATGCTAGGGACGGTGTTTTGTCTATGTATCCACACATGTAAATGAGTCTTCATTCAATACAATTATAGCATGGATAATAAACTATTATCTTGATACAGGAATTATAATAATAACTATATTTATTATTGCCTCTAGGGCATAATTCCAACAGTCTCCCACTTGCACTAGAGTCAATAATCCAGCCCTCACATCACCATGTGAATTACATTGTAATAAATCTAACACCCATACAGTTCTGGTGTCGATCATGTTTTGGCCGTGGAAGAGGTTTAGTCAGCGGGTCTGCTACATTCAGATCCGTGTGCACTTTGCATATGTTTACGTCCTCTTCCTCGACGTAGTCGCGGATGAGGTTGAAGCGTCGTTTGATGTGTCTGGTCTTCTTGTGAAACCGTGGTTCCTTTGCTAAGGCAATGGCACCAGTGTTGTCACAGAACAAGGTTATTGGATTCAGTGCGCTTGGCACCACTCCAAGATCCGTCATGAACTGCTTCATCCAGACACCCTCCTTAGCCGCCTCCGAGGCAGCCATGTACTCCGCTTCACATGTAGAATCTGCTACGACGCTTTGCTTGGAACTGCACCAGCTTACTGCACCCCCATTAAGAATAAATACGTATCCGGTTTGCGACTTAGAGTCGTCCGGATCTGTGTCAAAGCTTGCATCGACGTAACCTTTTACGGCGAGCTCTTCGTCACCTCCATACACGAGAAACATCTCCTTAGTCCTTTTCAGGTACTTCAGGATATTCTTGACCGCTGTCCAGTGATCCACTCCTGGATTACTCTGGAACCTACCTGCCATACTTATGGCCAGGCTAACATCCGGTCTAGTGCACAGCATCGCATACATGATAGAACCTATGGCTGAAGCATAGGGGACGGAGCGCATATGCTCTCTATCTTCATCAGTTGCTGGGCACTGAGTCTTACTCAATCTCGTACCTTGTAAAACTGGCAAGAACCCTTTCTTGGACTGTTCCATTTTGAACCTCTTCAAAACTTTATCAAGGTATGTGCTTTGTGAAAGTCCTATGAGGCGTTTTGATCTATCCCTATAGATCTTAATGCCTAGAATGTAAGCAGCTTCTCCTAGGTCCTTCATAGAGAAACTTTTATTCAAGTAACCTTTTATGCTCTCCAAAAACTCTACGTTGTTTCCAATCAGTAATATGTCATCCACATATAATATTAGAAACGCCACAGAGCTCCCACTCACTTTCTTGTAAATACAAGATTCTCCAACCACTTGTATAAACCCAAATGCCTTGATCACCTCATCAAAGCGTTTGTTCCAACTCCGAGATGCTTGCACCAGTCCATAAATGGATCGCTGGAGCTTGCACACCTTGTTAGCATTCTTAGGATCAACAAAACCTTCGGGTTGCATCATATACAACTCTTCCTTAAGGAAACCGTTAAGGAACGCCGTTTTGACATCCATCTGCCAGATTTCATAATCGAAAAATGCAGCTATTGCTAACATGATTCTGACGGACTTAAGCATCGCTACGGGTGAGAAAGTCTCATCGTAGTCAATTCCTGGAACTTGTGAAAAACCCTTTGCCACAAGTCGAGCTTTATAAACGGTCACATTACCGTCAGCGTCCGTCTTCTTCTTAAAGATCCATTTGTTCTGAATAGCCTTGCGGCCCTCAGGTAGTATCTCCAAAGTCCACACTTTGTTCTCATACATGGATCCTATCTCGGATTTCATGGCTTCTAGCCATTTGTTGGAATCTGGGCCCACCATTGCTTTTTCATAATTTGCAGGTTCATTGTTGTCTAACACATGATTGATAAGACGGGATTACCGTACCACTCTGGAGCAGCGCGTGATCTCGTCGACCTGCGTGGTTCAACAGAAACTTGAACTGGAGTTTCATGATCATCATCATTAACTTCCTCCTCAACCGGCGTCGCAACGACAGGGGTTTCCCCTTGCCCTGCGCCACCATCCAGAGGGATGAGAGGTTCGATAACCTCGTCAAGTTCTATCTTCCTCCCACTCAATTCTCTCGAGAGAAACTCCTTCTCGAGAAAAGCTCCGTTTTTAGCAACAAACACTTTGCCCTCGGATTTGAGATAGAAGGTGTACCCAACTGTCTCTTTTGGGTAACCTATGAAGACGCACTTTTCCGCTTTGGGTTCTAGCTTTTCAGGCTGAAGCTTTTTGACATAAGCATCACATCCCCAAACTTTAAGAAACGACAACTTTGGCCTTTTGCCATACCACAGTTCGTATGGTGTCGTCTCAACGGATTTTGATGGTGCCCTATTTAAAGTGAATGCAGCTGTTTCTAATGCATAACCCCAAAATGGTAACGACAAATCAGTAAGAGACATCATAGATCGCACCATCTCTAAAAAAGTACGATTACGACGTTCGGACACACCATTACGCTGTGGTGTTCCAGGCAGTGTTAACTGCAAAACAATTCCACATTGTCTCAAGTGAGCACCAAACTCGAAACTCAGATATTCACCCCCACGATCAGACCGTAGGAACTTGATCTTCTTGTTACGATGATTTTCCACTTCACTCTGAAATTGCTTGAACTTTTCAAATGTTTCAGACTTGTGCTTCATCAAGTAGACATAACCATATCTACTTAAATCGTCAGTGAAGGTGAGAAAATAACGATATCCGCCGCGTGCCTCTATGCTCATTGGACCACATACATCGGTATGTATGATTTCCAACAAGTCACTTGCACGCTCCATTGTTCCGGAGAACGGAGTCTTAGTCATCTTGCCCATGAGGCATGGTTCGCACGTGTCAAGTGAATCAAAGTCAAGTGACTCCAAAAGTCCATCAGCATGGAGTTTCTTCATGCGCTTTACACCAATATGACCCAAGCGGCAGTGCCACAAAAATATGGCGCTATCATTGTTTGCTCTAACTCTTTTGGTCTCAATGTTATGTATATGCGTATCGCTATCAAGATTCAACATGAACAATCCTCTCACATTCGGTGCATGACGATAAAAGATATTACTCATAGAAATAGAACAACCATTATTCTCAGAATTAAAAGAGTAACCGTCTCGCAATAAACAAGATCCAAAGATAATGTTCATGCTCAACGCAGGCACTAAATAACAACGATTTAAGTTCATCACTAATCCCGATGGTAGCTGAAGTGACACTGTGCCGACGGCGATTGCATCAACCTTGGAACCATTTCCTACGCGCATCGTCACTTCGTCTTTCGCCAGCCTTCGTTTATTCCGCAGTTCCTGCTTCGAGTTGCAAATGTGAGCAACAGAACCGGTATCGAATACCCAGGCACTACTACGAGAGCCGGTTAAGTACACATCAATAACATGTATATCAAATATACCTGATTTTTCTTTGCCCGCCTTCTTATCTGCCAGATACTTGGGGCAATTGCGCTTCCCGTGACCCATACCCTTGCAATAGAAGCACTATGTTTCAGGCATAGGTCCAGCCTTGGGTTTCTTCGGCGGATTGGCAACAGGCTTGCCGCTCTTCTTTGAATTGCCCTTCTTGCCTTTGCCGTTTCTCTTGAAACTAGTGGTCTTGCTCACCATCAACACTTGATGCTCTTTACGGAGTTCAGACTCTGCGACTTTCAGCATCGCAAACAACTCGCCGGGAGACTTGTTCATCCCTTGCATGTTGTAGTTCAACACAAAGCCTTTATAGCTTGGCGGCAGTGATTGAAGGATTCTGTCAGTGATAGCTTCTTGCGGGAGTTCAATCCCCAGCTCAGCTAGACGGTTTGAGTACCCAGACATTTTGAGCACATGTTCACTGACAGACGAGTTTTCCTCCATCTTGCAAGCATAGAATTTATCGGAGGTCTCATACCTCTCGATCCGGGCGTTCTTCTGAAAGATAAACTCCAACTCCTGGAACATCTCAAATGCTTCATGACGCTCAAAGCGACGTTGAAGTCCCGGTTCTAAGCCATACAAGACCGCACATTGAACTATTGAGTAGTCCTCCTTACGTGCTAACCAAGTGTTCTTAACATCCTGATCAGCCGTAGCGGGTGGTTCATCTCCTAGCGCAGCATTAAGGACATAATCCTTCTTCCCAGCTTGTAAGATTAGCTTAAGATTACGAGCCCAGTCTACAAAGTTGCTTCCATCATCTTTCAACTTAGCTTTCTCTAGGAACGTATTAAAATTCAGGATGACTGTCGCGTGAGCCATGATCTACAACACAAATATATTCAAAGTGGACTTAGACTATGTTCAAGATAATTAGAGTTCAACTTAATCAAATTATATGCTAAACTCCCACTCAAAAAGTACATCTCTCTAGTCATTTGAGTGGTTCATGATCCACTTACACTATCCCAAGTCCGATCATCACGTGAGTTGAGTATAGTTTCAGTGGTAAGCATCCCTATGCTAATCATATCAACTATATGATTCATGATCGACCTTTCGGTCTCATGTGTTCCGAGGCCATGTCTGCACATGCTAGGCTCGTCAAGCTTAACCCGAGTGTTCCGTGTGCGCAACTGTTTTGCACCCGTTGTATGTGAACGTTGAGTCTATCACACCCGATCATCACGTGGTGTCTCGAAACGACGAACTGTAGCAACGGTGCACAGTCGGGGAGAACACATTTTCGTCTTGAAATTTTAGTGAGAGATCACCTCATAATGCTACCGTCGTTCTAAGCAAAATAAGGTGCATAAAAGGATTAACATCACATGCAATTCATAAGTGACATGATATGGCCATCATCCCGTGCTTCTTGATCTCCATCACCAAAGCACCGGCACGATCTTCTTGTCACCGGCGCCACACCATGATCATCCATCAACGTGTTGCCATCGGGGTTGTCGTGCTACTTATGCTATTACTACTAAAGCTACATCCTAGCAAAATAGTAAACGCATCTGCAAGCTCAAACGTTAGTATAAAGACAACCCTATGGCTCCTGCCGGTTGCCGTACCATCGACGTGCAAGTCGATATTTCTATTACAACATGATCATCTCATACATCCAATATATCACATCACATCGTTGGCCATATCACCTCACAATCATACCCTGCAAAAACAAGTTAGACGTCCTCTAATTTTGTTGTTGCATGTTTTACGTGGTGACCAAGGGTATCTAGTAGGATCGCATCTTACTTACGCAAACACCACAACGGAGATATATGAGTTGCTATTTAACCTCATCCAAGGACCTCCTCGGTCAAATCCGATTCAACTAAAGTTGGAGAAACCGACACTTGCCAGTCATCTTTGATCAAAGGGGGTTACTCGTAACGATGAAACCAGTCTCTCGTAAGCGTACGAGTAATGTCGGTCCAAGCCGCTTCAATCCAACAATACCGCGGAATCAAGAAAAGACTAAGGAGGGCAGCAAAACGCACATCACCGCCCACAAAAACTTTTGTGTTCTACTCGAGAAGACATCTACGCATGAACCTAGCTCATGATGCCACTGTTGGGGAACGTCGCATGGGAAACAAAAAATTTCCTACGCGCACGAAGACCTATCATGGTGATGTCCATCTACGAGAGGGGATGAGTGATCTACGTACCCTTGTAGACCGTACAGCAGAAGCGTTAGAGAACGCGGTTGATGTAGTGGAATGTCCTCACGTCCCTCGATCCGCCCCGCGAACAATCCCGCGATCAGTCCCACGATCTAGTACCGAACGGACGGCACCTCCGCGTTCAGCACACGTACAGCTCGACGATGATCTCGGCCTTCTTGATCCAGCAAGAGAGACGGAGAGGTAGAAGAGTTCTCCGGCAGCGTGACGGCGCTCCGAAGGTTGGTGATGACCTTGTCTCAGCAGGGCTCCGCCCGAGCTCCGCAGAAACGCGATCTAGAGGAAAAACCGTGGAGGTATGTGGTCGGGCTGCCGTGGAAAAGTCGTCTCAAATCAGCCCTAAAACCTCCGTATATATAGATGGGAGGGAGGGGGCCTTGCCTTGGGGCTCAAGGAGCCCCAAGGGGGTCGGCCGAGTCCAAGGGGGAGGACTCTCCCCCCCGAAACCGAGTTGGACTAGGTTTGGTGGGAGGGAGTCCCCATCCCTTCCCACCTCCTCCTTTTTTTTCCTTTTCCTCTTGATTTTTCTTCTCTTGGCGCATAGAGCACTTGTGGGCCGTCCCACCAGCCCACTAAGGGCTGGTGTGTCTCCCCCAAGGCCTATGGGCTTCCCCGGGGTGGGTTGCCCCACCGGTGAACTCCCGGAACCCATTCGTCATTCTCGGTACATTCCCGGTAACTCCGAAAACCTTCCGGTAATCAAATGAGGTCATCCTATATATCAATCTTCGTTTCCGGACCATTCCGGAAACCCTCGTGACGTCCGTGATCTCATCCGGGACTCTGAACAACATTCGGTAACCAACCATATAACTCAAATACGCATAAAACAACGTCGAACCTTAAGTGTGCAGACCGTGCGGGTTCGAGAACTATGTAGACATGACCCGAGAGACTCCTCGGTCAATATCCAATAGCGGGACCTGGATGCCCATATTGGATCCTACATATTCTACGAAGATCTTATCGTTTGAACCTCAGTGCCAAGGATTCGTATAATCCCGTATATCATTCCCTTTGTCCTTCGGTATGTTACTTGCCCGAGATTCGATCGTCAGTATCCGCATACCTATTTCAATCTCGTTTACCGACAAGTCTCTTTACTCGTTCCGTAATACAAGATCCCGCAACTTACACTAAGTTACATTGCTTGCAAGGCTTGTGTGTGATGTTGTATTACCGAGTGGGCCCCGAGATACCTCTCCGTCACACGGAGTGACAAATCTCAGTCTTGATCCATACTAACTCAACTAACACCTTCGGAGATACCTGTAGAGCATCTTTATAGTCACCCAGTTACGTTGTGACGTTTGATACACACAAAGCATTCCTCCGGTGTCAGTGAGTTATATGATCTCATGGTCATAGGAATAAATACTTGACACGCAGAAAACAGTAGCAACAAAATGACACGATCAACATGCTACGTCTATTAGTTTGGGTCTAGTCCATCATGTGATTCTCCCAATGACGTGATCCAGTTATCAAGCAACAACACCTTGTTCATAATCAGAAGACACTGACTATCATTGACCAACTGGCTAGCCAACTAGAGGCATGCTAGGGACGGTGTTTTGTCTATGTATCCACACATGTAAATGAGTCTTCATTCAATACAATTATAGCATGGATAATAAACTATTATCTTGATACAGGAATTATAATAATAACTATATTTATTATTGCCTCTAGGGCATAATTCCAACACGCTCCGTGCGCTCTCTCTCCCTCTGCCTCTCGCGCCGCCACCGCTCCAGTGCGCCGCCCCCGACGCGCCACCATGCCGCCGTGCCGCCGTTCTGCGTCGGGCTACCGCGGCGTCCGCCAGCGCCCCAACGGCGGGTTCTACGCCAAGATACGCTCTGGCGATCTCCGGCTTAGCCTCGGAACCTACGACACGGCGCACGAGGCCACCCGCGCGTTCGACGCAGCGGCGTGGCGCCTAGGCATGCCGCGCCTCCAAATGAACTTCCCGGACGTCCACACGCTCCAGCAGGCGTTAGACCTCGCCCCGCCGCCTCGTCTAAACTCTGCACAAGACCGTGCGGAGCACACTGCGCTGCAGCGCCGCCTCCTCGTCGCCCAGGAGGACGAGCAGGTCATGGCGGAGTGGCGCCGGCGCCACCCGGAGGACGTCGCCTACGAGCAGGAATATTGGGAAAGGCACCGCGAGGAGGACACGCGCCGGCACCGCGAGGAGCGGTTGGACATGCGTCGTCGGAAGGCATTGGCGTGTGCGCAGGCCGACCTCGTCAATGCAGGCGGGAGGTCCTTCTTCACTGAAGAAGATGAGCGTTGGTTTGACATCTGGCTGTCAGCCTCTGACGACACCAACGACGATGATGATGGTGCAGATGACTGGAGCGACTGGGATTAGTTTTTTTGTTTTCGAACTATCTAGCACCGAACTATCTATCTATGTTTTCGAACTACCTATCTAGTTGCAATCTATGTAAAATAACTTTGTATCCTTTTTATTTAATGCAATCTACTTATTAAAAAATGTTGTGCACGCGCTGCATTTTTGGGCACTGCTGGAGCGGCGCGCGCGCGCTGCATTATAGCGCGGCTGTTGGAGCCAGCGCCTATCCCCGTGCTAAACCAGCCGAAGCGCGCGCGGCAAATGCCTTTTTTGGGCGCGGCGCGTAGCGCGGCTGTTGGAGATGCTCTAAGGCCCAACTCCAGCTTCCGATCGACTTAGACCCAATTATAGTTTAAAAAATGAACCGGAAATCGAACCAAAAAGGTTGTCGGTTCAGGTTTTTACCGGTCGGACCGTCGGTTCATCGGTTCGATTGTTAATTTTAAGCAAAAAAATTATAAATATTGAGTAATATATGTGCTAATATAGTATGAAATAATGGTCAAGTAAAATTATTTTCATGTAATGGACAACAAAATAGCATAACCGAGTTGGTTATAGGTTGTTGCCACACCTCGTGTATTGCTCACAGGACCTGGAATCGAATCACACTTCTCCCATTTCTATAAAATATTTTCCCGGTTTAATGAACCGGTTTTTCACTTGTTTTATAGAAAACCGACCGGTTTTCTTTGATCCGATTACATAACGGTCTTATTAACTTAAAAATCCAAAGAGGCTACCGGTTTTGATTTTTTTCCAGTCCGATCGGCGGTCAGGTCCGGTTTTTTAAACTAGGGACTCGGTTCCAACATGTAGGATTTTTTTAGAAATACTACTAGGCCTATATACAAAATTTGGGACCCCTTAAAATTGTGGGCCCTGTACGGGCAGCATATTTGGGACAACTATGTGCCCGGCCCTGGTAGAGCATCAATTTGCTCCAACAACTGCCATATATTAGGCACGACAATTGCATACATATTGAACATTTTTATACGGAATCATCTCAAATGATTTCAACACAAATAAATTACAAACATTACAAGCATAAATTGCCACCACACATCGCATAAATTGTTCATCAATCCGCAATATTACGTAAGTTATTTATCACACATCACACAAATTGTTCATTACACAAATCATTCATCGCACAAGAAGATGAACTAAGGATGTTATTTTCCGTCCCAGTTCCACCGCTCCTCCATGACATCTTTTTTAACATCGACGTTCATATCGGTATCTCGAATGTCATGATACGCCTCAAGAAAGCATCGGATTCACTCCTCCCTTCTATGCGGATGTATGAGTTTACCCATGAGTTCATAGAAGGTGTAATAAAAAAATCATGCTCATTCTTAATGATCATGTTTGGATGATCACGCATGCCGTGATGATATACCAAAAGATCTCTTGATGCCAAAACCTAGTTGGTCCTCACACAAAAGTAAATTGAGCCACAGAATCCTAAAAGCTCTCTCCACATCTTTCCTAGCGGAAATTTGAAAGTAGAGTTATTTCATGCTTTGGGGACTTGAAACTAACTTCATAAAAATAGAGCACTTTGGATAGATCACAACAAACCTAGCCAACTCGGGTGGTTTAGCTGTGTCAGCACGGTAGCCCACGTGCTTGGCCCGTCATGTGGATCAATGGGTCGTCTTTGGCACGTGGGTCTGGCCTGGGCTGCCTAGTGTGACACGTGTACCAGCCCAGCATGACACGCTAATGCTACATTATTTTTTGGAGCAAAACCTATTGGTAGTCGACTACTGTGCTATGTACCACGGAGTCAGGGTCTCAAGGAGGACGATTTCACTGTTTTGACCCTTTTTACATAGTTTAGCCCGATCTAGCCTCGTTTGTGAAAAAAAATTGGATCTGACCTTTTTTCCTACCGTCGGCTGACGTGGCGGTAGGCATACACATCATACCACGAGAGACAGTGGCGGTAGGGTCGTTTGACTCCACTGACCCGAAGGAACCATCCCCATTTACCAAACCCCTACCGCCACTCATTGTGCTGGTAGGGTGTGTATGCCTACCGCCACAGCCGGTGGCGGTAGGAAAAGGGTCAGATTCGAAAAAAGTTCACAAACAGGGTCAGATCGGGATAAAGTTAGCAAAAGGGTAAAAACCGTGAATTTGTCCTCTGAGGGATAGCTGGATGTGCATGCATGCGGCCCTTCATGGTTGGATGTGCCTGCTGGCATGCACGAGGCGACGACCGCCGCACGGCGTCGTGCGTGTGCGCGCTATCACGGGTGGACGTGCCTACTCGGGCCAGCTGTGCCAACGTACCAAACAGACTGTCCTGCCAGCCTATGTAACTAGAGGTCGTTCCTCGGCCAAGGAGGCCAACACGCGTGCCAACCCGGCATGGCCCGAGTACTCAGTGTGACTGACTGAGTCATGTCGTTCCTGCACGTTTAACCCAGGCGGGGCCGGGCTAACCCATTTGGTCATGTTTGGATCATAGACGCAAGGTAGTAGCCCATGTTATATGTGTGGTCATTTTTTTGAAACTTTGCGGGTGATGATTCTCGATTAGCTAACTTAGCAAAGACAGGTGACTGCAACAGCACATTGATGTCATTGCAAGAATCGGGCATCCCAAAGTATGCATGCCAAATCCATGTCTCTTGGTTGACCACGGCCTCAAGAACGATTGTGATGTCCTTCTTGTGTCCTTTGAACTATTCATGCTATGGTGCAGGCAATTCTTCAACATATAATGTATGCGATGAATGAAGCTAAGCATAACAGGAAATTCACAAGGTGGGTTCATCTCCAAAAGTCTCGTCGTGTTCCGAGAATTGGGTTCTTTGAGATACTCTAGTCCAAACACCTTAGCCATATCCTTTGCAAATCACTTGACATAAAAATTTGAAGTGCTCTCTCCATTGCCATGTTATCATTGATGAAATTAGCCACAACACCATATGTCATCATGCGCAATGCGGCAGTCACCTTCTGTATGGTGTTATGCCCAATTTTCTAGTGCAATTTCCCCTCTGCTCAAAGGTCTGATTATGTTGCTTCAAACAGATAGCAATGTGAAGGAACAAATCCAAAGACATCCTAAATCCGCGGCGAAAGTATCACTTTGGATATGTTGGAGATGAATCGAAGTAGATGTGCATCAATTTAGCGTGCACCTCTTGCATGTCCCTCGAATCGCCTCTCGTTTGTAAACGGAACAACCATGTTTTTGACTTCTTGTTTTTGTGCATCATCAAGATCGAAGTAGTATCCCCCTCTTAGGTCATGTCATATTCCTCTTCGGACAAGGAATCATCACAAGCAGAACACGAATTAATGAACTCATCTAAAGTGCAATAGTTGTAATTACCATCTACTAATTTGTCCATAACAAAAAAGAAAGAAAGCAAAAGAATTACCTTGTGCACAAAATTTCAAACACCTTTTGTTTTAAAGGAGGATTACCTCTGGCCTCTGGATCAAATGATGCACACAACCATTTACAAAATAGTAAAATGGATCTACCCACCCCTATCTGTTGTGGAAGGTTGCATGGGAAACAAAAAATTTCCTACGCACACGAAGACCTATCATGGTGATGTTCATCTACGAGAGGAGATTAGATCTACGTACCCTTGTAGATCGCTAAGCGGGAAGCGTTAAGAAACGCGGTTGATGTAGTGGTACAGCTTCGTGATTCAAATCACCGTCGTCCCACGATCCGTTCCGATCTAGCGCCGAACGGACGGCACCTCCGCGTTCAGCACACGTACAGCTCGATGACGATCTCGGCCTTCTTGATCCAGCAAGAGAGATGGATAAGTAGATGAGTTCTCCAGCAGCGTGACGCCTTGCCGGTGTTGGTGATGATCTATTCCTTCAGGGCTCCGCCCGAGCTCCGCAGAAATCTAATCTAGAGGAAGAACTACGAGGTGCAGGTTTGAGTTGCACGTGGCAAAGTTGTGTCTCAAAAAGCCCCAAACCTCTAGTATATATAGCTGGAGGGGAGAGGCATCCTTGGGCAGCCTTGGCGCATTAAGGAAACCCTCCTTGGGTCGGCCAAAGTGGGAGGGAGGGAGGAGTCCTTCTCCAATCCCACTTGGATTAGGACTCCTTCCTTATTTTCCCACCTCTTTTGGATTTTCCACTTTTTCCTCATGGGCTTTCCTTGGATGACTTTGTCAGCCCATTATACCTTATTGTGCATCCAATAAACCCACATGGACCCCTTGGGGCGTGGTGGGCCCACCCAGTGGGCCCCTGGAACCCATTCATCACTCCCGGTACAGTGTCGGTAATGCCCGAAAACTTTCCGGAATCCAAACACCAACTTCCTATATATCAATCTTCGTTTCCGGACCATTCCGGAAACCCTCGTGACGTCTGTGATATCATACGGAACTCCGAACAACCTTTGGTCACCAACACATATAACTCAACTATACTAAAACATCATCCAACCTTAAGTGTGTAGACCCTGCGGGTTCGAGAACTATGCAGACATGACCCGAGACACTTCTCGGTCAATATCCAATAGAGGGACCTGGATGCCCATATTGGATCCTACATATTCTACGAAGATCTTACCGGTTGAACCTCTGTGCCAAGGATTCATATAATCCCGTATAACATTCCCTTTGTCCTTTTGTATGTTACTTGTCCGAGATTGGATCGTCGGTATCCCTATACCTATTTCAATCTCATTACCGTCAAGTCTCTTTACTCGTTCTGTAATACAAGATCCCGTGACTCACACTTGAGTCACATTGCTTGCAAGGCTTGTGTGTGATGTTGTATTACCGAGTGGGCCCCGAGATACCTCTCCATCACACGGAGTGACAAATCTCAGTCTTGATCCATGCTAACTCAATGGACACCTTTGGAGATACCTCTAGAGCACCTTTATAGGCACCCAGTAACATTGTGATGTTTGATACACACAAGGCATTCCTTCGGTGTCAGTGAGTTGCATGATCTCTCGGTCATAGGAATGAATACTTGACACACAAAAAACAATAGCAACAAAATAACACGATCACATGCTACATTTATAATTTGGGTCTTGTCCATCACATGATTCTCCTAATGATGTGATCCCGTTATCAAGTGACTACACTTATCTATGGTGAGGAATCCTTGACCATCTTTGATCAACGAGCTAGTCAACTAGAGGCTTACTAGGGACAGCGTTTTGTCTATGTATCCACACATGTATTTGCGTTTCCAATCAATACAATTATAGCATGGATAATAAATGATTATCATGAACAAAAAAAATATATTAATAACTAATTTATTATTGCCTCTAGGGCATATTTCCAACACTATCCACATCAATTTGACGTTCTCGCTCGTCAGATCACAATAGTGGATGTTTGAGATTGGCCTATCGTGCCACAACCTACCTCTACACAATTAGGGTGTGTTTGCTTGGATGTGTTTGAATCCACAATGATTCGATCAATCTCATCGATGATTACAGGTTGCCATTTATATTGTCTGGAGATACACGACGGTTCGGACAGGCGTTGGTCTCAGCCAAAGACGCGTCCGTGCGGGAGGAAGCCGTACGGCGGTTGGGAAAGGGGAGATTACCCCTAATTACAGTTGTAATTAATCTTAACACTCCCCCTAATCTATGCTTGACCATGTAGAATCATCTCACAATTGTCGGGGTAGCGCTATCATCTCAAAAAGGGTTCTCCTCCAAAAAGTTCTTTGTGAAAACTTGATGAGAACCTGAAACATAAACTCACAAAGATATAACGTAATGTGATGTCATTGAACAAGGATATGTGAAGAAGAGACTCCCTTTGATGCCCGCAAGTCTCTAAGTCATCGCAGACCAATTCATGAACATATTTCTGGAATGTTGAGTTTGGTAGAGACTTAGTAAATAAATCATCAAGGTTGTCACATGATTTGACTTGCAAGATGCTTATTTCCCCGCTTTTCTGAAGATTATGGGGGAAAACACTTAGGAGAAATATGCTTAGTGATATTGCTCTTGATGTACCATGTTTGCATCTGTGCAACACACATCGCATTATTCTCATAGATAATGGTGGGTGATTCTATCGAACCAATTCCACATGACTGCTGAATGTGGTTTATCATTCTGCAAAGCCATACACATTCACATGATGCTTTAAATAATGAAATTATTTCAGAATGATTTGTAGATGTTGCCATGAGAGTATGTTTTGAAGAATTCCATGATATGGCAATACCACCAAGTAGGAACACAAAACCAGTCTGAGATCTTGCCTTATGGGGGTCAGGCAAATAGCTGGCATCTGCATATCCAATCATATGAGAGTCCTGATTTCTCTCGAACTGGAAAAATAGGCCAAGATCCTTTGTGCCTTGGAGATATTGAAAGATATTCTTCAGTCCAGACCAATGATATTTGGTGCGAGTTGAGCTATGTCTAGCAAGTAGATTCACTGCAAATGCAATATCAGGTCTTGTGCAATTTGCAAGATACATAAGCGCTCCAGTGGCACTGAGGTATGGAACTTCAGGTCCCAACACCTCTTCTCCGTCATCCTTTGGCATGAATGGATCTTTCTCTGCGTCTAGAGATCGAACCACCATAGGAGTTTTAGATGGATAGGATTTGTTCATATTGAATTTCTCCAATATTTTCTAGATATAGGCACCTTGGTGTACCAGGATTATTGAGGGAAGGTGCTCAAGTTGAATACCTAAGAAAAATTTGGTTTTACCCAAATTCGTCATCACAAATTCCATCTTTAGGTGATTGCTTGCTTCATCAATGTATGGTGTGTTGCCAATGATGTTGATATCATCAACATACACATAAGTAATGAAAAATTGTGTAGAGGACTTCTTGATGAAGATACATGGGCAATCATCACTATTGGAGTAACCTTTCTGAAGAAGGAATTCAATTAGTCGGTTGTACCACATCCGTCCCGACTGCCTTAAGCCATACAGTGACTTATTCAGCTTTACACAATACATGTTGCGATTTGCACTTTTATTTGAGACGGAGATTCTGTGAGGAACCTTCATATATATGTCTGAATCCAGTGACCCGTAAAGATATGAGGTCACGATGTCCATCAACTGCATGATAGACGATTTTGCACTGCCAAAGATATAATATACCGGAAAGTGGTTCCACTCATTACTGGAGAGTATGTTTCATTGAAATCAATGTCGGGTTTCAACGTGAAACCTTCTGCTACGAGCCTTCCTTTATATCCCGCCTCATTGTTCTCATTTCGTTTCTGAAAAACAACATTTGAATCCAACAGGGAAAACATTGGGAGGTGTAGGTATTGCTTCAGTGAATACCTTTCTTTTGTTAAGCAAGGCAATTTCTATGGATTGCATCCTTCCATTTAGGACAGTCGGAATGAATTTGGCACTCAACGATAGACCTTGGACCATGATCAGTAAGAAGGATATCTGCAATCTATTCAGCAAAATATATGTCAACAGTCGTAGTCTTACGGTCAAATGATTCTCCAGAATCAACATAGTTGATGGAAATTTCCTGCACCCCTAGAGACTCTTCGTGATTTCCCAATATGATTGAGTCTGGGTGTTCTGATGTTCCAGCTAGTTTATGCAAACTGGAGCTGGGTTGTGGAGGTTGCCCCTCCACTAGGTGTATACTACCCATGACGTGTTTGTCAATTTTGATTTGACCTGCATTTACTCACTTCGAGGTTTTTCTCCTTGATTTCCTTTGCTACTTGCTAGAAGCTTGCTCCTGGTCACAGGTCGTACTACTCCCCCTCTTTTTAGGAACAGGGAGTTGAGTGGTTTTTACTGGTACGTCCGCTCTTTTTGGCGCGTTTCTGTCCGGATTTAAGGATTTTGTAACACCTTTTAGATCAGTAAATGAATCTGGTAGATTATTTGCAAGATGTTGCAAATTAATGATCTTCGAAACTTGAAGTTCGGTCTCATGAGTATGTGGATCAGAGGATGAAATGGCATGAGCATTCCAATCAATTTTCGGGAATTCTTTATTGTACTTGAAATCTCCCCCTAATGCCGGAAAATGTTCCTCATTGAATATGCAATCAGCATGACGGTTTGTGAATATATCCCCAGTAAGGGGTTCTAGGTACTTAATAATCGACGATGATTTGTGCCCCAATAGATCCCCAACTTTTTGTGTGGGCCATAGATGTCCGGTGTGGTGGTGAGATCAGGATGTATGAAGCACATCCGAACTTACGCAAATGGGAAATGCTAGGAGGATTTCCACGCACCAATTACGAAAATAGGGTTTCCCCCCGATTTATATATAAAGCCTCGACCAGAGCATACAAGACACCACACGATTCAGCACAACACACGCACACGAGGTTCAAAACACACACAGGCCAGCTGGCAGCCGGCTAGTGGCACAGTAGAACTCAGACTAAAACGTCATGCTGGGGGCACATCACATGTAACCCCAAATAAAGAAAGAAAGTAGCGAAGCTAATCTGGCTCCGGAGGTGGCGGTGGAAGTGTCGTCGGAGGGGATGTCAGGCGAGTGGCGACAACTCTCAATGCAGCAGATGCAATGTCAATGGGGTCCCGGTCATTGCGCCAACTAAGCGGCCGCCAAATCTGGATGAAACCACATAATTTGAAGATTGCATCAGTCGCACGTAAAGGGATAACATGCTCTATCACAAGTTTATTCCTTATATTCCAGAGGGTCCATAGAAGGGCACCGATGATAACCCACAGGGCCAGCCTCACAGCCTCACCGTGAGTCCCTAGGACCTCGGCAAACAGATCAGGGAGGTTGTCGTGGCACCAACTACCACCAACCGCCTCCCGTAGATTGCACCACATGAACCTCGCCGTCGGGCACACGAAGAAAATGTTATTGTAGTCCTCTGGGACCTAGCACAGAGGACACAATCCATCGAAGGGGCCGTGTTGTTTCAACACCTCCGCCCCGGACGGCACCAAGCCGCGCAGCAGTTGCCACAGGAAAATCTTGTTCTTCAATGCACCTTAATTTCCCACAGAATATTCAGTTCAGTCGGTCCTGGGGTCGGTAAAATCGCTTGGTATAGCGATTTGGTTGAGAACCGTCCACTAGGATCCAGGTCCCAATGGATTACATCCTCTTCTATGGACGGAGGGTGTAGAGCCACACACTGAAGAAGCTCATCCCATATGTCCCGCTCAGCGGGAACGAAAGACCTTCTGAAGGCTATACCCATTAGATCAGGTAGCGCGTCCTCCACTGAGATGAGCTGATGGACGCAAATGCAAAAAAGAGGCTGGAATCGAGAAGCAAAGGCCTGCTGACCGCACCATCGGTCAAGCCAGAATAAGGTGGAGTTTCCTCTTCCCATGTCGATGGAACAGCCCAGACGGAGAACTGGCATGAGTTGGACGATGGACTGCCAGAACAGGGAGCCCCCAGTTCTGGTTGCGAAAGCTGATACGTCCCAAACGTCTTTACAATTTTTGCTTCTTCCATGATCTTTTGGGTGACAATGTTATATGTTTTGCTACACTTTTATCATTTTACGCATATTTTGACTAACCTACTAACTCAGTGCACCTAGTGCCAGTTTCTGTCTGCTGATGTCTATTTTGTAGGGGCTTTTACCCAATTTTCCGAAGCTCGAAAAATTACAGAAAAAATATATAAAAAATCAGCGAAATAGAAGCTTTCGGGTCACCGAAAATGGCCAAGAGGGGGGCCAGGGGCGGCCCACGCGACCTGCTGGCGCGGCCAGGCCCTAGGCCGCGCCAGGAGGCCGCCTGGGTGGGCCCCACCTCTTCCGGTGCCCTCCTTTGGCCTATATTTAGAGTCCCAAGAGGAAACCCTTCCACAACTTCCAGAATTGCGAATTTCTCTATCGTTTCGCCACCGCAGCGCTTCCGAGATTGGGAGCGTCAGGAGACCTCTTCCCAGCACCCCGCCGAAGGGAGGATTGACCTCCGGGAGCTTCTCCACCGCCATGGACGCTTCCCGGACGTGCCGTGAGTAGTCCTCCTTGGACCATGGGTCCATGAATAGTATCTATGTGATGTCTTCTCTCCAATCTTGTGCTTCAATGGTTAGTCCTTGTGAGCTGCCGTACATGATCAAGGCATCTATGTAATTCTCTTGCTATTGCTATGCTCGGTTTGTTGGGATCAGATGGATTATGAGATTATGTTTAGATTGTTATGAGTTATAAATTTTATTATCCTTTTATACTATGTTCCTTAGTGATTCATGCATGTTCTCCGTTGCTATTTATTGCTTTGGTCGAGTAGTAGATTGTAACTCCAAGAGGGAGCGTTATGCATGATTGTGGGTTCATGCCCCTCGATGTCTAGCTTGAGTGATAGAAACATGAGACTAGGGGATGTGCTGTTGCCACCGGGGAGAAAACAAAGGTGCTTGTGACCATGGTTGCAAGGATTGTTTACCTTACGCATAGTTCGTTAATGCATTTATCCATTGCTTTGAGTTTACACTTTGGATGGGGCTCGCAACTTAATACCGGAGAGATGTTCTGGATAGATATCTCAAGGTGGATGATTAGTAAGTAGATGCTGATGAATAAACGGTCTACTTGTCTCAGCGTACTTCCCATTACTATTGAACCTCTAACTATCAAGTAGCATAATTAGCATTGTGGTGCGTTCATAATTCTTTCAATTGCCCAACTGTGATTTGTTTACCCAAGCATAGTTGTTTATCGTCTTTTGGGAGAGAGATATCACTAGTGAACATCATGTGACTCTGGTCCATATCATCATCATTGTTTACACCTCCATCATTTACCGCTTTCATTTACTTTTCTGTTGCAATCACTATTACCTTCCCGCTTGTGTTTTGATCCTTTGCAAACTACAAGGCTGGAGAGATTGAGAACCTCTCTGTTCTCGTTGGGAGAAAAGTTATTTGTTGTGTGTGCAGGTCCACGTATTTTGCTAGCGCCAGGGTGGAAGACACCTACTTGTTGATCCTAGGAGTCCTCCTGGTTCGATAAACCTCACAGTTCCCGTGTGAGGGAAAACTTGCTGCTGACTACATCTCAACCTTCCACTTGGGGTAACCAACGAGGTGCGAGAAGTATATACATCATCTCGTCATCAAGCAAAGTTTTCTGGCACCATTGCCAGGGACTCCAGTCTTCAAGATAGGGGAGTTGCACGCTATCCTTTACCTTTGCTTTTTAGTCTTGTTAGTTTGCTTTTTAGTTTTGGCTTTAGAGTCCTATACCAAAAACCACAAAAAACTAGTTGCTTTGTTCTAGCCGCTGCTATGGGTTCCACTGAGAACACCATGTTGGATGACTCCACTAGTCACAACAACCATGACTTTATCTACACTCCTATTGCTGGTCCCGCCACTGGAGCCACGTCCTGTGAGATTAAACCTGCTTTACGGAACCTTGTTATGAAAGATCAATTCTCCGGTGCTGGAGATGCTGCTGCTTTGCACTTGAACAATTTTGTTCAGCTCTGTGATATGCAAAAATATAAAGAAGTAGATGTTGATATTGTTAAACTTAAGCTTTTTCCTTTCTCCTTGAGACGAGGAGCTAAAGTGTGGCTTCAATCTTTGCCTAGGAATAGCATAGATTCTTGGGATAAGTGCAAAGATGCTTTTATTGGGAAGTATTACCCACGTGCTAAGATTATCCAGTTGAGGAGTAACATTATGAATTTTAGGCAATTGGATAATGAACATGTTTCTCAAGCTTGGGAACGTATGAAATCTCTTGTTAAGAATTTCCCTACACATGGTTTGACTACTTGGATGGTTATCCAAACTTTCTATGCAGGATTGAACTTCACCTCGCGGAATGTGTTAGACTCGGCCTCAGGAGGAACCTTTATGTCAACTACACTTGGTGCTGCCACAAAGCTATTGGATGAGATGATGACAAATTATTCTCAATGGCACACCAAGAGAGCTCCAACGGGTAGGAAGGTAAACTCTGTTGAGGAGATCTCCTCCCTTAATGATAAGGTTGACATGACCATGACTCTACTTACTAAGCAAGCTCCTATTGATCCTCATGATGTTCCTTTAAATTCTTTGGTTGCTCAAGAAAGAGAGCAAGTTGATGTTAATTTTATCTCTAGGAACAACTTTAATAACAATGCTTATAGGAGTAATTTTGGTAGCAATCCTAGACCGTTCCCATCCAACAACTATGGGAATAGCGACACCTATAGTAACACTCCTAATGATAGAAGAATGCCTAGTTATGAAAAACTTTTAGAGATAGAGAAGGCTACAAAGAATTATATGCACACCCAATATGAGCAGAACAAGGCCTTCTCTAGACAATTAGATGAGCATTATTGTATCTTGCAAAACATTGGAAGACAACTTGTGAGCCTGAATAGTGAGATTTCCAATCTCCAAACTAGACTCACTACCACGGAGACCCAAGTCTCCAATATGTCGCATACACAGGCCACTTTGATAAATCAAATGGCGGCCAAACCTGAAGTGGTTGTATATCAAGAATAGGAAGAGAGAATTAAGAGCCTTTCTACACAAATTACCATTGCTACTATACAACTTGTTTAGGACCTCAAAACTTTTAGCACCCATCGCACTCCTAGTCCCAATGGACCTATTAATCGTGATGCTAATACCTCAACTATAGGACAAGAAGGTCCTTTGAATTTAGAGACTACCAAAAGAATGAGCTTAGATGACATTACTACCACTTTAATTAATGGTAGTAACCTTGATTTTTACAATTGTAGTCTCTCCGAAGTTATCACCTTTTTGCAAAGAATGGCTAAAGACCCCCACACTAGTACACTCAATATTGCCTTCACCGAGCATATTACCAATGCTCTTATCAAAGCTAGCGAGGAGAAGCTCAAGCTAGAGACTTCTATTCCTAGAAAACTAGCAGATGGTAGGGATCCTATGGTCAAAATAAAATTGAATAATATCTCTTGCTTTGCATTGTGTGATGTTGGAGCTAGTGCTTCCGTTATGCCCAAAAGAATGTATGATATGCTTGATTGGAAACCTTATGATCCATGTTCTTTTGGTGTTCGTCTTGTTGATTCTTCCATAAAGAAACCTCCAGGGAGAATTGATGATGTGCTTATTATTGTCAATGATAATTATGTGCCCGTTGATTTTCTTATTATGGATATTGAATGCGATCCTTCATGTCCAATTATTTTGTGACGTCCTTTTCTCCGCACCGTTGGTGCTATCATTGACATGAAAGAGGGAATTATTAAATTCCAATTTCCTCTTAAAAAGGGAATGGAACACTTCCCTAGAAACAATATTAAGTTACCTTATGAGTCCGTTACTCGGGCAAGTTATTCTTTTGGAGTTGATAACACTTGATCTTCTTGCATTATACCTAGCTCAAAGGCATAAAAGAAAGCACTCATTGGGAGGAAACCTATTTTTTTAACTTTCTGTTTTAGTGGTCTTGATGCTTCTTACTACTATAGCAACATCATTGTATCTTTATTTTTAAGCTTTGTGCCAAGTTATAGCCTCCGATTGCAAGAAATTTCAAAAATTGTGACATGCTGTCTAGAGACAGATTATGTCTGCTTGACGGAAAAATTCACCAACAATCACGAGATCATCTTTTTGATCTGAGTATTTTTGACAGCTTGGTATATATAATTGACTTTCTGGCATCTGTTATGAGGTTTTTGATTTGAGTTGCACAAGTTCCCCGAATAAATTATTTACTACATGTTGTTTTGTTCTTCACAGATTCTGCCATGTTTTGCGTTTCCATTGTTTTGCAAATCCTAAGCTTACTTTTTATTTGCAAAAAGCTTTTGGAATTCATGAGAAGTAGTATATTTCCATGAAAATCTTTATTTTCAGTAGGTAATGAATTCTTTTATTAAGGGTACTAACCACTCTAATTAGCTTATGATGAGTTTTGTATGAAGGGAGTTTTCAAGTATGCAATGGGAGATGATGAAAGAAGATACAAGAGTGTCAAGTGATCAAGCTTGGGGATGCCCCCGTGCACCCCAAGAAATATTCAAGGAGACTCAAGCATCTAAGGTTGGGGATGCCCCCGTGCACCCCAAGAAATATTCAAGGAGACTCAAGCATCTAAGGTTGGGGATGCCCCCGTGCATCCCCTTTCTATCAACAATCATCAGTTCGTCCATCTCCATGCTATATTTTTATCACTTCATATGTTGTGTACTATGCTTCGAGCGTCACGCTATTTACTTTTTAGTTTTTTTAGTTTTGCTTGCTGTTCATAACAAGTCGGAACCTAGCCTATCTTGTTTGGGAGAGAAACACGCTCCATTCCACTCTAGAACACAACATAGGTTTTCATGCTTATCTTTTATGTGTGTTCTCTATCTTTCCATAGCTACTGTCATTCTTAGATCTTAGTTTTCATGCTTATCTTTTTAAGAGCTTTTATTTAGGTTGCTTTTGGAACTCTCTTGAGTTTTCATGCTTATCTTGTTTAGAGAGTTGTCTCGTTGCACTGAGTTGTGTGTCTTGCATGAGTAGGTAATTGAGGTTGCTATTTAAGTATAGTAGTAACTTGCAATAGTTTTGAGGTATTGATTTGAGTAATGTTTGGACTATTGGTGCCAAGATCTTGAGGCTATTAGTGATAGGTGTCGTATTTTGGGAAATCCGTATGTTTTTCAAAAACTAAAAATTACTTGAGAACTCTAGCTACTAAATTGATCGCTAACCTCTGGAGGGGTTGGAATATATAGAGTACCCTCACGTTACCATGAGTCGAGGATGCGCAAGGATAACCAAACTCCCAAACACTCCTCCTCGGGGTACTTGTCTCTTTGTTAATTTCCTAACTAGATAGAGAGTTACCGATAATAAGTGTATGAGTTCTTCGGACTAATGTGAGTATTCGGTTGTTGGCACTTCCACCATCCATATTTTGCTAGCCTCTTCGGTACCATGCATTGCCCTTTCTCACATTGAGAGTTGGTGCAAACTCCGCCGGTGCATCCAAACCCATGACATGATACGCTTTGTCATACATAAGCCTCATTATATCTTTCCTCAAAACAGCCACCATACCTACCTATTAAGGCACTTCCATAGCCTTTCCGAGATACATTGCCATGCAACATCCACCATCTCATGACTTGATCTTCATGTCATACATGCTTTTGCTTGATCGTAGAGTCGCATGATAGTTGGGCCTTGCTCCAATTATTGCTACATGACGCGCTAGTATCATTGCATATCCTGCTACACTGGCACACGCATACATTTGCATACATCATGATAATTTTCACTTGCCTTTATGTTGAGTAGTTACTATAAAGTGTGATGATCTTCTTTTTATGCATGTAAAATTTAGAGTGTTGCCCTTAAGTGAGGAAAAGATCCCAAAGAGGACAAACAAAAGATCCCAAATAGGACAAATGAGAGATAAATAGAAAGAGCCAAAGAGGCCACAAAAAAAAGAGGAAAAGAAGAAAGAAAGAAAGAAAAAGAGAGAAGGGGGCAACACTACTATTCTTTTGAAGATCCACACTTGTACTCCATTGCTATATTGGTACGACATAGAGAGTATCATTCATGCATAACTATGTGGGAACCCTTACACTATAGAACTTGGTTTGCATATTCCAATGATGACCCTCCTCAAATGAGCTCTAGGTCTTCATGAGCAAACAAGTTGGATGTACCCCCAATAGTTCCATTGGAGAGCTTGCCTTAGCTCATATGTGCATCCGTTACATGGCAATCCCTACTCCTCACATCATATCTATCATTTGGCTTTCTCTCGCCTATGGTTGTCCTCAATGATGTGAGCCTTTCACACCTTTTTGTCTCCCTTCCACATCATTATTCCATTTTCCATCCTAAGTGCCAGCATATCTTGCTTACGCTCATCCATTGCATGAGTGCTCAAAGTCGAAAGGGAGAGGATCATTTTGACTTGTGCCTAACTAGTGGTCTGGGGATGAGTTAAAATAAGATTCCGAAGGAGACCAAGTGTGAAATTCTAGTAGATTGAGTTCTCAATTAAAAAAATATTTTATGATCTCAAACCATCTCCCACTTCTTGCACGCAAACACCATTTGGAGACATTCGAGTCACGGACAGCAAGACCTCTTGCACCTTTATGTTCTTACTTTGGTAATCTCAATACTAGATATAAACTCTTGCTTGTTATTGTCTTGACTTGAATTGCATATCTTACTTGCTTTAATTTGAAGTTCTTATATGTGTGTTAGCATGTCACCACAGAAATTATTGTGTTATCATTTATCTACTCGAGGACGAGCAGAAATTAAGCTTGGGGATGTTGATACGTCCCAAACATATCTATAATTTCTGCTTGTTCCATGATCTTTTGGGTGACAATGTTATATGTTTTGCTACACTTTTATCATTTTACACATATTTGGACTAACCTACTAACTCAGTGCACCCAGTGCGAGTTTCTATCTATTGGTGTCTATTTTGCAGGGGCTTTTACCCAATTTTCCGAAGCCCGAAAAATTCCAGAAAAATATATAAAAAATCAACGAAACAGAAGCTTCCAGATCACCAAAGATGGGCCAGAGGGGGTCAGGGGCTGCACAGGTGACCTGCTGGCGCGGACAGGCCCTAGGCCGCGCTAGGAGGCCTCCTGGCTGGGCCCCACCTCCTCCGGTGCCCTCCTTTGGCCTATATTTAGAGCCCGAGAGGAAACCTTTCCACAACTTCCAGAATCGCAAATTTCTCCATCGTTCCACCGCCGCAACGCTTCCAAGATCGGGAGCGTCAGGAGACCTCTTCCCGGCACCCTGTCGGAGGGAGGATTGACCTCCGGGAGCTTCTCCACTGATACGTCTCCATCATATCTATAATTTTTGATTGTTTCATGCCAATATTCTACAACTTTCATATACTTTTGGCAACTTTTTATACTATTTTTGGGACTAACATATTGATCCAGTGCCCAGTGCCAGTTCCTGTTTGTTGCATGTTTTTTGTTTTGCAGAATATCCATACCAAACGAAGTCCAAACGTAACAAAAACTTACGGGCATTTTTTGGAATATTTATGATTTTTGGGAGAAGAATCAACGCGAGGCAATGCACGGAGTGCCCACAAGCCCTGTCGCCGCGGCCAGGGGGTGGGCCCGCGGCAGGCAGGCTTCTGGACACCCCTTAAGGCGGTTGGAGCCCTTCTTTCGCCGCAAGAAAGATAATATCCGGAAGAAAATCGTGTTAAAATTTCAGCCCAATCGGAGTTACGTATCTTCGGGAATTTAAGAAACGGTGAAACGCAGAATCTGGGAGCGCACAAACAGAAGGACAGAGAGAGAGAGAGAGATCCAAATTTTACTTGACAAGAGGTGGGTGATTGGACTACTTGACAAGATTTTTTTTGCCTATTCCAAATTTTACTTGAGAGGTAGCTACGATAGTTACAACAGGTCAAGCACACCCTACACATCCAGTTCTAATAGTATTGCAGCGGAAAGTAAAACATGCAAGTGTAAAGTAGAGGAGTAAGGTAGGGAGATCAAACACATGAGGTTGACACAGTGATTTTTGGCATGGTTTCGATTGGTGGCTCTATCGTATGTCTGTGTTAGTGGAGACTTCAACCCACGAAGGGTAACAACTATGAGAGTCCACACAAGTCTTCACCCACAAGGGGTCCACAAAGAAGAGGCCTTGTCTATTCCACCACGGCTTACATCCACACAGGGCTAGCCTCACTCCCGGTATATCTTCACAAAGTAGGCGATCTCCTTGCCCTTGCAAACATCTTGGTTCAACTCCACAACACAGTAGGAGGCTCCCAAGAGACACCTAACCAATCTAGGAGGCACCACCCTCCAAAAGGTAATAGATGTGGTAGATCAATGAACTCCTTGTTCTTGTGCTTCTAAAGATAGTCTCTACAACGCAAATCACTCTCTCACAGAATATGAATGGGTAGGAGAGGTTGATTTGGTGGAAAGCAGTTTGGGGAGGCAAGAGATCAAGTTTCAAAGGATTGGATTGGAATATCTTGGTCTCAACACATGAGTAGGTTGTTCTCTCTCAGAAAATGGAGATGGAAATGAAATATGTGTTCTGAGTGCTTCTCCCATGAACGAGAGGTGGGTGAAGGGGTATATATAGGCAACAGCCAAAATCCAACCGTTACACACAAAAGTGCAAACTCGGTGACACCGAAGTGGACAACTCGGTGGTACCGACTAGTACTAAAATTGTGAACTTTGAATCTCGGTGAAATCGATATATAGAACTCGGTGGCACCGAAAAGGTGACTAATGGTCAGATGACCAAACTCGGTGGCAGTGATACTCAAACCCGGAAATTCTGATTTTGTGTATCTTGGCAACATAATGTTGGTCACACTGAACTCGGTAGCACCGATGCAGTTTTGGTTGCACCAATTTGGTGGGAATGGCCAGGGTTCTGTATGAGGTTCAAACTCGGTGGGTCTGAAGTGGTGATACGTCTCTGTCGTATCTACAAGTTTTGATTGTTTCATGCCAATATTCTACAACTTTCATATACTTTTGGCAACTTTTTATACTATTTTTGGGACTAACATATTGATCCAGTGCCCAGTGCCAGTTCCTGTTTGTTGCATGTTTTTTGTTTCGCAGAATATCCATACCAAACGAAGTCCAAACGTAATAAAAACTTATGGGGATTTTTTTTGGAATATTTATGATTTTTGGGAAGAAGAATCAACGCGAGGCGATGCACAGAGTGCCCACAAGCCCTGTCGCCGCGGCCAGGGGGTGGGCCCGCGATAGTGGGCCTTGTGGCCACTCCTTAAGGAGGTTGGAGCCCTTCTATCGCCGCGGGAAAGATGATATCCCGAAGAAAATCGTGTTAAAATTTCAGCCCAATCGGAGTTACAGATCTCCGGGAATTTAAGAAACGGTGAAATGCACAATCTGGGAGCGCAGAAACAGAAGGACACAGAGAGAGAGATCTAATCTCGGAGGGGCTCTCGCCCCTCCGCCGCCATGGAGACCATGGACCAGACGGGAAACCCTTCTCTCATCTAGGAAGGAGGTCAAGGAATAAGAAGAAGGAGGGGGGTTCCCTCCCCCTCTCTCCCGGCGGTGCCGGAACGCCGCCCGGGACATCATCGTGTGACTGCGATCTACACCAACACCTCCGTCATCTTCACCAACATCTCCATCATCTTCCCCCATCTATATTCAGCGGTTCACTCTCCCGCAACCCGCTATACCCTCTACTTGAACATGGTGCTTTATGCTACATATTATTATCCAATGATGTGTTGCTATCCTATGATGTCTGAGTAGATTATCGTTGTCCTATCGGTGATTGATGAATTTCTATGATTGGTTTAATTTGCTTGTGGTTATGTTGTTGTCCTTTGGTGCCCATCATATGATCGCGCGTGTGGATCACACCATAGGGTTAGTTGTATGTTGATAGGACTATGTATTGGCAGGCTAGAGTGATAGAAGCTTCAAACCTAGCATAGAAATTGATGCATATGGGATTGAAGGGGGACCAATATATCTTATTGCTATGGTTGGATTTTACCTTAATGAACGTTAGTAGTTGCAGACGCTTGCTAATAGTTCCAATCATAAGTGCATAGAATTCCAAGTAAGGGATGACATGCTAGCAGAGGCCTCTCCCACATGATACTTGCTATCGATCTAGTAACGTAGTCAATTGCTTAGGGACAATTCCGCAACTCCTACCACCACTTTTCCACACTCGTTAGACACTCCTAGTTGTCTCTTTATCTAACCAGCCCCTAGTTTTATTTACGTGTTCTTTACTTTCTTGCAAGCCTATCCTATCACTCCTGCAAAGTACTTCTAGTTTCATACTTGTTTTAGGTAAAGCGAACGTAAAGTGTGCGTAGAGTTGTATCGATGGTCGATAGAACTTGAGGGAATATTTGTCCTACCTTTAGCTCCTCGTTGGGTTCGACACTCTTACTTATCGAGAAAGGCTACAATTGATCCCCTATACTTGTGGGTTATCAAGACCTTTTTCTGGCGCCGTTGCCGGGGAGAGATAGCGTGGGGTGAATATCCTCGTGTGTGCTTGTTTGCTTTATCACTAAGTAGAGTTATTTGCTATTCTAAGCTGGTCTTTATCTTTAGTTATGGATATGGAACACGAAATACCAAAAAAATTAGGTGTACTTGCTACTCATGGAGATGGGGAACCTCCTAAAACCCTCGAGGCTCGTTATGTGGAAAATATTATGCACTTCTTTAATAATCCTGAGAAAGCCCCATTCAATTATATAATGGGATACACGTTGGATCAATGTGAATACTTTAGGGATTATCGCTTGACTCAAAAAGGGAAACTTTTATGGGATCAAATCCATTTGTTGAAATAGTATACTTGGGAACTATGCAAGAGATATGGTGTTACTTGTTGCTCTAGGATGAAGGCTCCACACCTTCCCTTTTCTTCTGGATTTAATGATCATAGAACCTCGGCTTCTTATGCTAATGGTATATATGATTACTATGATGTGGATCAAATAGAAGAGTTTGTTGCTTTTATGGGTGCTTATGAAATTGAGGCTCTGTTTAAAAGGTGTGATGATAATGATGATGCTCCTTACCGATCTGAAAATTTGGCTATGCTTCGTTATTGTTATACTAATTATGAATATAATGCCCATATTGAACGATTTAAGGAGAAATCCTATGCTGCTGAAGAAGAGACTATTATTTTGCAGGAAACTATGGAAGAAGAAAATGCTGAAATTGTGAGCTCATTAGATGAAAAAGATGAAGAGGAGAGCGAAGAACAAAAGGAGGAAGAGCGGACTAGCTACCCGTGTCCACCTTCTAATGAGAGTATCTATTCTACTCATACATTATTTAATTTCCCTTCGTTCTTACCGAAGGATGAATGCTATGATCCGTTCGATTCGTTTGAAATATCCCTTTTTGATGAACTTGATGCATGCTATGCTTCTGGCCATGTTGCCAATATGAATGATGCTTATGAAGATGAGCTAGCTATAGTCCCTTATGTTAGGCATGATGATTTTGATGAATATAATATGCATGTGCTTGCTGCTCCTACTTGCAATTATTATGAGAGAGGAACTACATCTCCACCTCTCTATGTTTCCAATACAATAAAATTGCAAGAAACTGCTTATGCTATGTATTGGCCTTTACTTGATGTGCATGAATTGTTCTTTTATGACATGCCAATGCATAGGAAGAGAGTTAGACTTCGTCATTGCATGATATATGTTACCTTGTGCTCACTACTAAATTTCAAATCATTGCTAATTAAAATTGGCTTTGATATACCTTGGGATTTGGGTGGATCCATTACTTGAGCACTTTATGCCTAGCTTAATGGCTTTAAAGAAAGCGCTGCCTGGGAGACAACCCGAAAGTTTTAGAGAGTCATTTATTTATGTTGAGTGCTTTTATTTAGTTTAAAAACAAAAAAATATAGAGGGGAACTTAAAACTTTTTCAAAAAGAGAAGTGATTGAAAGGTGATGCATTGTGGAAGTGAGGGTCGACCTTGAACACTTGTGTTCATGATCATGGAAACAATGTAGAATTTTTCATGGAAGTTTATCACAAAAATAATTATCCCCTTGTAAAATTCCTTTGTGTTTTTAAAAATAATGTGCCAAGCAAAGCCTTTACGATTAGTTTGGGTGATAGTTGTTTGATCACACTGAGAAAAGACAGAAACTTTCTGCTCACGAAATTAATTTTCATTTTTATTCTGTAAGAGATTTTGAGTTGATTCTTTTTTCTTCTGATTGATATGCAAATTTTACAGAAGTTCGTAATTTTTCAGATTTTTTGAGATATCATAGGTATACGGAGTATATAGATTGCTACAGACTGTTCTGTTTTGACAGATTCTGTTTTCTATGCATTGTTCTCTTATTTTGATGGATCTATGGGTAGTATTGGGGGGTATGAACCATGGTGAAGTTGGATTACAGTAGATATATTCTAATGTGAATATAGAATGAGTTCACAACAGTACTTGAAGTGGTGATTTATTTTATTATACTAACGGATCTCACGAAGTTTTGTTGAGTTTTGTGTGATTGAAGTTTTCAAGTTTTTGGTGAGAGCACGATGGATGAAGGAATAAGGAGAGGCAAGAGCCTAAGCTTGGGGATGCCCGAGGCACCCCAAGGTAATATTCAAGGAAGACTCAGGTGTCTAAGCTTGGGGATGCCCCGGAAGGCATCCCCACTTTCGTCTACAATCTATCGGTAATTTTACTCGGAGCTATATTTTAATTCGTCACATGATATGTGCAAATGCTTGGAGCGTATTTTTTGTTTATTTTTTCTTTTTATTTTATGCACCATGCTGGTATGAGATAGTCCTTGGTTGGATTTATAGAATGCTTCTTGTGCTTCACTTATATCTTTTGAAGTTTGGATTGCCTGTTTCCCTACACATAGAAAACCGCCATTTGTAGAATGCTCTTTTGCTTCACTTATATTTGTTAGAGCGGGGCATATCTTTTGTAGAAAGAATTAAACTCCCATGCTTCACTTATACCTATCTAGGGAGTTAACAGGAGTTGGTCATTCACATGGTTAGTCATCAAATCCTACATAAAACTTGCAGATCACTGAATATGATATGTTTGATTCCTTGCAACAGTTTTGCGACATGAATATGTGATATTAGAGTCATGCTAGTGAGTAATTGTGTATTTTTAGAAATACTTGTGTTAAGGTTTGTGATTCCTGTAGCATGCACGTATGGTGAACCGTTATGTGATGAAGTCGGATCATGATTTATTTATTGATTGTCATCCTTTGTGTGGAGGTCGGGATCGCGCGATGGTTAACTCCTACCAACCTTTCCCCTAGGAGCATGCGTGTAGTACCCTGTTTCGATGACTAATAGACTTTTGCAATAAGTATGTGAGTTCTTTATGACTAATGTTGAGTCCATGGATTATACGCACTCTCACCCTTCCACCAATGCTAGCCTCTCTAGTACCACACAACTTTCGCCGGTGCATTACACCCACCATATAGCCTCCCTCAAAACAGCCACCATACCTACCTATTATGGCATTTTCATAGCCATTCCGAGATATATTGCCATGCAACTACCACCATTCCGTCTCATGACATGTGCCACCACTTCCATATTGCCATTGCATGATCGTAAGATAGCTAGCATGATGTTTCCATGGCTTGTCCGTTTTTTATGTCATTGCTATGCTAGATCATTGTCACGGTACACTACCGAAGGCATTTCATATAGAGTCATCATTTCTCTAAGTATCGAGTTGTAAGTGTGATGATCTATATTAATAGAGCATTGTCCCATGTGAGGAAATAAAAGAGGCCAGCGAAGCCCATTTACAAAAAATAGGCCGAAGATGCCCACCAAAAAAAAAGAGGCCAAAGAGCCCACAAAAAAATGAGAGAAAAGAGAGAAGGGACAATTGCTACTATCCTATTTCCACACTTGTGCTTCAAATAGCACTATGATCTTCATGACAGAGAGTCTCCTATGTTGTCACTTCCATATACTAGTGGGAAATTTTCATTATATAACTTGGCTTGTATATTCCAATGATGGGCTTCCTCAAAATTGCCCTAGGTCTTCGTGAGCAAGCAAGTTGGGTGCACACCCACTAGTTTCTTTTGTGAGCTTTCATACACTTATAAGCTCTAGTGCATCCGTTGCATGGCAATCCCTACTCACTCACATTTATATCTATTGATGGGCATCTCCATAGCCCGTTGATACGCCTAGTTGATGTGAGACTATCTCCTCCTTTTTTGTCTTCTCCACGACCACCATATTCTATTCCACCTATAGTGCTATGTCCATGGCTCACACTCATGTATTGTGTGAAACTTGAAAAGGTTTGAGAACACTAAAGTATGAAACAATTGCTTGGCCAAAACCGGGGTTGTGCATGATTTAAGTACGTTGTGTGGGGAAGATGGAGCATAGTCAGACTATATGATTTTGTAGGGATAACTTTCTTTGGCCATGATATTTTGAGAAGACATGATTACTTTGTTAGTATGCTTGAAATATTATTGTCTTTATGTCAAATGATAGACTATTGCTTAGAATCACTAGTGTTTTAGTATTCATGCCATGATTAGATTATATGATCAAGATTATGCTAGGTAGCATTCCACATAAAAAATTATCTTTTTTATCTTTTACCTACTCGAGGACGAGCAGGAATTAAGCTTGGGGATGCTGATACGTCTCCGTCATATCTATAAGTTTTGATTGTTTCATGCCAATATTCTACAACTTTCATATACTTTTGGCAACTTTTTATACTATTTTTGGGACTAACATATTGATCCAGTGCCCAGTGCTACTTCCTGTTTGTTGCATGTTTTTTGTTTCGCAGAATATCCATACCAAACGAAGTCCAAACATAACAAAAACTTACGAGGATTTTTTTTGGAATATTTATGATTTTTGGGAAGAAGAATCAACGCGAGGCGATGCACGGAGTGCCCACAAGCCCTGTCGCCGCGACCAGGGGGTGGGCCCGTGGCAGGCAGGCTTGTGGCACTCCTTAACGCGGTTGGACCCTTCTTTCGCCGCAAGAAAGATAATATCTGGAAGAAAATCGTGTTAAAATTTCAGCCCAATCGGAGTTACGGATTTCCAGGAATTTAAGAAACGGTGAAACGCATAATCTAGGAGCCCAGAAACAGAAGGACACAAAGAGAGAGATCCAATCTCGGAGGGGCTCTCGCCCCTCCTCCACCATGGAGACCATGGACCAGAGGGGAAACCATTCTCCCATCTAGGGAGGAGGTCAAGGAAGAAGAAGAAGGAGGGGGGCTCTCTCCCCCTCTCTCCCGGCGGCGCCGGAACGCCGCCCGGGACATCATCGTGTGGCGGCGATCTACACCAACACCTCCGTCATCTTCACCAACATCTCCATCATCTTCCCCCATCTATATTCAGCGGTTCACTTTCCCGCAACCCGTTGTACCCTCTACTTGAACATGGTGCTTTATGCTACATATTATTATCCAATGATGTGTTGCTATCCTAGGATGTCTGAGTAGATTATCGTTGTCCTATCGGTGATTGATGAATTGCTATGATTGGTTTAATTTGCTTGTGGTTATGTTGCTGTCCTTTGGTGCCATCATATGATTGCGCGCGTGGATCACACCATAGGGTTAGTTGTATGTTGTTAGGACTATGTATTGGCAGGCTAGAGTGAGAGAAGCTTCAAACCTAGCATAGAAATTGACGCATATGGGATTGAAGGGGGACCAATATATCTTATTGCTATGGTTGGGTTTTACCTTAATGAACGTTAGTAGTTGCAGACGCTTGCTAATAGTTCCAATCATGAGTGCATAGAATTCCAAGTAAGGGATGACATGCTAGCAGAGGCCTCTCCCACATGATACTTGATATCGATCTAGTAACGTAGTCAATTGCTTAGGGACAATTCCGCAACTCCTACCACCACTTTTCCACACTCGTTAGACACTCGTAGTTGTTTCTTTATCTAACCAGCCCCTAGTTTTATTTACTTGTTCTTTACTTTCTTGCAAGCCTATCCTATCACTCCTACAAAGTACTTCTAGTTTCATACTTGTTCTAGGTAAAGCGAACGTAAAGTGTGCGTAGAGTTGTATTGGTGGTCGATAGAACTTGAGGGAATATTTGTCCTACCTTTAGCTCCTCGTTGGGTTCGACACTCTTACTTATCGAGAAAGGCTACAATTGATCCTCTATACTTGTGGGTTATCAAGATCCACCGCCATGGACGCTTCCCGGACGTGCCGTGAGTAGTCCTCCTTGGACCATGGGTCCATGACCAGTAGTTATGTGATGTATTCTCTCCAATCTTGTACTTCAATGGTTAGTCCTTGTGAGATGCCCTACACGATCAAGGCATCTATGTAATTCTCTTGCTATTGCTATGCTCGGTTTGTTGGGATCCGATGGATTATGAGATTATGTTCCGATTGTTATGAGTTATATATTTGATTATCCTTTTATATTATGTTCCTTAGTGATTCATGCATGTTCTCCATTGCTATTTATTGCTTTGGCCGAGTAGTAGATTGTAACTCCAAGAGGGAGCGTTGTGCATGATTGTGGATTCATGCCCCTCAATGTCTAGCTTGAGTGACAGAAACATGAGACTAGGGGATGTGCTGTTGCCACCAGGGAGAAAACAACGGTGCTTGTGACCGCGGTTGCAAGGATTGTTTATCTTACGCATAGTTCGTTAATGCAGTTGTCTGTTGCTTTGAGTTTACACTTTGGGTGGGGCTCGCAACTTAATACCGGAGAGATGTTCTGGATAGATATATCAAGGTGGATGATTATTAAATAGATGATGATGAATAAACGATCTACTTTTCTTGGCGTACTGCCCACTAATATTGAACCTGTATATCAAGTAGCATAATTAGCATTGCGGTGCGTTCATAATTCTGTCAATTGCCCAACTGTGATTTGTTTACCCAAGCATAGTTGTTTATCGTCTTTTGGGAGAGAGACAACACTAGTGAACATCATGTGACTCCGGTCCATATCATCATCTTTGTTTACACCTCCATCATTTACCATTTTCATTTACTTTTCCGTTGCAATCACTATTACCTTCCCGCTTGTGTTTTGATCCTTTGCAAACTACAAGGCCGGAGAGATTGACAACCTCTCTATACTCGTTGGGAGCAAAGTTATTTGTTATGTGTGCAGGTCCACGTCTTCTGCTAACACCAGGGTGGAAGACACCTACTTGTTGATCCTAGGAGTCCTCCTGTTTCGATAAACCTTACAGTTCCCGTGTGAGGGAAAACTTGTTGCTGATTACATCTCAACCTTCCACTTGGGGTAACCAACAAGGTGCGAGAAGTATATACATCATCTCGTCATCAAAAGCTAAGGGTTGTCCCCGAAGGTATTTGGCCCGGATAATATCTAGCCAGAGACCACCTTCGACTGCTCCTATTCTCCATAGCCATTTGGAGAGGAGTGCAATATTCATCCTCTTGGATGAGATAATCCCAAGACACCCCTGGTCCTTGGGTTTGCATATCGCCGAGCATTTGACCATGTGATATTTCTATTTATCGCCTTTCCCAGCCCAGAAAAACCGCGATTGGTACTTGACAATCTCATGATGAAGGGATTCATTTAGGCTATAGAACCCCATCAGATACATCAATAAACTCGTCATCGACGAGTTGATAGGCACCACCCGAGCCGCTTTGGATAGCCAACGTCCTTGCCACGGATCCACCCGGTGTTGTACCTTGGACATTGTGGGTCTCAGATCCTTCTCCAGGATGCGAGAGTCGTTGACGGGCAAGCCAAGGTAAATGGTCCGGAAAGTCCCCAGACTACAGTTAAGACTATTTGTAATCCGAAGCTTATCCTTGTCTGAGTAGCCCAGGGCCATGACTTCGCTTTTGGCAAAGTTAATGGTTAGGCCGGATATCTCCTCGAAGCACAGGAGGAGGAACATCAGGTGGGCAATGTCCTGAGACGATCCTTCTACCATCAGGATCATGTCATCGACATATTGGAGATGGGTGATGCCCCCAGCCCCAAGAAGGTGGTGGCACAGGCCCGTGAGGTGGCCGACCCCTTTGGCCTTGTCCAGGATAGCGGCCAAGGCATCAACCACGAGGTTGAATAAGAAGGGGGAGAATGGGTCTCCCTGCCTTACTCCTTGGCCAGTTGGGAAGTAAGGACCAACCTCGTCGCTGAATTATCGGCCGTCTTACCGCTCATCACCATTTGCATAATCCTAGTAATCTAGAAACGGTCGAAACCCTTTTTGGTCATCATTTCCCGCACAAAGGACCAATGAATCGTATCGTAGGCCTTGTGGAAGTCGATCTTTAAGAAGACCGTGCAAAATCGCTTGGCCTTGATTTCATGAATGACTTCGTGAAGGACCAGAATCCCATCCAGGATTAGATGACCTTTGACAAAGGCCTTCTGGTTGGGATGGGTAATCCGTGGCGCTAAAAGGGCCGCCCTACTAGTGTACCCTTTAGCTAAAATCCTGAAGATTACATTGATGACAGTTATTGGCCGAAACTGCCTAATATCCGAGGCCCCGGGCACCTTCGGGGTGAGGAAGATTATCCCGAAATTCAGCCGCGAGAGGTTGGAAACACCCTGTTCAAACTCGTGAAAGAGCGCCACAATCTCTCCCTTGATGGAATGCCAGAATGTCTGGGAAAACCTGACCGACAGGCCTTCTCGTCCCGGAGCCGAGTATGGATTCATCCCTTTGATGATCGTGGGCACCTCTTCCTCCTCGAAAGGAGTGAGGAGGGCCCTATTCTCAACGGCCGTGACCCGTTGGCCCCTATCCAAAATGGAGTAAGCCAGTGCAATGCCCGACCTCGTTCGGGCCGCAAAGAGCTCCTTATAAAAGCCGTCCATGTGCATCCGAATCTCTCCGGGCTCTTGCACCAGCTGATCACCATCCCAAAGGAGTGGGATGGTGCATCTCCGTCTGCGGCCATTAGCGATAGCATGGAAGTATGCGGTGTTGGCATCACCAAAGAGCACCCAGCTGCAGGCTCCCCGCTGCCACCAGTAAGCCTCTTCCTTGCGGTAGATCTCTAAAGGAGACCGTAAGAGGTTAAAGTCTCCCCCTATAATCAAGGGGAGGGTGGCGCCTCAATCTTACGGTGCAACTCATCTAAGAAGACCTGAGATCATGTGTCGTTGGATAGACCATACACCACTATGACTTCCCATTTCAAGTTCACATCTCGTTCCCACACTTCCATGCTAACAAAGAACTCTCCCCGGTCCATGGACCCAACATCAAATGTGGTATCCTTCACCCCTAGGAGGATGCCACCCGAGTGGCCAGCTACCCCCGAGGAGGGTAGCCAGTGCCAGGCAAATAAGTGCCTACTAAGGTGCTCTAGTTCGGGTAGCGAAAAATCAGTTCGCATGGTTTCAGAGATGGCAACGATGTCAATGGCTTCGTCCAACATGTAGTCGATGAGCTGCCTGCGGCGGCCATCATTCCCAAAGCCGTGGAGGTTCCAAAATAGTGCCCGCACCTATCCATCTAGGGGGTCCACCCTGGATCCTGGAGCAGCAAAGGCGCTGTTGGTGCGGTGGAGCAGCAAAGTGCGGGCACGATTGCGGCCGCGGATCTCCGTCGGGGCCAGAGGGCCAACCTCCCCACACGCCAGAGGCCGTGAGGTATTCGTACCCTCAGCTGTAGCCCAAGCCCGTGCTGCCAACAGGCATTCATCAAGGATTTGCTTTGCCTGAATGGCAGCGAGCTGCTCAATCGCGGGACCTTTTTCCCCACGAAACACTATGGCAGCATCGTATGCAATTTTAGCCAGCCGACCAAGGGGTACACTCACAAGCACGGAAAAGGATAACGAAACATCACCAATAGAAGTTGCAATGGAAGGGTCGAGGGACGGACCTAGGTCCAGGTCACGTAACGCCGCCCGACGCTCGGCCTTCTCGATGGCGTTGGGCGACGCCCCCACCACGCTCGAAGAATCGATGAGCGCACTCTTCCATGCCACCGTCGTAGGAGAAGAGGCCAACTAGGGCCTGCCTTTGGGACGGGGTGGGTGAGGCGGCGGGTCTAGGGGCCTGTCAAACAGCCGGGTGGAGGGGTGCATCGTCGCATCAGGGGACGAAGGCGAACCATCGGGCCCATCACGTGTTGGCAGCAGTGACAGAGTGGGGTTGGGCTCATCTGAACGCCCCACCGATGAACCCACCCGGGGCGAAGAGGGTGGGAAGACCTCCAACCCCACACTATTGGCATCGCTCGCCCCAAGTGAGCGAGGTGAGGCCGGCATCACGGAGCCACAAGAGTCCGGCGGGTCCTCCCCTGGTCGTGGGAGAGGTGTGTGCTGAGCCTCACCCACCAGCGTACCAGCGTCCAGGGATGTAGTGGATTTGTCCGGACCGGCGGCCTGAGATGGCTGCGATAGTGGGCCCGACGCATCATCCGCGACATCATCGTCGCTGCCAGCCGAGGGGGACGCGGATGGACGGCAACGGGAGGGTCACGACCAGTGCCCACACCACCCTCATCCTTGGGCCCAGGGTGGCCCGCGTCGGGCGGCAAGCCTCCGTCACCCAGCGTCTCCGCGTCCTCGACGGAGATACGGACGTTGTAGCCCGCGCGGTTGAAGAAGATTTGCATGATAGTCTGGAGCTTGGACGAGTCATGGGTCGGGAGTTTGACACGTACTGTTGTCTTGAACAGGGACGCCTCGTCCACCTCCAGAATCTTTCCAAGGAGCTGCGACATCTTGCGAATCACCTTGATTTGCTTGGCAATCGGGGGAACGCCCCTAATCTGAACCCACACAGGCTCAAGCACGGCCGCAACAAGAGGATCAACCTCCGGAACAGAGATATTGACGGTGAGCTTGTTTAGAGTCAAGGTGAGTTCACCGATGGGGGTTCCAAAGCGCAGGCTAGCTGGATCAGGGAAGAGTGGTGTGAACTCATGATCCGAGATCTTCGTGACCCCCCAATTCCAGTTCATCTTGAAGAGGTGCTGCAGCTCTGCCGTTATGATGGCAGGAGATGCAGTCCTCCCACCCAGGACCGAGATGAGGGCAGAGAGCGCCGATGAAGCAGGAGCCTCAGGAACCTCTAGCTGGTAGTATCTGAAATCATCGAGTGCGTGACTCTACAACATCATCTCATTGTCTAGGCCACCCTCTGGGCACAACAGAGCAGGGTGCTCTGTGCGCTTGCATTTGTGGCAGGACGGGGGTTTCTTGCATACGGCTTGGTAATGGCCCTCCTCCCCGCAGTTGAAGCACGACACAGCCACAACGCGAGCGGCAACCGCGATCGGAGCGTCCACCGTATATGGGGCCAAAGGGTGGGACACCTAAGACGCCTTCTCGGCATCGCCATTGGAGGGATGACCGCCCTTCTTTTTCTTCTTCTTGGCAAAAGTGACTTTGCCAGCCTTGCCCGCCTTGCCACCGATACCAGACGGTGGGAATTGGGCCTGGCGCTTGGGCGGGTTGTAGTGGCAAGGCGGGGATCGCTCCGAGCGACCTGAGCGCACTTGAGAGCGGGACCAACAACCACGTGGGGAGGACCGCTCCTCCCGGTCCCTCCAGTGGTCGGGGGAGCGAGCGGAGGACGGGAATCCCTCTAGGATGAGGGTTCCGCGTCGGCCACGTCCTTGCCTTTTCCTTTGAGGAGCGAGCCACGCAGCTCGGACTCCCGTCGGCTGGCCGAGGGGGAGATGCACCACGACGCGGCCTCCAGGTCAATCCTCGCTCATCGGGTCCCGGCGCTTCGGGCGAGGAGCGTCACCATCGACCTCGCGTGTCATGTGTGGACGTGGCGAGGAGGAGCGAGTAGGGGTGACGGCGCGGGGAGGGGACGAGAGTGGCGGCGGAAGGGCGGGCCATAGCGGATCATGCACCCAGCTAGGGTTATGCCCGTAGGTGGGCCGGGCAACACCGCAGACCCAGTAGACCTGGGAGGAGCGAGGCCCACCCTAGTGACGTGCACCACCCCCCTCGTGGGCCCAGTGACCCTCGCCCCTTGACGTTTGCGGCCCAAGGCCCAAACATCGGCCTAGACCATCGCGCACCTCGGTGGGATGGTTGGGCAGGGTTTCTACCTGGCCACCACCACCCGGGCGACGCGGCAACGTCACCACCGTCGGCAACGACGGCCGGAATGCGCGGAAGGAGGCCATGAGGGCACCCGCCGAGGGGCCAGCAGCGGCGGAGGGGGGGGGCATCACAAGCAGCCCATAGGGCACGACTTCCAGCATCGCAGGATCCCATAGATCATCGCGCCCCTCCAGCCGACGCCCCAAGAACAGCACGCCCATAGACGCCCCAGGACCAGGGCCGGCATCTACGACCACCACAAGAGGGAGTAGCACTGGGCCGACGGAGAGATGGAGGAGGGGGAGGGGGAGGGGCCGAGTGGGAGCGTACCAGGGTAGCAGGAAGATCCGTCAAAGGAGATGGCATCGCCCCGGCGAGATCCGTGGCCACAGCCTTCGCGAGCCGATCCCCGAACCGCGGGCGCCCACCCATCGACACCAAGAGCGCCATCGCACGGTCCTCCTCCGCCGCCCAGTCGGCCCACAGGTCCCGGGGCGAGGCGCCGCCCACAGCTTGAGCGGCGTTGACGATAACGTTGCTAGTGACCCAATGCCTAGCGCCAGTGACCCAACGTCGCCAGTGACCCAATGCGAGTGACCCAATGACCCAACGTTGCCACTTATCTACCAATTTACATTATTTTTGAGCACTAACCTATTGACCCAATGCCTAGTGCTAGTTTCTCTTTTCTACATGTTTTTCCATTTTTCAAGTTCCAGTACCAAACGAAGACCAATGGACCTAAAGCTTTTTATGAATTTTTGTTGGACCAAAAAACACCGTGGAGCATCGAAAGAAGGTCGGGAGCCAGACGAGGCTCTCACAAGCCATCTGGCCGTGGCCTGGGGGCCTTGATAGCTTGTGCCCGCCTCGTGGCTCCCCCGACTCCGTTCTCTGGCCTATAAATTCTTATTTACCCTAAAAACATCAAAAGGAGGTCCCTAAACACTTTTTATGCTGCTGCAAGTCTCTGTTCCGACGGGAGGCCGTCTAGAGCTCTGTTCCGGCACTCTGTCGGAGGGGGATCAATCACGGAGGGCTTCTTCAACAACCTTTCTACCCTCATGATGATATGTGAGTATTTCACATAGACCTACGGGTCCATGGCAGTACCTAGATGGCATATATTTTCTCTTCTATCTTCAATACAATGATCACCGCATCTTCGCTTTGATCCATATGATGTAACTCTTTTGTATGGTGCGTTTGTTGGGATCCGATGAATTATGGATTTATGTTCATATTATTCATGATAAATATTTAATTCTTCTCTGATATATAATATTATTCTTATGTGCATGATTACATTAGCTTCATAATACTCTCCGATCTATTGAAATAGTTTGGCCAATTAGATTGATATTTCTTCGGTGAGAGAGGTGCGTTATAGTAGGTTCAACATGGCGAGTTTCTATATTCCAATGACAGAAGGGGACAAGTTGTGTCTTTGTTTTGCTTCTACTAAGGGTAAAATGATGGGGTTTATTCATACTACTTGAGTTTACTTTGTCTACATCATGTCATTTTACTCCAAGCATTACTTCGTTTGTCATGAACTTACTACATAGAGAGGCAAGAATAAAAGCGCTCTTGAAGTGGAGTAATAGTAATAGGTGCAGGCAGGAGTCCTGTTATTTGTTTATGGACGTGATGCCTATATTTACATAATCATTGCCATGAAAATTGCATAACTATCCACTCTTCTATCAATTGCCCAATAGTAATTTGTTTACCCACCGTATGCTTATTTCATGAGAGATGCCACTAGGGAAAGCTATGTCCCCCGGGTCTATCCACAACATATTGCTAAAACCTCCAATACTTTGCTTCCATGTATTTATGTTTATTTTATTTTGCATTTTACAATTATCTACGGACCTCGTTCGCTTGCAAATAATGACACCAGGGGGATTGACAACCCTCTTGCCCGCGCTGGGTGCAAGTTGTTTGTTCTTTTGTATGCAACCACTGAAGATGGTTGTGGATTGATATTCCTATTGGTTTGATAAACCTTGGTTTCAAAACTTAGGGAAATACTTACCCACTTTGTGCGGCGATTACCCGTTCCTCTTCACAGAAAACCCAACGCAGATCACTAGTATCACGCAGGACTTCTGGCGCCGTTGCCGAGGAATATCATCACCAACTTTCAAGTAACTCCACACAAAATTTAATTCACTTGTTCCTCTTTTTCTTTGCTGTTATATTTAGTTTTTCACCTATAAAAAATTGAAATACAAAAATATTTACCTTTGCTTGTTACTAGTCTTCTTGTTTGGAATCATGGCGAGTCCTTCTTTTGTTGGCGTTACTCCCAATAATGATGTTGTCAACTTTAAACAAAGGGGAGGAGAAAGTTTGAAATATGTGTGGTATAGGATTTACTACGCTCAAAATAAAGCAACTAATAATCTATCCACGACCACCTTGCTTTATAATTTTTATGTTGGTATAACCACTTGGTATATGTTCGTCCTAGACACTATCACCCGTGGGAACTTTTTGATGTGTCACACTTTGGATGCCTATAATGCCATTGAAAATCTTCTTGGAACACCGCCCATTATCATTAATGAAACCAATTTAACATTAGAACATGTTATGCAAAGATTCGATGCTATTGAAAGAAAAATGGTTACTCACGGACCCATTAAGAAATTAGATAAAAAATTGCACAATCACGTCACTCAACTTGGATCACGTGTAGGAATGACTTTGAAATCCTTAAAAGAAAAATATATTATCATCGGTGAGAGGGTGGAACATGGTTTGACTATAATTGATAAAATGGAGGAGGTGATTGACAAAGTAGGTTCCGCTTTTAGACCATCCAAAACCAATGCTAGTACTTCTCAAAGTAAAAGTCTTAAATTCATTTACATTCCTAAGAGCATTAGTACACCTCCTACCAAAAGAAATGAAGATCTTAAAATGATCAGTGTTCACCCCAGCTTTGTTAACCTGATAAAAGAACTTATTTTCAATTCTCCTATTGTTGCAGGTTGCACTATTAAGGAGCTAAATGCCAAAGATGACAACACTTGAAACTATGCATTATGCCTAGCTAGGGGCATAAAACAATAGCACTTTGTGACATCCCCGGATTATGCTACAGTGATCATTGTAATTAAGCTACAGTGATGACCATGATCAATGCTTAATCTTTTTGCTAAACAGTGCATCATCAATATGGATTTCATATCTCATTTCAAATTCCCCTATTAAATGCCCTAGGATTTTATTGTGATAAAATAAATACTCAAACGCCATATGAAAAATGTTGCACACTTGTTGAAAATCTTAAAACAAATAATGTTAAGGAAAACAACATCACCTATCCCCTAGTGTGGACCCCACCATTCAAAACAGAAGCTTAAAGCATTTAAAAGTGCTCCTAAATTCAAATGGCAAATTAAAGCAGATTCCAAAAATGCTCAAACTTGATGCGGCCAAGCAGAATATTGCAAGATATTTGTTGGACCTTGTTGCACATTTATGCTAAAGAAAATTAATGCAGAAAGTAAATAAAATAGAAGCTGGAAAAAATAAAAGAAAAAGAAAACGAATTAAAGGGGGAAAAACCCGTGCACTTAAGCCTACATCTATAGTGTCACCGTCGAGCCTTCCCCATGCCCACTTTTCTCACGTGCAGGATCACTGTGAGGCCCCACTCTTTTCCCCTCCGTTCCCTCGACGGATTCGGGCTCGTGGTGCCCGTTCCCACCAGAGTCGAAGCTCGTCACCGCTTGAAATTGTTGCCGGTGAGCCCCCGTTGCTCGTTTGGCCTCGGACTCGTGCCCATCGTCTCCCCCGCGTCGCATAGGACCCCGTAGGTTAGCTAGGTTCACTGTCAGCACGGTGCAACGCCGCCCCCATTAAGGCCCAAGCTCCGGCCGCCGCCCCCTTCGTCGTCGGCATCGTTCTCGACTGCCCTAGCTCGCCCCAATGGCCAAAATAGAACGACGGCTACACCTGCTCTCGAACACACCTAAGAACGCTGGTTTTGGTGGCCCCTACGCGAAACCCGAGCCATGCCGGCAATTCAGGAGATTGCCGGAGCTGCTCTGGCGCTAGATGCCGGCCACCGTTGACATGGGAGGCCCGAGGCCACTCGCAGGCTCACTGAACTATGGGCCCCACGGTCCTGGTTGTCCAGTTGATTTGGTCAACTCGCTGACTCGGCAGCCCTACTCGTTGAAATACTTAAGTTAATTAAAATTGATTAAATAAGACATTGACATGTGGGTCCATACCCCTAAATTAGTTAATTAGATTATACTAAAAACCCTATTTAACCTTGAGCCTATGACAGGTGGGGCCCACTTGTCAACTTTGACCAGTCAGCCCCAAGTTGACTGCTGACATCACCTTGACATCATGCTGACATCATTTTCCTTTTCTATCAAATTTAATAATTACTATAATTTCAGAAAATATTTAGAACTTTGAAAATTAATAGAAAATAAACCGTAAGTCACATGAAAATAACTTATATATAAAAGTTGCTCAGAAAATCCCACAAATCCGAATACGCTATCCGTTCATCTGTCATATGCCTCTAACATGGTTAACATGCAACTTTTCCATCTGTTTCGCGTGTGTGGTAGTAGCCAGAGACCCAGGAAATATCACCAGATATTTTCCCGGTCCGTCTATAATGTTTAATGCCGCGTTAGTGCATGCCTAGCCCTGCATATTGCCATGTCATGCTTAGTGTTGCATCTGTGTTTATATTTATTGTTTCTTCCCACCTCTTCTTACCGGTAGACCCCGAGACTGATGCTGCTGCCTGGTACGACTACCCTCCTGATGACCAACCCTTTACCGCACAACAACAAGGCAAGCAAAACCCCTTGATCATTCCTATAACGCCTTTCTTTATCCCTCATGCTTGCATTAGAATTTTGCTACTGTGGTAGTTAGCTCCTATATCTGATGCATAGCCTGTTTTTGATAAACTTCTACTTTATTCTACTTCACCTTACAACTGTTTAGTATAGGTGAAGCAGTCATCCGCTTTGACCCTTAGTCCAGTTGCCCCTACTTTTCCTCAAGTCTCGATCATCTTATCGACGAGCCATGACCCGTCACAGCACTCACACCCCCTTTGTTGTATGACACTACAGAGCTACTATCAAGTACCGAGAGTGACACCTCGTTACGTACTTCGATGTTAGCAATGTAGTATAGTTGACCGGGAGTGGTTCTCGGAGGGTGATTCCTACTTCACCACCTCCGATAATGACTCTGTCGTACAACCCATCAAGCGTGGTCCACCGAGGGTGATTCCTCCCTGACCACCTTGACGGTACATCATTCAGAACCTATCAAGGGTCATACCTTGGATCGCTCTAATGTTACAACCACACAGTTACTTGACCGTGCTACTGGGAACATGAATGGTGTGTTGCGGGTGGATTCTCGCGTGGATGAGATGATGAGTTAATTAAAATGCTAAGGATTTGGGTATTTGATCTGGGTTGGTCGGTGACCTTTTCGCACTAACCGTCTACGCGGAGAAGTTATGGGTACTCGACATAGTAGTATCAGCCAAAGTTGTTCAGATGTCAGTAATGGAGCAGCGTGCGCCCGAGTGGCCCGGATAAGCATCATTCTTGTATAAGAGGTGCCGGGACTTACATCATCCGCCCTCGCATCATGCAGGAGCACAAAGGGTGATGGGCCCATGACCCGTGCGTAGTTAGGATTTAGACCGACGGGCTGGCCTCTCTGTTGAGCCTAGGTAGGGCTGCGACGTGTTGATGTTCCGAGGCCGGCCATGACCCAGGAAAGTGTGTATGGCCAGAGTTTATCAAGTGTGACGGGAAACTTGGTGCACCCTTGCATGGATGAAAATTAACTATTCGAATAGTCGTGTCCATGGTTACAGGACGATTTGGAGTTGTGCCCTGATCTTATACAACTACAATGGTTACTTAACTAGAATGTTTGCTCCGGGATTGCTTCCTCGCAGGGAGTCGAGGAATAATCTTTGGGCGTGACTTTAATTAATTTTGCTACAACAATATGACTATATATCTGTGTTACTTGGTCTACTCTCGTCTATTGCTGCAAGACCCCTGAAGATGCTAGTCTTCGATAGGACTAGTTCCCTCTCTCTATTTTTGCATTGCTGCAGTCAGTCCACATATAACCCTTCCTTTGATATTGATGCATAACTTAGCATAGTTCTGATGTCAGTCTTGCGAGTACTTTGGATGTGTACTCACCGTTGCTTTGCTCCCCCTTTTTCCCTTGGTACGTTGCTTCGACCAGATGATGGTACCCAGGAGATGGCGTATCTCGCCGACGACGACTGCTACCCCGACAGTGCCTACTACTACGTGGAGGCTGCTAAAGACTGGGAGTAGTTTAGGAGATTCCCAGGTAGGAAGCCTCGACTCGTTCGATCGTTGTATATTTGTGCTAGCCTTCTCTAAGGCATTATCATGTTTCATGTCTGTATTCAGATATTTGTTGCTTCCGCTGACTCGTGTGTTTATTGGGCTTCTATATTCTATCCCTCGAGGCCCCTGGCTTGTAATATGAAGCTTGTATGTTTTATTTGTGTCTAGAGTTGTGTTGGGATATCTTCCCGTGAGTCCTTGAGCTTGGTCATACGCATTTGCGTGTATGATTAGCGTATGATCAAATCGAGGGCGTCACAAGTTGGTATCAGAGCCGGCTACCTGTGGGTAGCCCCTTTTCCAACTCCTTGGCCGAAGTTGAGTCTAGTACTTGAAAAACTTTACTAACATCATTGTGTGGTTTACAGGCCCACATCTCAATTGGGTGGTATTAGTATGTTTTACTCCTCTTCTTTACTATGGGTTCTAATCTCTCTTCTCTTTTGGGTTAAATATTTTACTAACTCTAACATTAGGTTCTCGTAATCACATCGACCTGGAGAGCTGCACTATCTACTGTTGTTCTTCTGATAATAGCTTACACACACTGTCATTTGACATCTTTGAATCTTCCTTTTCAGATGCGTCCCGCAAGGCAGATTGTATGCGTGACTATGGCTGTTGATGCGGCTGGGTCCCCGGCCATTCTGGTCGACCTCTTGACCAAGCTGGGATATCGCTGGTACCTCAAGTACACTGTGTACAAGGACTTCTGCGAGTTCAACCAGTACCAGTACCAGGCTGAGGTTCGCATCTTCGATCAGACGAACATCCCAACCCACGAGCTCCACACCTTCTACGGTGTTGGGTTGTCGATCGATATGGCCATCCATGATGCGGCCTATATCGCTATCACCCGCCTCCGTGGAGCGTACCCTTGCCTGGAGGAGACTGCTTTCAGATACATCCCATATACTCCTGCTCGGGATGAGACAAGATCTGATCTCACTGCCTACACTACTCGCGTTCGGGAGCGCAATGACCGATCCTACATCGTTGTCTGCACCCCCTACATAAGGCGTCGCTACGACCCACCGGTTTTGGTGCAATACATGGAGGCACTGGATCGTGCCTTCTGAGCTCACACTGTGGAGATGTACGCCATGCGTACTTGTCTTTACGACGCGTTGACACAACTACAGCCAGCAGTCAACGCGAAGATCCACCCTTCGTTCATCCTTCACCCGTGTAGGACAGAGCTACCACCAAGTCTTGAGTGGCCTGTTGTTGTAGGTCGTACCCCTGCCCTTGGGCCTCTACTCATCGACTCAATACGATACGAGCACATGAGTCGCCACGGGATGCAGAATCCCGCCCCTAGGTTCTCCTATCTGGGTCACCATCAGCTACCTGAATTTAGCTATTTTCTCCGACGTTGATATAACATTATTGCTATGTCTCGTTGTTGTATCCCTCCACCACATGCCTGCGTGCCGCCTAGTGAGTCCAGGTTATCGCCTAATGCGTCGAGGTTATCGCCAAATTTTGAATTTGTAACCGATGGTTTGCAATCGAACTTATGTATGGGTCTGTATGTCGAACTTGACTACTATGAAGTATCTATCGCATTTCCTTTCGTCATGCTTGATTTCTTCATGAATGACTACTATGCCTTTTCAGTTACTTTAGGCTAAACTACCCCTATTAAATTTTAGCAGGATGGTTAGACTAGCTGGCCGCCTGCATGTCCCCGCGAATGATCCACCACCCCCGGCTCCTAAATATATGGCTCGGATGATCCAACAGTTTGAGCCGAACCGCCAATTTATGCAAGGGCTCATGGACTAGTTCCAAAGACCAAACATGAATCAGCAGCAAGGCGTGACCCTGCAAGACTTCTTTCGCCTCAACCCTGCATTCTACCGCAGCTCAACTCAGCCTCTTGATGCGGATGACTAGCTCTGTGACATTGCTTATGAGCTCGAGTCTGCCAATGTGCCCCCCGCGAGCTATGTCAACTTTGCAGCTTACTTTCTGAAGGGTCCTACTGCTCAATGGTGGGACAGTCACATGCGCTCTCAGCCCTCTGGAACTATCATCACTTGGACGGAGTTCAAGGCTGCCTTCCGCGCTCGCTACCTTCCTTAGGGAATCATGGACCGGAAGAAGCGTGAGTTCCACAACCTTGTCCAGGACAACAAAACTGTGGATGGTTGTCAGCGGGAGTTTCTGGACTTATCCCGCTACGCTGAAGAAGACATTGCAACTGATGCTCACAGACAGGAGAAATTCCGTGATGGCCTCCACCCTGACATCAAACTGGCGCTCCTTGTTCACGACTATGCTAATTTCGCCACCGTCGTGAACAAGGCCATTCAGGTAGAGACTGGTCTGCAGGAATACAAGGAAAGCAGCAAGCGCAACCGTGACATGGGTTCATCTTCGGGCTCATCTGCATAGAAGCGAAAGATCTGGATTCCCCACAACACGTACCATGTACATGCTCCTGCTCCAAGGCCGTCCTATGCTGCACCTCGTCTGCCTCCTCCACCACCTAGGCAGCCGAGGCTCCTAGCCCCACCGCCCAGAGTTCCTCCTTCCCGTCCTTAGGATGGGCTGTGCTTCAAGTGTGGCCATCCTGGTCACCGTGCTAGAGACTGCAGGCAGATTCCAAACCAGCTAGCACTTCCCTCATCTGGCAGTGGCAACAACCAGAACCGCAACAACAATGCGAAGCCTGTTTATGTTCATGGTCAGGCCAACAACATTGATATGGGTCAAGCTCAAGACCAGCCTGCTACCGTGATGGGTACACTTCTCGATAACTCATTACCCGCTTCTGTATTGTTTGATACAAGAGCATCGCATTCCTTCATGTCGGGAAATATTGCATTCATGCATGGCATTAAGTACGAAGAGATGAACATCCCGATAGTGGTAAACACCCCCGCGGGCCAATGTCGACCCTCCATGGTCTGCTCCAATGTCCCCGTTGAAATTGAAGGATTGGAATTCCTTGCAGCTCCCATGTTATTGAATTCTGCCAACATTGACCTCATACTGGGAATGGACTAGTTGAAAGCTCATACTACTTCAATCGTTTGTGCCACCAAAACCGTCCACCTCCTACACCCTTCAAATAAGTTAATAAGCTACCATGCTTATCTCGTTCGAGATGCCGAGGCACGGCTATACGCCTTGAATGCATTAAATGTGTCTCCTCTTGAAGGGATCAAAAACATTCCAATTGTCCGGGAATTCCAAGATGTCTTTATAGAAGAACTTTCGGGGATGCCCCCTGCTCGAGCTGTCGACTTTGTCATCGACTTGGTACCCGACACCACTCATATCGCCAAGCGTCCTTATAAAATGCCACCTCATGAACTTCTTGAGCTTAAGCAAGAAATTGACAATTCGCTTTGTCTGGGTTTCATTCGTCTGAGTTCCTCTGCTTGGGGAGCACCTTCTCTCTTTGTTAAGAAGAAGGATGGGACAAGTCATTTGGTTCAAGACTACCCTCCTATCAATCAGGCCACTATTCAAAACACATATCCTCTTCCTGGGATAAATGATTTGTATGATCAACTTGCTGATCCTCAGTCTTCTCTAAGCTCGACTTGAGTTTGGGATACCACTAGATCCATGTTCGCAGGAAGGTTATCCCAAAGACAACCTTTCTTACTCACTATGGATCATATGAGTACACCGTCACATCCTTCGGCTTAACCAATGCCCCGGCAACCTTCTCTCGATTTATGAATTATATATTCATGGACTACCTCGACAAGTTCGTCATGGTATATGTGAATGATATTCTAGTATATTCAAAGAATAAAGAAGAGCATGACGAACATCTTCGCCTTGTACTGGATAAGCTTCGGGAGCATAAACTTTATGCGAAGTATTCCAAATGTGAGTTCTGGCTAGACGAAGTGACATACCTTGGTCATGTGATCTACAAGGATGGTATTGCGGTCAACCCCGAATGAGTTCAAGCTAATTCTTGACTCGACTCCCCCAAAGAATGTCAAGCAAGTCAGAAGTTTTCTTAGACTCGCCAGCTATTGTCGTTGATTCGTCGAGAACTTCTCCAATATTGCAAAGCCCTTAACCAATCTACTTCACAAAGGTGTTAAGTATGAGTGGACTGATAATTGATAGGAAAGTTTCCATGCACTCAAGGACAAACTAACATCCGCTCCGGTAATTGCTCCTCTAGATACTAAGAAGGATTTCGTCATTTATTGTGACGCTTCTTGTCAAGGAATAGATTGTATGCTTATGCAAGATCGCAAAGTGATTGCTTATGCCTCACGCCAGCTGCGTGCCCATGAAGAGAACTATCCAGTTCATGATCTCAAACTTGCTGCAGTTGTACATTGATATGTCTCCAACGTATCTATAATTTTTGATGGTTTCATGCTATTATCTTGTCAAACTTTGGATGTTTTGCATGCCTTTTATTTATTTTCTGGGACTAACTTATTAACCCAGTACCAAGTGCCAGTTCCTGTTTTTCCATGTTTTTGACCCCTTTCAGAGGAGATTTTGAAACGGATTCCAAACGGAAGAAAATCCCTGAAAAGATTTTTTTTGGAACGGAAGAAGATCAGAGAACTTGGGAGCCAAGCCACAAGAGCCCCAGGGGCCCCACAAGCCCCCACCCCGCGGCCAGGGGCCCCGCCATCCAGGCTTGTGGGCCCTCTGGGGGTCCCCTGACCTAGATCTTGCGCCTATATATTCCAAAATATTCCCAAAAAAATCAAGAGACGATCGCAATTACTTTTCCGCCGCCACAAGCTTCTGTCTCCGCAAGATCCCATCTGGGGCACGTCCTGGTGCCCTACCGGAGGGGGGATTCGGATACAGAGGGCTTCTTCATCAACACCATGACATCTCTGATGATGCGTGAGTAGTTCACCATAGACCTATGGGTCCATAGCTAGTAACTAGATGGATTCTTCTCTCTCTTGGATCTTCAATACAAAGTTCTCCATGATCTTCATGGAGATCTATCCGATGTAATCTACTTTTGCGGTGTGTTTGTCGAGATCTGATGAATTATGGATTTATGATCAGATTATCTATGAATCTTATTTGAGTTTCTTCTGATCTGTCTTATGCATGATTTCATATCCTTGTAATTCTCTTCGAGTTGTGGGTTTTGTCTGGCCAACTAGATCTATGATTCTTGCAATGGGAGAAGTGCTTGGTTTTGGGTTCATACCATGCGATCACGTCACCCAGTGACAGAAGGGGTAGCGAGGCACGTATCGTGTTGTTGTCATCAAGGGTAAAAAGATGGGGTTTTCATCATTGGTTTGATATTATCCCTCTACATCATATCATCTTGCTTAAAGCGTTAGTCTGTTTGTCATGAACTCAATACACTAGATGCATGCTGGATAGTGGTCAATGTGTGGAGTAATAGTAGTAGATGCAGAAAGTATCGGTCTACTTGTCTCGGACGTGATGCCTATATGCTAGATCATTGCCTTAGATATCGTCATGACTTTGCGCGGTTCTATCAATTGCTCGACAGTAATTTGTTCACCCACCGTGATATTTGCTATTATGAGAGAAGCCTCTAGTGAACACTATGGCCCCCAGGGTCTACTCCACACCATATTTTCAGCCTTACACTTTTTACTTTGTTGCACTTTCCGCCAGGGAAGGACTTTTGTTGCCGCATCATACATTCACTGAAAGAGTGGCGACAATACCTTCTTGGTAATCGATGTGACATCTACACCGGTCATCAAAGTCTAAAGTATCTGTACTCTTAGGCGGATCTAAATCTACGTCATCAGAGATGAATGAAGCGCATAGAAGATTTTGACTGTGATATATGGTATACCCCTGGCAAGGATAACGTCATGGGTGATGCCTTGAGTTGCATGTCATACTGCAAGAACCTCCAGGTTCATAAGGTTCATGACCGTCTTTAAGAGGAATTTCGTAAGCTGAACCTCCATATTGTTCCTCTGGGTTATCTTGTTCCCCTCCTAAAGAGTTTCAAAAGATGAACCTCCGTGTTTTTAGTAAGGGTTCCCTCAGTAACCTGGTTGTTGAACCATATCTCGTGAGCACCATCAAAGCTATTCAACTATTTGATCTTGAAGTCAATAAGATTAAGAGCTACCTTGCAAAAGGTAAACCCTCTTGCTTCACTCTTGCTAATGATGGCGCCTTGTACTTCAAGGGTCGTCTTTACGTACCGCATAAGCGAGAAAACCTGAGGATGACCGGAAAGGTGATGAAAGAAGCTCATGATACCCCGCAGTCTATCCATCTGGGTAGTACTAAGATGTACCAAGACATCCGTAAAAAAATTGGTGGCCAAATATGAAACAAGACATTGGATGATATGTTGCAGAATGTGACATTTTCCGGCGAATCAAAGCAGAACACCAAAAGCCTGCTGGAACTCTGCAACCTATCTCTATTCCTGAATGGAAATGGGACCATGTTGAAATGGACTTTTTCACTGGTTTTCCTTGTTCTTAGAAAGGCAATGATGCTATTCTTGTCATCATTGACCGAATGTCCAAGGTTGCACATTTTCTAGACGTCAAAGAAACAATTACTGCTAGTTAGCTAGCAGATCTTTATTTGTCCAGAGTTGTTTCACTTCACGGTATTCCGTTGATAATCATCTCGGACCGTGGCAGCCTGTTCACTTCAAAATTATGGGAAAATTTCACAAGGCTATGGGGAATCATCTGTCCTTTAGCACCGCATTTCACCCTCAATCCAAGGGACAAGCTGAAGGAGTCAACCAAATTCTCGAAGACATGCTTCGAGCTTGTGTCATTTCCTTCGGTAAGAAATGGGAGGAATCTCTCCCGTATGCCAAGTTCTCCTACAACAATAGCTATCAAGCTAGTTTGAAGGTGGCCCCTTTCGAAGTATTGTATGGACGAATGTGTCGAACTCCTCTGAATTTGTCAAAAACTGGGGAACGATCACTCTTCGGTCCAGATATTATCCAACATGCTGAGGATCAAGTCTGCATTATTCATGACAGTCTGAAGGCTGCTCGGTCTCGTCAGAAAAGTCAGTATGACCGACATCGTCAAGATATGGTCTATCAACCTAGCGAAAAGGCTTATATTCGTGTCACACCAATGAGAGGTGCACACCGTTTGGGATCAAGGGCAAGCTAGCTCCTCTCTATATTGGTCCATTCACTTTTCTCGAAAAGCATGGAAGAGTGGCTTATCAATTGGAACTGTTGGCGAACCTTTCTCAGGTTCACGATGTCTTCCATGCGTCTCAGCTCCGCTGCTTCTTCAAGGATCTTGTTCGAGTAGTGGACCATGATATGCTTGACTTGCAACAAGACCTCTCTTGTAAAGAGCATCCAGTCCGCATCCTCGATCAGACTGAACGTCAGACTCGACGCAAGGTCACCAACTTCCTTAAAGTGCAGTGGTCAAATCATTCTGAAGATGAAGCCACTTGGGAAAGCGAGGATCATCTTCGTGATGAATACCCCGAGCTCTTTCCTTCTACCTCTTAATTCTTGGGACGAGAATTCTTGTTAGTGGGGGAGAGTTGTGACATCCCCGAATTATGCTAGAGTGATCATTGTAATTAAGCTACAGTGATGACCATGATCAATGCCTGATATTTTTGCTAAACAGTGCATGATCAATATGGATTTCATATCACATTTCAAATTCCCCTATTAAATGCCCTAAGATTGTATTGTGATAAAATAAATCCTCAAACATCATATGAAAAATGTTGCACACTTGTTGAAAATCTTAAAACAAATAATGTTAAGGAAAACAACATCACCTATCCCCTGGTGTGGACTCCACCATTCAAAACAAAAGCTTAAAGCATTTAAAAGTGCTCCTAAATTCAAATGGCAAATCAAAGAAGATTCCAAAAATGCTCAAACTTGATGCGGCCATGCAGAATATTGCAAGATATTTGTTGGACCTTGTTGCACATTTTTGCTATAGAAAATTAATGCAGAAAGTAAATAAAACAGAAGCTGAAAAAATAACAGAAAAAGAAAATGAAATAAAGGGGGAAACGCTTGTGCACTTAAGCCTACATCTATAGTGCGGCCCAGTCCACTCCCCCGGTCGCCGCTACCTCCCTCCTCCACCTCGCAATGGCGACCGAGCCTCATCCCCGTCGAGCCAGCTCGCCTCCTGCATCGTACAGCGCCCCTGGAGGGGATAAGATCGCCACAGCAGCCCTCGATCGAGCCCTAGCTTATTTCCCCCTCTGACCCGCTCGATTTCTTCCTCCCCACGCTCGGCCGCACCACCCGTCGCCATGGCGCTGCCGTAGCCATAGCCTCCGGCCTCCCCGCGCAGCTCCACCGTGTACACAAGCTATGCCGTGGTCGACCTCATCTATCGCACCGAAGAACGCAAGCCAGGAGCCCCTGCAGCGTCGGATCCCCGTCATCTTCCTCCTCGGGACACCGAAACTCTGCCGTTGGAATTTGTCACCGTCAAGCCTTCCCCGCGCCAACTTTGCTCACCTGCAGGATCACAGTGAGGCTCCTCTCTTTTCCCCTCCATTCACTCGACGGATTCGGGCTCGTGGTGCACGTTCCCACCAGAGCCGAAGCTCGTGCTGCTCGAACTCATCGCCGGAGAGCCCCCGGTGCTCGTTTGGCTTCGGACTCGTGCCCATCGTCTCCCCCATGTCAGGTAGGACCCTGTAGCTTAGCTAGGTTCACCATCGATGCGCCACAACGTCGCCCCCGTCAAGGCCCTGTTGGAAATATGCCCTAGAGGCAATAAAAAATTAGTTATTATTATATTTCTTTATCAATGATAATCGTTTATTGTCCATGCTATAATTGTATTGATTGGAAACACAAATACATGTGTGAATACATAGACAAAACACTGCCCCTAGTAAGCCTCTAGTTGACTAGCTCGTTGATCAAAGATGGTTAAGGTTTCCTAACCATATACAAGTGTTGTCACTTGATAATGGGATCACATCATTAGGAGAATGATGCGATGGAGAAGACCGAAACTATAAACGTAGCGTATGACCGTGTCAGTTTATTGCTACTATTTTCTGTATGTCAATGTATCTGTTCCTATGACCATGAGATCATGCAACTCCCGGACACCGGAGGAATACCTTGTGGGTGATCAAACGTCGCAATGTAACTGGGTGACTATAAAGGTGCTCTACAGGTATCTCCAAAGGTGTGTGTTGAGTTGGCATGGATCAAGACTGGGATTTGTCACTCCGTGTAATGGAGAGGTAACTCGGGGCCCACTCGGTAATAAAACATCACAACAAGTCTTGCAAGAAATGTGACTAAGGAGTTAGTTACGAGATCTTGTATTACAGAACGAGTAAAGAGACTTGCGTGTAACGAGATTGAACTAGGTATGGAGATACCGATTATCGAATCTTGGGCAAGTAACATACCGAAGGACAAAGGGAACAACATACGGGATCAACTGAATCCTTGACATAGAGGTTCAACCGATAGAGATCTTCGTAGAATATGTGGGAGCCAATATGGACATGCAGATCCCGCTATTGGTTATTGACCAGAGAGTGTCCCAGGTCATGTTTGCATGGTTCTCGAACCCGCAGGGTCTGCACACTTAAGGTTCGGTGACGTTTCGGTATAGTTGAGTTATATGTGTTGGTCACCGAAGTTTTTTTTGGAGTCCAGGATGAGATCCCGAATGTCACAAGAAGTTCTGGAATTGTCCGGAAACGAAGATTGATATATAGGAATTGGTATTTGGATTATGGAAGGTTTTCAGGCATTGCCGACAGTGTACCGGGAGTGACGAATGGGTTCTGGGGGCCCACTGGGTGGGCCCACCATGCCCCAAGGGGTCCACGTGGGTTTATTTGATGCGCAATAAGGCATAATGGGCTTACAAAGTCATCCAAGGAAGGCCCATGAGGAAAAAGTGGAAAATCCAAAAGAGGTGGGAAATTAAGGAAGGAGTCCTAATCCAAGTGGGATTGGAGGAGGACTCCTCCCTCCTCCACTTGGGCTGACCCAAGGGCTCCTCCCTTGTAGTGCAAGGCCTGCCCCCTCCCTCCTCCTATATATACTAGAGGTTTAGGGCTGTTTGAGACAACAACTTTGCCACGTGCAACCCTAAACCTCTACTTCGTAGTACTTCCTCCAGATCGGTTTTCTACGGAGCTCGGGCGGAGCCCTGCAGGAATAGACAACCACCACCACCGAAGCACCGTCGCGCTGCCGGGGAACTCATCTACATCACTGTCTCTCTTGATAGATCAAGAAGGCGAAGATCGTCATCGAGCTGTACGTGTGCGGAACGCGGAGGTGCCGTCCATTCGGCACTTGATCGGGACGGATCACGAGACAGATCGTGGGACGGATCGTGGGACGGTTCTTGGGACGGATCGTGAAGACGTACCACTACATCAACCGTATTTATTAATGTTTCCGCTTAGCGATCTACAAGGGTATGTGGATCCGATCTCCCTCTAGTAGATGATCATCACCATGATAGGTCTTCGTGTGCGTAGGAATTTTTTTGTTTCCCATGCTACGTTCCACAACAGTGGCATCATGAGCTAGGTTCATGCGTAGATGAAATCTCGAGTAGAACACAAAACTTTTTGTGGGCCTTGATGTTCGATTTTCTGCCCTCCTTAGTCTTTTCTCGATTCGGCGGTATTGTTGGATTGAAGCGGCCTGGACCAACCTTACTCGTACGCTTTCGAGAGTTCGGTTTCATTGAATAACATGGAACTGGTTTCATAAAGATGACTCGCGGGTGTCTGTTTCTTCAAGTTTAGTTGAATCGGATTTGACCGAGGCGGTCCTTGGAGAAAGGTTAAATAGCAATTTGCATATCACCGTTGTTGTTTTGCGTAAGTAAGATGCGATCATAGTAGATACCCATAGCAGCCACGTAAAACATGCAACAACAAATTAGAGGACGTCTAACTTGTTTTTGCAGGGTATGCATGTGATGTGATATGGCCAAAGACATGATGTGATATATTGGATGTATGAGATGATCATGTTGTAATAGTTAAATATCGACTTGACGTCAATGCTACGGCAACCGGCAGGAGCCATAGGGTTGTCTTTAAACTAACATTTGTGCTTGCAGATGCCTTTACTATATTGCTAGGTTGTAGCTTTAGTAGTAATAGCATAGGTAGCACGACAACCTCGATGGCGACACGATGATGGAGATCATAATGATGGATATCATGGTGTGGCGCCGGTGACGATGAAGATCATGTCTGTGCTTTGGTGATGGAGATCAAGAAGCACAAGATCATGGCCATATCATGTCACTTATGAATTGCATGTGATGTTACTCCTTTTTATGCACCTTATTTTGCTTAGAACGACGGTAGCATTATAAGGTGATCCCTCACTAAAATTTCAAGATAAAATTGTGTTTTCCCCAACTGTGCACCGTTGCGACAGTTCGTCGTTTCGAGACACCACGTGATGATTGGGTGCGATAGACTCAACGTTCACATACAACGAGTGCAAAATAGTTGCACACGCGGAACACTCGGGTTAAACATAACGAGCCTAGGATTTGAGAGACATGGCCTCGGAACACAAGAGACCGAAAGGTCGAGCATGAATCATATAGTTGATATGATCAAGATGGAGATGTTCACCACTGAAACTATACTCAACTCACGTGACCATCGGACTTGAGTTAGTGGATTTGGATCACGAGCCACTCAAATGACTAGAGGGATGTCTATTTTGAGTGGGAGTTATTAGTAATATGATTAGCTAAACTCAATTATCATGAATATAGTCAAAAAGGGCTTTGCAAATTGTGTTGTAGCTTGCGCTGTAGATCTATTGTTTTTATATGTTCCTAGAGAAAATTTAGTTGAAAGATGATAGTAGCAATTTTGGGGACTGAGTCCGTAAACTGAGGATTGTCCTCATTTCTGCGCAGAAGGCGTATGTCCTTAATGCACCGCTCAGTGTGATGAACCTCGAGCGTCGTCTGTGGATGTTGCGAACATCTGACATACACGTTTTTGATGACTACGTGATAGTTCAGTGCGTCTTGCTTAACAACTTAGAATTGGGGCGCCGAAGACGTTTTGAAATGTCACGAAACATACGATATGTTCCAAGAGATGGAATTGGGATTTCATGCTTGTGCCCTTGTTAAGAGGTATGAGACCTCCGACAAGATTCTTTGTCTACAAAGTAAGGGAGAAAAGCTCAATCGTTGAGCATGTCCTCAGATTGCCTGAGTGCTACAATTGCTTGAATCGAGTGGGAGTTGATCTTCTAGATGAGATAGTGATGGTTCTCCAAAGTCACTGCCACCAAGCTACCAGAGCTTCGTGATTAACCATAACATATCAAAGATACATATGATGATCCTTGAGCTATTCGCAATGTTTGATAGTGCGAAAGTAGAAATCAAGTAGGAGCATCAATTGTTGATGGTTAGTAAAACCACTAGTTTCAAGGAAGGGCAAGGGTAAGAAGGGATACTTTATGAAATGGCAAAACAGTTGCTGCTCTAATGAAGAAACCCAGGGTTGAACCAAAACCCGAGACTAAGTGCTTCTGTTATGAGGGAAATGGTCACTGAGGCGGAACTACCCTAGATACTTGGTAGATGGGAAGGCTGGCAAAGTCGACAAAAGTATATTGGATATACATGATATTGATGTGTACCTTACTAGTATTCCTAGTAGCACCTATGTATTAGATACCGGTTCAGTTGCTAAGTGTTAGTAACTCGAAGTTATAGCTACGGATTATAAGGATACTAGCAATGGTGAGGTGACGATGTGTGTTGGAAGTAATTCTAAGGTTGATGTGATCGAACAACGCACGCTCCCTCTACCATCGAGATTGGTGTTAAACCTAAATAATTGTTATTTGGTGTTTGTGTTGAGCATGAACATGATTGGATTGTCTTTATTGCAAAACGATTATTCATTCAAAGAGAATAATGGTTATTCTATTTGCTTGAATAATTACCTTCAATGGTTTATTGAGTCTCGATCGTAGTGCTACACATGTTCATAATATTGATGCCAAAAGATACAAAGTAGTAATGATAGTACCACTTACTTGTGGCACTGCCACTTGAGTCATGTTGGTATAAAAGGCATGAAGAAGCTCCATGCTGATGGATCTTTGTACTCACTCATTTTTGAAACATTTGAGACATCCAAACCATACCTATTGGTATAAACGCATGAAGAAACTCCATGCAGATGGATCGTTTGGACTCACTTGATTTTGAATCACTTGAGACATGCAAATCATACCACATGGGAAAGATGATTGAAGGCCTCGTTTTCCAGTGAGATGGAACAAGAAAGTAACTTGTTGGAAGTAATACATTTTTGATGTGTGCAGTCCAATGAGGGCCGAGGCACGCAGTGGATATCGTTATGTTCTTACTTCACTGATGATTTGAGTAGATACATGAGTATTTACTTGATGAATCACAAGTCTGAAATATTGAAAAGTTCAAAGCTATTTCAGAGTGAAGATCGTCATGATAAGAGGATAAACTATCTACGATATGATCATAGAGATGAATATCTGAGTTGCGAGTTTTTGTACACAGTTAAGACAATGTGGAATTTTTTTTCACAATTCATGCCACCTAGAACACCATAGTGTGACGGTGTGTCCGAACGTCATGGCCGCGCCCTATTTGATATAGCACATACTATGATGTCTCTTATTGAAATACCACTATCGTTTTGGGTTAGGCCGGGTCATCAAAGGGGCGACTTACCATTCAACGCGTGTCTCGTGGCCCAGAAGCTGGATGGCGGTTAAAGAGGTCGTGCGGATGGAAGATTACCAAGGGAGTTCCCAATCATGGAGAGCATGGTGACTTAGAGATAAGGGATGCCACGAGGAGTAGCATGGCAGGACTTTGTAAACCCTAGGGCCTCGACTTGTATATAAAGGCGAGTACTGGGGAAAGATCAGGAGAGTTAGAGAGAATCAAGAGCTAGGTCACGCGAGTTACGCCCTCCTTGTAATCGAAATCACCATTAATCCACACAAAGCAGGACGTAGGCTTTTACCTCCTCACGAGGGGCCGAACCTGGGTAAATCTGAGTCTCGCTTTCGCTCACCCCCTTCGAGTCGCCACCAAGGTGCGATGGCTCCATCTTTAAGTCCTTTCACGAGGACATCTGCCGTGACAAAACCACGACAGTTGGCGCCCACCGCGGGGCTAGCGCACGGTGGAGTTGAGTTCTCGAAGGGATCCCTACCAGGGTTAGAAAGCTATGCGGTCGGCATCATGACTAAGAGCCGCCGCGAGAAGTACTACATCGACAACTCGCTGAGGGAGCCGGAAGCCGATTCAATCGAATCTGGCTACCGAGTCCCCTTCGGCAAAATCAACTTCTTCATCGGCATGATTGAGACGCGTGTGCCTGAGCCGGACACCTCCACCGACATCGTCGAGCCGGCTAGGTACATCCTCCCCATCACATGGAGGGACAGGAGTCGCCACGCTTTCGTCAGTTTTACGCAGGGAAACGACGTACAAGACGAAGCGGCGGTCCAGGAGATCACCCCCGTCAATTCGGACAGCGAGTCATCTATGGGTGAGATAGATTCGATCCACCCTCTCCAGGAAGGAAAACTCGGAGGGCTGTCGTTGGCAATGGACCCCGAGGTCCTCAAGAGGTCCTAGCGACAAATCACCATCTACATGTCGGGGTCAGCGCAGCCTCAGTAAAATCCAACCGGCAACAACGAGACCGGTGGGACGTCCAAACCCCGAGCACAAACCATGGCGGAATTAGCGGTGGAGGTCGCCAGCCTTATGGCAACCACCGCCACGTCCGAGAATCAGGAGTCTATCAACGCCGAGCTAGCGAAGCTGTGGGAGGCGATGGCCAAGGCGCAGCGGGACATGGAAGCAGAAGCCGCCAGGGTGGAGACGCAGCAAGCCGCAATCGCAGCAGAGACGGAGCGGTTGAATACCGAAGGCTGGCGGCTCGAGAGACAGCAGCACGCGTCCGACGCCGTTCAGCAAAAGAGGCACCACAGACGTGTCCCGGCCGACTTACATCCAACTCTCCTTTTCGACACCCCGCGCACCCCCGGGGCGGGTCTTGATCGACCAATGGGAGGTCCGGTTCCACCGCCCAATCCACCGCCGCCTCAACCAATGGATGCCCATGCGGCTCGGTTCCAGACACCACGGGGTCACTTCTCGAATCCCGTGGGCAATGTGCTAGCGGCAACCCGCCACTTGGAGTCCCTGCTGATTTACGGAAACTCCCGGGCTGAGATAGAGGCCCGAAACGCCATCGAGATGCTAAAGACGGCCGTGGTCCAACACCCGCAATACTCTCATAGCCTTGATCGACTGCACTCCACGCCTCAGGCGAGCCACACCAGGAGTCGCCATGAGGACTTACCTGCGGTAACTAGCGGGCCGCGGCGATTCCCTCAACATAATCCACTAGGGATGCCCGACACGCGAGCTCAAGATATCGTGGACGCGGCACGAGCTGCGTGTCAGATAGAGACAGCAGCCGCGGCAGGTCAGGTCTACCAGGCTTACACGTCATCACCTCCCGCGCCCCTTGACACCAGAGGCAAGCACATCGGTGTATCGTGTCTTGCGCCGGTTCTGCGCAACGAGCGAATGCCAAAGGACTTCAAAGGGCCCCGGAAGGTCACCAATTACTCGCCGAATCTCGAACCAAGGTCATGGATCAAGAGTTACGAACTCGCGATGGACATGCTCGACGTAAATGAGGCGGTTTGCGCTAAGTGCTTCACTATGATGATCGAAGGGACGACACGTGCGTGGTTGAATAACTTGCCGCCCAACTCCATCAACACCTGGGCAGAGCTAAAAGAGCGGTTTATCAAGAATTTCAGAGGGACTTGCAAACGCCCGATGACCATCATCGACCTACAACACTGCGTTCAGCGGCCGGATGAGTCGGCTCACCATTGGACCCGGCGAGTCGCGGAAGTTATTCATTCATCAGAAGGCATCTCGGTGGCTCAGGCGGTGTTGATCCTGGAGAAGAATTGCCATTACGAACCTCTGGTGCTAAAGCAAGGGCGACTTAAGCGGAAAGTACAGGACATGGGCGAATTAATGGATACCCTTACTAGGTATGCTGAGTCGGACGACACCAAGGATCCCGGGGAGGACGACGACAAAGTTAGTACCGCCAGGAAGGGCGAGTTACACAAGGGTCATTCTCAGTTTCAGGGCCGGGGCAACCACCACTCCGGTGGGCACGGCAAAAAGAGACAACAGGAAGGTGCTACGGAATTTGTCGCTAATACTAATACCGGCAACGGAAACCCGTGCCAGAAGAAGCGGGGCTTTAGTGGGAAGAAATCGCATAATTATCACGAAATGCTCAAAGGCCCTTGTCCGCAGCATGCCACGGCAAAGGGACCGGCTACTCACTCCTGGGAGGATTGCTATGTGATGCGGGAATTCCGGGCCGAGGAGCTCAGAAGAGGTCAAGGTGGTGAACAGGGCCAGCGACAGGAACAACCCGGCGCATCCGGGCCACGCCAGGTCCCGTTCGGTGGTTTTCCTAACCCGGGACCACAGGGCAGGTCACAGCCCAACGCTGGGCAGTACCAAATTCACAACCAGCAATACCACCCGCCGGGAGTGTTCCAGCAACCCCCCTACAAGGGGATCCCCAGTGACAGGAAGATCGTGGCGGGTTTCAGAATAACCCCAAACAATTGAACACCGGGAGTATCACGTGTTCACCACCAGCACGTGCAAACGGGATCATAAGGTGAAGCATAGAACCTTCAGCATAAATGAGCCGGCGCTCCCTCGATACCTTCACTGGTCTGAACAGCCCATAACCTGGAGCAGGGAATACCATCCCCCCCGAGTGGACAACCCTGGCGACCTGGCTTTGGTTGTGGCTCCCCAAGTCGGAGGGTACACCCTTTCCAAGGTCCTCATGGATGGAGGCAGCAACATCAACATCTTATACTTTGGTACTTTTCGATGGATGAACCTCTGGGAGAAAGACCTGATACCATCATCCACGGTCTTCCACGGCATCGTCCCCGGTAAGTCGGCGTATCCCATTGGACGGATTAAACTTAACATGGCTTTTGGCACAGAGTCAAATTATAGGAGCGAGTCTCTGCTGTTCGAAGTGGTCAAAATCAAGAGCCCCTATCATGCATTGTTTGGACGGCCGGCGTACGCCAGATTCATGGCCCGCGCATGCTACGTCTATCTCAAACTGAAGATGCCCGGCCCTAAGGGCCCTATTACCATCAGCGGAGATAGGAAGATAGCTCAAGAATGTGAAGAAGGAGACGCAGCTTACGCCGAGTCGGCTTGCGCGGTTGAGGAACTCAAATTTCACCAAGCTAATGTTGACCCGACAGACATGACGCCGCTCAAGAGGCCAACCATCGACTCTGAGCCGCCCCTCAAGTTTAAACCAACGGACGACACCAAGATTATAGACTTTACACCTGGCGGCTCCACCAAGCAGTTCACTATTGGGGCGGGTCTCGACCCCAAATAGGAAAGCACGCTGATCGAGTTCATCCATGAGAATCGGGACATCTTCGCATGGAAACCTTCTGACATGCCTGGTGTACCGAGAGAATTCACTGAGCACCATCTTAATACAGACCCTAAAGTTAAGCCGGTTGGACAATACCTTCGTAGGTTCAATGAAGAGCGTCGTAAGGCGATCGGAGAGGAAGTAGCCCGGCTTCTGGCCGCCGGGTTTATCATCGAGGTTTTCCATCCTGAATGGCTGACTAACCCGGTCATGGTGCTAAAAAAGAACGGTACTTTCCGCACGTGCATCGACTACACTGACCTCAACAGAGCATGTCCGATGGATCCCTTCGCCCTTCCCCGCATTGATCAAATTATTGACTCGATGGCGGGTTGTGAACGTCTGTGTTTCTTGGACGCTTATTTGGGATACCATCAGATCAAGACGGCGGTGGCGGATCAGGAGAAGACATCCTTCATAACCCCATTCGGGGCCTTCTGTTACGTGTCTATGCCGTTTGGGCTCAAGAGTGCGGGGGCGACCTATCAGCGTTGCATCCAAAACTGCTTGCATAACCAGATAGGCCGTAATATCCACGCTTATGTGGATGACATCATGGTCAGGTCTCACCAAAAGGAGTCGCTCTTGGAGGATCTCAAGGAAACCTTTGACAACCCGCGTGTCTACCAGATGAGGCTTAACCCCACCAATTGCGTTTTTGGTGTCCCTGCGGGGAAGTTATTGGGGGTTCTTGGTATCGGAGCATGGCATTGAAGCCAATCCGGACAAGATCGAGGCAATTACCTCACTGGGGAAACCACCCAACGTTAACCAGGTCCAGCGTATGGCGGGTCGAATCGCAGCTCTGAGCCGCTTTATAAGTCACCTCGGGGAGAAGGCCATCCCTCTCTATCAGTTTCTCAAGAAAACTGATTGTTTCGTGTGGACAAACGAAGCCGACGAAGCTTTTGAAGCCTTGAAGCGACAATTAGTTAACCCACCAGTGTTGGCAGCTCCGACGGACAAGGAACCTATGCTCCTGTACATTGTAGCCAATTCCAAGGCAGTCAGCGTGGTAGTAGTTGTTGAGTGGAATGAAGAAGGAAATGAGTATGCGGTCCAGCGACCGGTGTATTTCATCAGCGAGGTCCTCACCCTCTCCAAGCAACGTTACCCACATTGGCAGAAGCTTGTTTTTGGGGTGTTTATGGTGAGTCGGAAGCTGAAGCACTACTTCCAGGAACACCCGATCACGGTCGTCAGTTCTGCCCCCCTCGGCGACATCATACAGAATCGAGAGGCCACCGGACGGATTGCTAAGTGGGCCATCGAGCTCGGATCCCATCATGTGCGGTATACGCCTCAGACAGACACCAAATCTCAAGCACTCGTGGATTTCATCAATGACTGGACCGAGTTACAAATCCCTGAGGAAAGGCCCGATCATACTTATTGGACCATCCATTTCGACGGGTCCGGGCAATTGGAAGGCTCGGGGGCTGGCGTGGTGATAACTTTGCCTCAAGGTGATTAGTTTTGCTATGTCCTCCGGCTCATGTTTCCATGTACCAATAATGCAGCGGAGTACGAAGCCTTGCTCCATGGGTTGCAACTCGCCAAAGAGATGAACCTCACGCGAGTCAGGTGTCTAGGCGATTCAGATCTGGTGGCACAACAGGTTTCTGGCACCTAGGATTCACGAGACCCTTTGATGGCGGCTTACAGACGAGCTGTGTTAGATGTAGCGGGTTAATTCAATGGTTATCAAGTGGATCACATCGATCGGCGTCTTAACAAAGCAGTGGATGCTCTTTCACGTCTCGGTTCACAACGTAAGCCAGTTCCTCCCAATGTATTTTTGGATGTATTGCATAACCCCTCGGTAAAACTGCCTTCGGAGGAAGATTTAGCGGTACCGGACCCCGAGTCTCAACTCATGGCGGCTCTTCACGCTACTCCAGACTGGGCGACTCCTTACATGGCATATCTCACCAGAGGCTAGTTACCTGCCGACGAGTTATTAGCTCGCCAAATCGTCCGTCGGTGTAAATCCATGGTCATACACAATGGCGAGTTACACAAACGAAGCACCTCAGGGGTATTTCAAAGATGCATCTCTCCTGAAGAAGGATGCATGATCCTCAATGAGATTCACGTGGGCGATTGTGGTCATCATGCTGGGTCCCGATCCTTGGTTTCTAAGGCCTTCAGACATGGGTTCTATTGGTTGATGGCTCACGCAGACGCAGAGGAGATCGGTCGCCGATGTGATGGCTGCCAAAAATTTGGACGCCAGATGCACGTGCCGGCTCAGGAATTGCGGATGATACCAATCACTTGGCCAGTTGCAGTCTGGGGTCTTGATATGGTTGGCCCTTTCAAGATGTCTTCCACCAAAAAGACTCACCTATTGGTGGTGATTGGCAAGTTTACCAAGTGGGTGGAGGCGGAACCTGTTAGCAGCATTGATGCAGATACGACCGTCAAATTCTTGAAGAAACTAATTTTCAGATTCGGATACCCTCATAGTATCATTACTTACAATGGTACTAATCTATCCAAAGGTGCAATGGAAGAGTTTTGTTCACGAGAGCATATCCGGCTTAATGTTTCCGCAGTTGCACATCCCCAGTCTAATGGGCAGGCGGACAGGGCGAATCAGGAAATATTGCGGGGGATTAAGCCTCGTCTCATGGTACCTTTGGAACGTACTCCACGATGTTGGGTGGAGGAGTTGCTGTCAGTACTATGGAGTATCAGGACAACTCCAAATCGCTCCACGGGTTTTACTCCTTTCTTTCTGGTCTACGGAGCAGAAGTGGTGTTACCAAGTGGCATCAAACACGATTCCCCATGAGTCGCCGCCTACGTGGAACAGGACAACGAGCTGGCACGACAAGACTCGCTGGACGCCTTGGAGGAGGAACGTGACTTGGCCGCATCACGGTCGGTGATTTACTAATAAGACTTGCGACGTTACCACAATCGCTGGGTCAAGAGCCGGACTTTCCAAGAAGGCGACTAGGTGCTTCGTTTGATTCAAGATCATACTGGTATGCACAAGCTATCACCTCCGTGGGAAGGACCGTTTGTCATCAGCAAGAATCTTCAGAACGGCTCATATTACTTGGTGGATCTTCGCCCAGATCGGCCAACTACAGAGGTTGAGACAACTCGCCCCTGGAACATAGCCCCTCTGCGGCCTTACTACACTTAGAGCCATGAGCTCCCTTTTTTACCAATTTTCAGAAATTCTAAGCCATGAATTATGAAAGCAATAAAGCCGGCACCCACGAATTTTGGGGTCCTTTGTCGTTTCAGCTTTTGAAAGCATGAGTCTTTATTGTTCTATAAGTCGTCCAAACATGGACACTATCAGAGTCAAAGAGCATAAGTCGCCATGCTGCACTTACTTCAAAACTGGGCCTTGATAAAGCCAAAGAGGACCAACATTCCCACGTCGCACAGTTCAAACATAGGCGCCTTATGTGGTTTTGAGAAATAAGCTGGCTTACTTGGGGGCTACTAGTCCCCAAGTTGTTTCGCAGTAAGAGCGTATACGCTTCTGTGATCCTATGCCCGGCTTTTTCCTGAATCATAGGTCACTTGGGGGCTTCCACTCATTGAGTTCAGCCTGAATACCCTCTTGGCTAGCGAAAAATTACCGCATTACAAATAGTTATATTGGACTATGTGTTGAACAAGTCACCACATGGACCTATGTACTCCGGGCGAGTCAATCCGTCATGTGGACCCTGAACTCGCCTTGGTTCAAACATAAAAGGTACCGGCCAGAGTCACACATGGGAAATAGAGAAACCATTGGTTCATTGAACCTGCTTCACGGAAGCTTGACTCGTGCCTGATCAGTCGGTCTAAAACAACAAGGCTTTTTGCAAAGGCTTTCTAAGGGTAACAATAGAGTTTTGCAAACTCGTCTTATCCTATCGCAACTCAGTGAGTCGATAAAATTTTATTTCTTGATGGAAAGACCACAAGGTTGCCTAATATCTTTGAGTCAGCTTTTGGTTATAACTCACCCGACTCATTTTTAAACACTATTTGCCATAACCCGGGGGGCTGATCTATTTTTTGCCATAACCCGGGGGGCTGATCTATTTTTTGCCATAACCCAGGGGGCTGATCCAGTTTTTTCCATAATCCAGGGGGCTGGTCTATTCTTTGCCATGCACTCACTGAGTCGGCTTATGTCTTTCCTGACACATAAGGTGAAGACTTTTTTGTCAAATTATGACACTCCCTGGTTCATCAAATTTACAGACGATTCATGCATAGATTCAAGGAATAGAAGTGGTTCAGGAAAGGTTCCATCAAAAGTTACTACTGACTGATTGTTGTTCCACAAAACCTAATAAGCTATTACATGGCTCGCATGGCCAAAACGGGTGTCATCTCCAAATGAAGAAAGGATAAGTGGACGAATCAAGCTGCCTCTGAGTCACCTTGCCTTGACCTCTCTCCGCCTTCCATTCGTAAGTCACCCAGTTTCCAATTACACTTGGATAGGGCAACAAACTCATCTTCATCATCAAGGAAGAGGGATAGGTCCATGTCAAGATCAAAAGGATTCTTGGGTCAGTGAGGAACCAAGCTAGCAGTTTCGTACGAGGGAGGCGTCACCTTCTTTTTCTTCTCATCATAGGCGGCTTGGTATTTACTCAAATCCAAGCTGGCTGCCAGTTGAGTCGCCGTGAAGCGAGATTCTATGATAACTTGGTGGTAGTCCACCTCGGTGAACTTTGACCCGTCATCCTTCAGCTCAGGGTAGCCGACGGCTATTTCTTCTGGTTTGAGCTCCGGGGCATAGGCTAAACACCGACTCAGGGTGTTCAGGACTCCCTTCCCGGCAGTTGATCTTTTCATTTCCTCTATTTGAGGAGGTGATACGTCTCCGTCGTATCTACTTTTCTGAACTCTTTTTCCCTTGTTTTGGACTCTAATTTGCATGATTTGAATGGAACTAACCCGGACTAACGATGTTTTCAGCAGAATTGCCATGGTGTTGTTTTTGTGCAGAAATAAAAGTTCTCGGAATGTCCTAAAAATTTACGGAGAATTTTTCTGGAATAAAAGAAAAATACCTGCGCAAAGTTCCACCGGAGGGGGTGTGCCAGTGGGCCACAAGCCCACAGGCCGCGACCACCCCCTAGGCCCCGCCGTGAGGGCTTGTGGGGCCCACGTGGCACCACCGCCCCCAAACTCAGCTCTATATCTTCTGTCTCGCCCGGAAAAAAATCAGAGAGAAGGTTTCATCGCATTTTACGATATGGAGGCGCCGCCACCTCCCGTTCTTCATCTGGAGGGCAGATCTGGAGTCCGTTTTGGGCTCCGGAGAGGGGAAACCATCGCCATCGTCATCATCAACCTTCCTCCATTGACAATTCCATGATGCTCTTCATCGTTCGTGAGTAATCTCATTGTAGGATTGCTGGACGGTGATGAGTTGGATGAGATCTATCATGTAATCGAGTTAGTTTTTGACGAGGATTGATCCCTAGTATCCACTATGTTCTAGATTCATGTTGCTACTACTTGGATATGCTTAATGCTTGTCACTAGGGCCCAATTGCCATGATTTCAGATCTGAACCTGTTATGTTGTCGCCAATATATGTATGTTTTAGATCCTATCTTGCAAGTTATAGTCACCTACTATGTGTTTTGACCCGGCAACCCCGGAGTGACAATAGCCGGAACCACTCCCGGAGATGACCATAGTATGAGGAGTTCATGTATTCACCAAGTGCTAATGTGTTGGTCCGGTTCTTTATTAAAAGGAGAACCTTAATATCCCGTAGTTTCCATTAGGACCCCGCTGCCACGGGAGGGATGGACAATTGATGGCATGCAAGTTCTTTTCCCTAAGCACGTATGACTACATACGGAATACATGCCTACATTAGATTGACGAACAGGAGCTAGTTACTTATCTCTCCGTGTTATAGTTGTTACATGATGAATCACATCCGTCATACTCATCCATCACCGATCCACTACCTACGAGTCTTTTACTACTGGTCCTTGCTACATTACTTTGTCTAGGCTTGTCCCTTGCTACAAAAGGGATTGTGCCACTTTGTTGCTACTGCTGCCACTTTGCTACTAGTGTTGCTACTGCTGTTACTCTGTTGCTGCTGCTACTGTTGTTCCTTGTCACTTTGTTGTTACTTGTTGCAAGATCTTTTCCGACACTGTTGTCGGGGAAGAATAGTTACTCGTCCACGTGCAACACTGTCGCCATTGATTCAACAGTTAGGAATAGTCTGCCGTCAACAGATCATTTCTGGCACCGTTGCTACCATACCACTTTGCTACTAATACTTTGGTTGCAGACACTAATCTTTCAGGTGTGGTTGAAATTGACAAACTCAGCTGCTAATACTTGAGAATATTCTTTCGCTTCCCCTTGTGCGAACCAACAAATTTGGGTTGAATACTCAACCCCCGAAAACTGTTGCGATCCCCTATACTTGTGGGTTATCAAGACCTTTTTCTGGCGCCGTTGCCGGGGAAGGACAACTATATTCTCTGAGTCACTTGGGATTGACGTCTGCTGATCACTATGAGGAATCCGAAAGATCCAAGAACTAAAATGTTGCCTTCCACTACGAGGAGAGGTAAGGAACTGCCATCTAGCTCTGCATTTGATTCACCTTCAGTTTTGAGTAAGTTTGCCACTTCACCTACTTCTAGAAATCATGATATGTCGCATGTGCTTGATGATGCTACTTCTGCTACCCATGATGCTTATGATGATGCTATGCTAGATACTATGCCTGATGATGCTATGCTAGATACTATGCCTGATGATGCTATGCTTGATACTATGCCTGATGATGCTATGCATGATATTGCTTTGCCACTAGGTGCATTCCTTGATGCACAAATTGCTAGAGTTGCTGCTAGACGTGATGATACTTCTGAAACTGCTGATACTATTGAAGTGGAACCTGCTACTATGCCTGTTATGCCTGATACGCGCTATGTTATGGAGGGAGAGATAGCTGAGGACTTTCTTGCGTATAAGGATAGCTATGATGTTGAGAAATTACTGTGCAAGTGGAAAGAAAAATCTCTGAACGCTAGGATGAAATACAACCCGAAGTTTGCTACTTCTGCTATCTTTGTGACCGATAAGGATTATGAATTCTCTGTCGACCCTGAGTTAATCACTCTGGTCGAATCTGATCCTTTTCACGGTTATGAGTCTGAAACGGTTGTAGCCCATCTTACCAAACTGCATGATATAGCCACCCTATTCACTAGTGAGGAAAAGATCCGCCACTACTATATGCTCAAGCTGTTTCCTTTCTCGCTAAAGGATGACGCTAAGACTTGGTTCACTTCTCTTACTCCTGGTTGTGTGCATAGCCCCCAGGATATGGTCTACTACTTCTCTGAAAAATATTTCCCTGCCCATAAGAAGCAAGATGCCTTGCAGGAAATATACAACTTTGCTCAAGCTCAAGAAGAGACTCTCCGACAAGCTTGGGGGTGGCTCATCCAGCTACTGAATGCTTTGCCTGATTACCCTCTTGAGAAGAACGAAATACTTGATATCTTCTATAATGGACTTATCGATGCTTGTAAAGACCACCTAGATAGTTGTGTGTCGGTAGTGTTTTTAGGGAACGAACCGTAGAACAAGCTGAGATTCTACTGAATAACATCTTGTGCAATGAGAATGCTTGGACTATTCCCGAACCACCTCCTAAGCCAACTCCAAATAAAAGAGGTATTCTATTCCTCAGTCCTGAAGATATGCAAGAATCCAAGAAATCTATGTGAGAGGAAGTCATTAAATCTGAAGATGTCAAAAATCTACCACCTATCGAAGAGACCCATGCTCTTGATAACCCGATACAGGTAGTAGAATTAAATTCTCTGCGTAGGTTTGATGAGAGTGATATTCCTTTTGATAAACCTGCTAGCTTATGCCTAGATGAATTTGATAACTTTGTTGCCAAACAAGAGAGTTTCAATAATTATGTTAGCACACAATTTGAAGAGAATGCTCGTATGCTTAGTCATTTAAGTGCTTGTGTGGACAGAAATGTCAATGATCTTAAGCTTCTGAGTAAACATGTTCTATGGTTAGTACTCACGTAGAACAAGTACTTAAAGCTCAAAATGACTTGCTCAATGAGTTGAATGATAACTATGTCAGAGTCGTCACTAGAGGCGGTAGAATGACCCAGGAACCTTTGTATCCTGAGGGTCATCCGAAGAGAATTGAACAAGATTCTCAAGGAGTTAGCACTGATGCACCTAGTCATCCTAGAAAGAAGAAGAAAGATGATAGGAACCTGCACGCTAGCAAACCTGTTGCTGCTACACCTGAGAGTCCAAACGATATCTCTGTCTCTGATGCCGAAACTCAATCTGGTGATGAACATGAGCCTAATGATAATATCAATAGTGATGTTCATGATGATGCTCAACCTAGCAATGATAAGGATGTGGAGATTGAACCTGTTGATCTTGATAACCCACAGCCTAAGGATAGAAGATATGAGAAGAATGATTTCGCTACTAGGAAGCACGGTAAAGAAAGGGAACCATGGGTCACAAACCCATGCCCTTTCCTCCCAAACCATCCAAGAAAAAGGATGATGAGGATTTTGAGCGTTTTGTTGAAATGATCAGACCTATCTTTCTGCAAATGTGTTTGACAGATATGCTCAAGATGTCTCCGTATGGTAAGTACATGAAAGATATTGTGACTAATAACAGGAGGATACCCGAGGTTGAGATTTCCACCATGCTTGCTAACCATACCTTCAAGGGTGGAACTCCTAGGAAACTAGGTGATCTCGGTGTGCCCACTATACCTTGCTCCATTAAAGGCAACTACGTTAGAACTGCGTTATGCGACCTTGGAGCCGGTGTTAGTGTTATGCCTCTCTCTCTTTATCGTAGACTTGAATTGGATAAGTTGACACCCACTGAAATCTCTCTGCAAATGGCCGACAAATCAACTGCTTTCCCTATCGGCATTTGCGAGGATGTGCCTGTTGTGGTTGCTAACGTCACCATCTTAACGGACTTTGTTATCTTGGATATTCCCGAGGACGATGCCATGGCTGTCATCCTCGGAAGACACTTTTTAAACACTGCAGGGGCTGTTATAGATTGCAACAAAGGCAATGTCACTTTCCATGTCAACGGTAATGAGCATAGGGTGCACTTTCCGAAGAAACAATATCGAGTACATTGAATCAATGCTATAGGAAAAACTTCATCGATACTTATTGGGAGCTTTGAATGCCCCATTCCTCGTGTCAAGATGAAGTATGATTTGTTTGTTGGGAAGATATATATCCCCATTGAGGTGACCTAGTGACTATTCGGAAATTCTCTGTTCTCTTTTGCGATTCGAAAAGGTTTGTCGAGGAGACTTGATCAACCTCATTGGTGGATTTTCTTTCGATGACCATGAGATGGATGAATCGAGGAGTCACAAACCTATGTTCCAAGCTTTCACTTTAGGTTTCTTAGAAGAAAAATGATAGATTTAGATTAGCTTTCCCTGTTTTCTGTTTTAGCGTCCGGTAGAAAAGTACCCCGAAAATAAAAGTCCTCCGAACGTCGTTAAAATCAAGTATGATTTTTTCAGGAATTTTTGAACAATTCTGAGACAAAGAGCTTGTCTGGGTGCCACACCAGTGGGCCACAAGCCCTAGGGGCGCGGGCACCCCCCAGGTCGCGCCACCCAGGCTTGTGGGGCCCACAGGCACCCCCTCCACTCATTCTTGCTCTCATTTGGTTCTCCTACCTCCAGAAAAAATCGTTTCGCAGCTCAAACCCGTGTTCTTGCTCCTCTTGCTGGGATTTTCGATCTCCTTGCTCAAATTACTGTTCTCCGAACTGTTTTGGGGAAATTACTCCTTGGTAAGTGACTCCTCCATTGGTCCAATTAGTTTTTGCTCTAGTGCCTTATACTCCGCGTATTCTTGCTGCTTTGGTGACCATGTTCTTGAGCTTTGCATGCTAATTCTAGTTGGTCCCAAGTAGTTTTGATGCATAATTTGGCCTCTAGGCACTTCTGGGAGTAGTTGCTACAAGTTTAGTTGAACCTTGTACACCCTTCCTTTGGGTCACTGAAAATTTCAGAAAGGAAGATGTTCAGAAGAAACTTTCATGGTGGTTCCTCAAGCAAGAGAGGTCCCCGTCTTGCGATTCGGGAGCCTGATCCTTACCAACCAAGGGATGCGCAGGTACAACCATGTGAATGGCCTTCTGATGAATTTATGATTGAGGCAGGTTTCAAAGATGAGTTTGATGCACTTGTTCACAACGTCGGACTCGAAGAATTCATCTCCGATAAATGTGAACAGTATGTTGCTCTCACTGCCTCTTTTGTTCGTAGATTCAAATTTTCAGCTGGCCGTGAGACATCGGTACTGTTTGATCTCTATGACAAATCTTACCATGGATTTAGAGGATTTCAATAGAATTTGCAAAATATCTATTTGGGGTAGCCTCAATGATCCTCCTAAATCTTCGGTTAGAGATTTTTTCTCTGGTATTACTGTTGGAGAAACTAGAGACATTACGCAAGCTACCATGTGGAGTATTCATTTTCCTGCCTTGCATTACTTTGCCCTCTTCATAGGTAGATGCATTAATGGCAAGATTGAGCATTGTCACCTCTGCGCACCCGACCTTAGAATCCTTAAGAGCGCAGTGACGGGTGACAAAAGCTTCAACATGGGAGCTATTATAGCAAGGAGGCTGAATAAGAACACTATTGAAGGGGATTTCTTTGGTGGGATCTATGCCACCCGCATAGGAAATTTTCTTGGAGTACCCATCCGCGAAGGAGATCCCCCGCTCCAGACAACTTTCCTTGACCGCATCGCTTTGACACGCTACCTGTTCCTTGAGAGGGATGACGAATCCCTCCTATACCGTTTGATATTTAACCAGCAGCGTGTTTTCCATATTACCCTTCCTGCTCCTGCCTTCTTTGACTTTCAGGTAAAAAGAGGTATTACATAACCAGAGGAGAGGCAGAGGAGTATGAGAGGGAGGCAAAGGCTGCTCGTCTCTATGAGGCAGCTATTCAGGCAGTGGCTGCAGCGCTCCCGTATAACCCCGATTATGATTTTGGGTTTCGCCAGGACCATCCTTGGGACTAGACCAACTTAGGCCAAAAGCCTAAGCTTGGGGGAGTACGTGTTCTCACCGACTTTACATTCTTGCTTATGCTTTCATTTTGTTAGCCGGTGTTCACACTTTGCCACTGTATCATCCATGCTAGTTTATTTCCTTTTTCTAGTTTTCTTTTCGTGTGTCTGTCTAGTTTGAGAAAACCCCAAAAGATTTTCTTTTTATTCTTTTGCTTGTTGGGAGCTTTCCCGTGTAAATAGTTTTCTTTTTCTTTGGGTCAAGGTAGAAGATATTGGTTACAATGTTTAGTGGCTCTTGCATGCATACCTGTTTAGCTTTCAAAGAGCCATATTACTTTGTCTTCTCCTTTGTGTTTGCCTGCAGATTCCAGCTTTAGTCCAATGCATGAGCACTCTTATTATTGTTCACATCATTCGGTCATGCAAGTGCAAGGCAATAATGACGATATATGATGAAGTGATTGAGCCTGGAAAAGCTGGTATGAACTCGATCTATTTTGTTTTTGTAAATATGACTAGCTCATCATGCCTGATTCAGCTTTGTTGTGAGAGAAACATGTTTGCAATGACAACTTAGAGATCATAGTTGCTTATGCCATGCTTACTTAGCTAGGAGCTTATAATGGTTTGTCTTGGATGCCCACATGAATGTTGAGATGACTATGATGTAGTATGATAGGATGGTATCCTCCTTTGAATGATTCAAGTGGCTTGACTTGGTGCATGTTCATGCATGTAGTTGAAACAGAATCAACATAGCCTCTATGATGTTCATGTTCATGGTGATTTATGTCCTACTCATGCTTGCACTCAATGTTGGTTAATCTCAATGCATTTTGATGACTGTTGTCGCTCTCAAGTTGGTGGCTTCCCAGTCTTTTGCTAGCCTTCGCTTGTACTAAGCGGGAATACTGCTTGTGCATCCACTTCCACAAACCCAAAGTTGTTCCGTGTGAGTCCAACATACCTACCTATTTGCGGTATCTACCTGGCGTTCCAAGTAAATTTGCATGTGCCACTCTCTAAACCTTCAAGAAATAATCTGTTTTGCATGCCTGAACCGCTCATGTGGTGACAAGGGGCTATTGGTATCTTCCATGCTAGGCGTGTTATCCTCAATATGTGTTTATTCACTATCATTCACGAGAAAGGGGCCGGTAATTGGAATTCCCAGTTCCATGCTCAAATCGAAAAGATAATTGCAAACAAAACTCCCCCAGGATTGATGTTGGTATGGACGGTACCCGAGGATTCGGCTAGCCGTGGAGTGTGATTGATTGGTGGTGGGGGAGTCAAAACTTTACTTTTCTGTTTGGGAACCGCCTATAGCATGTGTAGCGTGGAAGATGTTGAGAACTCTTAGTCATTGCGTTGACAATGAAAGCATGCCACCCAAAATTATTATCTCTGTTTTAAAAGCTTGAGCTCTGGCACCTGTGCAAATCAATGCTTCCCTCTGCGAAAGGCCTGTCTATTTATGTTCCTGTTGAGTCATCCTCCTCTTACAAAACCACCAATTAGAGAGCACCTCTGTCATTTTTATTCTTTGCTTTTAACTGTGTTGAGTATGACTGTGACTGGATCTTCATTGCTTTGAATTACAATGTTTAGTCAGCCCTTGGTCTTTGAAGGTGCTCTGCATTTATGTTTTGCGGTCTCAGAAAGAGCTAGCGAGATACCATCTATTCGTACTGGTTCATGTTGTTTTGATTGAAGTGTTGACGTTTGAGACTTATTATTATTTGCTCGCTAGTTGATTATACCATTGATATGAGTTTACCGTGAGACCTAGATGTCATTTGCTTATGTGGTTTGCTTGTGATCTTGCTGAAATTCTGGTTATGAGTTAGACATAGTTGCAACGACAAGATCAAACAGAGTTCGTCAAAGTTTTTCTTTTGTCTCTTTTAGTTTGTCAACTGAATTGCTTGAGGACAAGCAAGGCTTTAAGCTTGGGGGAGTTGATACGTCTCCCTCGTATCTACTTTTCCGAACTCCTTTGCCCTCGTTTTGGACTCTAATTTGCATGATTTGAATGGAACTAACCCGGACTAACGTTGTTTTTAGCAGAATTGCCATGGTGTTGTTTTTGTGCAGAAATAAAAGTTATCGGAATGTCCTAAAAATTTACGGAAAATTTTTCTGGAAGAAAAGAAAAATACCTGCGCAAAGATCCACCGGAGGGGGCGTGCCAGTGGGCCACAAGCCCACAGGCCGCGGCCACCCCCCTAGGCCGCGCCGTGAGGGCTTGTGGGGCCCACGTGGCACCACTGCCCCAAAACTCAGCTCTATATCTTCCGTCTCGCCCGGAAAAATCATAGAGAAGGTTTCATCGCATTTTACGATACAGAGGCGCCGCCACCTCCTGTTCTTCATCTAGAGGGCAGATCTGGAGTCCGTTTTGGGCTTCGGAGAGGGAAAATCGTCGCCATCATCATCATCAACCTTCCTCCATCGACAATTCCATGATGCTCTTCATCGTTCGTGAGTAATCTCATCGTAGGCTTGCTTGACGGTGATGAGTTGGATGAGATCTATCATGTAATCGAGTTAGTTTTTGATGGGGATTGATCCCTAGTATCCACTGTGTTCTAGATTGATGTTGCTACTACTTGGCTATGCTTAATGCTTGTCACTAGGGCCCGAGTGGCATGATTTCAGATCTGAACCTATTATCTTGTCGCCAATATATGTGTGTTTTAGATCCTATCTTGCAAGTTGTAGTCACCTACTATGTGTTATGACCCGGCAACCCCGGAGTGACAATAGCCGGAACCACTCCCGGAGATGACCATAGTATGAGGAGTTCATGTATTCACCAAGTGTTAATGCGTTGGTCCGATTCTTTATTAAAAGGAGAACCTTAATATCCCGTAGTTTCCATTAGGACCCCGCTGCCACGGGAGGGATGGACAATAGATGTCATGCAAGTTCTTTTCCCTAAGCACGTATGACTACATACGGAATACATGCCTACATTAGATTGACGAACAGGAGCTAGTTACTTATCTCTCCGTGTTATAGCTGTTACATGATGAATCACATCTGTCATACTCATCCATCTCCGATCCACTGCTTACGAGTCTTTTACTACTGGTCCTTGCTACGTTACTTTGTCTAGGCTTGTCCCTTGCTACAAAAGGGATTGGGCCACTTTGCTGCTACTACTGCCACTTTGCTACTACTGTTGCTATTGCTGTTACTCTGTTGCTGCTGCTACTGCTGTTCCTTGTCACTTCGCTATTACTTGTTGCAAGATCTTTTCCGACACTGTTGTTGGGGAAGAATAGTTACTCGTCCACGTGCAACACTGGCGCCATTGATACAACAGTTAGGAATAATCTGTCGTCAACAGATTGTTTCTGGCACCGTTGCTATCATACCACTTTGCTACTGATACTTGGCTTGCAGACACTAATCTTTCAGGTGTGGTTGAAATTGACAAACTCAGCTGCTAATACTTGAGAATATTCTTTCGCTTCCCCTTGTGTGAACCAACAAATTTGGGTTGAATACGCTACCCTCGAAAACTATTGCGATCCCCTATACTCGTGGGTTATCAAGAGGCAATGTGGACAGATAGACGAGCATGTGCTTGATGGTTCTGACTGGCTCCTTGCTGCCCATCACCGCCTTAATCGTCAGCACGCCCCCGGTATATAGCTGCTTGGCGAAAGTATATATAGCCTTCAACTTCAGCATGCAGTCGTCTAGAAGATTGGTGGCTCGTGAACCTACAAAGGACACATCAGTATGTGATAGTTTTTCGGGAGACCAGATTATTTCTCCAACACGCAGGGGTTAATGCTTACCAAACATATCAACAGTCATCTTGGAAATGTGCTTTTTAAGCCGGAAAGCTCTTGCTGGGGGGCTTCCAATTTTTCCTCATCTTTCTCAGCATGCTTAAGGATGGCAGTTTGGTCAGCTTTGGCTTTCTTCTCGAGTTTTCGATGGTCAGCCTTCATCCTCTCCAGCTCAGCCAGAATCAAGCGGTATTTCCTCTCCGACTCAGATTGTGCATCTTGTTGTTCAGCCAGATTCTTCCTTAAGTCGGCTAAAGCCGACTCAGTCTGGGTCATAGACTCCTGCACATAAAATTTGGGGAGACAAGTCTCAACATTATTGCAAGCAATACTCCTGACACTTGGGGGCTAATGTATGATTTTATTCAAAAGTCATACCGTATTTGAGACCCGGCTCATCTTTCAAAAGATGACCCGGCCCTTGGGGGCTACAAGTTGAAGATTTTAACTATATTCAAGACCCGGCTCATCTTTCGAAAGATGACCCGACCCTTGGGGGCTACAGGTTGAAGATTTTTGCTATATTCAAGACCCGGCTCATCTTTCAAAAGATGACCCGGACCTTGAGGGCTACAGGTTGGAGATTTTAACTATATTCAAGACCCGGCTCATCTTTCAAAAGATGACCCGACCCTTGGGGGCTAAAGGTTGGAGATTTTAACTATTTAAGACCCGGCTCATCTTTCAAAAAGATGACCCGACCCTTGGGGGCTACAGGTTGGAGATTTTAACTATATTGAAGACCCGCCTCATCTTTCAAAAAGATGACTCGGCCCTTGGGGGCTACAGTTTGAAGATTTTAACTATACTCAAGACCCGGCTCATCTTTCAAAAGATGAGTCGCCCTTGGAAGGATAATGGGTGGAAGAGAATACATAAGTAGACGTACATCATGCCTAAACCTCATAAGATGAATCAAGCCTTTGTTCATCTCATAATCCCTCTCTAGGTGACTTGCGAAGCCAGAACAAAGTTGGTCAAATTCCAGCTTCTCATAATGGAGGAGCTTGAATTTACTGGTGTCTTGATCAGGGGAAGGACGAGATTCCTTGGAGGTATGCTTGGACAGTACCGCAACTGGAGGAGTGGAGTAGCCAGTACTGGTGACTACGCCATCATCTGGATCTTTAGTCGCCTTGAGAGGGCTTGGCGGGTTAACTTTGTTAGCAGTTTCCTTCAAAATTACGGGCGACTCATCCCGGACATCGGGAATATCATCCACAGGAATATCATGAGCCGCCGCTTTATCATCGTCAATCTCTGGGACAGAGGTGCTCGTGCCTAAGGCTTCAGTTGTTTTAGGAGCAGAAGATAAGTCGCCCGTTTTCCTTCTCTTCGCTTGTGCTCTGAGACAAAGGCACCAAGATTAAAAGCACATATCGTTGTTTAGAAGAAATTAGGATTAACAAAGGGACTCACCCTTGCACACGAACCATCGGCGGGAGAGCTGCTATTGCTGAGTCGCCAGATGTAGGGGAGAAGTCTGGTAGAATAAAGGCTTAAAAGTTAAAGAAGTGGCGAGTCATATTTTACACAAGGAAGGGTATGATAAAACAAAAGTGTACCTCGCTGGTGCGCTTCCGACCGGTTGTCTTCTCAGGTAGTCCGAAGATTAAGTCACCGGAGTGACTACGGGTCTTGCGCTTGGGGGTATATCTTGCTTTCTTCAAAAGGAAATCAGGGTCCATATAAGCATATGGGTGAGACATGGGCACTTTCCCACAGATCCGTCTGGCTGGTCTACGAGAAGGAGAAGGTGAGTCGGAAGAAATAGAAATTACCTCGACCGCATCATCTTGGCTCTCATTGTCCTCGCCCTACACATAAAGATGCATGGTATAAGCATAAGTCGGAATACACAGGTAATGAGTGAGGGGGAAGTCTTACCTGTGAGTGTTCATCGCCAGCTCGTAACTCGCCGAGAACAGATGAATCTTTGGCGGCGGCTTTACCTTTGCTTGTTTTCTTCCTCTTCTTTGGCTTGGTGGTCTTTTGGGCGGTCACTTTGGTGCCCCTTCGCCAAAATGGATCACTTTTCCGATGAATAGAAGTGAATTTCAAACCAAGAGCATTGGTAAGTATAAGGAAACAAAAGGCGGCTTGGATTCATACTGGCGGCACCAGGTTGGAGCGGCAGAAGGCCTTGAGCCCAATCTTGGCACATTTTTCCAAAGGCTCACCGGTTAGCTTCTTGATGATTCCAATTTCACTCTCTGAGAGTCTTTTGTGGTGGAAGCACTGTGGATGAGTTACCGTGCCATCATATTCATACATTAGCCCGTCTCGACGACTCAGGGGAAGAATATTCCACTCCACCCAGCAGCGGAACAGATCAATCCTGATGAGCCCGTTGTTGGTCAAAGACTTTAACTCGGAGAAAATGGGGATAAATTCCGACTCTTCCTCTTCTGTGAGCTTCTCGGGCAGTTTGAAGTCCATAGGTAGGCGATCTACTCTGAAACCCGGGAGTGGGTTTTCGCCAGGTGGAGAGGTGTCTCGGCAATAAAACCATGACTCGGCCTAGTCCTTGGGATGGCTGGGCAGAAGGACTAATGGAAATCCACGTTCACGGCATCTTTGAATGTTGACTCCTCCAAGCTCATGGTTGGGACCGTTGGGCAACTCGGTCTGGCGATTCAAATGGAAGAAGTTCCAAAATAAAGGAACTATGGGCTCTCTCTGCAAGTATACCTCACAAAAGACCTAGAACTGGCAAAGGTTGCTAATGGAGTTGGGTCCCAGGTTTTGAGGATGAACGTTAAGGAAATGCAAGACGTCTCAAAAAAACTTTGACTCGGGCGGTTTCAAACCTCGCTCAAGGTAATCGGTAAATATGACTACTTCTCCTGCAGCGGGATTGGGAGTCAACTCGCCTGGGGCAGTTTTCCAACCAATGGTTTCCTTGTTATCAAGAAGACCCGCCTTAACAAACTTCTCAAGAGTAGCATCATCGATTTTTGTTGGTAACCAATTGCACTTCGAAATGGCCATGACTACAAAAGAGAGGGCAACGAGGCGATTCAGTAAAAACTATGAAGTATTCTAACTCGCCAGTATGGGTCTACAGTATGTTCAAAAAGGATTTGGTGACTCGCCAATGGGTGACATACATCATAACCCGCTACTCGGGCGATTCATGGAAGTATCTTTGAAGTATTGTAACTCGCTCTTCAATTGGAAAGGAAGGGGGCATAGCTATGGTGATAAATTTAAGTCGCAATGGAAGCTGGAGCTAAACGGTGACTCTCAAGGGTCCTTTTTCCTTAGGGATGTTCTCGGGAGACAAACAAACATGTTTCTAAAAACAAGCAGTAAACTATGTATCTACGAGTGGATCAAAATAAAGGAATACTGCTCGGAAAAATGGTGAAAAGCTATGAGCATAAGGCAGCGACAATGTTAGATCCACGGCGTGAAGGCTTAAGATAACAAAAGAACGCGACAAAGTGGCCATGGTTTGCTACTGCCTAAGTCTATTACGAAGATATATAGCGGATCTAAGGCAAGAAAGAACGTTTGTCGCGTCACAGAGCTAGCTCGCGGGAACAATGGCCATGGTGTTCTCGGCTTAACCCTAATAAGGGAATGTGTGTACCTGAGGAAAGGAGATCAGTGCCAGGGATGAAGGCGGGGAACTTCGTGCTTCTTGGCGCCCGGAAGACCACGATCGACGAAGGAGCTCCAGGAGCCGGTGAGGATGCCGGGGTGCTGGTGTTCCAAGAGGAAGAGCGCGAGGTAGACAAGGGAAGAGATGGAGGTAGGTGACGGAGCTTCCCCCCCATTTCTCTTATGGTTATTTAAAGGGCCGGAATGGGAATCAAGGCTGTCAAGGCGGAGATCGAGGTGACAAGTCAGAAACTGCGATAATGGCGCCTAGGTTTTCGGGATAAGTGAATATGGAGCAAAAGATCCATTGGATGGTTGCGGTGTTAAAAACCCTGAAATTAAGGGGATAAGGTGATGTCATCAAAGATTACACGGCGGGTCAGATAAGATTACAACGAGTGGCACTTATCGTTCGTCGAAAGATAGAAATGGTAAGAGTCGCCTCAAATTGGTGAAGGTTTATTGACATGAACGAATTCAAGACAATTTGGGGCCTAATGTTGGGGATATTACCTGTGGATAACCCGCCCTTAGTGGGCTGGGTCATCAAAGGGGCGACTTACCATTCAATGCGTGTCTCATGGCCCAAAAGCTGGATGGCGGTTCAAGAGGTCGTGCGGATGGAAGATGACCAAGGGAGTTCCCAATCGTGGTGAGCATGGCGACTTAGAGATAAGGGAAGCCACGAGGAGTAGCATGGCAGGACTTTGTAAACCCTAGGGCCTTGACTTGTATATAAAGGCGAGTCCCGGGGAAAGATCAGGAGAGTTAGAGAGAATCAAGAGCTAGGTCAGGCGTTACAGCCTCCTTGTAATCGAAATCACCATTAATCTACACAAAGCAGGACGTAGGCTTTTACCTCCTCACGAGGGGCCGAACCTGGGTAAATGTGAGTCTCGCTTTCGCTCACCCCCTTCGAGTCGCCACCAAGGTGCGATGGCTCCATCTTTAAGTCCTTTCACGAGGACATCTGCCGTGACAAAACCACGACACAGGCAGTGGATATCGTTATGTTCTTACTTCACTGACGATTTGAGTAGATACAAGAGTATTTACTTGATGAATCACAAGTCTCAAATATTGAAAAGTTCAAAGCTATTTCAGAGTGAAGATCGTCGTGATAAGAGGATAAACTATCTATGATATGATCATAGAGATGAATATCTGAGTTGCGAGTTTTGGTACACAGTTAAGACAACGTGGAAATTTTTTCACAATTCATGCCACCTAGAACACCATAGTGTGATGGTGTGTCCGAACGTCATAGTCGCACCCTATTTGATATAGAGCATACTATGATGTCTCTTATTGAAATACCACTATCGTTTTGGGTTAGGCATTAGAGACAACTGCATTCACTTTAAATAGGGCACCACGTAATTCTCTTGAGATGAAACCATATGAACTATGGTTTGGAGAAACCTAAGCTGTCGTTTCGTGAAAGTTTGGGGCTACGACGCTTATGTGAAAAAGTTTCAGTCTGATAAGCTCGAACCCAAAGCGGCTAAATGCATCTTCATAGGATATCCAAAACAGTTGGGTACATCTCCTATCTCAGATCTGGAAGCAAAGTGTTTGTTTCTAGAAACGGGTCCTTTCTCGAGGAAAGGTTTCTCTCGAAAGAATTGAGTGGGAGGGTGGTGGAACTTGATGAGGTTATTGAACCGTCACTTCAACCAGTGTGTAGCAGGGCGCAGGAAGTTGTTCCTGTGGTGCCTACGCCAATTGAAGTGGAAACTGATGATAGTGATCATAAAGCTTCGGATCAAGTTACCACAAACCTCGTAGGTCGACAAGGTCACGTACTGCTACAGAGTAGTACAGTAACCCTGTCTTGGAGGTCATGTTGTTGAACAACAATGAGCCTACGAGCTATGGAGAAGCGATGGTGGGCCCGGATTCCGGCAAATGGTTGGAGGCCATGAAATCTAAGAGAGGATCCGTGTATAAAACAAAGTATAAAGTTTGGAAGAACTACTTGATGATCGTAAGACTATTAAGTACATATAGATATTTAAAAGGAAGGCAGACGATGATGGTGAAATGTCACCATTAAGAAAAGCTCGACTATCGCAAAGATGTTTCCGACAAGTTCAAAGAGTTGACTATGATGAGACTTTCTCACTCGTAGCGATACTAAAAGTCTGTTGGAATTATGTTAGCAGTTGCTACATTATTTATGAAATATTGCACATAGGATGTCAAAACATTGTTTCCTCGACGGGTTCCTTGAGGAAAGGTTGTATGTGATACAACCAAAAGGTTTTGTCGATCCTAAGGATGCTAACAAGTATGCAAGCTCCATCGATCCTTCTATGGACTGGTGCAAGCATCTCGGAGTTGGAATATACGCTTTGATGAGATGATCAAAGCTTTTGGGTTTATACAAGGTTTATGAGAAACTTGTATTTCCAAAGATGTGAGTGGGAGCACTATAGAATTTCTGATGAGTATATGTGGTTGACATATTGTTAATCGGAAGTAATGTAGAATTTCTGGAAAGCATAAAGGGTTGTTTGAAAGGAGTTTTTCAAAGGAAAACCTGGATAGAGCTACTTGAACATTGAGCATCAAGATCTATAGAGATAGATCAAAACGCTAAATAGAACTTTCAATGAAATGCATGCCTTGACAAGTTTTTGAAGGAATTCAAAATAGATCAACAAAGAAGGAGGTCTTGGCTGTGTTGTAAGGTGTGAATTTGAGTAAGACTCAAAGCCCGACCACGGCAGAAGAAAGAGAAAGGACGAAGGTCGTCCCCTATGCCTTAGCCGTAGGCTCTAAAGTATGCCATGTTGTGTACCGCACGTGATGTGTGCCTTGCCATAAGTCTGTCAAGGGGTACAAAGAGTGATCCAGGATTGAATCACTGAACAGCGGTCAAAGTTATCCTTAGTAACTAATGGACTAAGGAATTTTTCTCGATTATGGAGGTGATTAAAGAGTTCATCGTAAAGGGTTACATCGATGCAAGCTTTGACACTAATCTCAATAACTCTAAGGACTAAAGCGGATTCGTATAGTGGAGCAGTCATTTGGAATAGTTCCAACTGGCACGTAGTAGCAGCATCTACAGGATAACATGGAGATTTGTAAAGCACACAAAGATCTAAAAGGTTCAGACTCGTTGACTAAAACCTCTCTCACAAGCAAGACGTGATCGAACCACACAACTGTATGGGTGTTAGATTCATTAAAATCACATAGTGACGTGAACTAGATTATTGACTCTAGTGCAAGTGGGAGACTATTGGAAATATGCCCTAGAGGCAATAATAAATTAGTTATTATTATATTTATTTGTTCATGATAATCGTTTATTATACATGCTATAATTGTATTGATTGGAAACACAAATACATGTGCGGATACATAGACAAAACACTGTCCCTAGTAAGCCTCTAGTTGACTAGCTCGTTGATCAAAGATGGTTAAGGTTTCCTATACATAGACAAGTGTTGTCAATTGATAACGGGATCACATCATTAGGAGAATGATGTGATGGACAAGACCCAAACTATAAACGTAGCATATGATCGTGTAAGTTTATTGCTATTGTTTTGTGCATGTCAATGTATTTGTTCCTATGACCATGAGATCATGCAACTCCCGGACACCGGAGGAATGCCTTGTGGGTTATCAAACATCGCAACGTAACTGGGTGACTATAAAGGTGCTCTACAGGTATCTCCAAAGGTGTGTGTTGAGTTGGCATGGATCAAGACTGGGATTTGTCACTCCGTGTAATGGAGAGGTATCTCGGAGCCCACTCGGTAATACAACATCACAACAAGTCTTGCAAGCAATGTAACTAAGGAGTTAGTTATGGGATCTTGTTTTACGGAACAAGTAAAGAGACTTGCCGGTAACGAGATTTAACTAGGTATGGAGATACCACGATTGAATCTCGGGCAAGTAACATACCGAAGGACAAAGGGAACACAATATGGGATTAACTGAATCCCTGGCATAGATGTTCAGCCGATAGAGATCTTCGTAGAATATGTGGGAGATAATATGGACATCCTGGTCCTGCTATTGGTTATTGACCAGAGAGTGTCTCGGGTCATGTCTGCATGGTTCTCGAACCGGCAGGGTCTGCACACTTAAAGTTAGGTGACGTTTCAGTATAGTTGAGTTATATGTGTTGGTGACCGAAGTTTTGTTTGGAGTCCCGGATGAGATCCCAAACATCACAAGGAGTTCCGGAATGGTCCGGAAACGAAGATTGATATATAGGAAGTTGGTATTTGGATTTCCAGAAGGTTTTCGGGCATTGCCGACAGTGTACCGGGAGTGACGAATGGGTTCCGGGGGCCCACTTGGTGGGCCCACCATGCCCCAAGGGGCCCACGTGGGATTATTGGATGCGCAATAAGGAATAATGGACTAACAAAGTCATCCATGGAAAGCCCATGAGGAAAAAGTGGAAAATCCAAAAGAGGTGGGAAATTAAGGAAGGAGTCCTAATCCAAGTGGGATTGGCGGAGGACTCCTCCCTCCTCCCTCCTCCTATATATACTAGAGGTTTAGGGTTGTTTGAGACAACAACTTTGCCACGTGCAACCATAAACCTCTACTTCGTAGTTCTTGCTCTAGATCGGTTTTCTGTGGAGCTCGGGTGGAGCCCTGCACGAATAGACCACCACCACCGCCGGAGCACCGTCGCGCTGCCGGGGAACTCATCTACATCACCGCCTGTCTTGCTGGATCAAGAAGGCGGAGATCGTCATCGAGTTGTACGTGTGCAGAACGCGGAGGTGTCGTTCGTTCGACACTTGATCGGGACGGATCACGAGACGGTTCGTGGGACAGATCATGAAGATGTACCACTACATCAACCGCATTTATTAAAGCTTCCGCTTAGCGATCTAGAAGGGTATGTGGATCTGATCTCCCTCTCGTAGATGATCATCACCATGATAGGTCTTCGTGTGCGTAGGAAATTTTTTGTTTCCCATGCTACGTTCCCCAACAAGCCCGAGCTCCGACCATTGCCCCCTTCATTGCCGGCGTCATTCCCGGCAGCCCCAGCTCGCCCCGATGGCCAAAATAGAACGACAACTGCAACTTCTCTCGAACGCGCCTAAGAACGCGGGTTTTGGTGCCCCCTACGCGAAACCCACGCCACGCCGACGATTCGGGAGCTCGTCGGAGCTGCTCCCACACCAGATGTTGGCCGCCGCTGATGTGGGATGGTCGCGACCACTCGCAGGGTCACTGACCTACGGGCCCTGCGGTCCTGGTTGAACAGTTGACTTGGTCAACTGACTGACTTGGGAGCCCTAGTGAGTGCCACGTGGGCCAGTCCCCCCCCCCGGCCACCGACATGTGGGCCCATGACCATTAGCCCCTAATTAACGTGTTGAAATATTTAAGTTAATTAAAATTGAGTAAATAAGACATTGACATGTGAGTCCATACCCCTAAATTAGTTAATTAGATTAAACTAAAAACCCTGTTTAACCTTGAGCCTATGATAGGTGGGGCCCACTCGTCAGGTTTAACCAGTCAGCCCCACAGTTGACTGCTGACGTCACTGTGACTTCATATTGACATCATTTTCCTTTTATGTCAAATTTAATAATTACTATAATTTCAAAAAATATGTAAAACTTTGAAAATTAATAGAAAATAAACCGTAAGTGAGATGAAAATAACTTATATATGAAAGTTGCTTAGAAAAATCCCACGCATCTGAATATGTTATGCATTCATGTGTCACATGCCTCTAACATGATGAACATGGCACGTTTCCATCTGTTTCGCATGTCCGGTAGTCGGTAGAGACCCAGGAAATATCATCACATATTTTCCCGATCTGTCTATGACGTTTAATGTCGCATTAGTGCATGCCTAGCCCTGCATATTGCCATGTCATGCTTAGTGTTGCATCTGTGTTTATATTTATTGTTTCTTCCCCCCTCTTCTTACCGATAAACCCAGAGATTGACGCTCCTATCGGGTACGACTACCCTCCTGATGACCAGCCCTTTGCCGCAGAGCAACAAGGCAAGCAAAACCCCCTTGATCATTCCTATATCACCTATTCTTTCTCCCTCATGCTTGCATTATAATTTTTCTACTGTTGTAGTTAGCTCCTATATCTGATGCATAGCCTATTTTTGATAAACTGCTACTTTATTCTATTGCACCTTAAAACTGTTTAGTATTGGTGGAGTAGTCATCCCCTTTGACCCTTAACCCAGTTGCCCCTGCTTTTCCTCAAGTCTCGATCATCTGATCGACGAGCCATGATCCGTCACAACACTCACACCACCTTAGTTGTACGACGTTGTAGAGCTACTATCGAGTACCGAGGGTGACACCTCGTTACGTACTCCCATGTTAGCGTTGTAGTATAGTTGACCGACGGTGGTTCTCGGAGGGTGATTCCGCCTTCACAACATCCGATAACGACTCTATCGTACAACCCATCAAGTGTGGTCCATCGAGGGTGATTCCTCCCTGACCATCTTGATAGTTACATCGTTCGAAATCCATCTAGGGTGATACCTCGGATCCCTGTGATGTTACAACCACACAGTTACTTGACTGTGCTACTGGGAACATGAATGGTGTGTTCCGGGTGGATTCCCGCGTGGATGAGATGATGAGTTAATTAAAATGCTAAGGATTTGGGCATTTGATCTGGGTTGGTGGGATACCTTTTTGCACAAACCGTCTATGTATGAGAAGTGATGGGTACTCGACATCATAGTATCAACCGAAGCTCTTCAGATGTCAGCAATGGAGTGGCGAGCGCCCGAGTGGCCCGGATAAACATCGTTCTTGTATAAGAGGTGCCAGGAATGACATCGGCCGCCTTCGCATCGTGCAGGAGCGCAAAGGGTTATGGGCCCATGACCCTTGCACGCTTAGGATTTAGACCGGCGGGCTGGCCTCTTTGTTGAGCCTAGGTAGGGCTACGACGTGTTGATGTTCCAAGGCTGAGCATGACCCAGGAAAGTGTGTTCGGCCAGAGTTTATCAAGCATGACGAGAAACTTGGTGCATCCATGGAGGGATGAAAGTTAACTATTCGAATAGCCGTGTCCACGGTTACACGACAATTTGGAGTTGTGCCCTGATCTTATACAACTACAATGGTTACTTAACTGGAATGTTTGCTCCGGGATTTCTTCCTCGCAGGGAGTCGAGCAAGAATCTCTCGGCGTGACTTTAATTAATTTTGCTGCAACAATATGACTATATATCTGTGTTCCTTGCTCTACTCTCGTCTATTGCTGCAAGATCCCTGAAGATGCTAGTCTTCGATAGGACTAGTCCCCTCTCTCTATTCTTGCATTGCTGAAGTCAGTCCACATATACCCTTCCTTTGATACTAATGCATAACTTAGCATAGTTTTGATGTCATTGTTGTGAGTACTTTGGATGAGTATTCACCGTTGCTTTGATCCCCCTTTTTCCCTTGGTACGTTGTTGTGACCAGATGATGGAGCCCGGGAGATGGTGTATCCCGCCGACGACAGCTGCTACCCCGATGGTGCCTACTACTATGTGGAGGCCGTTGAAGACCAGGAGTAGTTTAGGAGGTTTCGAGGAAGGAGGACTCGCCTCGTTCGATCATTGTATCTTTGTGCTAGCCTTCTCTAAGGCATTATCATGTTTCATGTTTGTACTTAGATATTTGTTGCTTCCGCTGACTCGTGTGTTTATCGACCTTCTGTATTCTAGCACTCGAGGCCCCTGGCTTGTAATATGAAGCTTGTATGTTCTATTTGAGTCTAGTGTTGTGTTGTGATATCTTCCCGTGAGTCTTTGAGCTTGGTCGTACGCCTTTGTGTGTATGATTATCGTACGATCAAATCAAGGGCGTCACACACTTGTTGGGAGGCAACCCAATAGTTATCTTTAATATTGTTCCTTTAATTTATGTTAGTGTGATAACATGATTATTGCTGTTGTAATGTTTGTGTTTTTATGTTTTAGTTAGTGTTGGTGCCAAGTAAAGCCTTTGGGATGATTTGCTTAATGAATAGAATTGGTACGGTGCAAAAATAGGAAGTTTGACACCCAACGCAGAATATCTCTGATTTTACTAGAATATCCTTTTGATCTGAATTTTTTACAAAGTACTTATATACAAATTCCCTAGGTTGTCCTAATTTTTCAGAATTTGTGTAGCTAAATTAGTTGGGTAATTAAATATATTACTAAAAATGTTCTGTTTCAAACAGATTCTGTTTTACATGCATAGTTTGCTTGTTTTGATTATGCTATGGATTATATCGGGGGTATAAGTCATGGAGAAGTTAGAATACAGTACCTTATGCTAAAATAAAAGAAGAATCAATTTATAACAGTACCTAAAAGCGTTTATTATATTGCCTATACTAACGGATCTCACGAGGTTTTGTTGAGTTTTGTGTGATTGAAGTTTTCAAGTTTTGGATATTATTTTGATGGACAAAGGAATGGGAAGTAGCATGAGCGTAAGCTTGGGGATTCCCAAGGCACCCCAAGGTAATATTTTAGGAAGTCTCAATCGTCTAAGATTGGGGATGCCCCGGGAAGGCATCCCCTCTTCCGTCTCAATCCATGTGTATGTTACTTGGAGCTATATTTTTATTCATCGCATGATATGAGTGTTTCTTGGAGCGCCATTTGCTTTTGTTTAATTTCACTTCTAGTTTTCCACAATCATTGTTTGCTGGACACACCTATTTGAGAGAGAGAGACCATCATCATGATTTGTTAAAATACTCTATGTGCTTCACTTATATCTTTTGAGCTTTGCAGTTGCTCTAGTACTTCACTTATATTTTTCTAAGCACGGTGGCATGTAGGTTTTATAGAAATAATATGCTCTAGTTATTCACTTATGTTTGTTCGAGAGATGCACAAATAGTTATGCTAATTTGCATCGGTCATAAGGCTAGATCAAAAATAATGAGTGCTCAATAAGTGATAATTAAAACCATCATGTAGCACATATAGAGAAACTGTGGTTAATGAATATTGATATGGTGATATAAAAAAGGTGTGAGTGCATAACTATTAATCCAGAGAGGTCTTGATATTATGCGATGTTAAAACTTCTTGAACATCTAAAAAAATTAAAAAGGCTCGGTGATGATCTGGGAGTATTTCTATTCCTCGTTGAAAAACTAGTGTTGTTTCGAGTCAACGATGGTTAACTCCTACCAACCCTCTCCCTCGTGGCATCTGAGTAGTACTTTGATTTGTGATAAGAGTAATACTAATAAGACTTTGCAATAATTATACGAGTTCTTTATGACTAATGTGACACCATGGATATACGCAATCTCACCTCCTCATATTTGCTAGCCTATCTAGTACCGCGCATAGCCCATTCTCACCTCGAGGATTGGTGCGAATTTGGCCGGTGCATCAAAACCCCGCGACATGATACACTCTATTGAACATAGGCCTTATTATATCCTCCTCATAACGGCCACCATACCTACCTATTATGGCATTTCCATAGCCATTCCGAGATATATTGCCATTCAAATTTCGTCGTCACTTCACATGACTAGTTCCTTCATCATCATATTACTTTGCATGATCATATGGAGCTGGCATAGTATTTTTGGCAAAGACACCATTAATAATAGCATTTGTGGCAAAGCCACCAAAACTCATATGTTGAATACATGTCACTCTAGATCATTGCACATCCTAGTACACTGCCACATGCATTCATATTGGAGTCATGTTGCCTCATCCCTCATATCGAGTTATCCATGATTTGTAAGTAAATATAAGTGTGATGATCATCATTGTTAGAGCATTGTCCCAGCGAGGAAATAAATATGGGGGAGGCCAAATGAGCCCATCACATATAAAAAAGTGTGAGAAAAAGAGAGAAGGGACTTTTCTACCACCTTACTCTATTCGACTTGTATGCTATGTCCAATGGTTCACGCTCATGTATTGCATGAAGAATAAAAAGTTGATGCATATTGAAAAAGTGCGATCCAATTGCCTTACTTGGGCACCGTGATTCTTAACAATTGTAGTTTTGTGATGAAGATGGAGCCATGCCCTGCCAATATAATAAAGATGGAAAGGGTTGAAACAATCTTTGAGGGTCGTACACCTTGAAAGAATAATTGCTTTGTTGCTTATACTTGTAAATATTGTTGTATCAATACTTGTTATTCATCATTTCTCACTGAGCATTCATGCATAAGAATACATCATGGATAGCATGTGTCACAATCCAAGTTTGCCTTGCTTGCCATTGCATTTTCATGCATGCATTCAAATTGCATTGAATCTGAATATGGGAAGTGACCAAGCCCCAATGAATTGAAATTTGACAAAAAGGCAATAAAAATATTACCTTAAAAGGAACCACGAAAATGTTCCAAATATTTGGCAAAATACTGAAAGGGAATAAATTTGTCAAACCAAAATCTTAGGTCACAGGAACATTTTGAAATGGATTTTGATTTGATCAAATAATTGTTTGGAATGGAGTTATTTTGTTTTCTTTTAAAATAGAAGTTTCAAAAATGTTGAAACTATTCTGTGGAATTGATTATTTTTATCACTGTCACATAACACTAATTTAGGGTTTTATAAAATATTTAAACATTTTATTTTAAAACCTAAACCTAAATGCCAGAAAAAAAATAAAACAGAAAAAGGAAAAGAGAGAGAAAGAACTAACCTGCGCCCGTGGCCCAGCCCAGCCCACGAGGAGCACCACTGTCTTCTTCCTCCTGCCAGGAGGAGAAGCAGCTGCGTGCCCGACGCATCGCCGGGCACGGCCACGTCCCCTGGCCACCTCCTGCTTGCCCGAGCCACGCAGACGGCAGGGATGAGTACCCCGTGCACGCCTCTCCCTTCTACACCCTCTCTGGCTCCTCTCCGTCACTCTCTCGCTCTCTCCCACCATGGCCGAGCACTGCTCGACGCCGTCGATCGTTGTAGCCCTGGCCACCGGCCCTCTCTAGCCCAGATGATGTGTCCCATAGCTCCGCCGCTCACCTCCCCATCTCTATGCGTGAAGAATCGACCTCAGACGCCCTGCCGCACCACCATCCGCATCAACTTCATCGTCGGCCTCCGAACCTCCCCGACATCGATTCGCCGCAATCAGAGCTTCCCTCGCCTCTACGTGTGCGCAAACCGAACCATGTGAGCCGCCGGACTCGTTCCCCCTCTCCTTGTCGAGCTCCCCTTCCTCTAACCTTGCTAGCCGCCGGAGCCAAAGCTCCTGCCGCCGGCCATGGCATCGCCGTGGCCAGTGCCATCTAGGGCCGCTGCGAGCACCTCTCTGTGCTCTCGGCGCTCGCAGGAAGCCATAGCCGGCCTCAGCTGCTTTCCCCTCGTCCCCTAGGCTCGAGCCCGACTAAGCAAAAGCTACGGCCGCCGCTTAGGCTCATCACCGACGTAGCTCCGGTGCCCCTCCGGCCACCCAGCTGCCACATAAGTACTCATCGTGTCCCCACGATCCCATTCCGCCCTTCGGCGCGTCAAATGGATGCCGATGACGCGATTCCGGCGAGCCTCCGTCGCCCTGTTGGTCGCCGCCGGCGTCGACCTCGCCGGCCTGAGCCATTGCCATGTGGACCCGGCCGGTCAGGATTAGATTAGCCCTAATAACGCTACTAATTAACCCAGAGCCACTCACAGACGGGCCCCACTTCTAATTAATTGATTAGTTAGCTAATAAAACCCTGTTATTGAACTGAGTCACTAACGTGTGGCCCCCACACGTCAGGTTTGACCTGACCCAGGGCTTGTTGACTGATGACGCAATGATGATGCAGTAAATACTAATTCTGTTTTATTATAATTCAAAAAAATTGTTAAAACTTATAAAAATCATAGAAAATATTCAAGTCCAATGAAAATAATTTATACATGAAAAATGATCATAAAAATCCAGAGAATCTGATTATGGCATTTTCATGCTAGTTTGAGAAATTTAATATCACCAAATAGGCAAAATGATGATTAGGGTAAATTTAATAAATAGTTTGGAGTTGGAATTTGATACCTATTTGAATTCCACTTCAACTAACAAGACCAACCATTAAGCTAGGAAAACGAGTACCTCAAAATGCCATCTTCATGCATGCTCAAACAAGTTGTACCTGAGCATCAGGTACAATCAATTAAAAGGGTATCCGAAAAATACCTTGCTTGAAATTATATTTGAATTCTAATCCAAATCCAACTTCAACCTAAGAAATGGTAGCTATAATGGCCCTGCCACTTCTCATCTTCATTTCGTGATCATGCATCATAGTGTTGCATTTCTATGAAGTTACTATTGTTCTTTCCTGTTTGCCGGTACTGTTCCCTCTCGGTAGACGATGGTTCCGACGATGTGATCGTTGACATTGATGAAGACTCATTGCTATCTTCAGACGTGTCAGGTAAGAAAAGCCCCATGAGCATATTGATATAAACCTACTCTCTCGCTCCTGATCTCTTTTATTGCATTAGGACAAACACGATTCAACTGTAACATGTTCTCGGTAGTTGAACCCATTCCTCTAGATGACCTGTTTTTGCCACAGTAAATAGTTGAAACCACTTAGCATGAGTATCAACTGCTTGAGCCTTGTTTTGCTTACTCATTCTTATTTGCTTCCAATGCCTGCTATGCTTAGAGTCGTATCGGGTCTGATCCATCTGGACGATGAATCAGAATGGTTGTGTTCATGTCCTATGGTGTGAGAGTAAAGGTGTGAATCTGATTTGGTAAAGGTAGCGATGAGAGGCCATGTAGGAGTACATGGTGGGTTGTCTCATTGGGACCGTCCTTAAGAACTGAGTTCTGTGTATGTTATCCAAGACAAGATACTACCATGCATTGGGCCCTGAAATATGACCCTGCTCGGCTTATTAATTGCCTAGATCTTTGTCCAGGAGTTGCAATTAGTTTCTGGTGTTTGTAGGAAAAGTGTTGGTGGCCGTGTTTAGCTCTACCTGACGGGGTAGGCTTCTCTGCGGTAGATACACAGTGGCACGATGTACCAAGTGGCACCAGGATGGTGGGCTTGGGAACCCTGCGCACATCGTTTGGGGCCGTAGAGGAAACCTCGGCCGGACTTCCTTGCAGGTTCAGTCTCAAATAGGCGATACACCTGGACTAGGGTCTTGCGTGGTTAATGGTCGTGGCCGACACCCACGCCAGTGCTTCCGCCTGAAGGTTGCCGAGATGCATGACATGCATATGGTGCTAAGTGGTGAGAGCATGTGTGAAGAAGTATACCCCTGCAGGGTGATTTAATTTGTTCGAATAGCCGCGTCCTCGGATATGGACTACTTGGAAACATTACGTGGTACATAGAAAACTGAAATTGATACTCTAAAACATGCAAGATAAGTGTGAGTGCTATGGAAGGCTTTCTCGTAGGGAGACGAGAGTGGATCCATAGTGGTGTATTGCATTGGTGAATATGTGGACTCTTGTGTGCTATCCCACTTCACAGAAAGAACTTGTAGTCGTAGTACAGGTTAGCCAAGAGTCAAAGCTGGCTTGCTGCAATCGAACCGCACAATCCTTTCATTGAAACATCATGCACATGTAGATAGTTCTGATGTAAGTCTTGCTGAGTACCTTTGTACTCACGGTTGCTTTATTTATGTTTTTGCAGAGAAGAATTTAGTCCCATTAAAGGTTTCTACGCGATGTGTTCGATGTTGAACGGAATAGCTTGGGAATCCCAGATAGAGGTCTGGCTCCTTTGGTAGGGTCGTAGTAACATGTCTGGCTCCTTTGGGAATCCCAGACAGAGGTCTCGCTCCTTTGATAGTATGTACCCAGACATGTTGTGCTCCCGCTTGATGTTTGTATGACTTGAGTGACGGGTCACGAGACCCCTGTTTGTAATATCATACTATGTTGATTCCTATGAGTCTTTAATAAAATCTTGAGTCATAGAGTTATGTTGTGATGCCATGTTGTATCTACGCATATAGTGCATAATGTGTGTATGTTATGAAATGCATTATATGTGTTGGATTCGACACCTAGTTGTGTGCCTTTAGTAGTACTCTTTACGGGGAAATGCCTCTTTGTGCTTCCACCGAGCCTTGGTAGCTTGCTACTGCTCCGGACATATTGATTGACCGGCATGTATCCTTCTTTGCTGTTGTGTCTGTCCGTTCGTGGAAATTTCACGTGGTGTAATGGAGTCCTAGTAGTTTGCTATGACTCATCTACACACGCTGATGACCGACACCTGCTTTGCCGCGTTATGTATGCCTGTCCCTGTACGGATGTACCACTTGGGTTTATAACTAGCCATGTCGACCCGGGTTCTTGTCGTTTGAATGCTAGTGACACATTCATATGCGTGAGCCAAAAGACGCAAGCGGTCCCGGCCAAGGTAAGGTGGCAGCCGTGGAGTTTATCGTGTGTGAGGCCGCAAAGTGATGTGATGTGTTACAGGCTGGGTTCTTAGGATTCAGGATCGGGGTCCTGACAACTTTGGTATCAGAGCTTGACTGTCTGTAGGATAACCAAGCCAAACTGGTCGATGTTGAGTCTAGCAACTCTTTAGTTATATAAGGGAATTGTTTGTGGAAGGAACGTAAGACTCTTTTACTACTTTCCTTGTGTCATTCTTATTCTGAGTCACCCTCTTCTTTATTCTACGGGGTTTAAGAATTAGGCTTTCTCATCTATTCATTAGGATGACGAGTTACTATGCTGGAGGCCTATAGGAAAGTTGTTGTCTTCAAGGATCAGTGTCTCCATAAGAATTCATTGTTATGATGTGATTTTTCTTGCAGGTTGCCTCATATTTCATGCCCCTATAGCCGTTATGCTGTCCGAGTTTTCCAAAGTTCCCATATAATCTGATGCAATTGCAAATTCCTTCCTATTATTTGCAATGTCTTTTGGCCGGACAAAGCACACTAATTATTGTGTGGAGGTACTCTATTACCTCGATGTTTTGTTGAAGTACTAGGAAAACATGTTACTCCGAAAACTACCCAATAGTCTAGATGTGTGCTATGTTTCCAGTGTGACAGTTCTGGCCATCATTTTCTGAAACATCTCGTGTTGTTAATTATTTTGTAGGTATTCTATTTCTGGGTCTTTGAGTCCAAGGATCATTCTGCTCACTTCTGTTGATAGTGTTGCTAGTTCCTTTAGAATGATTAGTAACCTTGTTGTAGTTCCCAAGGTATATGGTAAATCATTCTTCCAATACCATGGATCATCTGTGGTAGAAGTTCTTCGTGAATTAAGGATCATAACAAGAGTGCTTGTGATGAGTTCTCTACTCCATATTGTGATTCTGCCAACTTCACCCTTCTGCATGGGTTATCTAGAAGAATTATGTTGAACTCGTTCGACATACTAATCTATGCATCCACAACTCAATAAATCATGTGCTCTTGAGTTGGCCCTATCTAGTTGTATTCTAACCTTCATCCATGAGAGGATAGTCAAGAGTAGTTGTGCATTCGTGTCATCAATGTCTTTTTTTCCCGTGATCTGTCAAGTTGTTCTATTCTCGAATGACTGGGAGAAGCAAACTCCGGTACCTCATCCATTTCTTGGATTGGGTCAAAGTAGTTGTACTCTGCAGATCAAAATGCCAATCCATCTTTTGTTCTGTTCTATCTTGGAGTGTTACCCTCTTGTTGTTAAGAATGTTGTGAGAATTGCACCATCTCTTATGAGCTCCTGATGTTGTAATACCTCTCGACATCATTATTCATCCCTCGGTTTCCGTGTTGGTTGTAACCGGAATATCGACAAGTGAACCATGATGTGTGAAATCAATACTCCTAGCAATGTTATTGCTTAGGAAGTTAATGGCCAATAATTTCATTCTTATGGTGATGGTGATTGAATCGTCATCCTAAGATTGACCGTGCTACCTAGTCCATGTTTCATGGTGCAGTTTTCGATCAATGAGTTAGGATTTTTTCAATCCCTCCCTCTATTGATCACATCATCTTGCCCTGAAAAGCGAGATTGTTCCCGAGCTTAATAATATATCGGTGGTTCCTGATTTTCCGAATATCTTCTCGGAAGTATTACCAGGTTGTTTCCTGACTGTTATGATAGAGCTCGTGATCAAGTTGGTTTCTCTATAAGCCATCTTCTCCAAGAATCCGTGTTGGATACCCCGAGCTAGTTGGTTAAGCTAAACCACATCTTGGAGAGTTGGAAGATAAAAGCTTCGCCTAAACTTAGCTCATTTAAAAAGGATATTTCTCCTGTTGTGTGAGTCTGAAAAAGATGATATTGTCATCGGTTGATTCGTGTGATCAATTGTTGCATATATTATCTTGTCCAATTTTGATTTGAGTATGGGCTATTGTCAAATCAAACTCAGAACTAAATACTTTCATAATGGTGTCTTACTCGTGGATTTCCTGGAGTATACACCATTGTATTCTTTGATCTGACCAATGCTATTATCTTGCTCACATAGTTGTGGAAATCCATTTATATGGGTATTTTGATGAATTGTTGTTGAGCCCATCGGCAACAGTTTCATTTGTTCCATGATTTATGTTGGACATTAAGCTAGTGCTGGAAACTTTGTAGACATTGTCTTCGTGTCTCGAGCACGAGGTATATGTTAGGTGTAAGAAGTGACTTCCTCTAATTCATGTGCATCTGATGCAAGTTGCCGCCGTGAGTTTGAGAAAAGTTAATTTGTTTCCTTCGGAATCATCTCAAGTCAGTCATGCACGTGCGAAGTATTCTATGGTCTCAGAGATTAGCTACCTCCATTCCATATGTAGTTCCTAGCACACCAAGCCACTGATTGATTTGTACAAGGAAAAGAAGTTAAGTGCCATTCCTGAAGGTACCAGACGGACTTGCACATGGCTTCGTTATCCGCAATGATGGTTCCCAAACCAGAACTCGGTAGTGTTTTGTTGTAAGACTTCTTCATGTGGTCATCATTGTCTTGGGCAGTGTGTTCACATGTGTCTTGCAATCCAGCTCATATTTTGGAGTTGGCTTCCGTAGTTCATTTCCCGAGAATCTCGCAACGTTATCTCGTCGATTTGTGTTGCAAACTTGCTCTTCAGACATGCTGAGTCTGAAACATCATGTCACAAACCAAATCTGAATCTCAGGCAGATATGATGGTTGTAACGCTTCCCAAGGATTATAATATTGTACTCTCTATAACTCGGTAAAGTGATGTCGTGGCTAACGCACCCAACCAGAAGACGTAATATTATAATATCTTGCATCAGCAACCTTATCCATTTCCCCGTGAGGACTTTGTATGACTTGTTCTAGAAGTTGTTCCTCATGGACCCTTGAAGCCCCGAAGTCCGATCTATATTTGATGTGCTAGATATCAAGCATGACCTATAATTCAGTTGTGCTAGTACATCAAGGAGAACATTAGAAGTGGAGTGCTAAATGTCTCTCCGTCGATCGTCCAGATTTCGTTCCCTTGGCATAACTAAGGTGAAATCTGAGAAGGTGTTGTTTTCCTTTGCATCTGCATCCTCCCCCCTTATTCATCATGGTAGTATGATGTGTCGCCAGGATCCTTGGCACAGATGTTGGTAAACCTTGATGAATATGGAAATGCTCAAGTTCTTGAGAGCACGCTCAGGCACTAGGTTATATCCTAGGTAATAATCGAGTTGTTTTATAACTCTAGTTTCTTTCCAACCGAGTATGCCATTCTTTCAAATTCCTTGAAACAATCATTTGTGAATTGCCTTACTCTGGTAGAAGAGTTTCAATGATCTTAGGATCAAAAGTAATTCTTTTTGCCACTTAAGGGAATAACTCTACGAGTCACCCTCCTACGATGCCCCGTTATGGTATGAAGGGTAACTTAATCCTCGCTACTTTGAAACCTCGTCATCATCTGTTTTAAGCGTGGATTTGTTGCCTACCAATTGAACCTTTGTCATATGCCTCACTTCCTCGTTTCTGTCATGAGTGTTATGTTTCAGCTCAAGGGACGTCTCTATGTCTCATTCTATGAGTTGATCTTGAGTTGCTCGAATCTTGTAGATTCCTCATGTTCTTGTCGTCGCATTAGATGAAGACCTCAAAGACAAAGATGCCAAGATCAACCTGATGCAATGAATCAACACCTTCAAGAAGGGCAATTCGACCGTGAAGATTCCGATAGTTTAGTGCCCCTCTTCCTCTTCCCGACTACGCCTGAATCTTGGGACGAGATTCTTGTTTAGTGGGGGTGAGTTGTCACAGCCCAAGTTTGCCTTGCTTGCCATTGCATTTTCATGCATGCATTCAAATTGCATTGAATCTGAAAATGGGAAGTGATCAAGCCCCCAATGAATTGAAATTTGACAAAAAGGCAATAAAAATATTACCTTAAAAGGAACCAGGAAAATGTTCCAAATATTTGGGAAAATAGTGAAAGGGAATAAATTTATCAAACCAAAATTTTAGGTCACAAGAACATTTTGAAATGGATTTTCATTTGATCAAATAATTGTTTGGAATGGAGTTATTTTGTTTTCTTTTAAAATAAAACTTTCAAAAATGTTGAAACTATTTTGTGGCATTGATTATTTTTATCACTCTCACATAACACTAATTTAGTGTTTTATAAAATATTTAAACATTTTATTTTAAAACCTAAACCTAAATGCCACAAAGAAATAAAACAGAAAAAGGAAAAGAGAGAGGAAGAACTAACCTGCGCTCCTGGCCCAGCCCAGCCCACCAGGGGCACCACTATTTTCTTCCTCCTGCCAGGAGGAGAAGCAGGTGCGTTCCCGACGCATCGCCGGGCACGGCCACGTCCCTTGGCCACCTCCTGCTTGCCCGAGCCACGCAGACGGCGGGGATGAGTACCCCGTGCACACCTCTCCCTTCTCCACCCCTCTCTGGCTCCTCTCCGTCACTCTCTCGCTCTCTCCCACCATGGCCGAGCACTGCTCGATGCCGCCGATCGTCGTAGCCGTGGCCACTGGCCCTCTATAGCCCAGCTGATATGTCCCATAGCTCCGCCGCTCACCTCCCCATCTCTACGCACGAAGAATCGAGCTCAGACGCCCTGCCGCGCCACCATCCGCATCAACTTCATCGTCGGCCGCCGAACCTCCCCGGCGTCGATCCGCCGCAACCGGAGCTTCCCCGGCCTCTACGTGTGCGCAAATCGAACCGTGTGAGCCGCCGGACTCGTTCCCCCTCTCCTTGTCGAGCTCCCCTTCCTCTAACCTTGCTAGCCGCCGGAGTCAAAGCTCCTGCCGCCGTCCATGGCGTCGCTGTGGCCAGTGCCACCTAGGGCCGCTACGAGCACCTCTCTGTGCTCTCCGCGCTCGCACGAAGCCGTAGCCGGCCTCAGCTGCTTTCCCCTCGTCCCCTAGCCTCGAGCCCGACTAAGCAGAGCTCTGGCCGTCGCTTAGGCTCATCGCGCGACGTAGCATCGGTGCCCTTCCGGCCACCCAGCTGCCACATAAGTACTCAACGTGTCCCCGCGATCCCATTCCGCCGTTCGGCGCATCAAATGGATGTCGATGACGCGATTCCGGCGAGCCTCCGTCCCCTTGTTAGTCGCCGGCGTCGACATCGCCGGCTTGAGCCACTGCCATGTGGGCCCGGCCGGTCAGGACTAGATTAGCCCTAATAACGCTACTAATTAACCCAGAGCCACTGACAGACGGGCCCCACTTCTAATTAATTCATTTGTTAGATAATAAAACCCTGTTATTAAACTGAGTCACTGATGTGTGGCCCCCACACGTCAGGTTTCACCTGACCCAAGGCTTGTTGACTGATGATGCAATGATGACGCAGTAAATACAAATTTTGTTTTATTATAATTCCACAAAATTGCTAAAACTTCTAAAAATCATAGAAAATAATCTGTAAGTCCAATGAAAATAGTTTATATATGAAAAATGATCAGAAAAATCCAAAGAATCTGATTATGGCATTTTCATGCTGGTTTGAAAAAGTTAACATCACCAAATAGGCAAAATTATGATTAGGGTAAATTTAATAAATAGTTTGGAGTTGGAATTTGATACCTGTTTGAATTCCACTTCAACTAACAAGACCAAACATTAAGCTAGGAAAACTAGTACCTCAAAATGCCATCTTCATGCATGCTCAAACAAGTAGTACCTGAGCATCAGGTCGAATCAATTAAAAGGGTATCCGAAAAATACCTTGCTTGAAGTGATATTTGAATTCCAATTCAAATTCAGCTTCAACCTAAGAAATGGTAGCTATAATGGCCCTGCCACTTCTCATCTTAATTTCATGATCATGCATCATAGTGTTGGATTTCTGTGAAGTAACTATTGTTCTTTCCTGTTTGCCGGCACTGTTCCCTCTCGGTAGACGATGGTTCTGACAATGTGATCATTGACATTGATGAAGAGTCATTGCTATCTTCAGACGTGTCAGGCAAGAAAACCCCCTTGAGCATATTGATATAAACCCACTCTCTCGCTCGTGATCTCTTTTATTGCATTAGGACAAACACGATTCAACTGTTACATGTTCTCGGTAGTTGAACCCATTCCTTTGCATGACCTGATTTTGCCACAGTAAATAGTTGAAACCACTTAGCATGAGTATCAACTGCTTGAGCCTTGTTGTGCTTACTCATTCTTATTTGCTTACAATGCCTATTATGCTTAGAGTTGTATCGGGTCTGATCCATCTGGACGATGAATCAGAATGGTTGTGTTCATGTCCTACGGTGTGAGAGTAAAGGTGTGAATCTGATTTGCTAAAGGTAGCGATGAGAGGCCATGTAGGAGTACATGGTGGGTTGTCTAATTGGGACCATCCTTAAGAACTGAGTTCTATGTATGTTATCCAAGACAAGATGCTACCATCCATTGGGCCCCCAAATATGACCCCGCTCGGCTTATTAATTGCCTAGATCTCTGTCGAGGAGTTGCAATTAGTTTCTGGTGTTTGTAGGAAAAGTGTTGGTAGCCGTGTTTAGCTCTTCCCGACGGGGTAGGCTTCTCTGCGATAGATACATAGTGGCACGGTGTACCAAGTGGCACCCGGATGGTGGGCTTGGGAACCCTGCGCACATCGTTTGGGGCCGTAGAGGAAACCTCGGCCGGACTTCCTTGTGGGTTCAGTCTCAAATAGGCTATACAGCTGGACTAGGGGCTTGCGTGGTTAACGGTCGTGGCCGACACCCATGCAAGTTCTTCCTCTTCAAGGTTGCCGAGATGCATGACGTGCATATGGTGCTAAGTGGTGAGAGCATGTGTGAAGAAGTATACCCCTGCAGGGTGATTTAATCTGTTCGAATAGCCGCGTCCTCGGATATGGACTACTTGGAAACATTACGTGGTACATAGACAACTTAAATGGATACTCTAAAACATGCAAGATAAGTGTGAGTGCTATGGAAGGCTTTCTCGTAGGGAGACGAGAGTGGATCCATAGTGGTGTATTGCATTGGTGAATATGTGGACTCGTGTGCGCTATCCCACCTCAAAGAAAGAACTTGTAGTCGTAGTACAGGTTAGCCAAGAGTCAAAGCTGGCTTGCTGTAATCGAACCCCACAATCCTTTCATTGAAACATGATGCATATGTAGATAGTTCTGATGTAAGTCTTGCTGAGTACCTTTGTACTCACGGTTGCTTTATTTATGTTTTTGCAGAGAAGAATTTAGTCTCATTAAAGGTTTCTACGCGATGTGTATGATGTTGACCGAAATAGCTTGGGAATCCCAGACAGAGGTCTGGCTCCTTTGGTAGGGTCGTAGTAGCTTTTCAGGCTCTCCCAGCCACTTTTAGTAGATGTCTGTACCCAGACATGTTGTGCTCCCGCTTGATGTTTGTATGACTAGAGTGACGGGTCACGAGACCCCTGTTTGTAATATCATACTATGTTGATTCCTATGAGTCTTTAATAAAATCTTGAGTCATAGAGTTATGTTGTGATGCCATGTTGTATCTACGCATATAGTGCATAATGTGTGTATGTCATGAAATGCATTATATGTGTGGGATTCTACAGCTAGTTGTGTGCCTTTAGTAGTACTCTTTACGGGGAAATGCCTCTTTGTGCTTCCACCGAGCCTTGGTAGCTTGCTACTGCTCCGGACACATTGATTGACACGCATGTATCCTTCTTTGGTGCTATGTTTGTCCCTTCGGGTAAATGTCACGCGGTGTAATGGAGTCCTGGTAGCTTGCTACGACTCGTCTACACACGCTGATGACTGACACCTGCTTTGTTGGGTTATGTATTCCTGTCCCTGTATGGATGTACCACTTGGGTTTATAACTAGCCATGTCGACCCGGGTTCTTGTCGTTTGAATGCTAGCGACACATTCATATACGTGAGGCAAAAGACGCAAACGGTCCCAGCCAAGGTAAGGTGGGAGCCATGGAGTTTACCCTGCGTGAGGCCGCAAAGTGATGTGATGTGTTACAGGCTGGGTGCTTATGATTCAGGATCGAGGTCCCGACAGCATGTCACATCAAAAATTCTGTTTTTATCATTTACCTACTCGAGGAGGAGCATGAATTAAGCTTTGGGAAGCTTGATAAGTCTCCAATGTATCTATAATTTTTGTCTATTCCATGCTATTATGTTATCGTTTTAGAACACTTTTTAGGCACTTATCTACCAATTAAATTATTTTGAAGAACTAACCTATTGACTCGGTGCCCACTGCCAGTTGCTATTTTCTGCATGTTTTTCCACTTTTCAGGTTCTAGTACCAAAAGAAGCCCAATGGACCTGAACTTTTTTGTGAATTTTTTATGGCCCAAAAGAACACCGTGGAGCATCAGAAGAATGTTGGGAGCCACACGAGGCTCTCACAAGCCATCTGGCGGCAACTTGGGCGGGGGAGGACACGACCTGATAGCTTGTGGCTGCCTCGTGGTTCCCCCGACACTGTTCTCTGGCCTATGAATTCTTATTTACCCTGAAAGCATCAACGGAGGTTCTGAAACACTTGTTACGCCACTAAAAGTCTTTTTTCCGACGGGAGGCCATCTAGAGCTCCATTTCGGCACTATGGCGGAGGGGGAATCAATCACGGAGGGCTTCTTCGTCAACCTTGCTGCTTTCATGATGATGTGTGAGTAGTTCACCACAGGACTATGGGTCCGTGGAAGTACCTAGATGTTATCCCTCTCTCTCTCTCTCTTTATCTCTCTGTTTGATCTTCAATACAATGATCATCACATCTTCGTTTTGATCCATATGATGTACCTCTTTTGTATGGTTCGTTTGTTGGGATCCGATAAAGTTTGGGTTTATGTCTAGATTATTCATGATTAATATTTGAGTCTTCTCTGATCTATAATACGATTCTTATGTGCATGATTATAATATCTTTGTAATTCTCTCTGATCTATTGAAACAGTTTGGCCAACTAGATTGATATTTCTTTGGTGACAGAGGTGCATTGTAGTAGGTTCAACCTAGAGAGTTTCTATATACCAGTGATAGAAGGGGACAAGTTACGCCTTTGTGTTGTGAAGACCTAGCGAGTTTCTATATACGAGTGACATAAGGATTTTTGGAGAGAAGACCTGCCGCAGAGGAAGTGACAGGGGCCCACAAGGCATCAGGTCGCCCCCAGGCCGCGACCAGATAGCTTGTGGGGCCCTCGAGGCTCCTCTGACCCTAATTCTAGTCCTATAAATTCATATTCACCAGAAAAAATAGAGATAAGTTTTCATCAATGTTTTACGAGATAGAGCCGCCGCCACCTCTCGTTCTTCATGTGGAGGGCTGATCTGGAGTCCGTTTGGGGCTCCGGAGAGTGGGATTCATCGTCGTAGTCACCACCAACCCTTCTCCATAAACACCACCATGATGCTCACCATCGGGAGTGAGTAATTACTTTGTAGGCTTGTAGACAGTGGTGGAATTGGATGAAATTGATTATGTAATTGAGTTAGGTATGATAGAGCTTGATCCCTAGTATCCACTATGTTGTGAGATTGATGTTACCATGACTTTGCTATGCTTAATGCTTGTCACTAGGGCCCGAGTGCCATGATTTTAGATCTTAACCTTTTATGTTTTCATGAATATAAGAGTGATTTAGATCCTATATTGCAAGTTATAGTTACCTATTACGTGTATTGATCCGCATACCCCAAGGTGACAATAATTGAGATTTTTTCCGGTGATTGTCGTAGTTTGAGGAGTTCATGTACTAACTATGTGTTAATGCTTTGTTCCAGTTCTCTATTAAATGGAGGCCTTAATATCCTTTAGTTTCCAATAGGACCACACTGCCATGGGAGGGTAGGAGAAAATATGTCATGCAAGTTCCTATTGGAAGCACATTGACTATATACGGAATACATGCCTACATTATATTGATGAATTGGAGCTAGTTACATCTCACCCTAGCGTGTAACTGTTATAAGATCAATGTCATCTAAATAATTATTCACTTCTGATCCACGTGCCTACGGGTTACATATATTTAATCTTGCCAAGTTACTATTGTTGCTGCTACTGACACACGTGCTACTAAATTGCTATTGCTACTACCATTACCAAAATTGTTGATATCATTGTTATTGTTACTACTATCACTTGTTGTGCTACTAAATATTTTTTGTAGAAGGATATCCCAAGTGTGGCTAAATTGACAACTCATATATTATGACCAATAAATATTCTTTGGCTTCCCTTGTGTCGAATCAATAAGTAAGGGTGAAATACTACCCGTGAAGACTGTCGCGATCCCCTACACTTGTCTGGCACCGTTACCGGGGAGCATAGCTCTCTTTATTGTGTTGACTTGAGGATATTCATTTGCTATTATGAATAATATGAAAGATAATCGAACCGAGATTGTCCCATCTTGCATGAGAGGAGGTAAGGAACTACCATCTAGCTCTGCTTTTGATACACCCACTGTTTTGAATCGACTTGTTACGTCGCAACCTGTTGCTAGACCTGATATGACACATGAATTTGATGATGCTACTTCTGAATTTAATGATGATACTATTGCTACACATGATTAAACTTAAAATGTGCCACCAGGAGAATTTCTTGATGCTCAAATTACTAGAGCTAGTAAGATTGGAAATGTTGAAACTGATGAAGACTTTGAATTACTTGCTACACCCCGTACACCAAATAGATATGAATTTCCTTATGTACCTGAAGGTTATGTTATGGATGGTGAAGTAGCTAGGGACTTTTTTGCTTGTAATGACAGAGATGATTTTAAGAAACTTCTAGGCAAACTAAAAGAAAAATCTATGATGGAGAAAATGAAATATGATCCTAAATTTTCCACTTCTCCTATAATTGTTGTTGTCTATTGATTAATATTATGAATTTGCTATAGACCGTGAACTGATTCCTATAGTGGAATCTGATCCTTTCCGTGGCCATGAAAATGAAACTATGGTAGAACACCTTATGAAACTGAATGATATTGCTGCCTAGTTTACCAATGTTGAAAAGACACGATACTAGTCTTTACCTAATACTAAAGCGGCTATTGCTTCTATCAGAAAACCCATCGCGACTATTTTGTAGAAAGGCCCTTGAGGTTTTAGGTATTCAACCCGCAGTCCACACTACCCCGACGATCAGTGAAAAAAATGTGGCATACGCAGCCCCCGTCGTTGACTGCTTCGCACGTGAACGAGATTCCTTCGCCGGTGCCGCCGCGCTCCCATCTATCCTCTCCACGGTGCCCGCCGCCGCCGCTAGCGGCCCCGTCCATCCTCTTTGTGGCGCCCGCCTCCGCGGTCGTGCCCCTATCCATCCTATCCGCGTTGCTCGTCCTTGCTCGTTCATCGCCGAATCCGGTCGAGATCGGCAAGATCCACCACATCTCGAGCACCCTCGATGGCGCGCACCTCCAACGTCCTGAGCATCAGCGGCCACCTCCGTGGGAGAGCTCCTCCTACCTCAAGATGAGGCACATGAGCCGAGCCCGACCATCACACGCTCGTGGTCATGGCCATCAGCAACCGCTGCGTCAGCGTTCGACGGCTGCCGGCCATTGGTGATTCGTGAGAGACTTATCTTCCTAATCCGTGGGCGAGGCGAGCTGGCGGGAGGGAGTAGATGAAAGGGAGGACGGAAGGGGGAGATGCCGATGCTCCTCCGGGGAGGCGAGCTATGGCGGAGGGGTTGAGCCCCGTCGACGCAGCCCCTATCCTCCCATGCGAGCACGCAAGGGCTCTAAGAGGCGGGGAAAGGTGGCGAAGCGGCGGAGTTCGGCATGAGGCGGATCCTGTCAGGATCTAGCGCGGCCGCTGACTCATTCAGTCGACATGAGAACTTAGGTATATCGCCCTATCGCTTAGCTCTTGATTCCCTCAGCTGTCTTGAGATGCACCTAGATCTGGGTGATTTCATGGACTTCATGGATAGGACTACACGTGTAGGTTCAACTCCATGATCTTGAGTGGTAAGGACGGCAACTCCATGCATTCAGCTCCTCGGGACATGGTACGCAGATCCTCTCTTTCATATCCAGATAAGCAAGACATGTTTGTACTTCATCTTACATCCATCGAATTGAGGAATTGATTGTTGGTTTTGTGGCATGTTTACATGAATGTTATTCAGGAGAAGGAAAATATCAGGAGCAAATTGTTAGGGCATATTTATGCCTAAGTAATTTTGGTGATTGATGACAGTGCCTTAATGGACTAATCGTGTGCACTGAGCATTTCAGATAATACATGACAAAGGCACAATACGATTCGGCACCCTCCATGGAATAGAAGCACGGTGTCTTCTACGATTCTCTTTGGTGGTTTTTGAGTCATAGGAACGTCATACTATTAAGAGGGGATCCGTATTGGGAAGGTTTAGGTGGAATCAATCTTGCACGCACACACTTTTTCTCCATCCCCTTTCCCCTGCAACTATGGAGCTTTTCCCCTCTCTGGTCTTTCTCCTCTTGCAAAAAGGCCCCATAGCGGTAGTACCGCTGGACCTAGCGGTAGTACCACTGGCCCTAGCGGTAGTACCGCTAGAGCTGGCGGTAGTACCGCTGGCCTAGCGGTAGTACCGCTGGCCTAGCGGTAGTACCGCCCCTGGTTAGCGGTAGTACCGCTCGAGGACTTTAGTACCGTCATCCTTGCGGCTGTACTACGTCGGACTTTTTGCGAAGACTTTCTTGGCGGTGGTTGGCCCGATAGTATCTTTGCGCTATCATGGGCTCAGCGATAGTACCGCTGGAGGGTGAGCGGTAGTACCGCTGCAGCCAGCGGTAGTACCGCTGGGCTCGTGCTGTGAGTGGGAAAACGGTTGGATTCCCCCCCCCCCACTATATAAAGGGTTCTTCTTACTCAAGAACCCTACCTTTGACTCTCCCAAGCTCCATTGTTGCTCCTTAAGCTCAAAAGTGCCCGATCTCTCTCCCTAGCCAATCAAACTTGTTGATTTCCTAGGGATTGGTTGAGAAGGCCTAGATCTACACTTCCACCAAGAGAAAATTGATTCCCCCCCACTAATCCCTTGCGGATCTTGTTACTCTTGGGTGTTTGAGCACCCTAGACGGTTGAGGTCACCTCGGAGCCACATTCCATTGTGGTGAAGCTCCGTGGTCCTGTTGGGAGACTCCAAGCTTTGTGTGGAGTTTGCCCCAACCTTGTTTGTAAAGGTTCGGTCGCCGCCTTCAAGAGCACCTATAGTGGAATCACGACACCTTGCATTGTGTGAGGGCGTGAGGAGAACACGGTGGCCCTAGTGGCTTATTGGGGAGCATTGTGCCTCCACACCTCTCCAACGGAGACATACTTCCCGTCAAAGGGAAGGAACTTCGGTAACACATCCTCGTCTTCATTGGTTCCACTTGCCGTTATCTATAATCTTTACATTGTGTATGTTTTTGTTGTAGACTATTTCTTACTTGCCTTAGCGATTATAGTTGGTAGCATCATATAGGTTCATCACCTAGTTGTCATTTTAGAGAACCTTTATGTTGCTAACCCTAACTTGTAGAGAATAATAAAAAAGTGGTCGTCGCCTATTCACCCCCTCTAGTCAACCATATCGATCCTTTCACAAATAAAATCAATCCCGACACAAATAAAAACTCTCCCTACAATTTAACAATTGTCTGAGAAGATGGCCACAGTTGAGTAGTTAATACAGTGGAGGAGCATTCAGAAGATGCAATTTATATTCCCTTGCATCGGGCCCACTGTTCTGAATAAATAATATTAACAATCCACTACTCTATACATTCAATCACTGTGAGTGTTCCCTTCTCCTGCACGAGGGTCCTCTGCATATTCAGGAGATCTGATGGATATTATGGTTTCTTAGATATAATTAATGTTATCAATGAGGTGGTGACGGGTGTCTCAGTTTTCCATCTTTTTTTACACTCGCCTCAGTTTTCCCACTTACTTTCAATGTTTCAATGTTAGAGTAAGCTAATTCAGTTTCCCTTTTTCTCTCTTTACTAGCACAAATGCCCGACGGAGATGCATATGTTTGGCATTCTGTTAGTAAAGATACACTTGTGCTAGCTTGTAGTACTACATTGTGTGATTGTGTAGTATCGAGACCACTACTAATGCTTAAGTCTGTTGCATTGCCATGTAATTTTGTTATATGCACACCAATACTAATACTCTATGCTCTTGCTTGAGAGCACGTGTTGTGCTTTCTATCATGTAACAAAGATGGAATCATATGCACACCAATGCTAATGCTCTATGCTCTTGCTTGAGAGCAAGTGTGGTGCTTTGTATCATCTAATGTAAACTCTATAAGTAGAAACGAACTTTAGCACTGTAATCCAGTATGTATTTAGTAGTGGATTAATGTATGTATTTGGTATGCTTGTAGCTACTTATTTATTGCTTGCACCAGAAATACCAATAAGTCACTATTGAAAATTCGAACATACCATCAAGAAAATGTAGAAACACACGCTCCTTTGTTCAAAACTTTTATTTCATAAACACTCCTAATCCTCCCACCATACGCTTTAATCTATATGCAACAACTCATGAATTCCCTCTAGATCAATTTTGTGAAATATGCTTGCTACCCTCAACGGGTAAGTGTGTGACCCTAAGCCTCAGGAATTCGAGAATTTCCTCCTCACCTTAACTGTGCGGGAAACTAGGGGAGTGTCAAACGCCAGAGCCACTAGTCTCCATTTTCCTTCTGTGCACTATTTCTCTCTGTTCATAGGAAAATTCGTAACTACTATGGAGCAGGGTGGCGGTGTGAGTGCTCTGACCCTTGCTATTTGGCATCGTGCACTTTATTGTGATAACACTTACAACTTAGGAGCTATTGTTGCGCGTCGCTTGCATCTTAACCGAACTAGAGGCATGATTCATTGTGGTATTTACGCCACACGCCTGGCTAAGAGTTTTGAAGTAGCTCTATGTCCCATTGATTATTTATTGCCCCAGGTTCATCTTGACCACCAATCTATGATAGAACATCATTTCACCCATGAAACTTATATACTGTAAGGCATTCATTACAACATAGTACTCAGTGAGGTTACTTGTGATATTATTGTGTTGCATGCACCATCCTTGTTTAATTTCCATGCCAGGAACGAATACACCATCATGCAAGAGGATAAAATTGCATATCGTAATGAGTTAGCTGCCACGGAGGCCGAGGCGTGGGATTGGGATGCTCAGGTGCCGCAGTGGAAATACTTTCCTGGACCACAAAACTAGTACCAATGGTGATTACCAATCTAGGCAATAGCCTAAGCTTGGGGGAATATTTATTTCTCACCAACATTACATTCATGTTCACACACTTCACACAAATTGTCAGTGTTCATCCTCTTTCATTTGTATATTCATGTTAGCTTTATTTTTCCACTTTCTTCTTGTATGTTTAAAAACCTTTAGAAAATCCACAAATATTTCTCGCTTCTTTTCGTTTTTTCGGTCCTGTTTTATTATATGTAGTCTTAAAAGAAAACACAAAAATATTTCCTCTTGCTTGTTGGGAGCTTTCCCATGTAAATAATTTTTCTCATTCTTTTTTCCCGTAGTTCATCCTTCTTGTTTAAGAAAAAAAAAACTCCGAAAATATTTTAGCTTGTTTCCCTGAACTTATTTCCCATTTGTTGAGTTACAATGGAGAAGACCACGATGAAAACGTTGAGTGGGTCTCATATGCTTTATTATCGATCTAACAAAGAGCCAATATTACCTTGTCTTCCCCTTTGTTTAAAACTAGCCTGCAGATTCCAGCTTAGTCCACTCCACCCTTGCACTTTTATTATTATCACATCATTCTGTCGTGCAAGTGAAAGGCAATAATGACGATATTATATGAAATGATCGTGGCAAAGAAAACGTGTATGAACTCTTCTTGTTTTTCATTTTCATTAATATATTGGATCATTCAATCTTTATTCAGTGTATCATGAGTGAGCATGTTTATGATGACAATTAGAGATCATAGCTTTTCATGCCATGCTTAAATAGCCAGGAGATAATAATGATTTACTTTGTGTGTCAACATGCATTAAAATGGTTATGATGTGATATGGCAGTATGGTATTTCCCTGTGAGTAATTCGAACAGTTTGACTTGGCCCATGTGCAAACATGTAGTTGATTCAAAACCAAAGCATCCTTCATGCTGTTTAAATTCAGAATGCTCATATCCTACTCATGCTAGTGCTCAATGTTGATTATTTTTAATGCATGTTCATGACCGTTGTTGCTCCCTAGCTATTCGCTTCCCAACCTATTTCTAGTCTTCACCTATACTAAGCGGGAATTCTTCTTGTGCATCCAATATCTTGAAACCAAGTTATTCCACACGAGTCCACCATACCTACCTATATGCGGTATTACCCTGCCGTTCCAAGAAAATTTGCATGTGACACCTCTAAAACCTTCAAATGAACATATATTTTGTGCACTCGAACCGCTCATAGAGCAAAGGGGCAATCACTATCTTCCATGCTAAGTAAGTTACTCTCAAGACGAGCGTTTATTCTCTGCTATTGCATGAGGGAGGTTGGTAACAAGGGTGCCTAGCCCTATTTAACTAAAACTAAATCAAAACAAAATTCTTTGGGCAAGATGATATGTTGGAGGGAACCCGTGAATTTGGCTAGCCATGGTTGTGTATGAATCGTGGATAGGAGTACAACTTTACAATTCCGTTTGGGAACCACCTATAATGAGTTTACCAAGGAAGATATTGAGAACTTTTGTCGCAACGTTGACACTAAAGAACACCACTCAAAATATATATTTTCAATCCTGTTTTCAAAACTTGAACTCTGGCACCTCTATAAATCAATGATTCCCTCTGCGAAGGGCCTATCTATTTACTTTTATGTTGAGTTATCACCCTCTTACTGAAGGCACTTGACAAGAGAGCACTATTGTCATTTTTATGCATTGGGTCTAGTCAATATTAGTTATGAGTATGACTAGGATATTTTCGATTCTGAATTATAATATTTAGTCACTTCTTGAATCTGAGAGGTGTTCTGCATTTATGTTTTGCAGTCTCAGAAATGGCTAGCGAGATACCATGCCACCTTATTATATCGTGATTGTTTTGACAAATTGTTGGCATGTGACATATCTTATTATTGCTTACTAGTTGGTTATGTATTGCCTTGGTTGGATATGATGCATAAATTATTATCATGGATGTGTTTGTTTATGATCTATTTTGAAAACTTGAACACTAGCTAAGCATGTGTATAATAACGAGAACAGAACAGTTTGTAAAAGTTTTCTTTATCACTTTCATTTTATCAACTTAATTGCTTGAGGACAAGCAATGAGTTAAGCGTGGGGGAGTGGATACGTCACCAAAGTATCGACTTTTCCAAACACTTTTTCTCTGATTTTGGCCTCTAATTTGCATGATTTGAATGGAATTAACCTGGACTAGCGATTTTTCAGAAGAACTATCTTGTTGTTATTTCCGTGTAGAAATAGAAGTTCTCAGAATTAGACGGAACTTTTTGTGAATTATTTTTGGGATTTATAAGGATTTATGGAGCGAAGACCTGCCGGAGAGGAAGTATCAGGGGGCACCAGCCATCAGGACGTGACGAGATAGCTTGTGGGCCCCTCGAGGATCCGTCCTTTAAAATCATATTCGTGGAGAAAAATCATAGAGAAGTTATTATCGTGTTTTACGAGATGGAGCCGTCGCCACCTCCTGAGCTTCCTCCAAAGGGCTCATCTGGAGTCCGTTTGGGGCTCCGGAGAGGAGGATTCGTCGTCGTCGTCATTACCAGCCCTTCTGCATCAACACCACCATGATGCTCACCACCGGGAGTGAGTAATTACTTTGTAGGCTTGGTGGACATCGGTGGAATTGGATGAAATTGATCGTTTAATCGAGTTAAATTTGATAGGGCTTGATCCCTAGTATCCACTATGTTCTCAGATTGATGTTATGATGACTTTGTTATGCTTAATGCTTGTAACTAGGTCCCGAGTGCCATGATTTCAGATCTGAACCTATTATTTTTTGATGAATATAAGAATGATTTAGATCCTATCTTGCAAGTTATAGTTACCTATTATGTGTCTTGATCCGCATACCCCAAGGCGACAATAGTTGGGATTATTTCCGGTGATTGTCGTAGTTTGAGGAGTTCATGTATTCACTATGTGTTAATGGTTTGCTTCGGTTCTCTATTAGAAGGAGGCCTTAATATCCCTTAGTTTCCAATAGGACCTCGTTTCCACGGGAGGGTAGGACAAAAGATGCCATGCAAGTTCTTATTGCAAGTACGTATGACTATATACAGAATACATGCCTACATTATATTGATGAATTGGAGCTAGTTCTATGTCGCCCTAGTGTGTAACTGTTATATGATCAATGCCATCTAAATCATTATTCACTGTTGATCCACGTCCCTGTGCGTTACATATACTGAATCTTGCTAAGTTACTACTGTTGTTGCTACTGTCATACCTGCTTCGAAATTGCTACTTCTACTACTGTTACCAAAATTGCTGCTATCATTGTTACTGTTAGTACTATCACTTGTTCTCCTACTAAATATTTGTTGTAGAACGATATCCAAGTGTGGTTGAATTGACAACTCAGTTGTTACAGCAAATAAATATTCTTTGGCTCCCCTTGTATCGAATCAATAAATTAGGGTGAAATACTACCCATGAAAGCTATCGTGACCCCCTACACTTGTGGGTTATCAGCGAGTGTAAGCTAATTCCATATACCCATCTCCTCTTTACATGTACTTGTAACGATATCCATTCTTGCAATACTACGAGATGTGTTTCTATCCATATCAAGGTCCTCGAGCTCGGATGAGGATAAGACCGCATCTTGGGTGTTACAAGTTGGTATCTGAGTAGTACCGACCTACGAGCCCCCTTGATTGATCGAACTAGGACGAATCGAGTCTAGTAAAAAATATTTTGAGCCTGGATATATATTGGAGAGTAGGATTCTTTTTACTCTTCTTCTATGATCTGGTGAGGAATCCCGGCGTAGAAATTTTAATTCCACCCCCTTCTCAATCAATTTATTTTTAGGATCACGCATGTATTTTGGAACCTCTACGATTTCATTGTGATCGGGATTTTGTTCCCCGTGCCTCCTGTCAATTTGGGGTAGAAGTGTCTCATGGGAATTCAGCTCGAGTGGATTCTTGTCACACACGCTATCGTTCAGTTTCCTTAGTATCTCAGGACGAAGATATATGAAACTGCTTCAATATATTTGTGGCAAGAGGAGTTTGGCATCACCCGGTACAGGGCAAAGCGTCCAGTTGTACTGCCGTAATTAGTATCGTTGTGATTACAAGGGTCTTTGGTACACGAGTTTCCGAGGTTTCTCTGGTTATGTGTTGATGGATGTGATACACTGGAGGTGTACTATTATTGCTAGAAGTTGAGTGATTTATTTAGTAATTTGTCCGTGTATCTGTTGGACCAGATTGCATAACTAGAAGATTTCGGAGTTCACGGGTGGGAATTCAAGTACTTACCTAGGATTATCCTTCCAACAAATGCATAATGGGTTATGTATTTGCTTGTGGCTTAAACCGCAAGCTTCATCCTTTGTTTGGTTGGAGTATGGTAATTTGAGTTGCTTTGATATTAAATGTTGATTTCAAATCTTTTCTAAGCACTGTTCTCATATTTCTGTGGGATGGCTAATCCTTTTGCTCAATCAAAATTGTCATGTCAACTCTTTTCCATTTGGAGTGCTTCTCTTCAATATAGTTCAATCCTCTCCAATATTTATAATTTCAATCCTCATATTTCTTTTCGGAGTTCTTTTTGACCCGTCCTACGTTTTTGTTTTTCCCCACCCTCCCGCCCTTTTCTTCAATGATAAAAGTATCATCCAAGTGTTTGTCTTTTCATTGATGCTTTCGCTATCTTTTCTTTCGTATTGTATCTGGTGATTCGTTATGAAGATGCTCAATGCTAAGTTCAGCATTCTTCATTCGCGTTTTCTTCCATGGTGGATTTGATTCGACCTCTCGGGGTTCATCATACCATTTTGATTCGCTAATGTAGTCCCACGTTGGAAATGTTAGCGAAGCCTCTTCCTATTCTTCTCCAGAGTTTTCAACATATCTGAGAAGACTCGTGTTTCCATTCAAAATCCTTTCAAATCATGTCGACTTCGTCACCTCATGAAGTTCTTAATTTTGTACCAGTGAAATCTCTGTTCTAAACAATCATTTCAGTGGTGTTTTCTTTGAGTGGGCCCATAACCGAAAGATTTTTCACAGGATCTTACATGTCTCTTTTAATTTTTTTTGAATACGTCAAGTTCTTTTTCAAATGTGATGTAAGAATGAATTCCACCAATCATATTCCATCTCCAATATCGTTTTCGAATAATTTTCGTGTGTGGACAAACCTTTCTTTATTCATTTTTACGGAGTGTCTCAACAATATTGGTGGTGTTTCTCACCATCGATCTTAGCATTTGGAGATCAAAGAAGAGCACATCTTGAATCTTGGTCCGTTCTTTTGAAGATTCATTGTTTCAACTTGTTGCTATCTTCTCGAGTTGTTTTCCATCTTGAGGATTTCCTACCATATCTATCCGGAGCTCTTTAGATTTGTTTTCATTTCTCGATCCTCTGAAGGCCATCATTTGAGAAGATTTCTTCGTTCTCAGCTTTTAGCTTTCGTTCTCTAATTATTCTCAATTGTTTCCTCTTTGTTCGCATCTCAATTTTTCCGATGTCTTGTTCAAGTTTTCTGCTAGACGATTCATGATCTCTTCGTTCTCATGCATCTCCATGGATTCGTAGTATCCCGAGTCGCTCCAAATTTGAACAGGTGATTCCTTCAAAAGTTGTTCAAGTTTACGATATTGTTCAAACTCTTCAAGAATAATAAGTAGTATGCCAAATCAGTAGCTTGTCATCAATTTAACTTGATGAAGGATCATCATAACATAATTCATATTCTTGTTCCATCAAGGTGATTTCGATCCTTCTTCCGGAGTTGTTCATTATATCAAATTCTCAATTGTAATTTGTTTATGTTTTCTTTTCTGGAGTTCCAAGTTTTCTCAAGTATCACTTCATGAAGTTCCATCTAAATCCTTGGTCGTAATTTTATTATTTTCAACCTTAATTTCTTTTAACCATTCTTTTATATAGAGAGGTTCATCACGGTAGTCCTTCAAAGATTTAATTCATTCTGAAAGAGTTCTTCAAGTTTCTTGTTGGATGAGGTCAAGTATCTTTTATCATGCATTTCAAAATGCAATTCTTTCTCCGTTATGTTTTGAGATGGTGTTATATCATTCTTGTTTCATGAGGAGTCTCGAAGAGAATTTGTTAAGAGTGAGATATTTAAACCCATTTGTCTTCCTTGGAGCTAACTTGGATTGGATTTCACCTAAAGTATTTCCTAAGGATTGTTGCTATCATGGTTCTTATCTATGATCCAAGTTCTCAATGTATCCTCTTGGTGAAAGAAGTTTTGCAGATCTTGTTGCTCCTAAGTAATCATTGTTTCTATTCGTGGTGGGTTATCATCTTATAATGTTGAGATGTTTTCCCATAAGCCCACAACAAGCGTATTCTTTTCGTTGTTGATTTCCCAATAACTCCGTTCAGTCCTTCTTGGTAATGGTGCTTTTCAAATTCAATTATGGTATAAGTTGTCATTTTATTCCGTTCTTTCTTCACAATGATCTAGCTTCTATTCTTTTGTTCTAGAGGTTTGTGATGTTGCTCTTTTCAACCATCATCCGGTTTATCAAGATCATATTATGTCCTTGCTAATCCATTTAACTAGAGTGATTTCAAATTCTTGCTTGTTCCTCGTGAAATTATTTATCTCTTTGCAACCTTGAAGGTTTGTTGATTTCACTTGTTTGCCAAGAATCAACTAAGTTTACCTCTTCCTTTCCTCTCCCTCTTTCTCTTCTCATTTCAAGATCTCGGGTGGAGTTCTCTTGCTAGTGGAGGTGAGTTGTAACAGCCCAAGACCGACGCACTATATGCCTTCCACATATATTCTCGTGTTCGTCACATTATTATGTGTGTAGCGTTCATCATCGCATCATTCACATCATCCACATTGCATCGGCACACCTTTGTCGTCGTTTTTGAAAACTTGCATCCTTGATAGTTGTCGATTCTCTTCATTCTCGTCGACGACCGTTTCAAGACCAACCCCACATGCACGCGTCCGCGACATCATTAAAATATTGTTTTTAAAAGGTGCATATAAAATAATATCAGATTGGGTCACAAGTTGGTGTGCGATCTTAATATATTGTGGGTAGACCACCTCCCAAATTTTATCGCATTCAGACTCCTTTTAATATTCGAACGGATAAACCTATAGCGGCATTATAGCCTGGTATATTGTCACACATTTCGGTGTTGAAAAATCATGTGTCGGGCCACAACGTCTCCCTCTCATCCCCACCTAGCCTCTCTAACACAGCCCACCATCCCACCATCACCTAACCCTAACCCCTTCCGCATCTGGACCATCCGATTGAGATTGAACGGTCCAGAAATGGAGCAAAACCTCTACCCTAGCCTCCTACCTATAAAAGGAAGGCACACCCATCAATTTTTGGCCTCATAGCCTCCCTCCTCTTTAAAATACATGCCTCACACCCGCCGAATGCCACTTGACGTCGCCTGAGCCGTCGTGCCTCCGCTTGCAGCCAATCAAGCGTTGACACATGTCGTGCCACTGCCTCCCACCTTCACAAGCCACGTCGGCCCACCGAGGCTCATAGTAGGCCCGCCCCAGGCCCGGACTGGGCCGAGCTCCGCCGTGCGTGAGCCGCGCCACTCGAGCCTCCCCTCGTCGGAGGTTCATCGAAGCCCGGCTCCGCTACCGCGCCTTTGCTCCTCCTTGTCACCACCACCGAAGCGTCGTGCCAGGACAAGCCCCGACTCCCCATCGTGTTGTTCTCCCTCTCTTCCCTTTCCTCTCTCCCTCACTAGGTCTCCCTCTTCCTCCACAGATCAGTCGCCTCCATGGAAGTCGGTGATCAAAGCATTGTCGTCGTCGCCGCCTCCAAGATCCGCCATCGTCCTTTGACATCATGGCCTCACTGGCCTCCGCTGCGGCCCGGATGTGAAGGATCCCGGACGGATCCGCCCCGCGCCGCTGCCCCTGACCTCATCGGTGCCGGACCTCGCCATGGTTGATCGTCCTCAACCGACGTCGGGACGGCCCCATCCAATCTCGACCCGAACGGTCGGGTCCAGCCAACCAAACATCGGCCCCGCAGCCCCGGGATCCGCTCGTTCCACATCGAGGCATCCCCTTTTTGTCAGGGTATAAAAATCCGAAGTCCCAAATTTTTAGCATCTTATAAGCATTTCGTGTGGCCCTTATCTTTGTGCATGTTTACCCGATGATGATGTGTTATATATGAAAAATGATATACTAGTTATGTTTTACATGATGGTGCCATTTGCATGCACAATAGAGTCATCTTGCTGCTCAAATCTCTGTTTCAAAAGTGCTTCTCATCATAATCGACAAAAACTGTTAAAAGTTGCAAACTTGCGTGGATGATTGCATCTAAATGGTAGCTCCTATGCATGTGATTCCTTCATGTGATTTTCTCTAAGTTATGTCTACTTTGATGCCATGCCATTGCTTGCCATCTAGAACATCTATAGCATGTTTATTTCTTGCTCTCAATTGGCTTCATGTTAAAACTGCTAATCTATTACAATGAGTTTCGTTTTGTGAGAATCATATTAAGTAATCCATGCCTCCTTTGAACTTATGCCAATGGTGTAATTTGTAGTATGCCATGTCTACTTGCTCGTAGTATGTCTGCTATGACATGGTATCCATGTTTAGCCTTTTATTTCTTGGTGTGAACATGCTTATCCAATGTTGCGGACTTGAGCTATAAAAATAATTCCAAGTTTGAAAATGTTATATTATGTTGCTATTTTAACATGTGAATTGCCATTGATCTACAATTTCTTTGGTATTCCCACATAAAGTGTTTTGTAAATCATGTTATGGTATATCATGTTGTGCTATTAGTTTCCATGTATAGGATTTGCATCATAAATATTTCTGCTCTCAAACATGCCAATCTGTTAAAAACTGTTGCTCTTGCACCCTCTTATTTTCACCAAGCCTGGGAATCTCGTTATTTCAGATTGCCTTGTTGAGTTGATGCTAGCCATGTTTCTGTGCATATTTAGACCATGCTCATATTGAATGAAATGTAGTGCATCATGTCCTATACCATTAAGTAAGATTTCATGTCATGATAAGTCCTATAACATCTAATTTTCTTGCTGTCAATACGCTTGAGGTTAAAACTGTTTGTGAAAAACTGTTATTTTCACTAAGTCCCTAAATGCTATGTTTTATAGTCATGTTGTGAGCTTCCTACCATGTGATCCATAACACTTTTGAGTATGATTCCTTTTGATGAAATGAAATGTATATTACATGGTACTGCCCCATGCTTTGTTTGTGCATTTTAGATCCTTGTAGCTTGTGGTTTTGATGTGTGTTAATTGCTATGTTGCTGTTTGGGCATATGATGACAAGATGATGTATATACTTCTCGCACCTCATTGGTGTAGCGACCCGACTCAAGACGAGTCAAGCCTCTGTGTTTCTATGCCATCCCTGGATCAGTATGCTGGCACACACAGTACATCAATGTATATATCAAAGTGCAATCACATGTAAATAGCGTAAAACTGATATATACCTTAATTATTTCAGCGGAAGTAGTCAAAGGAGTGGAGTCCCAATAAACACCAACGGCAAGTTGAGTGTAGACCGTAACCCTGAATCGTACTCTTACTCGTCGAAGAAAAATATCTGCAACATAAGACGTTGCAGCCGCGTAGGTCAGCATATTGAATATGCCGGCAAGTCACATAAGAGAGGGGTGAATAGTAATCATCTATACTATATGCATATATGGCAGGTGGGGCTATAAGTTTTTAGCGAAAAGCAAGTTTTCTCCTACATCAAGAGAGGGGCTAAAAGCAAAATATTACTACGTAGTTGGTTGTTAATGAGATGGTTCCGCCAACCAGTTCTCGTACCCGAGTTGTCAATAATTACCCTCATCAAATATATTAAATGGCGTTGAGAAATCCAGATAACTTCAGTTCCTTTGGCTCAAGTTGTCCTTGACCGTGGACACGGCTAATCGATTAGGTTTGAGTACTCTGCAGAGTTTTGCACACGTTCCCCACAAGATTTGATCGCCTCCGAGTATGTCCTCGCACTTCGGGGTGTTTGAAGACTAGATGATCAAAACATGGTCTTTCAATGGGTCCCTCTGAATCCCTGTCGCTGCCCATCCAATCCTACCATTCTTCTACATCTGCTAGCACCGCCTGTCCAGAGTCGCCGCGTTGTCCAACCAAGCCAGAGCCCATAATGACTTGTGGCTGTGCAGGTAAGCCTTGGGTCTTGAAAATATCCGTCCGTCTCTTTGAGCCTGGGTGAAGCTTTCCGCAGGATGTCATGGCCGTCCCCAGCATCCCGGGCATCCACTGGATTCTCCAGGGAGCCGATCAACCGTCCTTCACCCAGAGTTGCATTGCGTCTGAGGTCTTGAAAATCTTGTCTTAGCCGGTCTTGATTATTTAATCAACCTCGCATCACTCGTGATATACACTCAACCGAAAACCCGTCTACTCAAGCATAGCATTAAGAAATTGTCGTCCCGGGGCCAAGTATCGGGGTTGTTGTGTGCTTACCACATGATACTACAACTTATACTAAAGTTTCCAAGTACCTAAGCAGCATGCAATTGGGCATAGGATGGTAGAACTACGATGCATAAAACATAGGTGATAGTATGATCAAAGTGACTTGCCTGGTGATGTTGACGAAGAAGAATTTCTCAAGAAATAACTTGATAGACTACTCGTCACTCTCCGATGAAATCTATATAGCAAACATATCATTTACATAAGCACTCATAGTAGCAATCATTCTAGCAATCAAAACAAAAGAGAGAGAGCGAATAAGAAACCGAAAGAAACTTCAAATAAGACTAGGGAGTCTTCTACTACGTCAAACACTAAATGATTTTTGTCCAATAATAAAAAGGAACTAAGATAAAATAAAGTATTTTTTCACAAAACTTTTTGAGAGTATTTCCGAACGGGATTTGAAACAGCGGTGAAACAAATTGCAAGTTACTAAGGAACTAGAATTGATTTCATGAAACAAATAAAAATAAAATAAAAACTTGTTGCAAAACTACTGTTTAACAAACAGAAACAAAACATAAATCTTTCTGAAATATAAAAGAGAATAATTTAAAAACAAAGATAGAAAAGGAATTAGCCGAAATCCTAAAAGAGGTGAAACAGTAATTGTTTCACAAGAAACAGTGAGCTAAAATACTCAAACAAATCGGAAATTTTTACCACTGATAAATAAGATCACTAGGGATCAGTACCAAAAGGAATCAAATTAAAAGCTATTTTTAAACTCCTGGAATAAGCAAAACAATGTTTAAACTAAATCTGATCTAACTTATATTTGAAAATTTCAAACATAGACAAATTATATGTTTTTAAAAACTACAGGAAATTTGTGAGCTACTGGAAAGAGAATCACTATCATTGGACTTCGGGATCAAAAGTTAGAGGCTAAACAAGATTGGAACTTTGCTGTTTTCGAACTAAACAGAGAAAAAACTGAATAAAAGCTAACTAATGAACGGGCCACGTGGCGATCTCTGGTTGGCTAGGGGGTGTGCGCTGCGGTGCTAAACTAACAAACGTCCACACAATAAAAGAAAACTGTTTGGCTAACTAATTAAATAAAAACCACCGCCGGTTCTTTTTAGAAAACCGAAGGGGTAAGTTATTCTAATCTATACCGTAGGATCTAGATCTAAGGGCTAAAACTAAAAAAACAAAACAAGTAAGAAAAAGAAAGGAGGGAGGAGCCTTACCTCGGCTGGGAGTTGCCCTCGTGCTGGATATGGTGGCCGAGGTGGGGTAGGGTGCCGGTGGGGTGGGGAGGGGCCGGCGGGAGGAGTGGTGGAGGGGGGGTGAAGGGTGGAGGGGCTCCTGCTGATGCGTGCTGCTGCTGAGCGTTTGTTGTTGCTCTTGCTGCCGAGCCTTTTGCCTGCAAGTGTTGTGTGCTTGCTTGCTTTGCTGTTGCGTAGAGGTGCTGTCGTGCTTACTAGTGCTAGTGCCGCTTTGCTAGTAGATGTAGGTTGCTTGCTGGATGACGTTGCTTGCTGTAGCTGCTTGCTAATGGTGTAGTTGCTGCTAGGCTATTTGTGTCGTAGCTTAGTGCTATGCTGCTGCTGTTGCGTTGCTGGTTACCGACGCCGAAGGCCGTGTGTACTTTCCCTGCCTGCCGTGGCTCGTTGACAAGTTCGCCGGGAACCACGACATCCTCGACGATCCCCAAATATCGATGAAGACGTGATCGACTTCCGAGGTGAAGACCGTAACCGACGCGAAGACCGTGCACCAACGACAAGAGAATGACTACCGTCGACGAGACCGTGTACGACAACTTTCACGACGACCACGACCTCCACGATGTCCGCTTCGACCGAACCGCTCCGATGTGCACGCTCCGAAGGTATAACGTTGAGACGTTGTCGTGTACCGTGTACAAGTGATGTATGAATATATGTATGTATGCACCGTATGTTTGACTGTTGCACGTTGTCCCTCTATGTTGTGCCCGGCACATGGGAACCCGAGATACGGGATCACCCCATTCTTTATTTAACGTTCCCGCACACACTTTCTATACGTTGGCACGATATCTCGACGAGTTATCGGGATAGGAACGTTGCCGTGGCATCGTTTCCGATTTGCCGCCATGGTTCCCTCTCGCTCGTCGTGGTGACATATGTTTCTTCTCCTCTTGCCGTGGTGTGATGACTTGCATTCATGACGCATTCATGGCATATATCGTGTGTTGCATGCCTCTTGGTCCGTAGCTCCGTTCTATGCTCCGCGTGTTAACCGGCTAGGATGCCATGTAGGAACGTCGCTTCACCCTTGACATGTTAACTACAATTTAATATTGTGTGTTAAATAATCGGGAGTGAGTTAAATAATTAATCATGGAGTTTCGTCGATATGCAACTCATTGCATATCGAGCTTCACTTAATGTGTAGGGTTTGCGTGAGGTGAATTGCCATGCCATCCCTTGCATCAATGAACTGATCATCCATCATAGTAGGTTATGCATCATGTTGTGCATCGTGTGGAGAATATCTGTGTTGATGTTGTTTTCGGTTTTATTCGTCTCGGTAGAGTTCCGCAAGCATGTCGGAATGTGAGGACCCGTTCGACTACTTTGGTTTGCCGACTCCACCGAGTTGTTCTTCTTCCAAGCGGGATCTCAGGCAATATGACCATTTCCCCAGATACCATTACTATCATTGCCATGCTAGTTTACCGCTTCTACCGTTTATGTCTCGTTGCCTACCACATGTTAAATACCAGCCTCTCAAACCATGCCATGATAACCTTCAACCTATTCGACCTAGCAAACCACTGATTGGCTATGTTACTGCTTGCTTAACCATGTTGTTAGCATTGCTAGTTGCAGGTGCAGTTGCTTCCATGTGATAACATGGGTTCCTTGTTCTATCACCATATTAATGCTATTTAATTTAATGCACCTACATACTTGGTAAGAGGTGGAAGGCTCGGCCTTTCTAGCCTGGTGTGTTCCACCTTTTCCCCCTTAGTTTCGGCTACCGGTGTTATGCTCCATAAACGAGCGCTCCTAACATGATCGGGGTTGTTATCGGGACCCCCTTGATAATTCGTTTTAGATTAAAGCTGGTCTGGCAAGGCCCAAGCGTGGTACTACATTTGCCCAACATAATAATTTTGTTAAGACTGAAAGCATAGGGCGTCATGAACCCAAGGAGTAATTCTACATAATACAGGGAGGGCCAGTGCTGATGGTGCTGGTCGAAAAATAGAGCAGCTTACTAACGCTAGCCAGGGCAACTCGGCGTTTGGCGTGGTAACCATCGCTCATCCGTCGTGTCCTGAGAACGAGATACGTGGCTCCTATCAGGATCGTCGACACGTCGGGCGGCCTTGCTGGATTAGTTTTACCTTTGACGAGATATCTTGTGCATCGGGATTCCGGTGATGCTTTGGGTAATCTCAGAGTTGACGTTGTCCACTAGGGAATCCGACGAGATCGCGAGCTTCGTGATTGAGGATTTCTATGAGGCTTGTGGTAATTTGTGATGGACTAGTTGGAGCACCCCTACAGGGTTAAATCTTTTCGAAAAGACGTGCCCGCGGTTATGTGGCAACGTGGAAACTTTGTTTAACACTGGTTCTAGATAACTTGATGTTAACTTAATTAAAACTTGCCAACTGTGTGCGTAACCGTGACTGTATCTTTCGTGAGTTCCTTCTCCGATCTAGGACAAGGTGGGGTTATGTCTGACGTAGGTAGGTGTTCAGGATCATTCATTTGATCATCAGTAGTTCACGTCCGTTATTCGTAGATCTCCCCCCTCTTATTTCATGTACTCGTAAGTTAGCCACCAAATATATGCTTAGCCGCTGCTGCAACCTCACCACTTAACCATACCTCACCCATTAAGCTTTGCTAGTCTTGATACCTTTGGAAATGAGATTGTTGAGTCCCCTGTGGCTCACAGATTACTACAACACCAGTTGCAGGTACAGGTAAAGGTTACTTGACGGGAGCGCGTCGATTGTTCATTTGGAGTTGCTTCTTCTTCTTCTTCTTCTTCATCGATCTAGGATGGGTTCCAGGCCGGCAGCCTGGGATAGCAAGGATGGTCGTCATTCTTCTTTTATCGTTTGTTTTCGTCCGTAGTCGGACCGTGCTCTTACTCTTGATGATTATGTAATGTACTGATGTGACTCTCATGTAGCTTGTGGTGAGTGTAAGCCAATTCTATTATATATCTCTTCCTTTCAGTACATGTACTTGTAACGAAATCCATTCTTGCGACACGACGAGATGCGCTTCTATCCCTGACGAGGCCCTCGTGCCAAATTGAGGATAGGGTCGCATCTTGGGCGTGACAACGTGCCAGTGGGCCACAAGCCCACAGGCCGCAGCCACCCCCTATGGCCGCGCATGCAGGCTTGTTGGGCCTACGTGGTACCACCGCCCAAAATCTCAGCTCTATATCTTCCGTTTCGCCTGGAAAAAATCACAGAGAAGATTTCATCGTGTTTTGCGATACGGAGGCGCCACCACATCCTGTTCTTCATCTGGAGGGCAGATCTGGAGTCCGTTTCGGGCTCCGGAGAGGGGAAATCATCGCCATCGTCATCATCAACCTTTCTCCATCGACAATTCCATGATGCTCTTCATCGTTCATGAGTAATCGCATCGTAGGCTTGCTGGACGGTGATGAGTTGGATGAGATCTATCATGTAATCGAGTTAGTTCTTGACGGGCATTGATCCCTAGTATCCACTATGTTCTAGATTGATGTTGCTACTACTTGGCTATGCTTAATGCTTGTCACTGGGGCCCCAGTGCCATGATTTCAGATCTGAACCTATTATGTTGTCGCCAATATATGTGTGTTTTAGATCCTATCTTGCAAGTTGTAGTGACCTACTATGTGTTATGACCCTGCAACCCTGGGGTGACAATAGCCGGAACCACTCCCAGAGATGACCATAGTATGAGGAGTTCATGTATTCACCGCGTGTTAATGCATTGGTCCGGTTCTTTATTAAAAGGAGAACCTTAATATCCCGTAGTTTCCATTAGGACCCCGCTGCCACGGGAGGGGTGGACAATAGATGTCATGCAAGTTCTTTTCTCTAAGCACGTATGACTATATACGGAATACATGCCTACATTAGATTGATGAACGGGAGCTAGCCACATATCTCTCCGTGTTATAGCTGTTACATGATGAATCACATTTGTCACACTCATCCTTCACCGATCCACTGCCTACGAGTCTTTTACTACTGGTTCTCGCTACGTTACTTTGCCTAGGCTTGTCCCTTGCTACAAAAGGGATTGGGCCACTTTGTTGTTGATGTCACTACTGCTGTTACTTGTTACTTTGCTGCTGTTGTCACTACTGTTGTTACTTGTTACTTTGCTACTGCTACTACTACTATTCCTTACTACTCAGTTGTTACTTGTCACAAGACTTTGTTGGCGCCGTTGCCGAGGCTAGGTAAGCGGTACTAACATCCCGTCAACCAAGGCTTTTTTCTGGCACCGTTGCTATCATACTACGTTGCTACTATTACTTTACTTGGAGACACTAATCTTTCAGGTGTGGTTGAATCTGACACATTCAGCTGCTAATACTTGAGAATATTCTTTCGCTTCCCGTCGTGCGAACCAGCAAATTTAGGTTGAATACTCTACCCTCGAAAACTGTTGCGATCCCATACGCTTGTGGGACATCAAGGCTTTTCCTGGCGCCGTTGTCGGGGAGGCACAGCTATATTCTCTGAGTCACTTGGGATTGACGTCTGCTGATCACTATGAGGAATCCGAAAGATCCAAGAACTAAAATCTTGCCTTCCACTACGAGGAGAGGTAAGGAATTGCCATCTAGCTCTGCACTTGATTCACCTTCAGTTTTGAGTAAGTTTGCGACTTCGCCTCCTGCTAGAAATCTTGATATGTCGCATGTGCTTGATGATGCTACTTATGTTGTCCATGATGCTATGCTTGATACTATGCCTGAGGATGCTATGCTTGATACTATGCCTGATGATGCTATGCTTGATACTATGCCTGATGATGCTATGCTTGATATTATGCCTAATGATGTTATGCTTGATACTATGCCTGCTATGCCTGATGCTGCTTTGCCACTAGGTGCATTCCTTGATGCACAAATTGCTAGAGTTGCTGCTAGATCTGATGATACTTCTAAAACTGCTGATACTATTGAAGTAGAACCTGTCACTATGCCTGAATTGCCTGTTATGCTTGATACGCGCTATGTTATGGAGGGAGAGATAGCTGAGGATTTTCTTGCGTGTAAGGATAGCAATGATGTTGAGAAACTTCTGCGTAAGTGGAAAGAAAAATCTCTGAACGCTAGGATGAAATACGACCCGAAGTTTGCTACCTCGCCTATCTTTGTGACTGATAAGGATTATGAATTCTCTGTCGACCCTGAGTTAATCACTATGGTCGAATCTGATCCTTTTCACGGTTATGTGTCTGAAATGGTTGTAGCCCATCATACCAAATTGCACGATATAGCCACACTATTCACTAGTGAGGAAAAAGATCCGCCACTACTATATGCTCAAGCTGTTTCCTTTCTAGATAAAGGATGATGCTAAGACCAGGTTCACTTCTCTTGCTCCTGGTTATGTGTGTAGCCCCGAGGATATGGTCTACTACTTCTCTGAGAAATATTTCCCTGTCCATAAGAAGCAAGCTGCCTTGCAGGAAATATACAACTTTGTTCAAGCTCAAGAAGAGAGTCTCCCACAAGCTTGGGGGAGGCTCATCCAGCTACTGAATGCTTTGCCTCATCACCCTCTTGAGAAGAATGAGATACTTGATATCTTCTATAATGGACTTACCGATGCTTCTAAAGACCACCTAGATAGTTGTGTCGGTAGTGTTTTTAGGGAACGAACCGTAGAACAAGCTGAGATTCTACTGAATAACATCTTGTGCAATGAGAATGCTTGGACTATTCCCGAACCACCTCCTAAGCCAACTCCAAAGAAAAGAGGTATTCTATTCCTCAGTCCTGAAGATATGCAAGAAGCCAAAAAATCTATGCGAGAGAAAGGCATTACATCTGAAGATGTCAAAAATCTACCACCTATCGAAGAGATCCATGGTCTCAATAACCCGATACAGGTAGTAGAAGTAAATTCTCTACGTAGGTTTGATGAGAGTGATATTACTTTTGATAAACCTGCTAGCTTATGCATGGAGGAATTTGATAACTTTGTTGCCAAACAACAAAGTTTCAATGATTATGTTAGCAGACAATTGGAACAGAATGCTCATATGCTTAGTCATTTAAGTGCTTGTGTGGACAGAAATGTCAATGATCTTAAACTTCTGAGTAAGCATGCCTCTATGGTTACTACTCAGGTAGAACAAGTACTTAAAGCTCAGAATGACTTGCTCAATGAGTTGAATGACAATGCCATCAGAGTCGTCACTAGAGGCGGTAGAATGACCCAGGAACCTTTGTATCCTGAGGGTCATCCGAAGAGAGTATAACAAGAGTCTCAAGGAGTTAGCACTGATGCACCTAGTCATCTTAGAAATAAGAAGAAAGATGATAGGAACTTGCACGCTAGCAACCCAGATGCAGCTACACCTGAGAGTCCAAACGATGCCTCTGTTTCTGATGTTGAAACACAATCTGATGATGAACATGAGCCTAATGATGATATCAATAGTGATGTTCATGGTGATGCTCAACCTAGGAACGATAAGGATGTGGAGATTGAACCTGTTGATCTTGATAACCCACAGCCTAAGACTAAGGGATACGATAAGAATGACTTCGCTGCTAGGAAGCATGGTAAAGAAAGGGAACCATGGGTTCGGAAACCCATGCCCTTTCCTCCCAAACCATCCAAGAAAAAGGATGATGAGGATTTTGAGCGATTCGTTGAAATGATCAGACCTGTCTTTCTGCAGATGTGTTTGACAGATATGCCCAAAATGTCTCTGTATGCTAAGTACATGAAAGATATTGTGACTAATAAGAGGAGGATACCTGATCTTGAGATCTCCACCATGCTTGCTAATTACACTTTCAAGGGTGGAACTCCTAAGAAACTAGGTGATCCCGGTGTGCCCACTATACCTTGCTCCATTAAAGGTAACTACGTTAGAACTGCTTTATGCGACCTTGGAGCCGTGTTTAGTGTTATGCCTCTCTCTATTTATCGTAGACTTGAAATGGATAAGTTGACACCCACTGAAATCTCTCTGCAAATGGCCGACAAATCAACTGCTTTCCCTATCAGCATTTGCGAGGATGTGCCTGTTGTGGTTGCTAACACCACTATCTTAACGGACTTTGTTATCTTGGATATTCCTAAGGACGATGCTGTTGGAATTATGCCCTAGAGGCAATAATACATGTATAGTTATTATTATAATTCCTGTATCAAGATAATAGTTTATAATACATGCTATAATTGTATTGAATGAAGACTCATTTACATGTGTGGATACATAGACAAAACACCATCCCTAGCATGCCTCTAGTTGGCTAGCCAGTTGATCGATGATAGTCAGTGTCTTCTGATTATGAACAAGGTGTTGTTGCTTGATAACTGGATCACGTCATTGGGAGAATCACGTGATGGACTAGACCCAAACTAATAGACGTAGCATGTTGATCGTGTCATTTTGTTGCTACTGTTTTCTGTGTGTCAAGTATTTATTCCTATGACCATGAGATCATATAACTCACTGACACCGGAGGAATGCTTTGTGTGTATCAAACGTCGCAACGTAACTGGGTGACTATAAAGATGCTCTACAGGTATCTCCGAAGGTGTTAGTTGAGTTAGTATGGATCAAGACTGGGATTTGTCACTCCGTGTGACGGAGAGGTATCTCGGGGCCCACTCGGTAATACAACATCACACACAAGCCTTGCAAGCAATGTAACTTAGTGTAAGTTGCGGGATCTTGTGTTACGGAACGAGTAAAGAGACTTGCCGGTAAACGAGATTGAAATAGGTATGCGGATACTGACGATCGAATCTCGGGCAAGTAACATACCGAAGGACAAAGGGAATGACATACGGGATTATACGAATCCTTGGCACTGAGGTTCAAACGATAAGATCTTCGTAGAATATGTAGGATCCAATATGGGCATCCAGGTCCCGCTATTGGATATTGACCGAGGAGTCTCTCGGGTCATGTCTACATAGTTCTCGAACCCGCAGGGTCTGCACACTTAAGGTTCGACGTTGTTTTATGCGTATTTGAGTTATATGGTTGGTTACCGAATGTTGTTCGGAGTCCCGGATGAGATCACGGACGTCACGAGGGTTTCCGGAATGGTCCGGAAACGAAGATTGATATATAGGATGACCTCATTTGATTACCGGAAGGTTTTCGGAGTTACCGGGAATGTACCGGGAATGACGAATGGGTTCCGGGAGTTCACCGGGGGGGGGCAACCCACCCCGGGGAAGCCCATAGGCTTTGGGGAGACACACCAGCCCTTAGTGGGCTGGTGGGATAGCCCCAAGGGGGGCTATGCGCCAAGAGAAAGAAATCAAAGGAAAAGAAAAAAAAAGAGGGAAGAAGTGGGAAGGGAGGGGGACTCCTCCCACCAAACCAAGTCCAACTCGGTTTGGGGGGGAGTCCTCCCCCCCTTGGCTCGGCCGACCCCTTGGGAGTCCCTTGGACCCCAAGGCAAGGTGCCCCTCCCTCCTCCTATATATATGGGGCTTTTAGGGCAGATTTGAGACGACTTTCTCACGGCTGCCCGACCACATACCTCCATAGTTTTTCCTCTAGATCGCGTTTCTGCGGAGCTCGGGCGGAGCCCTGCTGAGACGAGATCATCACCAACCTCCGGAGCGCCGTCACGCTGCCGGAGAACTCTTCTACCTCTCCGTCTCTCTTGCTGGATCAAGAAGGCCGAGATCATCGTCGAGCTGTACGTGTGCTGAACGCGGAGGTGCCGTCCGTTCGGTACTAGATCGTGGGACTGATCGCGGGATTGTTCGCGGGGCGGATCGAGGGACGTGAGGACGTTCCACTACATCAACCGTGTTCTCTAACGCTTCCGCTGTACGATCTACAAGGGTACGTAGATCACTCATCCGCTCTCGTAGATGGACATCACCATGATAGGTCTTCGTGCGCGTAGGAAAATTTTTGTTTCCCATGCGACGTTCCCCAACAGTGGCATCATGAGCTAGGTTCATGCGTAGCTGTCTTCTCGAGTAGAACACAAAAGGTTTTGTGGGCGGTGATGTGCGTTTTGCTGCCCTCCTTAGTCTTTTCTTGATTTCGCGGTATTGTTGGATTGAAGCGGCTTGGACCGACATTACTCGTACGCTTACGAGAGACTGGTTTCATCGTTACGAGTAACCCCCTTTGCTCAAATATGACTGCAAGTGTCGGTTTCTCCAACTTTAGTTGAATCGGATTTGACCGAGGAGGTCCTTGGATGAGGTTAAATAGCAACTCATATATCTCCGTTGTGGTGTTTGCGTAAGTAAGATGCGATCCTACTAGATACCCTTGGTCACCACGTAAAACTTGCAACAACAAAATTAGAGGACGTCTAACTTGTTTTTGCAGGGTATGATTGTGATGTGATATGGACAACGATGTGATGTGATATATTGGATGTATGAGATGATCATGTTGTAATAGAAATATCGACTTGCACGTCGATGGTACGGCAACCGGCAGGAGCCATAGGGTTGTCTTTATACTAACATATGTGCTTGCAGATGCGTTTACTATTTTGCTAGGATGTAGCTATAGTAGTAATGGCATAAGTAGCACGACAACCACGATGGCAACACGTTGATGGATGATCATGGTGTGGCGCCGGTGACAAGAAGATCGTGCCGGTGCTTTGGTGATGGAGATCAAGAAGCACGTGATGATGGCCATATCATGTCACTTATGAATTGCATGTGATGTTAATCCTTTTATGCACCTTATTTTGCTTAGAACGACGGTAGCATTATGAGGTGATCTCTCACTAAAATTTCAAGACGAAATTTTGTTCTCCCCGACTGTGCACCGTTGCTACAGTTCGTCGTTTCGAGACACCACGTGATGATCGGGTGTGATAGACTCAACGTTCACATACAACGGGCGCAAAACAGTTGCGCACGCGGAACACTCGGGTTAAGCTTGACGAGCCTAGCATGTGCAGACATGGCCTTGGAACACATGAGACCGAAAGGTCGATCATGAATCATATAGTTGATATGATTAGCATAGGAATGCTTACCACTAAAACTATACTCAACTCACGTGATGATCGGACTTGGGATAGTGTAAGTGGATCATGAACCACTCAAATGACTAGAGAGATGTACTTTTTGAGTGGGAGTTTAGCATATAATTTGATTAAGTTGAACTCTAATTATCTTGAACATAGTCTAAGTCCACTTTGAATATATTTGTGTTGTAGATCATGGCTCACGCGAGTGTCATCCTGAATTTTAATACGTTCCTAGAGAAAGCTAAGTTGAAAGATGATGGAAGCAACTTTGTAGACTGGGCTCGTAATCTTAAGCTAATCTTACAAGCTGGAAAGAAGGATTATGTCCTTAATGCTGCGCTAGGAGATGAACCACCCGCTACGGCTGATCAGGATGTTAAGAACGCTTGGTTAGCACGTAAGGAGGACTACTCAATAGTTCAATGTGCAGTCTTGTATGGCTTAGAACCGGGACTTCAACGTCGCTTTGAGCGTCATGGAGCATTTGAGATGTTCCAGGAGTTGAAGTTTATCTTTCAGAAGAACGCCCGGATCGAGAGGTATGAGACCTCCGATAAATTCTATGCTTGCAAGATGGAGGAAAACTCGTCTGTCAGTGAACATGTGCTCAAAATGTCTGGGTACTGAAACCGTCTAGCTGAACTGGGGATTGAACTCCCGCAAGAAGCTATCACTGACAGAATCCTTCAATCACTGCCGCCAAGCTATAAAGGCTTTGTGTTGAACTACAACATGCAAGGGATGAACAAGTCTCCCGGCGAGTTGTTTGCGATGCTGAAAGTCGCAGAGTCTGAACTCCGTAAAGAGCATCAAGTGTTGATGGTGAGCAAGACCACTAGTTTCAAGAGAAACGGCAAAGGCAAGAAGGGCAATTCGAAGAAGAGCGGCAAGCCTATTGCCAATCCGCCGAAGAAACCCAAGGCTGGACCTAAGCCTGAAACAGAGTGCTTCTATTGCAAGGGTATGGGTCACTGGAAGCGCAATTGCCCCAAGTATCTGGCAGATAAGAAGGCGGGCAAAGAAAAATCAGGTATATTTGATATACATGTTATTGATGTGTACTTAACCGGCTCTCGTAGTAGTGCCTGGGTATTCGATACCGGTTCTGTTGCTCACATTTACAACTCGAAGCAGGAACTGCGGAATAGACGAAGGCTGGCGAAAGACGAAGTGACGATGCGCGTAGGAAACGGTTCCAAGGTTGATGCAATCGCCGTCGGCACAGTGTCACTTCAACTACCATCGGGATTAGTGATGAGCTTAAATCATTGTTATTTAGTGCCTGCGTTGAGCATGAACATTATATCTGGATCTTGTTTATTGCGAGACGGTTACTCTTTTAAGTCTGAGAATAATGGTTGTTCTATTTCTATGAGTAACATCTTTTATGGTCATGCACCGAATGTGAGAGGATTGTTCATATTGAATCTTGATAGCGATACGCATATACATAACATTGAGACCAAAAGAGTTAGAGTAAACAATGATAGCGCCATATTTTTGTGGCACTGCCGTTTGGGTCATAAGTGTAAAGCGCATGAAGAAACTCCATGCTGATGGACTTTTGGAGTCACTTGACTTTGATTCACTTGACACGTGCGAACCATGCCTCATGGGCAAGATGACTAAGACTCCGTTCTCCGGAACAATGGAGCGTGCAAGTGACTTGTTGGAAATCATACATACCGATGTGTGTGGTCCAATGAGCGTGGAGGCACGCGGCGGATATCGTTATTTTCTCACCTTCACTGACGATTTAAGTAGATATGGTTATGTCTACTTGATGAAGCACAAGTCTGAAACATTTGAAAAGTTCAAGCAATTTCAGAGTGAAGTGTAAAATCATCGTAACAAAAAGATCAAGTTCCTACGGTCTGATCGTGGGGGTGAATATCTGAGTTTCGAGTTTGGTACTCACTTAAGACAATGTGGAATTATTTCGCAGTTAACACCGCCTGGAACACCACAGCGTAATGGTGTGTCCGAACGTCGTAATCGTACTTTGTTAGAGATGGTGCGATCTATGATGTCTCTTACTGATTTGCCGTTATCATTTTGGGGTTATGCATTAGAAACAGCTGCATTCACTTTAAATAGGGCACCATCGAAATCCGTTGAGACGACACCATACGAACTGTGGTATGGCAAAAGGCCAAAGTTGTCGTTTCTTAATGTTTGGGGATGTGATGCTTATGTCAAAAAGCTTCAGCCTGAAAAGCTGGAGCCCAAAGCGGAAAAGTGCGTCTTCATAGGTTACCCAAAAGAGACATTTGGGTACACCTTCTATCTCAAATCCGAGGGCAAAGTGTTTGTTGCTAAGAACGGAAATTTTCTCGAGAAGGAGTTTCTCTCGAGAGAATTGAGTGGGAGGAAGATAGAACTTGACGAGGTTGTCGAACCTCTCATCCCTCTGAATGGTGGCGCAGGGCAAGGGGAAACCTCTGTCGTTGCGACGCCGGTTGAGGAGGAAGTTAATGATGATGATCATGAAACTCCAGTTCAAGTTTCTGTTGAACCACGCAGGTCGACGAGATCACGCGCTGCTCCAGAGTGGTACCGTAATCCCGTCTTCTCAATCATGTTGTTAGACAACAATGAACCTGCAAATTATGAAGAAGCAATGGTGGGCCCAGATTCCAACAAATGGCTGGAAGCCATGAAATCCGAGATAGGATCCATGTATGAGAACAAAGTGTGGACTTTGGAGATACTACCTGAGGGCCGCAAGTCTATTCAGAACAAATGGATCTTTAAGAAGACGGACGCTGACGGTAATGTGACCGTTTATAAAGCTCGACTTGTGGCAAAGGGTTTCTCACAAGTTCCAGCAGTTGACTACGATGAGACCTTCTCACCCGTAGCGATGCTTAAGTCCGTCAGAATCATGTTAGCAATAGCTGCATTTTTCGATTATGCAATCTGGCAGATGGATGTCAAAAGGCGTTCCTTAACGGTTTCCTTAAGGAAGAGTTGTATATGATGCAACCCGAAGGTTTTGTCGATCCTAAAAATGCTGACAAGGTGTGCAAGCTCCAGCGATCCATTTATGGACTGGTGCAAGCATCTCGGAGTTGGAACAAACGCTTTGATGAGGTGATCAAAGCATTTGGGTTGTTACAAGTGGTTGGAGAATCTTGTATTTACAAGAAAGTGAGTGGGAGCTCTGTGGGGTTTCTAATATTATATGTGGATGACATATTACTGATTGGAAACAACGTAGAGCTTTTGTACAGCATAAAAGGTTACTTGAATAAAAGTTTCTCTATGAAGGACCTAGGAGAAGCTGCTTACATTCTAGGCATTACGATCTATAGGGATAGATCAAAGCGCCTGATAGGACTTTCACAAAGCACATACCTTGATAAAGTTTTGAAGAGGTTCAAAATGGAACAGTCCAAGAAAGGGTTCTTGCCAGTGTTACAAGGTACGAGATTGAGTAAGACTCAGTGCCCAGCAACTGATGAAGATAGAGAGCATATGCGCTCCGTCCCCTATGCTTCAGCCATAGGCTCTATCATGTATGCAATGCTGTGCGCTAGACCGGATGTTAGCCTGGCCATAAGTATGGCAGGTAGGTTCCAGAGTAATCCTGGAGTGGATCACTGGACGGCGGTCAAGAATATCCTGAAGTACCTAAAAAGGACTAAGGAGATGTTTCTCGTGTATGGAGGTGATGAAGAGCTCGCCGTAAAAGGTTACGTCGATGCAAGCTTTGACACAGATCCGGACGACTCTAAGTCGCAAACCGGATACGTATTTATTCTTAATGGGGGTGCAGTAAGCTGGTGCAGTTCCAAGCAAAGCGCCGTAGCAGATTCTACATGTGAAGCGGAGTACATGGCTGCCTCGGAGGCGGCTAAGGAGGGTGTCTGGATGAAGCAGTTCATGACGGATCTTGGAGTGGTGCCAAGTGCACTGGATCCAATAACCTTGTTCTGTGACAACACTGGTGCCATTGCCTTAGCAAGGGAACCAAGGTTTCACAAGAAGACCAGACACATCAAACGACGCTTCAACCTCATCCGCGACTACGTCGAGGACGAGGACGTAAATATATGCAAAGTGCACACGGATCTGAATGTAGCAGACCCACTGACTAAACCTCTTCCACGGCCAAAACATGATCGACACCAGAACTGTATGGGTGTTAGATTTATTACAATGTAATTCACATGGTGATGTGAGGGCTAGATTATTGACTCTAGTGCAAGTGGGAGACTGTTGGAATTATGCCCTAGAGGCAATAATACATGTATAGTTATTATTATAATTCCTGTGTCAAGATAATAGTTTATTATCCATGCTATAATTGTATTGAATGAAGACTCATTTACATGTGTGGATACATAGACAAAACACCATCCCTAGCATGCCTCTAGTTGGCTAGCCAGTTGATCGATGATAGTCAGTGTCTTCTGATTATGAACAAGGTGTTGTTGCTTGATAACTAGATCACGTCATTGGGAGAATCACGTGATGGACTAGACCCAAACTAATAGACGTAGCATGTTGATCGTGTCATTTTGTTGCTACTGTTTTCTGCGTGTCAAGTATTTATTCCTATGACCATGAGATCATATAACTCACTGACACCGGAGGAATGCTTTGTGTGTATCAAACGTCGCAACGTAACTGGGTGACTATAAAGATGCTCTACAGGTATCTCCGAAGGTGTTAGTTGAGTTAGTATGGATCAAGACTGGGATTTGTCACTCCGTGTGACGGAGAGGTATCTCGGGGCCCACTCGGTAATACAACATCACACACAAGCCTTGCAAGCAATGTAACTTAGTGTAAGTTGCGGGATCTTGTGTTACGGAACGAGTAAAGAGACTTGCCGGTAAACGAGATTGAAATAGGTATGCGGATACTGATGATCGAATCTCGGGCAAGTAACATACCGAAGGACAAAGGGAATGACATACGGGATTATACGAATCCTTGGCACTGAGGTTCAAACGATAAGATCTTCGTAGAATATGTAGGATCCAATATGGGCATCCAGGTCCCGCTATTGGATATTGACCGAGGAGTCTCTCGGGTCATGTCTACATAGTTCTCGAACCCGCAGGGTCTGCACACTTAAGGTTCGACGTTGTTTTATGCGTATTTGAGTTATATGGTTGGTTACTGAATGTTGTTCGGAGTCCCGGATGAGATCACGGACGTCACGAGGGTTTCCGGAATGGTCCGGAAACGAAGATTGATATATAGGATGACCTCATTTGATTACCGGAAGGTTTTCGGAGTTACCGGGAATGTACCGGGAATGACGAATGGGTTCCAGGAGTTCACCGGGGGGGCAACCCACCCCGGGGAAGCCCATAGGCTTTGGGGAGACACACCAGCCCTTAGTGGGCTGGTGGGACAGCCCCAAGGGGGCCTATGCGCCAAGAGAAAGAAATCAAAGGAAAAGAAAAAAAAAAGAGGGAAGAAGTGGGAAGGGAGGGGGACTCCTCCCACCAAACCAAGTCCAACTCGGTTTGGGGGGGGAGTCCTCCCCCCTTTGGCTCGGCCGACCCCTTGGGAGTCCCTTGGACCCCAAGGCAAGGTCCCCCTCCCTCCTCCTATATATATGGGGCTTTAAGGGCAGATTTGAGATGACTTTCTCACGGCTGCCCGACCACATACCTCCATAGTTTTTCCTCTAGATCGCGTTTCTGCGGAGCTCGGGCGGAGCCCTGCTGAGACGAGATCATCACCAACCTCCGGAGCGCCGTCACGCTGCCGAAGAACTCTTCTACCTCTCCGTCTCTCTTGCTGGATCAAGAAGGCCGAGATCATCGTCGAGCTGTACGTGTGCTGAACGCGGAGGTGCCGTCCGTTCGGTACTAGATCGTGGGACTGATCGCGGGATTGTTCGTCGGGCGGATCGAGGGACGTGAGGACGTTCCACTACATCAACCGCGTTCTCTAACACTTCTGCTGTACGATCTACAAGGGTACGTAGATCACTCATCCTCTCTCGTAGATGGACATCACCATGATAGGTCTTCGTGCGCGTAGGAAATTTTTTGTTTCCCATGCGACGTTCCCCAACAGATGCCACGGCGGTCATCCTCGGAAGACCCTTTGTAAACACTGCAGGGGCTGTTATAGATTGCAACAAAGGCAATGTCACTTTCCATGTCAACGTTAATGAGCATACGGTGCACTTTCCGAAGAAACAATATCGAGTACATTGCAACAATGCTATCAAAAAACTTCGTCGATTCTTATTGGGAGCTTTGAATGCCCTATTCCTCGTGTCAAGATGAAGTATGATTTGCTTGTTGGGGAGATACATATCCCCATTGAGGTGACCTAGTGACTATTCGAAAATTCTCCGTTCTCTTTTGCGATTCGAAAAGGTTTGTCGAGGAGACTTGATCAACCTCATTGACGGATTTTCTTTCGATGACCATGAGATGGATGAATCGAGGAGTCACAAACCTCTGTTCCAAGCTTTCACTTTAGGTTGCTTAGAAGAAAAATGATAGATTTTTGCGCTGGTATTACGGTTGGAGAAACAAGAGACATTACACAAGCTACCATGGGGAGTATTCATTTTCTTGCCTTGCATTACTTTGCCCTCTTCATAGGCAGATGCATTAATGGCAAGATTGAGCATTGTCACCTCTGCGCACCCGACCGTAGTATCCTTAAGAGCGCAGTGATGGGTGACAAAATCTTCAACAAGGGAGCTATTATAGCAAGGAGGATGAATAAGAATGATATTGAAGGGGATTTCTTTGTGGGATCTATGCCACTCGCATAGAAAATTTTCTTGGAGTACCCATCCGCGAAGGAGATCCCCCGCTCCATACAACTTTCCTTGACCGCGTCGGCATGACACGTTACCAGTTTCTTGAGAGGGATGATGAATCCCTCCTATACCGATTGATATTTAACCGGCAGCGTGTTTTCCATATTACCCTCCTGCTCCTGCTTTCTTTGACTTTCAGGTAAAACAGAGATATTACATAATGAGAGGAGAGGCACAGGAGTATGAGAGGGAGGCGACGGTTGCTCGTCTCCGTGAGGCAGCTATTCAGGCAGTGGCTGCAGCGCTCCCGTATAACCCCAATTATGATTTTGGGTTTCGCTAGGACCATCCTTGGGAGTAGACCAAGTTAGGCCAAAAGCCTAAGCTTGGGGGAGTACGTGTTCTCACCGACTTTACATTCTTGCTTATGCTTTCACTTTGTTAGCCGGTGTTCACACTTTGCCATTGTATCATCCATGCTAGTTAATTTTTCTTTTTCTCATTTTCTTTTCATGTGTCTGTCTAGTTTGAGAAAACCCAAAAATATTTTCTTTTTCTTCTTTTGCTTGTTGGGAGTTTTCCCGTGTAAATAGTTTTCTTTTTCTTTGGGTCAAGGTAGAAGATATTGGTTACAATGTTTAGTGGCTCTTGCATGCATACCTGTTTAGCTTTCAAAGAGCCATATTACGTTGTCTTCTCCTTTGTGTTTGCCTGCAGATTTCAGCTTTAGTCCAATGCACGAGCACTCTTATTATTGTTCACATTGTTCGGCCGTGCAAGTGAAAGGCAATAATGACGATATATGATGAAGTGACTGAGCCTGGAAAAGCTGGTATGAACTCGATCTATTTTGTTTTTGTAAATATGACTAGCTCATCATGCCTAATTCAGCTTTGTTGTGAGAGAAACATGTTTGCAATGACAACTTAGAGATCATAGTTGCTTATGCCATGCTTACTTAGCTAGGAGCTTATAATGGTTTGCCTTGGTTGCCAACATGAATGTTGACATGACTATGATGTAGTATGATAGGATGGTATCCTCCTTTGAATGTTTCAAGTGGCTTGACTTGGCGCATGTTCACGCATGTAGTTGAAACAAAATCAACATAGCCTCTATGATATTCATGTTCATGGTGATTTATGTCCTACTCATGCTTGCACTCAATGCTAGTTAATCTCAATGCATTTTGATGACTGTTGTCGCTCTCTAGTTGGTCGCTTCCCAGTCTTTTGCTAGCCTTCACTTGTGCTAAGCGGGAATACTGCTTGTGCATCCACTTCCATAAACCCAAAGTTGTGCCATATGAGTCTACCATACCTACCTATGTGCGGTATCTACCTGCCGTTCCAAGTAAATTTGCATGTGCCACTCTCTAAATCTTCAAGAAATAATTTGTTTTGCATGCCCGAACCACTCATGTGGTGACAGGGGGCTATTGGTATCTTCCATGCTAGGCGTGTTATCCTCGATATGTGTTTATTCACTATCATTCACGAGAAAGGGGCCGGTGATTGGAATTCCCAGTTCCATGCTCAAATCGAAAAGATAATTGCAAACAAAACTCCCCCAGGATTGATGTTGGTATGGACGATACCCGAGGATTCGGCTAGCCGTGGAGTGCGATTGATTGGTGGTGGGGGAGTCAAAACTTTACTTTTCTGTTTGGGAACCGCCTATAGCATGTGTAGCGTGGAAGATGTTGAGAGCTCTTAGTCATTGCGTTGACAATGAAAGCATGCCACCCAAAATTATTATCTTTGTTTTAAAAGCTTGAGCTCTGGCACCTCTGTAAATCAATGCTTCCCTCTGCGAAGGGCCTGTCTATTTATGTTCCTGCTGAGTCATCCTCCTCTTAGAAAAAGCACGAATTAGAGAGCACCTCTTTCATTTTTATGCTTTGCTTTTAACTGTGTTGAGTGTGACTATGACTGGATCTTCATTGCCTTGAATTACAATGTTTAGTCAGCCCTTGGTCTTTGAAGGTGCTCTGCATTTATGTTTTGCGGTCTCAGAAAGAGCTAGCGAGATACCATCTATTCGTACTGCTTCATGTTGTTTTGATTGAAGTGTTGACACTTGAGGCTTATTATTATTTGCTCGCTAGTTGATTATGCCATTGACATGAGTTTACCGTGAGACCTAGATGTCATTTGCTTATGTGGTTTGCTTGTGATGTTGCTAAAATTCTGGTTGTGAGTTAGACATAGTTGCAACAACAAGATCAAACAGAGTTTGTCAAAGTTTTTCTTTTGTCTCTCTCAGTTTGTCAACTGAGTTGCTTGAGGACAAGCAAGGCTTTAAGCTTGGGGGAGTTGATACGTCTCCGTCGTATCTACTTTTCCGAACTCTTTTGCCCTTGTTTTGGACTCTAATTTGCATGATTTGAATGGAACTAACCCGGACTGACGCTGCTTTCAGCAGAATTGTCATGGTGTTGTTTTTGTGCAGAAATAAAAGTTCTCGGAACGTCCTGAAAATTTACGGAGATTTTTTCTGGAATAAAAGAAAAATACATGCGCAAAGATCAACCGGAGGTGGCGTGCCAGTGGGCCACAAGCCCATAGGCCGCGGCCTCCCCCTATGGTCGCGCCATGCAGGCTTGTGGGGCCCACGTGGCACCACCACCCCAATCTCAGCTCTATATCTTCCGTTTCACTTGGAAAAGAATCAGAGAGAAGGTTTCATCGCATTTTGCGATACGGAGGCGCCGCCACATCATGTTCTTCATCTGGAGGGCAGATCTGGAGTCCGTTTCGGGCTCTGGAGAGGGGAAATCATCGCCATCGTCATCATAAACCTTTCTCCATCGACAATTCCATGATGCTCTTCATTGTTCGTGAGTAATCTCACCGTAGGCTTGCTGGACGGTGATGAGTTGGATGAGATCTATCATGTAATCGAGTTTTTTCTTGATGGGGATTGATCCCTAGTATCCACTATGTTCTAGATTGATGTTGCTACTACTTGGCTATGCTTAATGCTTGTCACTAGGGCCTGAGTGCCATGATTTCAGATCTGAACCTATTATGTTGTCGCCAATATATGTGTGTTTTAGTTCCTATCTTGCAAGTTGTAGTCACCTACTATGTGTTATGACCTGGCAACCCCGGAGTGACAATAGCCGGAACTGTTGGAATTATGCCCTAGAGGCAATAATAAATGTATAGTTATTATTATAATTCCTGTATCAAGATAATAGTTTATTATCCATGCTATAATTGTATTGAATGAAGACTCATTTACATGTGTGGATACATAGACAAAACACCGTCCCTAGCATGCCTCTAGTTGGCTAGCCAATTGATCAATGATAGTCAGTGTCTTCTGATTATGAACAAGGTGTTGTTGCTTGATAACTGGATCACGTCATTGGGAGAATCACGTGATGGACTAGACCCAAACTAATAGACGTAGCATGTTGATCGTGTCATTTTGTTGCTACTGTTTTCTGCGTGTCAATTATTTATTCCTATGACCATGAGATCATATAACTCACTGACACCGGAGGAATGCTTTGTGTGTATCAAACGTCGCAACGTAACTGGGTGACTATAAAGATGCTCTACAGGTATCTCCGAAGGTGTTAGTTGAGTTTGTATGGATCAAGACTGGGATTTGTCACTCCGTGTGACGGAGAGGTATCTCGGGGCCCACTCGGTAATACAACATCACACACAAGCCTTGCAAGCAATGTAACTTAGTGTAAGTTGCGGGATCTTGTATTACGGAACGAGTAAATAGACTTGCCGGTAAACGAGATTGAAATAGGTATGCGGATACTGACGATCGAATCTCGGGCAAGTAACATACCGAAGGACAAAGGGAATGACATACGGGATTATACGAATCCTTGGCACTGAGGTTCAAACGATAAGATCTTCGTAGAATATGTAGGATCCAATATGGGCATCCAGGTCCCGCTATTGGATATTGACCGAGGAGTCTCTCGGGTCATGTCTACATAGTTCTCGAACCCGCAGGGTCTGCACACTTAAGGTTCAACGTTGTTTTATGCGTATTTGAGTTATATGGTTGGTTACCAAATGTTGTTCGGAGTCCCGGATGAGATCACGGACGTCACGAGGGTTTCCGGAATGGTCCGGAAACGAAGATTGATATATAGGATGACCTCATTTGATTACCGGAAGATTTTCGGAGTTACCGGGAATGTACCGGGAATGACGAATGGGTTCCGGGAGTTCACCGGGGGGGGCAACCCACCCCGGGGAAGCCCATAGGCCATAAGGGTGGCGCACCAGCCCTTAGTGGGCTGGTGGGACAGCCCAAAAGGACTCTATGCGCCAAGGATAAGAAATCAAAGGAAAAGGAAAAAAAAGGGAGGAGGTGGGAAGGGAGGGGGACTCCCTCCCACCAAACCTAGTCCAACTCGGTTTGGGGGGGGGGGAGAGTCCTCCCCCTTGGCTCGGCCGACCCCTTGAGGGTCCTTGGACCCCAAGGCAAGGCCCCCCTCCCTCCCACCTATATATACGGAGGTTTTAGGGCTGATTTGAGACGACTTTTCCACGGCAGCGCGACCACATACCTCCACGGTTTTTCCTCTAGATCGCGTTTCTGCGGAGCTCGGGCGGAGCCCTGCTGAGACAAGGTCATCACCAACCTCCGGAGCGCCGTCACGCTGCCGGAGAACTCTTCTACCTCTCCGTCTCTCTTGCTGGATCAAGAAGGCCGAGATCATCGTCGAGTTGTACGTGTGCTGAACGCGGAGGTGCCGTCCGTTCGGTACTAGATCGTGGGACTGATCGCGGGATTGTTCGCGGAGCGGATCGAGAGACGTGAGGACGTTCCACTACATCAACCGCGTTCTCTAACGCTTCTGCTGTACGGTCTACAAGGGTACGTAGATCACTCATCCCCTCTCGTAGATGAACATCACCATGATAGGTCTTCGTGCGCGTAGGAAAATTTTTGTTTCCCACGCGACGTTCCCCAACAGTGGCATCATGAGCTAGGTTCATGCGTAGATGTCTTCTCGAGTAGAACACAAAAGTTTTTGTGGGCGGTGATGTGCGTTTTTCTGCCCTCCTTAGTCTTTTCTTGATTCCGCGGTATTGTTGGATTGAAGCGGCTTGGACCGACATTACTCGTACGCTTACGAGAGACTGGTTTCATCGTTACGAGTAACCCCCTTTGCTCAAAGATGACTGGCAAGTGACGGTTTCTCCAACTTTAGTTGAATCGGATTTGACCGAGGAGGTCCTTGGATGAGGTTAAATAGCAACTCATATATCTCTGTTGTGGTGTTTGCGTAAGTAAGATGCGATCCTACTAGATACCCTTGGTCACCACGTAAAACATGCAACAACAAAATTAGAGGACGTCTAGCTTGTTTTTGCAGGGTATGATTGTGATGTGATATGGCCAAACGATGTGATGTGATATATTGGATGTATGAGATGATCATGTTGTAATAGAAATATCGACTTGCACGTCGATGGTACGGCAACCGGCAGGAGCCATAGGGTTGTCTTTATACTAACGTTTGTGCTTGCAGATGCGTTTACTATTTTGCTAGGATGTAGCTTTAGTAGTAATAGCGTAAGTAGCACGACAACCCCGATGGCAACACGTTGATGGATGATCATGGTGTGGCGCCGGTGACAAGAAGATCGTGCCGGTGCTTTGGTGATGGAGATCAAGAAGCACGTGATGATGGCCATATCATGTCACTTATGAATTGCATGTGATGTTAATCCTTTTATGCACCTTATTTTGCTTAGAACGACGGTAGCATTATGAGGTGATCTCTCACTAAAATTTCAAGATGAAATTGTGTTCTCCCCGACTGTGCACCGCTGCTACAGTTCGTCGTTTCGAGACACCACGTGATGATCGGGTGTGATAGACTCAACGTTCACATACAACGGGTGCAAAACAGTTGCGCACGCGGAACACTCGGGTTAAGCTTGACAAGCCTAGCATGTGCAGACATGGCCTCGGAACACATGAGACCGAAAGGTCGATCATGAATCATATAGTTGATATGATTAGCATAGTGTTGCTTACCACTGAAACTATACTCAACTCACGTGATGATCGGACTTGGGATAGTGTAAGTGGATCATGAACCACTCAAATGACTAGAGAGATTTACTTTTTGAGTGGGAGTTTAGCACATAATTTGATTAAGTTGAACTCTAATTATCTTGAACATAGTCTAAGTCCACTTTGAATATATTTGTGTTGTAGATCATGGCTCACGCGACAGTCATCCTGAATTTTAATACGTTCCTAGAGAAAGCTAAGTTGAAAGATGATGGAAGCAACTTTGTAGACTGGGCTCGTAATCTTAAGCTAATCTTACAAGCTGGGAAGAAGGATTATGTCCTTAATGCTGCGCTAGGAGATGAACCACCCACTACGGCTGATCAAGATGTTAAGAACGCTTGGCTAGCACGTAAGGAGGACTACTCAATAGTTCAATGTGCAGTCTTGTATGGCTTAGAACCGGGACTTCAACGTCGCTTTGAGCGTCATGGAGCATTTGAGATGTTCCTGGAGTTGGAGTTTATCTTTCAGAAGAACGCCCGGATCGAGAGGTATGAGACCTCCGATAAATTCTATGCCTGCAATATGGAGGAAATCTCGTCTGTCAGTGAACATGTGCTCAAAATGTCTGGGTACTCAAACCGTCTAGCTGAGCTGGGGATTGAACTCCCGCAAGAAGCTATCACTGAAAGAATCCTTCAATCACTGCCGCCAAGCTATAAAGGCTTTGTGTTGAACTACAACATGCAAGGGATGAACAAGTCTCCCGGCGAGTTGTTTGCGATGCTGAAAGTCGCAGAGTCTGAACTCCGTAAAGAGCATCAAGTGTTGATGGTGAGCAAGACCACTAGTTTCAAGAGAAACGGCAAAGGCAAGAAGGGCAATTCAAAGAAGAGCGGCAAGCCTGTTGCCAATCCGCCGAAGAAACCCAAGGCTAGACCTAAGCCTGAAACAGAGTGCTTCTATTGCAAGGGTATGGGTCACTGGAAGCGCAATTGCCCCAAGTATCTGGCAGATAAGAAGGCGGGCAAAGAAAAATCAGGTATATTTGATATACATGTTATTGATGTGTACTTAACCGGCTCTCGTAGTAGTGCCTGGGTATTCGATACCGGTTCTGTTGCTCACATTTGCAACTCGAAACAGGAACTGCGGAATAGACGAAGGCTGGCGAAAGACGAAGTGACGATGCGCGTAGGAAATGGTTCCAAGGTTGATGCAATCGCCGTCGGCATAGTGTCACTTCAGCTACCATCGGGATTAGTGATGAACTTAAATCATTGTTATTTAGTGCCTGCGTTGAGCATGAACATTATATCTGGATCTTGTTTATTGCGAGACGGTTACTCTTTTAAGTCTGAGAATAATGGTTGTTCTATTTCTATGAGTAACATCTTTTATGGTCATGCACCGAATGTGAGAGGATTGTTCATATTGAATCTTGATAGCGATACGCATATACATAACATTGAGACCAAAAGAGTTAGAGTAAACAATGATAGCGCCATATTTTTGTGGCACTGCCGTTTGGGTCATAAGTGTAAAGCGCATGAAGAAACTCCATGCTGATGGACTTTTGGAGTCACTTGACTTTGATTCACTTGACACGTGCGAACCATGCCTCATGGGCAAGATGACTAAGACTCCGTTCTCCGGAACAATGGAGCGTGCAAGTGACTTGTTGGAAATCATACATACCGATGTGTGTGGTCCAATGAGCATAGAGGCACGCGGCGGATATCGTTATTTTCTCACCTTCACTGACGATTTAAGTAGATATGGTTATGTCTACTTGATGAAGCACAAGTCTGAAACATTTGAAAAGTTCAAGCAATTTCAGAGTGAAGTGGAAAATCATCGTAACAAGAAGATCAAGTTCCTACGGTCTGATCGTGGGGGTGAATATCTGAGTTTCGAGTTTGGTGCTCACTTAAGACAATGTGGAATTGTTTCGCAGTTAACACCGCCTGGAACACCACAGCGTAATGGTGTGTCCGAACGTCGTAATCGTACTTTGTTAGAGATGGTGCGATCTATGATGTCTTTTACTGATTTGTCGTTACCATTTTGGGGTTATGCATTAGAAACAGCTGCATTCACTTTAAATAGGGCACCATCAAAATCCGTTGAGACGACACCATACGAACTGTGGTATGGCAAAAGGCCAAAGTTGTCGTTTCTTAAGGTTTGGGGATGTGATGCTTATGTCAAAAAGCTTCAGCCTGAAAAGCTGGAACCCAAAGCGGAAAAGTGCGTCTTCATAGGTTACCCAAAAGAGACAGTTGGGTACACCTTCTATCTCAAATCCGAGGGCAAAGTGTTTGTTGCTAAAAACGGAGCTTTTCTCGAGAAGGAGTTTCTCTCGAGAGAATTGAGTGGGAGGAAGATAGAACTTGACGAGGTTGTCGAACCTCTCATCCCTCTGGATGGTGGCGCAGGGTAAGGGGAAACCTGTGTCGTTGCGATGCCGGTTGAGGAGGAAGTTAATGATGATGATCATGAAACTCCAGTTCAAGTTTCTGTTGAACCACGCAGGTCGACGAGATCACGCGCTGCTCCAGAGTGGTACGGTAATCCCGTCTTATCAATCATGTTGTTAGACAACAATGAACCTGCAAATTATGAAGAAGCAATGGTGGGCCCAGATTCCAACAAATGGCTAGAGGCCATGAAATCCGAGATAGGATCCATGTATAAGAACAAAGTGTGGACTTTGGAGATACTACCTGAGGGCCGCAAGGCTATTTAGAACAAATGGATCTTTAAGAAGAACACGGACGCTGACGGTAATGTGACCGTTTATAAAGCTCGACTTGTGGCAAAGGGTTTTTCACAAGTTCCAGGAGTTGACTACGATGAGACTTTCTCACCCGTAGCGATGCTTAAGTCCGTCAGAATCATGTTAGCAATAGCTGCATTTTTCGATTATGAAATCTGGCAGATGGATGTCAAAACGGCGTTCCTTAACGGTTTCCTTAAGGAAGAGTTGTATATGATGCAACCCGAAGGTTTTGTCGATCCTAAAAATGCTGACAAGCTGTGCAAGCTCTAGCGATCCATTTATGGACTGGTGCAAGCATCTCGGAGTTGGAACAAACGCTTTTATGAGGTGATCAAAGCATTTGGGTTTATACAAGTGGTTGGAGAATCTTGTATTTACAAGAAAGTGAGTGGGAGCTCTGTGGCGTTTCTAATATTATATGTGGATGACATATTACTGATTGGAAACAACGTAGAGCTTTTGGAGAGCATAAAAGGTTACTTGAATAAAAGGTTCTCTATGAAGGACCTAGGAGAAGCTGCTTACATTCTAGGCATTAAGATCTATAGGGATAGATCAAAACGCCTGATAGGACTTTCACAAAGCACATACCTTGATAAAGTTTTGAAGAGGTTCAAAATGGAACAGTCCAAGAAAGGGTTCTTGCCAGTTTTACAAGGTACGAGATTGAGTAAGACTCAGTGCCCAGCAATTGATGAAGATAGAGAGCATATGCGCTCCGTCCCCTATGCTTCAGCCATAGGTTCTATCATGTATGCGATGTTGTGCACTAGACCGGATGTTAGCCTGGCCATAAGTATGGCAGGTAGGTTCCAGAGTAATCCAGGAGTGGATCACTGGATAGCGGTCAAGAATATCCTGAAGTACCTGAAAAGGACTAAGGAGATGTTTCTCGTGTATGGAGGTGACGAAGAGCTCGCCGTAAAAGGTTACGTCGATGCAAGCTTTGACACAGATCCGGACGACTCTAAGTCGCAAACCGGATACGTATTTATTCTTAATGGGGGTGCAGTAAGTTGGTGCAGTTCCAAGCAAAGCGCCGTAGAAGATTCTACATGTGAAGCGGAGTACATGGCTGCCTCGGAGGCGGCTAAGGAGGGTGTCTGGATGAAGCAGTTCATGACGGATCTTGGAGTGGTGCCAAGTGCACTGGATCCAATAACCTTGTTCTGTGACAACACGGGTGCCATTGCCTTAGCAAAGGAACCACGGTTTCACAAGAAGACCAGACACATCAAACGACGCTTCAACCTCATCCGCGACTACGTCGAGGAAGAGGATGTAAATATATGCAAAGTGCACACGGATTTGAATGTAGCAGACCCGCTGACTAAACCTCTTCCACGGCCAAAGCATGATCGACACCAGAACTGTATGGGTGTTAGATTTATTACAATGTAATTCACATGGTGATGTGAGGGCTAGATTATTGACTCTAGTGCAAGTGGGAGACTGTTGGAATTATGCCCTAGAGGCAATAATAAATGTATAGTTATTATTATAATTCCTGTATCAAGATAATAGTTTATTATCCATGCTATAATTGTATTGAATGAAGACTCATTTACATGTGTGGATACATAGACAAAACACCGTCCCTAGCATGTCTCTAGTTGGCTAGCCAGTTGATCAATGATAGTCAGTGTCTTCTGATTATGAACAAGGTGTTGTTGCTTGATAACTGGATCACGTCATTGGGAGAATCACGTGATGGACTAGACCCAAACTAATAGACGTAGCATGTTGATCGTGTCATTTTGTTGCTACTGTTTTCTGCGTGTCAAGTATTTATTCCTATGACCATGAGATCATATAACTCACTGACACCGGAGGAATGCTTTGTGTGTATCAAACGTCGCAACGTAACTGGGTGACTATAAAGATGCTCTACAGGTATCTCCGAAGGTGTTAGTTGAGTTTGTATAGATCAAGACTGGGATTTGTCACTCCGTGTGACGGAGAGGTATCTCGGGGCCCACTCGGTAATACAACATCACACACAAGCCTTGCAAGCAATGTAACTTAGTGTAAGTTGCGGGATCTTGTATTACGGAACGAGTAAAGAGACTTGCCGGTAAACGAGATTGAAATAGGTATGCGGATACTGACGATCGAATCTCGGGCAAGTAACATACCGAAGGACAAAGGGAATGACATACGGGATTATACGAATCCTTGGCACTGAGGTTCAAACGATAAGATCTTCGTAGAATATGTAGGATCCAATATGGGCATCCAGGTCCCGCTATTGGATATTGACCGAGGAGTCTCTCGGGTCATGTCTACATAGTTCTCGAACCCGCAGGGTCTGCACACTTAAGGTTCGACGTTGTTTTATGCGTATTTGAGTTATATGGTTGGTTACCGAATGTTGTTCGGAGTCCCGGATGAGATCACGGACGTCACGAGGGTTTCCGGAATGGTCCAGAAACGAAGATTGATATATAGGATGACCTCATTTGATTACCGGAAGGTTTTCGGAGTTACCGGGAATGTACCGGGAATGACGAATGGGTTCCGGGAGTTCACCGGGGGGGGCAACCCACCCCGGGGAAGCCCATAGGCCATAAGGGTGGCACACCAGCCCTTAGTGGGCTGGTGGGACAGCCCAAAAGGACTCTATGCGCCAAGGATAAGAAATCAAAGGAAAAGGAAAAAAAAAGGGAGGAGGTGGGAAGGGAGGGGGACTCCCTCCCACCAAACCTAGTCCAACTCGGTTTGGGGGGGGAGAGTCCTCCCCCTTGGCTCGGCCGACCCCTTGAGGGTCCTTGGACCCCAAGGCAAGGCCCCCCTCCCTCCCACCTATATATACAGAGGTTTTAGGGCTGATTTGAGACGACTTTTCCACGGCAGCGCGACCACATACCTCCACGGTTTTTCCTCTAGATCGCGTTTCTGCGGAGCTCGGGCGGAGCCCTGCTGAGACAAGGTCATCACCAACCTCCGGAGCGCCGTCACGCTGCCGGAGAACTCTTCTACCTCTCCGTCTCTCTTGCTGGATCAAGAAGGCCGAGATCATCGTCGAGCTGTACGTGTGCTGAACGCGGAGGTGTCGTCCGTTCGGTACTAGATCGTGGGACTGATCGCGGGATTGTTCGCGGGGCGGATCGAGGGACGTGAGGACGTTCCACTACATCAACCGCGTTCTCTAACGCTTCTGCTGTACGGTCTACAAGGGTACGTAGATCACTCATCCCCTCTCGTAGATGGACATCACCATGATAGGTCTTTGTGCGCGTAGGAAAATTTTTGTTTCCCATGCGACGTTCCCCAACAGGAACCACTCCCGGAGATGACCATAGTATGAGGAGTTCATGTATTCACCGCGTGTTAATGCGTTGGTCCGGTTATTTATTAAAAGGAGAACCTTAATATCCCGTAGTTTCCATTAGGACCCGGCTGCCACGGGAGGGATGGACAATAGATGTCATGCAAGTTCTTTTCCCTAAGCACGTATGACTACATACGGAATACGTGCCTGCATTAGATTGACGAACGGGAGCTAGCCACATATCTCTCCGTGTTATAGTTGTTACATGATGAATCACATCCGTCACACTCATCCATCACCGATCCAGTGCCTACGAGTCTTTTACTACTGGTTCTCACTACGTTACTTTGCCTAGGCTTGTCCCTTTCTACAAAAGGGATTGGGCCACTTTGCTGCTGCTGTCACTACTGTTGTTACTTGTTACTTTGCTGTTGTCACTACTATTGTTACTTATTACTTTGCTGCTACTACTACAATTGTTCCTTACTACTCCGCTGTTACTTCTTGCAAGACTTTGTTGGCACCGTTGCCGAGGCTAGGTAAGTGGTACTAACATCCCGTCAACCAAGGCTTTTTTCTGGCACCGTTGCTATCATACTACCTTGCTACTGTTACTTTGCTTGCAGACACTAATCTTTCAGGAGTGGTTGAATCTGACACATTTAGCTGCTAATACTTGAGAATATTCTTTCACTTCCCGTCGTGCGAACCAACAAATTTGGTTGAATACTCTACCCTCGAAAACTGCTGCGATCCCATACGCTTGTGGGATATCACATGTCATGGGTTTGGATGCACCGGCGGAGTTTGCACCAACTCTCAATGTGAGAAAGGGCAATGCACGGTACCGAAGAGGCTAGCAAAATATGGATGGTGGAAGTGCCAACAATCGAATACTCACATTAGTCCGAAGAACTCATACACTTATTATTAGTAACTGTCTATCTAGTTAGGAAATTCATAAAGAGACAAGTACCCCGAGGAGGAGTGTTTGGGGGTTTGGTTATCCTTGCGCATCCTCAACTCATGGTAACGGGAGGGTACTCTATATATTCAAACCCCTCCAGAGGTTCTCGATCAATTTAGTAGCTAGAGTGCTCAACTAATTTTTGTTTTTGAAAAACACACGGATTTCCCAAAATACGACACCTATAACTAATAGGCTCAAGCTCTTGGCACCAATAGTCCAAACATTACTCAAATCAATACCTCTAAACTATTGTAAGTTAGTACTATACTTAAATAGCAATCTCAATTACCTACTCATGCAAGCACACAACTCAGTGCAATGAGCCAACTCTCTAAACAAGATAAGCATGAAAACTCAAGGGAGTTCCAAAAGCAACTTAAATAAAAGCTCTTAAAAAGATAAGCATGAAAACTAAGAGCTAAGCATGACAGTAGCTATGGAAAGATGAAGAACACACAAAAAAGATAAGCATGAAAACATATGTTGTGTTCTAGAGTGGAATGGAGCGTGTATCTCTCCCAAACAAGGTAGACTAGGTTCCGAATTGTTATGAAGATCAAGAAAAACTAAAACAAACTAAAAACAAATAGCGGGACGCTCCAAGCATAGCACATAACATATGAAGTGATAAAAATATAGCATGGAGATGGACGAACTGATGATTGTTGCTAGAGAAGGGGATGCACGGGGGCATCCCCAAGCTTAGACGCTTGAGTCTCCTTGAATATTTCTTGGGGTGCACAGGGGCATCCCCAAGCTTGAGCGCTTGACACTCATGTATCTTCTTTCATCATCTCCCATCGCATACTTGAAAATTCCCTTCATACGAAATTCATCATAAGCTGATTAGAGTGGTTAGTACCCTTAATAAAATAATTCATTACCTACTGGAAATAAAGATTTTCATGAAAAGATACTGCTTCTCATGATTGCCAAAAGTTGTTTGCAAAGAAAGTAAGCTTAGGATTTGCAAAACAATGGAAATGCAAAACATGGGAGAATCTGTGAAAAACAGAACACGAGGTAGTAAATAATTTATTCGGGGCACTTCTGCATCTAAAATTAAAAAAACTCAGAACAGATGCCAAAAAGGAAATTATATAGAGCATGCTGTCAAAACAATTCAGATCAAAAATATGATCTGGTGATTTTTGGCTAATTTTTCTGTCAAGCGGACAAAATCTGTTTCTAGACAGCATGTCACAACTTTTGAACTTTCTTGCAATCAGAGGCTATAACTTGGCACAAAGCTTAAAAATAAAGATACAATGATGTTGCTATAGTAGTAACAAGCATCAAGACCACTAAATTTGAAATTAAAACTCAAAGTAAAGATAACAAGGGTTGTCTCCCTAGAGCTCTTTGTTTATAGCCATAAAGATATGCTTAAGATTTTAATGATGCTCTCATAGGAATAAGAGTTGTAGAAAAAAAAGAGCATCAAGAAGCAAATACCAAACACATTTAAGTCTAAAATGCTTCCTATGCATAGGAATATTGCAATAGAATTATTCATTGAAGCACAAAGCAATAAGCATAGGAAGGCAAAACAAGTGCAACTTCAAAACCTTCGACATAAAGAGAGGGAACTTGATATTATTGAAATATCTATAAGCATATGTTCCCTTCTCATAATAATTTTCAGTGGGATCATGATTAAACTCAAAATATAAGTATCACATAAAACATTGTTACCATGATCCACATGGACTTCATGAAGAGGATAAAACTTGGAGTAAAAGAGAGACTGAATCTCTTCCCAATCCCGTAGGTGAGAATCATCTAGTAGCCTATACCATTCCAATGCTTTTCCTTTCAGTGACAAGGCAAATAATTTCCTCATGACTCCATCTCTTGTCAAACGTGAAATCTTAAGCAACTCACAAAGTTCTGTAAGTTTCAACAAATGAATACTAGGATTGACTGTTCCATTTCCTGCATAACAATCATTCCTAATTATTTCAATTATCCAAAATGGTATTTTGAATGGGATACATTCAGTAGGTGGAGGAGAATTCTCTACCACGGGTGTGGTAAAGTGGCCTTCCCCAAGCAGCGAACTAAGAGTGCAGTTTTCCATAAGCCTAACTAGTGAAGTCACACAACTTAGTGTTCTCAGTGGAACCCATAGCAGCAACAACAAGCAAGAACAAAGAAACTAATTTTTTGTGGTTTTTGGTATAAGACTCTAAAGCAAAAACTAAAAAGCAAACTAACAAGACTAAAAAGCAAAGGTAAAGGATAGCATGCAACTCCCCTATCTTGAAGACTGGAGTCCCTCGCAACGGCGCCAGAAAACTTTGCTTGATGACAACATGATGTATATACTTGTCGCACCTTGTTGGTTACCCCAAGTGGAAGGTTGAGATGTAGTCAACAGCAAGTTTTCCCTCACACGGGAACTGTAAGGTTTATCGAACTAGGAGGACTCCTAGGATCAACAAGTAGGTGTCTTCCACCCTCGCGCTAGCAGAAGATGTGGACATGCACACACAACAAATTACTTTGCTCCCAACGAGTACAGAGAGGTTTTCAATCTCTCTGGCCTTGTAGTTTGCAAAGGATCAAAACACAAGCGGGAAGGTAATAGTGATTGCAACGGAAAAGTAAATGAAAACGGAAAATGATTGAGGTGTAAACAATGATGATGATATGGACTGGAGTCACATGATGTTCACTAGTGATGTCTCTCTCCCAAAAGACAATAAACAACTATGCTTGGGTAAACAAATCACAGTTGGGAAATTGACAGAATTATGAACGCATCGCAATGCTAATTATGCTACTTGATAGTTAGAGGTTCAATAGTAATGGGCAGTAAGCCAAGACAAGTAGACCGTTTATTCATCAGCATCGACTTACTAATCATTTACCTTGAGATATCTATCTAGAACATCTCTCCGGTATTAAGTTGCGAGCCCCATCCAAAGTGTAAACTCAAGGCAACGGACAACTGCATTAACGAACTATGCGTAAGGTAAAGAATCCTTGCAACCGCGGTCACAAGCACCGTTGTTTTCTCTCTGGTGGCAACAACACATCCCCTAGTCTCATGTTTCTGTCACTCAAGCTAGACATCGAGGGGCATGAACCCACAATCATGCATAACGTTCCCTCTTGGAGTTACAATCTACTACTCGGCCAAAGCAATAAATAGCAAAGAAGAACATGCATGAATCACTAAGGAACATAATATAAAAGGATAATCAAATATATAACTCATAACAATCTGAACATAATCTCATAATCCATCGGATCCCAACAAACCGAGCATAGCAATACCAAGAGAATTACATAGATGCCCTGATCATGTAGGGAAGCTCACAAGGACTAACCATTGAAGCACAAGATTGGAGAAAAGACATCACATAGCTACTGGTCATGGACCCATGATCCAAGGAGGACTACTCACGACACGTTCGGTAAGCGTCCATGGCGGTGGAGAAGCTCACACAGGTCAATCCTCCCTCCGGCAGGGTGCCGGGAAGAGGTCTCCTGACGCTCCCGATCTCGGAAGTGTTGGGGAACGTTGCATGGGAAACAAAAAAATTCCTACGCACACGAAGACCTATCTTGGTGATGTCCATCTACGAGAGGATATTTGGATCTACGTACCCTTGTAGATCGCACATCAGGAAGCGTTAAGAAATGCGGTTGATGTAGTGGAACGTCTTCACGTCCCTCGATCAGCCCCACGAACCGTCCCACGAACCTTCCCGCGATCTGTCCCACGATCCGTTCCGATCTAGCGCCGAACGGACGGCACCTCCGCGTTCAGCACACGTACAGCTCGACAATGATCTCGGCCTTCTTGATCCAGCAAGCAAGATGGAGAAGTAGATGAGTTCTCCGGCAGCGTGACGGCGCTCCGGTGGTGGTGATGATCTACTCCTGGAGGGCTCCGCCCGAGCTCCGCAGAAATACGATCTAGAGGAAGAACTATGGTGTCGAGATCTGAGTTGGACGTGGCAAAAGTTGTCTCAAATCAGCCCTAAATCACCACTATGTATAGGAGGGAGGGGGAGGAGACTTGCCTTGAGGGCAAGCCCTCAAGGGTGCGCCGGCCAGGGAGGAGAGGAGGAATCCTACTCCAATTAGGATTGGAAAGTAGAGTCCTTCTCTTCCTTCCCACCTCCCCTCTTTTTTATTTGGTTTTCTTCTCTTTGCCCCAAGGCCCTCTTGGGCTGTCCCACCAGCCCACTAAGGGCTGGTGCGCCACCCCTAAGGCCATTGGGCTTCCCCCAGGTGGGTTGCCCCCCTCCCGGTGAACTTCCGAAACCCATTCGTCACTCCCGATACAATGCCGGTAATGCTCGAAAACCTTCCGGTAACCAAATGAAACCCTCTTATATATCAATCTTCGTTTCCGGACCATTCCAGAAACCCTCGTGATGTCGGTGATCTCATCCGGGACTCCGAACAACATTAGGTAACCACACATATAACTCAACTATACTAAAATATCATCGAACCTTAAGTGTGCACACCCTGCGGGTTCGAGAACTATGTAGACATGCCCCGAGGCACTCCTCGGTCAATATCCAATAGCGGGACCTGGATGACCATATTGGATCCTACATATTCTCCGAAGATCTTATCGGTTGAACCTCAGTGTCAAGGATTCATATAATCTCGTATGTCATTCCCTTTGTCCTTCGGTATGTTACTTGCCCGAGATTCGATCGTCGGTATCCGCATACCTATTTCAATCTCGTTACCGGCAAGTCTCTTTACTGGTTCCGTAATACAAGATCCCGTGACTTACACTTAGTCACATTTCTTGCAAGGCTTGTGTGTGATGTTGTATTACCCAGTGGGCCCTGAGATACCTCTCCGTCACACAGAGTGACAAATCCCAGTCTTGATCCATACTAACTCAACGGACACCTTCGGAGATACCTGTAGAACACCTTTCTAGTCACCCAGTTACGTTGTCACGTTTGATGCACACAAGATATTCCTCCGGTGCCAGTGAGTTATATGATCTCATGGTCATAGGAATAAATACTTGACACGCATAAAACAATAGCAATAAAATGACATAATTAATGTGCTACGTTCATAGTTTGGGTCTAGTCCATCACATGATTCTCCTAATGATGTGATCCAGTTATCAAGTGACAACACTTGCACATAGCCAGAAAACCTTGACTATCCTTTATCAACTGGCTAGTCAACTAGAGGCTTGCTAGGGACATTGTTTTGTCTATGTATCCACACATGTATCTATGTTTTCATTCAATACAATTGTAGCATGGATAATAAACGGTTATCTTTAAAAAAGAAATATAATAATTACTATTTATCATTGCCTCTAGGGCATATTACCAACAGGAAGCGCTGCAGCGGCGGAACGATGGAGAAATTCGTGATTTTGTAAGTTTTCGAAGGGTTACCTCTCGGGACCCTAAATATAGGCCAAAGGAAGGCACCGAAGGAGGTGGAGCCCACCTAGACGGCCTCCTGGCGCAGCCTAGGGCCTGGCCGCGCCAGCAGGTCGCCTGGGCAGCCCCTGGCCCCCCTTTGTCCCATCTTTGGTAGTCTGGAAGCTTCTATTTCGCTGATTTTTTATATATTTTTTTCCTGGAATTTTTCGGGCTTCGGAAAATTGGGTAAAAGCCCCTACAAAATAGACATCAGGAGACAGAAACTGGCACTGGGTGCACTGAGTTAGTAGGTTAGTCCAAATATGTGTAAAATGATATAAAAGTGTAGCAAAACATATAACATTGTCACCCAAAAGATCATGGAACAAGCAGAATTTATAGATACGTTTGGGACGTATCAGCATATTATAACTAAAACTCATGTTGGTTGTTATTGTTGAACCATTGCTCCATTTTGAACATGTTGTACATGGAACTTGCCTAGACTCTCATGTAGTTTCATTATATGATGTTGCATGCATGATTTAAAATGTTTGTGGGTGTTGTTTGCATGCGTTTTGCATTCATGGTGTATTATCTTGTGTTGGTCATATCTTTTAGGTCGTAGCCTCGTTTTTGAATGATCCATATATGTAAATCGCCAAGAATGACGTGTAGAATGACATGGTGCATTTTATTATCATTCTTAATAAATATAAAACATGGTTAGTTCAGATGAGGACCAATTTCAAAATTAACATATGGGGTCATTTCTTAAATACTATAAATAGTTTTCGACCTCATTTAGAATGCCTATATAGTGTAGTTTCATTATGATCCACCTCTTGCCATGTTTAGCAGCATTTAAACTTGTCATGCAATTAAACAGGAGTCGACTAAATAATTCTAATGTGGAGTCTCGCCAATATGCAACTCGTTGCATATTGAACTTCACATAATGTCTAGTATTTGATTGTTGTGCTTTGTCATGCCTTGCATAATCGTACGAACATGCATCATATTTGTTGGCGTATCATGTCATGCATATATTCTGATGTTTACCGTGTCATTTTTTTCAGATTGCTTCTTCTCGATAGAGTCCCAAACCGATTCAGGGTGTGAGGATTCATTTAACTACGCACGTTCGTCTACTTCACAGATTTGTTCTTCTTCCAAGCAGGATCTCAAGCAAGATGATTATTTCCCTGGATACCACTACTATCATTGCTACCCTAGTTGCCTCACTTATATCATTATGTATCGTTACCTACCACTTGAATGTCAAGCCTCACAACATTGCCATGAAAAGACTCTAACCCCTCCATGTCCTAGCAAACCATTGTTTAGTTAAGTTACCGCTTGCTCATCCCTTCTTATAGCATTGCTAGTTGTAGGTGCAGGTTGTTCCATGTGATAACATGGATATCTTAGGATATCATAATATTATTGTCATTTAATTTAATGCACATATGTACTTGGTAAAAGGTGGAAGGCTTGGTCTTTTGCTCGGTGTTTCGTTACATCTTTGTCGCCCTAGTTACTTGTGTACCGGTGTTATGTTCCATATTGAGCGTTGCTAACATGCTTGGGATTGTTATGGGGACCCCTTTGACAATTCGTTTTGGGATAAAACTCTTCCGACAAAGCCCACCATTGGTACTACATTTGCCAAATAACTAATAAAATTGCATACGGACCCCCGACACCCACGAATTATTTAATCAATAACCCATGAAGTGCTCCTCCTAAGTGTTGGTCCAAACGGGTAAACTGCGGGGTCAGTGGCAACTTTGATGGAAATATGACCTACACGCAATGATAAAATACATATTATTATATTTCCTGTTTCAAGATAATCGTTTATTATCCATGCTATAATTGTATTGAATGGACACACAAATGCATGTGTGGATATATAGACAAAACAATGTCCCTAGTGAGCCTCTAGTTAACTAGCTCGTTGATCAAAGATGGTTAAAGTTTCCTGGCCATGGACAAGTGTTGTCACTTGATAATGGGATCACGTCATTAGGACAATGATGTGATGGACAAGACCCAAACTATAAACGTAGCATGTGATAAAGTTATTTTGTTGCTATTGTTTTCTGCATGTCAAGTATACGTTCCTATGACCATGAGATAATGTAACTCACTGACACCGGAGGAATACCTTGTGTGTATCAAACGTCACAACGTAACTGGGTGACTATAAATGTGCTCTACACGTATCTTCAAAGGTGTTCATTTAGTTAGCATGGATCGAGACTGGGATTTGTCACTCCGTATGAAGGAGAGGTATCTCGGGGCCCACTTGGTAATACAACATCACAAACAAGCCTTGCAAGCAATGTGACTAAGAGTTAGCCATGGGATCTTGTACTATGGAATGAGTAAAGAGACTTTACGGTAACGATATTGAAATTGGTATAGAGATACCGACGATTGAATCTCGGGCAAGTAACATATCGAAGGAAAAAGGGAATATTATACGGGATTAACTGAATCCTTAACATAGAGGTTCAACTGATAAGATCTTCATGGAATATGTAGGATCCAATATGGGCATCCAGGTCCTGCTATTGGATATTTACCAGAGAGTGTCTTAGTCATGTCTACATAGTTCTCGAACCCGCAGGGTCTGCGCACTTAAGGTTCGATGACGTTTCGGTATAGTTGAATTATTGATGTTGGTAACCGAATGTTGGTCAGAGTCTCGTATGAGATCTCGGACATCATGAGGGTTTTTGGAATGGTCCGGAAACAAATATTTATATATAGTAATGTTGCATTTGGCTTCTGGAAAGATTTCGGGCATTATCGGTAAATTACCGGGAGTGGCGAATGGGTTCTGGGTTTTACCGTGAGGGGCCATGATACGTCCATTTTGTATCATGTTTACCTACTATTATTTATGTTGTTTAATTGAATAATAATGCTTTTTGTAGTAATTCTAATGCCTTTTCTCTCATAATATGCAAGGTATACACAAAGGGGGAGAATTCTGGCAGTTGGAAATCAGGACCTGAAAAAGCTGCGTCACGCTACCTATTCTGCACAACTCCAAATGAGCTGAAACTTTACGAGGAATTTTTATGGAATATTGGAGGAATATTTGAGCAAATAAGTACCATAGGTGGCTGTAATGCCCCAAGTGTAAAACCTAACCTATTTGGACCTACTTCATGTGGGACCACCTTGTCTTTGATATGAGAGTGTCCTATGCTTGGATGATTTCATGTGTCCTTTTATTTCTTCCCTTGCTTGCATGCATATCATATCATTTCATGTGTTAGGTGTTGGTGCATGTGGACATATGATTCCATGTGGTGCTTTTAATCTTGTGGTCATGTGTATTGTGATTTCATGCTTGTGTGGCTTGAGTGGAGTGGTGCATGTGTTAGCAAGTGCTTAGTTTTCAAAACCAACCACCTTCTCCACTCCTCCTCTCTATATCTCCTATGTCAAGATTCCCTTCTCCCTTCCCTCTTTTAAAAATGCCCATGGTTTAGCAGGTTTTGTGGAGGATATGGAGTGTGTGTTTTCTGTTTTTAAAACATGTTTTGAGGGGCATATAATTACAAAACAGACCAAGTAAATTCTGTTTTGTAAAATATTTACGTACTCCTAAACCCTTGTTCCTATTTTTATTAATTGGTTTTAGATTTTACATGTCCAATGCAAGTGCCATTTTTATTTTAGCACTTGTAGTTTATCTTGGGCTTTTCTTTTTCTCTCTGTTATTTCAGTAAACAGGGAATAGCTTAGGATGTTTTTTTCTCCTTATGTGGCGCCTAAGGTGGGCTTTCTCCCCCTGGCGGCCCATTCCTCTCTTTCTCTCGCTGCACCTCCTCTTCCTGGCCCGTAACCCTTCGCTGTAGCAGCCCACGCGAGACACCTCTTCTTCCTCCCGACGTCATGCACGTACGACCTGCTGGCAGCCTCCCGATCAGCGTGACCTTGATCCAGCGGTTCAAGCTCGTCCCCCGAGGCTCATAAAACGCTCCTCTCCCTCCCCCAGGCAGGTAGGGTTCCTCCTCTCCATCCTCTTCTTCCTCCCGCGCCGCCAGAGAGAGTTGAGGTCGCTCCCAACGCCATGACCAGCTCCGGGTCGAGCTCGTCGCCGGCGTAGCTACCACCTCGTCGCCTCCCCGCAGCTGCGCAAGCAAGAGGACCCAGGAGGGGTTCCATTTTTGCGCGGAGCCGGAGCCGGAGCGTCTTCCCCGACGTGCACCTCCTTCCTCTGGTTCGGTCGGCATCTTCCTGCGTCGTCCAGCACCGCTGCGTCTTCTTCCACGACGCCAGCGATCTCTCCTCTCCTTCCCCCTCGGTGAGCAGCCGCCGTCCCGCTACTTTCCTCTCTTGCCAGGAGTAGCTCGAGCCATCGCCGAGGTGCTGTGCACCGCTGCAACGGCAGCTAGTAGTGCAGTAGGCAGTAGATGTGCTCATCGTTAGATGCATCGGCAGGTGCCTTTAGAGGCGGGAAAGGATCCCCTTTGGATCCTACTCCAACCCCGTAGTGTGTGTGTGCACGTAGGCTTGCGTCGTGGTCGGCGCTGTCCGCCTCTGGTTCGGTCGCCGGCGAGATATTCAGATCAGAGACAATAATCTTCAGAGATGCCCCTCCTCTCTGTCAGTAGCAGCAGCGTAGCGTAGTGGTTGGCGACTTGGGGTGGTTCCCGCGAGGTGCTGGGATCGAATCCCTGGGGATACACCTCCCCCTTTTGTTCATTTTTTTGCCTGACAGTAGTGTTATAGTAGCAGTGCTTATTCTCCTGCTGAGCTAGCCTTCTCTGTCGAGCAGGGCCCCTCAGCCCAGTGGGGTGCGGCAGGGTTGCACACCAGAGGCACAGGGGTTCGACCCGCAGGGTGCCCTTTTATTTTGTTTCTTTTCCTTTTGCTCTTTTGATTAGTTGATGGTTGTGCATTAAGCTTAGATGGCAGAGGGCATTTTAATGTTTTTCTTTGCTGCTATAGTATGGCCATTTGAGGTGATGTGTGTATGTGTTCTTGTGAGAGAGAGCATGTATGTAGTGTTCATGGTGTTAGGGTAGATGTGTAGATTTATGTGTGTGTGAGTGAGTGATTGAGGGTGAGTGTGTGTGCAAGTGTGTGTGTGACCCTACACACATGCTTGTGCAATTGCACAAGTCCTTGAGTTCAAGCTTTGGTGGTAGTAGTTTTGTGATGTGAATGTGTTCCCCTTGTGCTTGGAGTTGGGCTCTTGCACCATGTGGTGCTAGTGTGATTGACGGGTGTGTGAGCCTCACACATGCCAAGGTATGAAGTTCCTTGATGTGCACATGAGCAAGCTAGGGTGTGTAGGTGTTGGAATCATGATGGGAGTGTAGCTATTGTATGTTCTAACTAGATTGGGTAGGACTAACTATGTGTTATGCTTGACATATGTGTGTGTGTGGACCTTCCCACCTTTGCAAGTTGTGCACCTCCTCATGTTTAATATGAGAGAAAGCATGTTGTGTGTGGGGTTGGCTTGTGATAAGCATTGGTGTTGTTGATGTGCATGACACAAACATGGGGTTCAAACCCCCATGTCACTTTGTGATTGTGCACACGAACTCAACCTTTAGTTGTTGTCATAGTAGGATACTCTATGGAGTTGACATATTCAGATTTGTTGCAAGTTTGATCTTTGATTCCATGGAATAGGTGGAGCCCAAGGGCATGAGCTCTTGTGTGATAGTAGTAGGGGTTTTGCTCTACACCATAGTGGTGCCATTTATCACTTGGTGTTATGTGTGTGCAAACTATGCCTAGACAAAGTGGGCATGTGGCTGGAAAATTCCAGATTAGTGAAATCTGAAATCTCACTAAGTCTGGGATTCTGGAAACATTTTCTTCCCGTATAGATGAGGATGTGCTGATCATTCTGTTGAGAACTAGCCTTAGTTCAGTGCTAGGATTTTGAACCTGGTATGTTTGTGAATCTTCCTGTCAAATTTCAAATCATTTGGAGTCCAGTAGGTTGTGTTTTGGTTGCTGTCAAAAAGCTTCAGAACAGAGACAGAAACTCAGGTGCAGGAATTTTCACTAAGTCCCTGAGATCTGATGGTTTTGGGAAAGTTTGTGACCTTGTATCTTCTAGAGTTTAATTCCTTTTGCTGTGATTCTTGCTGGTGCTTGTAGTGTTCTTGGTGGGAAACAGCCACATATATTATTTGTCATGTTTGAAGACCTGTAGCTATGTTGCATGCAGCTCCCAAAGAGCTAAGATGCAGATTATGGCAGATTATGTAGTTTTGTCATTTTGGGCAATGTGTGTACTTAGTTGATGTTGTGGTGTTCTTCCTTGCTCCAATCCATTCATGTTGGGTTGTTATTTGTCTTGGCAACCTGGGAATACCAGATTTGTGCCAAATGTGAGTGTGGTGTTGAAACTTCCACGTAGAGCTTCATATCTTGTTCCGTTGATTCCCGTTGATCCATAGCTCCGTTTGCAATGTTCTTTATATGGTTTTGCACCGTTTTCACGAGCCGCATCTGTTCATGTCGTTCTCATGCATGTCGAAATAGCTTGGTGTACAGTACTGTCCAGAAACTTGCAGTAGTTTATTTTGCTTGTGCTAGTGATAGAAGTAGTGGTGCATGCTCATTTTTCATCTCATGCATCATGTGATTGTTGCATCTTGTGGTGCTTCTGTTCATTGGCTGTTATTCTTGTGTTGGGTAGCACCGGGATCGGAGAACGAATACGTGGAGTCAGGAGAGTACGTGCAGGACGAACCAGAACCATTCCAAGCTGAGGATATCACAGGCAAGATGATATGACCTTGATTCCATCTCTAGACTTGTTATGTTAGTTTAGTTTCCATGTCATATTGCTCGCTGCCTACCACTGAATGAAATTGCCTCTTGAAATGCCATGAGCCCAAACACCGTTCTCCTTCCGAGAAAAACTTGTGTGGCTAAGTAGGCTTGCTCAGCTACTAATGTTAGCATTGCTAGTTGCAGGTGCTTTGCCTCATGTGATAACATGAGCTTGATATCATTATCTTAAATTCTGTTATTAAATCAATGCACCTATATATTTGGTAAATTGCGGGAGGCCTAGCCTTTTGCCGGGTGCTTTGTTCCGTTATTGCCGCCTTAGTTACCGGTTACCGATGTTTGATTCCATAATGATCGCTCCTAATACGTTCGGGGTTGTTATGGGGACCCCCTCGATAAATCGCGTAGTGCTAAGGCTTGTCCGGCAGGACCCGACATTGGTGTTAATTTGCTAAACAACTTAATAATAATCTGCATAGGGAGTAGCTACCCCGAGGACTTTAATCAACAACCCGGGCCAGTGCTCCTCATGAGTGTTGGTCCAACCCAGAGCAGCTTATTACGCTCCCCGGGGCAACTCGGTGTTTTGGCGTGGTAACCATCGCTCATCCGGCGTGTCCTGAGACTGAGATAGGCAGCTCTTATCAGGGTCGTCGACACATCGGGAGGTCCTGCTAGCCTTGTCTTACCTTAGCGGTATATCTTGCGTATAGGAATCCCAGTGAAGCTTTGGTTTCCCCCAGAGTTCAGGTTTTCCTCTAAGGAATCCGACGAGATCACGAGATTCGTGATAGAGGATGCCTTTGCGGCCTGTGTTCGTTTGTGATGGACTAGTTGGAGCACCCCTGCAGGGTTTAATCTTTCAGAAAGCCGTGCCCGCGGTTATGTGGCAACGTGGAATATTTTGTTAACATCCGGTATTAGAGAACTTAAACTTAAACTAATAAAACTGCCAACTGTGTGCGTAACCGTGACTGTCCCTTCGAAGATCTCTCTTCGATCGGGAACACTGTGGGGTTATGAATGTCGTAGTTAGGTGTTCAGGATCACTTACTGATCAAGTAGTCCCGACCGTTAGCATATACCACCTTCACTTCTACTCTGCGTAAGTTAGCCACTTAATCAAGCATAGGATGCTGCAGCCTGATACACTTCATCCTTACCCTACCCAATAACATGACTAGTTTTGGCACCAAGGTCTTAGATTGCTGAGTCCCCGTGGCTCACGGATTCCTCCGAAACTCCCAGCAGGTACAGGTACCCCAGAGACAGATGATCCCGATGGCACCCAGCTGGCGTGGCAGTACGACGAGGAGACAGACCGCCTCTACGTGAACTATCCAGAGGACTGAGGCGTGGTCGTGATCATGGGCCTGCAGCAAGGTAGCATAGCATTTTCCATGTTTTGTAGTCCGTAGCGGAACTACCTTGTTTGTATCTGTGTTGTACTCTGAGATATAAATAAGAAGACAGTTGAATCCCGAATTGTCTACTTGTATTATTATTTGTGCTATGTTACTTGCTTGCGAAACGCTTAGATGCGCTTCTTTCCTATTCGGGGGCCTCGACCCCCAGATAGAAAAGGACCGCATCTTGGTCGTTACAGGGGCCCACTAGGTAGGCACAGCCCACCTGGGCGATCTTGGGAACCCAGGCGCACCCCGGTGGGTTGTGCTCACCCAGGCCCACCTCCGGTGCCCCTGTTCTATTATATAGGTCATTTTGACCTAGAAAAAACCAGGAGAGGAGTTTAGGGACGAAGCGTCGTCGTCGAGGTGGAACTTGGGTAGGAGCACTTTTGCCCTCCGGCGGAGCGATTTTGCCGTGGGAATTTCCTTCCTGGAGGGGGAAATCATCGCCATGATCATCACCAACAACTCTCCCATCTTGGGGAGGGCTGTCTTCATCAACATCTTCAACAGCACCAACTCCTCTCAAACCCTAGTTCATCTCTTGTGTTCAATCTTTGTACCGAAACTATAGATTGGTGCTTGTGGGTGACTAGTAGTGTTGATTACATCTTGTAGTTCATTACTATATGGTTTATTTGGTGGGATATTATATGTTCAGATCCATTATGCTATTTAATACCCCTCTAATCTTGAGAATGATTATCATTTGTGAGTAGTTACTTTTGTTCTTGGGGTCAGGGGAGAAATCATGTGAACTTGATATGTGTTCGATATTTTGATGATGTGTATGTTGCGATTCCCATAGTGGTGTCATGTGAACGTCGACTACATGACACTTCACCATATTTGGGCCTAAGGGAATGCTTGCTAGTTGTAGGTGCAGGTTGTTCCATGTGATAACATGGATATCTTAGGATATCATAATATTATTGTTGTTTAATTTAATGCACATATATACTTGGTAAAATGTGGAAGGCTTGGTCTTTTGCTCGGTGTTTTGTTACACCTTTTTCGCCCTAGTTACTTGTGTACCGGTGTTATGTTCCATATTGAGCGTTGCTAACATGCTTGGGATTGTTATGGGGACCCCCTTGACAATTCGTTTTGGGATAAAACTCTTCCGACAAGGCCCACCATTGGTACTACATTTGCCAGAACTAATAAAATTGCATACGGACCCCCTACACCCACGAATTATTTAATCATAACCCATGAAGTGCTCCTCATGAGTGTTGGTCCAAACGGGTACACCGTCGGGCCAGTGCGGGGGCAACTCTGTTGGAAATATGCCCTATAGGCAATGATAAAATAGATATTATTATATTTCCTGTTTCAAGATAATCGTTTATTATCCATGTTATAATTGTATTGAATGGACACACAAGTGCATGTGTGGATATATAGACAAAACAATGTCCCTAGTGAGCCTCTAGTTGACTAGCTCGTTGATCAAAGATGGTTAAGGTAACCTGGCCATGGACAAGTGTTGTCACTTTATAATGGGACCACATCATTAGGAGAATGATGTGATGGACAAGACCCAAACTATAAACATAGCATGTGATCATGTTATTTTGTTGCTATTGTTTTATGCATGTCAAGTATACGTTCCTATGACCATGAGATCATGTAACTCACTAACACCGAAGGAATACCTTGTATGTATCAAACTTCGCAACGTAACTGGGTGTCTATAAAGGTGCTCTATAGGTATCTCCGAAGGTGTTCGTTGAGATTTGTCACTACGTATGATGGAGAGGCATCTCGGGGCCCACTCGGTAATACAACATCACAAACAATCCTTGCAAGCAATGTGACTAAGAGTTAGCTATGGGATCTTGTATTACGTAACGAGTAAAGAGACTTGCCGGTAACGAGATTGAAATAGGTATAGAGATACCGACGAGCGAATCTCGGCCAGTAACATACCGAAGGACAAAGGGAATATTATACGGGATTAACTGAATCCTTGAAATAGAGGTTCAACGGATAAGATCTTCGTAGAATATGTGGGATCCAATATGGGCATCCAGGTCCAGCTATTGGATATTGACCAGAGAGTGTCTCGGTCATGTCTACATAGTTCTCGAACTCGCAGGGTCTGCACACTTAAGGTTCGGTGAGGTTTCGATATAGTTGAATTATTGATGTTGGTAACCGAATGTTATTCGGAGTCCTGGATGAGATTCCAAAGGTCACGAGGGTTTCCCGAATGATCCGGAAATGAAGATTGATATATAGGAATGTTGCATTTGGCTTTTGGAAAGATCTTGGGCATTACCCGTAAAGTACTGGGAGTGACGAATGGGTTCCGGGGTTTTACCAGGAGGGGCCACTCACCCGGGCGAGGACCTAATAGGCCTATGGGTGGCACACCAGCCCTTAGTGGGCTGGTGAGGTCACCCCAATAACCTATTTCGGCTAAAGGAAAAAATAAAAGGAAAAGGGAAAAAAGGAAGGAGGTGGACAAGTGGGAAGGGAGTCCTCCACCAAACTGAATTGGAGGAGGACTCCTCCCCTTGGCTCGATCGAACCCTACTACTTTGAGTAGGAGGCAAGACAACCCTCCCTCTTGTTCCACCTATATATAGTGGAGGTTTGACAGGCTTTTTGCACCACAAGCCATAGTGCAGCCCTCTCTCCCTCCACCAGTTCGTGACACCACGTAGCTAGTCCGGTACGGCACGGCGAAGCCCTGCCGGAGTAGCTCCACCACCATCACCGCCATGTTGTCATGCTGCCGGAGAATTCAGCTACCTCTTCCTCTCTCTCTCTCTTGCTGGATCAAGAAGGCAGAGATCGTGTGCTGAATGCGGAGGTGCCGTCCATTCGGTACTAGATCGGGACGAAGTTCGTGGGACGCTTGCGATTCGGATCGCGAAGATGTTCGACTATATCAACCGCGTTTCTTAATGCTTCCTGCTTAGCAATCTACAAGGGTATGTGGATCCGACCTCCCCTCTCGTAGATGATCATCACCATGATAGATCTTGCGTGTGCGTAGGAATTTTTTTTGTTTCCCATGCAATGTTACCCAACAGAGGCATCATGACCTAGGTTCATACGTAGATGATATCTCGAGTAGAACACAAAAGAGTTTGTGGGCGTTGATGTTCAATTTGTTGCCCTCCGTAGTCTTATCTTGATTCAGCGGTATTGTTGGATTGAAGCGGCCCGGACCAACATTACTCGTACGCTTACGAGAGACCGGTTTCATCGACTAACATGCAACTTATTGCATAAAGATGACTAGCGGGTGTCTGTTTCTTCAACTTTAGTTGAATCACATTTGATCGAGGCGGTCCTTGCAGAAGGTTAAATAGCAATTTTCATATCACCATTATGGTTTTGCGTAAGTAAGATGCGATCATACTAGATACCCATAGCAGCCACGTAAAATTTGCAACAACAAATTAGAGGACGTCTAACTTGTTTTTGCAAGGTATGCATGTGATGTGATACGACCAATGACATGATATGATATATTGGATGTATGAGATGATCATGTTGTAATAGTTAAATATCGACTTGCGTGTCGATGCTACGGCAACGGGCACGTCGATGCTACGGCAACATCGATGATCATGTGATGACCGGGTGTGATAGACTCTATGTTCACATACAACGAGTGCAAAACAGTTGCACACGTGAAACACTCGGGTTAAACTTGATGAGCCTAGCATGTATAGACATGCCCTCGGAACACAAGAGACCGAAAGGTCGAGCATGAATCATATAATAGATATGATCAACATGGATATGTTCACCATTGAAACTAAACTCAACTCACGTGATGATCGGACTTGAGTTGGTGAATTTGGTTCATGCGACATTCGAATGACTAGAGGGACGTCAATTTGAGTGGGAGTTTATTGGTAATATGATTAGCTAAACTATATTGTCTTGAACATAGTCTAAGTAATCTTTGCAAAAGTTTATGTTGTAGATCAATGGCTCGCGCAGTAGCAACCCTGAATTTTAATGCGTTCCTGGAGAAAGCTAAGCTGAAAGATGATGGAAGCAACTTTGTTGACTAGGCTCGTAATCTGAGGCTTATCCTCACGGCTTCCCAAAAGCAATATGCCCTTGATGCAGCGCTAGGTGATGTACCACCCGATACGGCGACCCAAGACATTTTGAATGGTTGGCAGTCGTGTAAGGATGACTTATAATTAGTTCAATGTGCAGTTTTGTATGGCTTAGAACCTGGACTTCAAAGACGTTTTGAACGTCATGGAGCATATGTGATGTTCCAGGAATTGAAGTTTATGTTTGATAAAAATGCCCGGATCGATAGGTATGAAACCTTCGATAAGTTCTATGCTGGCAAAATGGAGGAGAACGGGTCTGTCAGTGAACACATACTCAGAATGTCTGGGTGCTCTAACCGTCTAGCTGAGCCGGGGATTGCTCTCCCACAAGAGGCTATCACTGACAGAGTTCTTCAGTCACTGCCACCCACCTATAAGAGCTTCGTGTTGAACTATAACATGCAAGGGATGAATAAGTCACTCGTCGAGCTATTTCCGATGCTGAAAGTCGCAGAGTCAGAAATCCAGAAAGAGCATCAAGTGCTAATGGTCAGTAAGACCACCAGTTTCAAGAAAAACGGCAAGGGGAAGAAGGATAACTCCAAGAAGAGTGGCAAAGTTGTTGCCCCTCTGACGAAGGAACCCAAGGCTGGACCCAAGCCGGAAACTGGGTGTTATTATTGCAAGGGAACTGGTCAGTGGAAGCGAAACTGTCCCAAGTATCTGGCCGATAAGAAGGCGGCCAACGCCAAACAAGGTATATTTGATATATATGTTATTGATGTGTACGTCACCGGCTCTTGTAGTAGTGTCTGGGTATTTGATACCGGTTATGTTGCTCACATTTGCAACTCGAAACATGAACTACGGAATAAATGAATGCTGGCAAAGGATGAAGTGAAGATGCATGTGGGAAATGTTTCCAAGGTTGATGCGGTCGCCGTCGGCATGATCTCACTTCAGTTACCATCGAGATTAGTGATGAACTTAAATAATTGTTATTTAGTGCCTACCTTGTGCATGAACATTATATTTGGATCTTTTTTATTGCGAGATGGTTACTCATTTAAGTCAGAGAATAATGGTTGTTCTATTTATATGAGTAATATCTTTTATGGTCATGCACCCAATGTGAGGGGTTTGTTCATGTTGAATCTCGATAGTGATGACACTCATATACCTAACATTGAGACGAAAAGATGTAGAGTTAGTAATGATAGCACCACTTTCTTTTGGAACTGATGCTTAGGTCATATTGGTGTAAAACGAATGAAGAAACTCCATGCTGATGGACTTTTGGAGTCACTTGATTTTGAATCACTTGACACATGCGAACCATGTCTCATGGGCAAGATGACTAAGACTTCATTCTCCGGAACAACGGAGCATGCAAGTGATTTGTTGGAGATCATACATACTGATTTGTGCGGACCGATGAGCATAGAGGCGCGCGATGGATATCATTATTTTCTCACCTTCACTGATGATTTGAGTAGATATGGTTATATTTACTTGATGAATCACAAGTCTGAAACATTTGAAAAGTTCAAGCAATTTCAGAGTGAAGTTGAAAATCATCGCAACAAGAAGATCAAATTCCTACGATCTAATCAAGGAAGTGAGTATCTAAGTTACGAGTTTGGTGCTCACTTAAGACAATGTGGAATTGTTTCACAGTTGACACTGCCTGGAACACCACAGCGTAATGGTGTGTCTGGACGTCGTAATCCTACTTTATTAGATATGGTGTGTTCTATGATGTCTCTTACTGATCTGTCGTTATCGTTTTGGGGCTATGCATTGGAGACAACTGCACTCACTTTAAATAGGGCACTAATGTCTATGCACGCTTCTATTCTTGTAGACTATGTTGGGCCTCCAAGCGCAGAGGTTTGTAGGACAGCAGCAATTTCCCTCAAGTGGATGACCTAAGGTTTATCGAACTCACGGAAGTAGAGGTTGAAGATGGTCTCTCTCAAGCAACCCTGCAATTAAGAAACAAGAAGTCTCTTGTGTCCCCAACACACCTAATACAATGGTAAATTTTGTAGGTGCACTAGTTCGGTGAAGAGATGGTAAAATATAGGTGATAGGTGTGGCAAAGCAAGGTAATATAAATCTGTAATAAAAATGGCAGCAAGGTAGCAAGTGACAAAAGTGAGCATAAACGGTGTAACAATGGTGAGAAACAAGGCCGGAGCTTCATACTTTCACTAGTGGCAAGTCCCAACAACATTAACATAGTCTAATCACGTGATATTTCCACTAAAACATGCAATGGTGACGTACTCACAGGTCATTCCTTTGTGATCAAGAGAGGACGAGAATTATGTAGGGCTACAAAAGCACACCTCAGAGTTCGTAGTTCTCTCTATGGATTTCCCAATGTCACCGCGACCATCCAAAGAGAGTACCACAATCACCACAATGTATCTAAAGGATAGTCAAAGACAAGCACCAAGAGACTCTCAATCTTCAATCAATTCACAAAAGAGGAAATCACTCATGAAAATATTCTTCTAATCCATGTCCAATAGACCGATGTCACCATGGTATCGGGGATTATACTAGATAAGATCAAGTGAGTACATCTATCCAATACATAGAAGAAGGGGAAACATCATGGGATCACCCTAGATTAGCATAGCCCATGATCACAATCAAGATTACATCATGAGAGAGAGAATTAACCACATAGTGACACGTCTCCAACGTATCTATAATTTTTGATGGTTTCATGCTATTATCTTGTCAAACTTTGGATGTTTTGTATGCCTTTTATATCTTTTTTGAGACTAACTTATTAACTCAGTGCCAAGTGCCAGTTCCTGTTTTTTCCATGTTTTTGACCCCTTTCAGAGGAGGATTTTAAACGGAGTCCAAACTGAATGAAACTGCCAAAAAGATTTTTCCCGAAACAGAAGAAGATCGGGAAGCCTGAGAATCAAGGCAAGGGGCCACCAGGGACCCCACAAGCCCCCTAGCCTCGGCCAGGGGGCCCACGCCTCCCAGGCTTGTGGGCTCCCTGGGCCACCTCTGCCCTAGGTCCTTCGCCTATAAATTCCCTAAAATCCCATAAAAATCAGGAGATCATTAAAAGTACTTTTCCGCCGCCGCAAGCTTCTATCTTCGCAAGATCCCATCTGGGGCACGTTTTGGTGCCCTGTCGGAGGGGGGATTCGGATACGGAGGGCTTCTTCATCAACACCATGACCTCTCCGATGATGCATGAGTAGTTCACCATAGACCTACGGGTCCATAGCTAGTAGCTAGATGGCTTCTTCTCTCTCTTGGATCTTCAATACAAAGTTTTCCATGATCTTAATGGAGATCTATCCGATGTAATCTTCTTTTACGGTGTGTTTGTCCAGATCCAATGAATTATGGATTTATGATCAGATTATCTATGAATCTTATTTGAGTTTCTTCTGATCTCTCTTATGCATGATTTCATACCCTTGTAATTCTCTTCGAGTTGTGGGTTTTGTTTGGCCAACTAGATCTATGATTCTTGCGATGGGAGAACTGCTTGGTTTTGGGTTCATACCATGCGGTGACCTCACCCAGTGACAGAAGGGGTGGCGAGGCACGCATCGTGTAGTTTCCATCAAGGGTAAAAAGATGGGGTTTTCATCATTGGTTTGATTTTATCCCTCTACATCATGTCATCTTGCTTAAGGCGTTAGTCTGTTTGTCATGAACTCAATACACTAGATGCATGCTGGATAGCGGTCGATGTGTGGAGTAATAGTAGTAGATGCAGAAAGTATCGGCCTACTTGTCTCAGACGTGATCATTGCCTTAGATATCGTCATGACTTTGCGCGGTTCTATCAATTGCTCGACAGTAATTTGTTCACCCACCGTAATATTTGCTATTTTGAGAGAAGCCTCTAGTGAACACTATAGCCCCCGGGTCTACTCCACACCATATTTTTAGCCTTACTCTTTTTCTTCGTTGCAGTTTCCGCCTTCAGATCTCACCTTGCAATCAATCTTGAAGGGATTGACAACCCCTTTATAGCGTTGGGTGCAAGCTCTTTTGTGTTTGTGCAGGTACTCTGGACTTGACGAGATTCTCCTACTAGATTGATACCTTGGTTCTCAAACTGAGGGAAATACTTACTACTCGTGTGCTACATCGCCCCTTCCTCTTTAAGGGAAAAACCAACGCAAGCTCAAGAGACGACAGAAGGTTTCTGTCGCCGTAGCAGAATAATTTTTGGCGCCGTTGCCGGGGAGGATCTAGTCAAGAACTCATCCAAGTAAGTGTCACAAAATCATCTCTTGCATTTACTTTTTTGCCTCTCGTTTTCCTCTCCCCCACTTCTGAAAAACAAAAATTTACAAAAAAATCTTTGCCTTTTTCGTTCACCCTTTTTCTCGCTTGCTCTTTGTTCGCTTGTGTGCTTGCTTGATTGCCAAAGTCACCATGACTGAAAACACCAAACTTTGTGACTTCTCGAATACTAATAATAATGATTTTATTAGTACTCCGATTGCTCCCGCCACTAGTGCGGAGTCATACGAAATCAATGCCGCTTTGCTGAATCTTGTTATGAAAGAGCAATTCTCCGGCCTTCCTAGTGAAGATGCCGCATCCCATCTTAATACCTTCATAAAGCTTTGCGATATGCAAAATAAGAAAGATATGGATAATTATGTGATTAATTTGAAGCTTTTTCCTTTCTCGTTGCGAGATCGAGCAAAAACTTGGTTTTCGTATTTGCCCAAAAATAGTATCGATTCTTGGGATAAGTGCAAAGATGCTTATATATCCAAGTATTTTCCGTCGGCTAAGATTATCTCTCTCCGTAATGATATCATGAATTTTAAGCAACTTGATCATGAACATGTTGCACAATCTTGGGAGAGAATGAAATTGATTATTAAAAATTGTCCCGCTCATGGCTTGAGTCTTTGGATGATTATACAAATCTTCTACACTGGCTTGAATTTCGCTTCTAGAAATATCTTGGACTCCGCCTCAGGTGGAACGTTCATGGAAATCATATTAGGAGAAGCTACAAAACTCCTAGACAATATCATGACGAACTACTCTCAGTGGCACACTAAAAGGTCACCTACTAGTAAGAAGGTACACGTTATAGAAGAAATTAACTCGTTGAGTGCTAAGATGGATGAGTTAATGAATTTGGTTGCTAGTAGAAGTGCTCCTTTAGATCCTAATGATATGTCCTTGTCATCCTTGATTGAGAGTAGCAATGCTAGCTTGGACTTTAATTTTGTTGGTAGGAATAATTTTGCAACAACAATGCTTTTAGAGGAAACTATGTTCCTAGGCCTTTTCCTAGTAACTCCTCTAATAACTTTGGCAACTCCTACAACAATACTCATGGAAATTACAATAGATTACCCTCTGATCTAGAGAGTAATATCAAATAGTTTATCAACTTGCAAAAAAAATTCAATGCGTCCATAGAGGAAAAACTACTCAAAATTGATGATTTGGCTAAGAGCGTTGATAGAATGTCTAGTGATATTGATGCTTTGAAAGTTAGATGTGCTCCTCCCAAGATCAATATGGATGAAACTTTGAAAGCTATGCGTGTTTCCATGAGTGAGAGCAAAGAAAGAACCGCCCAAATTCGTGCTAGACATGAATGGCTTAAAAAGGCGTGTTCTCGTGATAAGAATCACGAAGATCTTAAAGTGCTTGGTGTGACTCCCATTGAATCTTTGTTTTCTTGTGTCAAACCCAATGATGATGGGGCTGGATATTAATCCACTTTGGTTGAAAAACGCCCCAATGATTCGAAGACCATCTATCTTGATGCTAAAAGCATTGAAAGTGGAGTAGAAAATATTAAAACTATGAGTAGTAATGAAATTACTACTTTGGATTTCAAGGAATTCAATTATGATAGTTGCTCCTTGATTGAATGCATTTCCTTGATGCAATCCATGCTAAACTCTCCACACGCTTATAGCCAAAACAAGGCCTTTACCGATCATATCGTCGAAGCTGTGATAAAATCTCTTGAATAGAAACTTGAATTGGCAGTCTCTATCCCTAGAAAGCTTCATGATGAGTGGGAACCTGCTATCAAAATCAAAATCAAAAACTATGAATGCAATGCTTTGTGTGATTTGGGTGCTATTGTTTCCGCGATTCCAAAGTCTTTATGTGATGTTCTGGGTTTTAATGAGATTGAAGAGTGTTCTCTTAATTTGCATCTTGAGGATTCTACTGTCAAGAAACCCATGGGAAGGATCAATGATGTTCTTATTATTGCAAATAGGAACTGTGTACCTGTGGATTTCATTGTGCTTGACATTGATTGCAACCCTACATGCCCTATTATTCTTGGTAGACCTTTCCTAAGGACTATCGGTGCCATCATCGATATGAAGGAAGGGAATATTAGATTTCAATTTCCTTTAAATAAGGGCATGGAGCACTTTCCTAGAAAGAAAATAAGATTGCCTTATGAATCCATGATGAGGGCCACTTATGGTTTGAGCACCAAAGACGACGATACGTGATTCTATCGCCTTATGCCTAGCTAAGGGCGTTAAACAATAGCGCTTGTTGGGGGGCAACCCAATGAATTTATTTCTTTTTCTTAAATTTTTGTTGCGTCCACACCATCATAATTTTTTTATGATTGTGTTTTTTGTGTTTCTTTTTGAGTTTGAGCCAAGCAAAACCTTTATGACTAGTCTTGGTGATGGTTGTTTGATCTTGTTGGAAAAAGACAGAAACTTTTCGCTCACGAGATGATTTTTCATTTTTATTTAGAAAGAGCTTTTGAGTTGATTATTTTTTCCACGGGTTAATATGCCTTTTTCCTAGACAGTCGTAATTTTTCAGAATTTTGAGGTACCAAAAGTATACGAAATATACAGATTGCTACAGACTGGTCTGTTTTTGACAGATTCTGTTTTTTGTTGAGTTGGTTGCTTGTTTTGATGAAATTATGGATAGTATCGGGGGGTACTAGCCATGGAAAAGTGATAATATAGTAGCCCAACACCAATATAAATATAAATCAAGATTTCTACAGTACCTAAAGTGGTGGTAGTTTGTTTTCTTGTGCTAATGTTATCACGAGTTTCTGTTTAAGTTTTGTGTTGTGAAGTTTTCAAGTTTTGGGTGATGTTCTCATGGACAAAGAGATAAGAAGTGGAAAGATCTCAAGCTTGGGGATGCCCAAGGCATCCCAAGCCAAATTTAAGGACACCAAAAAGCCTAAGCTTGGTGATGCCCAGGGAAGGCATCCCCTCTTTCGTCTTCAATCCATCGGTAATGTTACTTGGAGCTATATTTTTATTCACCACATGATATGTGTTTTGCCTGGAGCGTCTTGTATCGTAGGAGTCTTTTATTTTTGTTGTGTCACAATCATCCTTGCTGCACACCTTTTTGAGAGAGAGACATGCACTCATCGTGATTTTGCTACAATGCTCATAGTGCTTCACTTATATCTTTTGAGCTAGATAATTTTGCTCTTTGTGCTTCACTTAGATATTTTAGAGCACGGCGGTGCGTGACTTGGTAGTTGGCTTATGCTATGAAAGTAGTCCCAAAGGTGATAGGTACCCAAAGAGGATACAAAAACCTCCATCTTCATGTGCATTGAGTAGAAAGAGAAGTCTTGATTCCTCTCAATTAGTTTTGAGACACAGATTTGGTAATATTAAGAGTTATGTTAGTAGGGTGTTGTGAATCTAGAAATACTTGTGTTGAAGTTAGTGATTCCCGTAGCATGCACGTATGGTGAACCTCTATGTTAGGAAGTCAGAGCATAATTGATCTATTGATTGTCATCCTTTGTGTTGATGTCGGGATCGCGCGATGGTTAACACCTACCAACCCTTCCCCTATGAGTATGCGTTTAGCACTTTGTTTCGATTACTAATAAAAACTTTCGCAACAAGTATGTGTGTTCTTCATGACTAATGTGAGTCCATGGTATAGTTGCACTTTTACATTCCACCTTTGCTAACCTCTCTAGTGCCGGCAATTTTCGCTGGTACACAAACCCACCATATGCCTTCCTTAAAACAGCCCCATACCTACCTACTATGGCATTTTCATAGCCATTCCAAGATATATTGCCATGCAACTCCCACCGTTCCGTCTCATGACTTGTGCTGTCACTCTCATATTGCCATTACATGAACGTAAGATAGCTAGCGAGATGTTTCAACGTCATACGCCAAGCTAGATCGTTGCACATCCCGGTACACTGCCGGAGGCATTTCCTATAGAGTCATTTCTAAGCTTTGAGCTGTGAGTAAATAAAAGTGTGATGATCATCATTATTAGAGCATTGTCCCATGTGAGGGAATAAAAAAAAGAGGCCAAAGAGCCCAAATTAAAAAAAAGAAAAAAAAGAGGCCCAAGAGCCCAAATAAAAAAATATAAAAAAAAGAGAGAAAAAGAGAGAAGGGACAATGCTACTATCTTTTGCCACACTTGTGCTTCGTAATAGCACCATGTTCTTCATGTTTGAGAGCCTCTCGTTTTGTCACTACCATATGCTAGTGGGGATCTTCATTATATAACTTGGCTTGTATATTCCAATGATGGGCTTCCTCAAATTGCCCTAGGTCTTCGTGAGCAAGCAAGTTGGATGCACACCCACTAGTTCTCCTTTTGAGATTTCACATACTTATAGCTCTAGTGCATCCTTTGTATGGCAACCCCTACTCATTCACATTGATATCTATTAATGGGCATCTCCATAGCCCTTTGATACGCCGAGTCAATGTGATCATATCCTCCTTTTTGTCTCACAACCACCACCACACTCTATTCCACCTATAGTGTTATATCCATGGCTCACGCTCATGTATTGCGTGATAGTTATAAAAAGTTTGAGAAAGTAAGAGTGTGAAAACAATTACTTGGCCAATACCGGGGTCGTGCATGATTTACATTAGTTGTTTGAGGATGATGGAGCATAGCCAGACTATATGATTTTGTAGGGATAACTTTCCTTGGCCTTGTTATTTCGAAAGTTCATGATTACCTTGCTAGTTTGCTTGAAGTATTATTGTTTTCATGTCAATAGCAAACTATTGTTTTGAATCTTACGGATCTGAACATTCATGCCACGCGAAATAAGTTGCAAAGGACAACTATGCTAGGTAGCATTCCACATCAAAAATTCAGTCTTTATCACTTCCCTACTCGAGGACGAGCAGGAGTTAAGCTCGGGAATGCTTGATACGTCTCCAACGTATCTATAATTTTTGATGGTTTCATGTTATTATCTTGTCAAACTTTGGATGTTTTGTATGCCTTTTATATCTTTTTTGAGACTAACTTATTAACTAAGTGCCAAGTGCGAGTTCCTGTTTTTTCCATGTTTTTGACCCCTTTCAGAGCAGGATTTTAAATGGAGTCCAAACGAAACGAAACTGCCAAAAATATTTTTTCTGAAACAGAAGAAGATCGGGAAGCCTCAGAATCAGGGCAGGGGGCCACCAGGGACCCCACAAGCCCCTAGCCGTGGTTAGGGGGGCCCACACCTCCCAGTCTTTCACCTATAAATTCCCTAAAATCCCAGAAAAAATTAGGAGATCATCGAAAGTACTTTTCCGCCGCCGCAAGCTTCTGTCTCCGCAAGATCCCATCTGGGGCACGTTCTGGTGCCCTGCCGGAGGGGGGATTCGGATACGGAGGGCTTCTTCATCAACACCATGACCTCTCCGATGATGCGTGAGTAGTTCACCATAGACCTACGGGTCCATAGCTAGTAGCTAGATGGCTTCTTCTCTCTCTTGGATCTTCAATACAAAGTTCTCCATGATCTTAATGGAGATCTATCCGATGTAATCTTATTTTGCGGTGTGTTTGTCGAGATCCAATGAATTGTGGATTTATGATCAGATTATCTATGAATCTTATTTGAGTTTCTTCTGATCTCTCTTATGCATGATTTCATATCCTTGTAATTCTCTTCGAGTTGTCGGTTTTGTTTGGCCAACTAGATCTATGATTCTTGCAATGGGAGAAGTGCTTGGTTTTGGGTTCATACCGTGCGGTGACCTCACCCAGTGACAGAAGGGGTAGCGAGGCACGCATCGTTTTTTTGCCATCAAGGGTAAAAAGATGGGGTGTTTATCATTGGTTTGAGTTTATCCCTCTACATCATGTCATCTTGCTTAAGGCGTTACTCTGTTCGTCATCAACTCAATACACTAGATGCATGTTGGATAGCGGTCAATGTGTGGAGTAATAGTAGTACATGCAGAAAGTATCCGTCTACTTGTCTCGGACGTGATGCCTATATGTATGATCATTGCCTTATATATCGTCATGACTTTGCGCGGTTCTATCAATTGCTCGACAGTAATTTGTTCACCCACCGTAATATTTGCTATTTGAGAGAAGCCTCTAGCGAACACTATGGCCCCCCGGGTCTACTCCACACCATATTTTTAGCCTTACTCTTTTTCTTTGTTGCACTTTCCGCCTTCAGATCTCACTTTGCAATCAATCTTGAAGGGATTGACAACCCCTTTATAGCGTTGGGTGCAAGCTCTTTTGTGTTTGTGCAGGTACTCTGGACTTGACGAGATTCTCCTACTAGATTGATACCTTGGTTCTCAAACTAAGGGAAATACTTACTGCTCCTGTGCTGCATCTCCCCTTCCTCTTCAAGGGAAAAACCAACGCAAGCTCAAGAGACGACAAAAGGTTTCTGTCGCCGTAGCACATAGCTATTGTAGAAGACCTCAGCCCCGAGGAAGAACTACTCCCGCTTCATGGAGGGAGGAAGCAACGTCGATGGAGATGAATCCGGGGGCACTTCCCCGCCCCAGAAGGGTGACGACACAGGAATTCTGGTCCCCCGAAACTTGTTGGCGATGGCAGCGGAGATCGGAATTGCTTTTGGAGAAAAGGATTCCGGAATCAGCGTTTCCTCCACGGGGGTAAAAATAGGACCCAAAGTAGGGCACCAAAGGGCGTGGGCCCCACCCAGGCATCCTCTTGGCATGGCCTAGGGGTGGTTCGCGCCCATAGGTCGCCTGGGCGGCCCCTGGCACCCCTCTGGCCATCCTCGGTGATCTCGAAGCTTCCGGTACACAAAAAAGATAAGCATGAAAACCTATGTTGTGTTCTAGAGTGGAATGGAGCGTGTTTCTCTCCCAAACAAGGTAGGCTAGGTTCCGAATTGTTACGAACAACAAGCAAACCTAAAAAAACTAAAAAGTAGAGAGCGGGACGCTCCAAGCATAGCACATAACATATGAAGTGATAAAAATATAGCATGGAGATGGACGAACTTATGATTGTTGATAGAGAAGGGGATGCCCGGGGGAATCCCCAAGCTTATACGCTTGAGTCTCCTTGAATATTTATTGGGGTGCATGGGGGCATCCCCAAGCTTGAGCGCTTGGCACTCCTGGATCTTCTTTCATCATCTTCCATCGCATACTTGAAAACTCCCTTCATACGAAACTCATCATAAGCTGATTAGAGTGGTTAGTACCCATAATAAAATAATTTATTCCCTACTGAAAATAAACATTTTCATGAAAATCTACTGTTTCTCATGATTTCCAAAAGGTTTTTGCAAAGTAAAATCAAGCTTAAGATTTGCAAAATGATGAGAACGCAAAACGTGGCAGAATTTGTGAAAAACAGAACATAAGGTAGTAAATAATTCTTTCGGGGCACTTCTGCAACTCAAATCAAAAAACTCAGAAGAGATGACAGAAATAAAATTATACAGAGCATGCTGTAAAAAAAATTCAGATCAAAAAGATGATCTGGTTATTTTTGGCGAATTTTTCCGTCAAGCAGACATAATCTGTTTCTGGACAGCATGTCACAACTTTTGAACTTTCTTGCAATCAGAGGCTAAAACTTGGCACAAAGCTTGAAAATAAAGATACAATGATGTTTCTACAGTAGTAACAAGCATCAAGACCACTAAAACTGAAAGTAAAAACTCAAAGTAAAGATAATAAGGGTTGTCTCCCTAGAGCTCTTTCTTTATAGCCATAAAGATAGGCTTAAGATTTTAATGATGCTCTCGTAGGAATAAGAGTTGTGGAACAAAACAGAGCATCAAGAAGAAAATACCAGACACATTTAAGTCTAACATGCTTCCTATGCGTATGAATATTGCAATACAATAATTCAATGAAGCACAAAGCAATAAGCATAGGAAGGCAAAACAAGTGCAGCTTTAGAACCTTCAACATAAAGAGAGGGAACTTGATATTATTGAAATACCTATAAGCATATGTTGCCTTCTCATAATAATTTTTAGTGGGATCATGAATAAACTCAACAATATAAGTATCACATAAAGCATTGTTACCATGATCCACATGCAAGAAGGTACTCTTACTATCCACATAAGCATAATCTTTCTCATTGGTAATAGTGGGAGTAGGACTATCATAAACAACCTGAACACTATAGATTAATTGTGTATTGGGGAGATGGTGTTCAGCAAGGGAGTAATTCCCTCCATGATTATGACAAGTTTCATATGGATAATTTCTCCTTATGTCATAGGTATCTTTACAATCACTATAGATAGGAGTTATAACAACATCGGGGTAGAGAAGAGCATTATTATTGCTAGCAACTATATTTGTAAACATGTTGTCTTTATTCTTACTAGCAAAATAATTATCAATTATCACATCACTAATGGGTAAAGGACTTGCAATCCTATCACCACCAATCTTAGAGCTTTCCATATCATCATTTTCAAAGTTGGTACCAAAAAGGATTTCAAGATCATAAGTAGCATTGTCATCATCTTCCCAATCACAATAAGTAACATGCATATCATAATCAAAATCATCTTCAATAGTACCTACGGACTTATCATCAAGCTCACCATCCTCTATAAATTTATGTCTGTTAGGATAAAAGTTGATGCGAGGAATATGCTCATGCAAGGTTGATACCCATTCTTCTTCCTTCTTGTTCCTCTCCTCCTCTTCTCTTTCTTCTTCTTCACCTTAGGAGGAAGTGGTTGGAGAGGAAGCTTCTCCAAATATTCTGGTTTATCATTAGAAACAATAGGGGAAACTTGGGAGAAACTCTCGTTTTTATTAGTGGAAACATAAGAGACATTTTTATGCTTTGGTAAAGTTCCCTCCTTTCTAATCTTACTTATGTAATCATTTTCATGGCAATTAACAACACAATAGAGATGGCATTTTTGCAAAGTGTTGTTTATTCCTAAGGCATTATCATCTAGCCAAGAAGTTTTTTCTGATAACTCTTCACACATCAAAAATCACATGAGTTCATCATAAAGATCAAAAGTGATCTTGTTATCACACAACTGGTTAACAGTTATGTTTTGAAAGTTCATGCATTGAAAATTAAAGTGACCCTCTATACCACAAAGTTCACAAGTAAAAGGATAAAGGTCACACAATTCTCTAGCAATTTCATTTAAATCTCTAACCCAAGTGATTGTTCTTTCATGCTTATGTTGCTTACAATACTTCTCTTCTTCAATCATAGGCCTTTCACAAGGTCTATTCACTCCACAAAAATTAACATGCTTATATAAAACTTCATTTTCAGGAAGTGGATCATGCATGTTGCAATTATCATTAACAGTTTCATTTTCTTCGCATATCTCTTTAAAAGGTTCATGATGCTTGATCCAATTCTCCTTAGGCATATTAAGATGTGAAGCAAAAGATTTGAGGAAATCAACAAGGAGTTGAGAATCAAGCCCAAACTTAGCACTAAACTTATTAAAACTTGCAGTTTCAACAAAGGCTTTAATGAAATCATACTCATAATTTATACCTGACTCTTTACCTTTGTCTATCTCCCAATCTTCACTGTTGCATTGAATTCTTTCAAGGAGTTCCCATTTAGCATCAATCCTTCCGATTGTGAAAGAACCCATAGAGGAAGCATCGAGCATCTCTTTATCTTGACGAGAAAGCCTTGCATAAAAATTTGTAAGAATGATTTCCTTGGGGGGCTCATGATTGGGGCATTCGAGCATTAGGGACTTCAATCTCCCCCAAGCTTGAGCGATGCTTTCTCCGCACGAGACCAAAAGTTATAAATATAGTTCATGTCTCGATGTATTTCATGAAGAGGATAAAACTTTGCATAAAAGAGAGGTTTAAGATCTTGCCAATTTAGCAAATGAGAGTTATCAAGAATACTATACCAATCCAAAGCCTTATCTTTTAATGATAGAGAGAATAGCTTTCTCATAACAAAATCCATCGATATACCTGCAAGCTTAAATAAGGAGAATAGTTGTGAAAGATATAGCAAGTGTTCGCCTGGATGTCTATCTCCTGCATATCGATTAGCCAAGAAACGATCAATAATACCAGTTGGTATTTTAAAGGGCACAATTTCCGTAGGTGGGGGAGGCTTCTCCGCAACAACTGGAGCGGTTCCCCATAAGCAACAAAACCAAGAGCAGAGTTGTCCATAAGCCTAACTAGTGAAAAATAAAAACAAGAAACGAAAAGATTTAATTGCAAGATCTAAAGATATACCTTCCAGCACTCACCTCCCCAGCAACGGCGCCAGAAATAGCTTGATGTATACGCACGGTTCTATTCTTGTAGACTATGTTGGGCCTCCAAGCACAAAGGTTTGTAGGACAGCAGCAATTTCCCTCAAGTGGATGGCCTAATGTTTATCGAACTCAGGGAAGTAGAGGTTGAAGATGGTCTCTCTCAAGAAACCCTGCAATTAAGAAACAAGAAGTCTCTTGTGTCCCCAACACACCTAATACAATGGTAAATTGTGTAGGTGCACTAGTTCGGCGCAGAGATGGTAAAATATGGGTGATAAGTGTGGCAAAGCAAGGTAATATAAATCTGTAATAAAAATGGCAGCAAGGTAGCAAGTGACAAAAGTGAGCATAAACGGTGTAACAATGGTGAGAAACAAGGTCGGAGCTTCATACTTTCATTAGTGGAAACTCCCAACAACATTAACATAGTCTAATCACATGATATTTCCACTAAAACATGCAATGGTGACGTACTCAGAGGTCATTCCTTTGTGATCAAGAGAGGACGAGAATTATGTAGGGCTACTCGGGGGTCATTCCTTTGTGATCAAAGACAAGCACCAAGAGACTCTCAATCTTCAATCAATTCACAAAAGAGGAAATCACTCATGAAAATATTCTTCTAATCCATGTCCAATAGACCGCTGTCATCATGGTCTCGGGGATTATACTAGATAAGATCAAGTAAGTACATCTATCCAATACATAGAAGAAGGGGAAACATCATGGGATCACCCTAGATTAACATAGCCCATGATCCCAATCAAGATCACATCATGAGAGAGAGAATTAACCACATAGCTACTGTAGAAGACCTCAGCCCCAAGGAGGAACTACTCCCGCTTCATGGAGGGAGGAAGCAACATTGATGGAGATGAATCCGGGGGCACTTCCCCGTCCCGGCAGGGTGCCGGCACAGGAATTCTCGTCCCCCGAAACTTTTTGGCGATGGCGGCGGAGATCGGAATTTCTTTTGGAGAAAAGGGTTCCGGAATTAGTGTTTCCTCTACGGGGGTGAAAATAGGAGCCAAAGTAGGGCACCATAGGGCGTGGTCCCCACCCCAGGCGGCCTCTTGGCGCGACCTAGGGGTGGGCCGCGCCCACAGGTCGCCTGGGCGGCCCTTGGCACCCCTCTGGCCCATCTTCAGTGATCTGGAAGCTTCTGGTACGCTGATTTTTATATATTTTTCTCGGGATTTTTGGGGCTTTGGAATATTGGTAAAAGCCCCTGCAAAAAAAGACATCAGCGGACAGAAACTGGCACTGGGTGCACTGAGTTAGTAGGTTAGTCCAAATATGTGTAAAAAGATATAAAAGTGTAGCAAAACATATAACAATGTCACACAAATGATCATGGAGCAAGCAGAAATTATAGATACGTTTGGGACGTATCAGGCACCATCAAAATCCACTGATATGACTCCATATGAACTATGGTATGGCAAGAAGCCAAAGTTGTCGTTTCTTAAACTTTGGGGATGTGATGCTTATGTCAAAAAACTTCAGCCTCAAAAACTGGAACCCAAAGCGGAAAAGTGCGTCTTCATAGGTTACCCAAAAGAGACAGTTGGGTATACCTTCTATCTCAGACCCGAGGGCAAAGTGTTTGTCGCTAAGAACGGAGATGTTCTTGAGAAAGAGTCTCTCTCAAAAGAATTGAGTGGTAGGAAGATAGAACTTTGATGAGGTTGTAGAACCTTTGCTTCAACCAGATGGTGGCGCAGGACACAAAGAAGTTTCTGTCGAAGCTACAGCAGTTAAAGAGGAAGCTAATCATGATGATCATGAAACTTGAGATCAAGTTGCTATCAGACCTCATAGGTCGACAAGGGAACGTACTACTCCAGAGTGGTACGAGAATCATGTCTTATCGATCTTGTTGTTAGACAACAATGAGCCTATGAGCTACGGAGAAGCAATGGTGGGCCCGTATTCCAACAAATGGTTAGAGGCCATGAAGTCCGAGATAGGATCTATGTATGAAAACAAAGTATGTACTTTGGAAGTATTACCTGAAGGCCGAAAGTCCATTCAGAACAAATGGATCTTTAAGAAGAAGACGGACGCCGACAGTAATGTGACCGTCTATAAAGCTCGACTTGTGGCAAAGGGTTTTTCACAAGTTCAAGGAGTTGACTATGATGAGACTTTCTCACCCGTAGTGATGCTTAAGTCTGTCAGAATCATGTTAGCAATAGCTACATTTTCCGATTATGAAATTTGGCAGATGGATGTCAAAACAGCGTTCCTTAACGGATTTCTTAAGGAAGAGTTGTATATGATGCAACCAAAAGGTTTTGCCGATCCAGAGAATGCTGACAAAGTATGCAAGCTCCAGCGATCCATTTATGGACTCTTGCAAGCATCTCGGAGTTGGAATCAGTGCTTTGATGAGGTGATCAAGGCGTTCGGGTTTATACAAGTTTTTGGAGAAGCTTGTATTTACAAGAAAGTGAGTGGGAGCTCTATAGCGTTTCTAATATTATATGTGGATGGCATATTGCTGATTGGAAATAATATATAACTTTTGGGAATTTAAAGAATTACTTGATTAAAAGTTTTTCGATGAAGGACCTGGGAGAAGGTGCTTACATATTAGGCATTAAGATCTATAGAGATAGATCAATACGCCTAATAGGACTTTCACAAAGCACACACCGTGATAAGATTTTGAAGGAGTTCAAAATGGGACAGTGCAAGAAGGGGTTCTTGCGTGTGTTACAAGGTATAAATTTGAGTAAGACTCAATGCCCAGTAACTACAGAATATAGAGAAACGATGAGTGTCGTCCCCTATGCTTCAGCAATAGGGTCTTTCATGTATGCAATGTTGTGCACAAGACCGGATGTCAGCCTTGCCATAAGTATGGCAGGCAGGTTTCAAAGTAATCCAAGAGTGGAGCAGTGGAAAACGGTCAAGAATATCCTGAAGTACCTGAAAAGGAATAAGGAAATGTTTCTCCTTTATGGAGGTGACGAAGATCTCGTCGTAAAGGGTTACCTCGACGCAAGCTTCGACACTGATCCGGGTGACTCTAAGTCTCAAACCGGATACATATTTATTCTCAATGGGGGTGCGGTAAGTTGGTGCAGTTCCAAGCAAAGCGTTATAGCTGATTCTACATGTGAAGCGGAGTACATAGCTGCCTCGGAGGCGGCTAAGGAGGGTGTGTGGATGAAGCAGTTCATGTCAGATCTTGAAGTTGTGCCAAGTGCACTGGATCCAATAAATCTATTCTGTGAGAACACTCGTGTCATTTCTCTAGCCAAGGAACCATGGTTTCAGAAGAGGACCAGAAACATAAAGCGACGATGCTTCAATGCCATCCGCGATTACATCAAGGAGGAGCACCTAAATATTTGCAAAGTGCACACGAATCTGAATGTTGCAAATCTGCTGACTAAGCCTCTTCCACAAGCAAAACATGATCAACACCAGAACTGTATGGGTGTTAGATTCATTACATTGTAAATCACACAGAGATGTAAAGCTAGATTATTGACTCTAGTGCAAGTGGGAGACTATTGGAAATATGCCCTAGAGGAAATAATAAAATAGTTATTATTATATTTCCTGTTTCAAGATAGTCATTTATTATCCATGCTATAATTGTATTGAATGGAAACACAAATGCATGTGTGGATGTATAGACAAAACAATGTCCCTAATGAGCCTCTAGTTGACTAGCTCGTTGATCAATATTGGTTAAGGTTTCCTAGCCATGGACAAGTGTTGTCACTTGATAACGGGATCACATCATTAGGAGAATGATGTGATGGACAAGACCCAAACTATAAACGTAGCATGTGATCATGTTATTTTGTTGCTAGTATTTTCTGCATGTCAAGTATACGTTCCTATGACCATGAGATCATGTAACTCACTAATACCGGAGGAATACCTTGTGTGTATCAAACGTCGCAACGTAACTGTGTAACTATAAATGTGCTCTACACGTATCTTCAAAGGTGTTCATTGATTTAGCATGGATCGAGACTCGGATTTGTCACTCCGTATGAAGGAGAGGTATCTCGGAGCCCACTCGGTAATACAACATCACAAACAAGCCTTGCAAGCAATGTGACTAAGAGTTAGCCATGGGATCTTGTACTATGGAATGAGTAAAGAGACTAGCCGCTAATGATATTGAAATTGGTATAGAGATTACGACGATCGAATCTCGGGCAAGTAACATACCGAAGGACAAAGGGAATATTGTACGGGATTAACTGAGTCCTTGACACAATGGTTCAACCGTAAGATTTTCGTAGAATATGTAGGATCCAATATGGGCATCCAAGTCACGCTATTGGATATTGACCAGAGAGTGTCTCGGTCATGTCTACATAGTTCTCGAACCCACAGGGTCTGCACACTTAAGGTTCGGTGACGTTTCGGTATAGTTGAATTATTGATGTTGGTAACCGAATGTTGGTAGGAGTCCCGTATGAGATCTCGGACGTCACGAGGGTTTCCGGAATGGTCCGGAAACAAAGATTTATATATAGGAATGTTGCATTTGGCTTCTGGAAAGATTTCGGGCATTATGGGTAAACTACCGGGGGCGAATGGGTTCTGGGTTTTACCGTGAGGGGCCATGATACGTCCATTTTGTATCATGTTTAGCTACTGTTGTTTATCTTGTTTTATTGAATAATAATGCTTTTTGTAGTAATTCTAATGCCTTTTCTCTCATAATATGCAAGGTATACACAAAGGGGGAGAATTCTGGTAGTTGGAAATCAGGACCTGAAAAAGCTACGTTAGGCTACCTATTATGCACAACTCCAAATGAGATGAAACTTTACGAGGACTTTTTATAGAATATTTGCGGAATATTTGAGCAAATAAGTACCAGAGGGGCCCCACCAGGTAGGCACAACCCACCTGGGCGAGATTGGGAACCCAGGCGCGCCCCGGTGGGTTGTGCTCACCCAGGCCCACCTCCGGTGCCCCTCTTCTGGTATATAAGTCATTTTGACCTAGAAAAAACCAGGAGAGGACTTTCGGAACGAAGCGTTGCCGTCGAGGTGGAACTTGGGCACGAGCACTTTGCCCTCCGACGGAGCGATTCCGCCGGGGGAATTTCCCTCCCACAGGGGAAATCATCGCCATAATCATCACCAAAAACTCTCCCATCTTGGGGAGGGCTATCTTCATCAACATCTTCAACATCACCAACTCCTCTCAAACCCTAGTTCATCTCTTGTGTTCAATCTTTGTACCGAAACTATAGATTGGTGCTTGTGGGTGACTAGTGGTGTTGATTACACCTTGTAGTTGATTACTATATGGTTTATTTGGTGGAAGATTATATGTTCAGATCCATTATGCTATTTAATACCCCTCTGATCTTGAGCATGATTATCATTTGTGAGTAGTTATTTGGGGTCACGGGAGAAATCATGTGAACTTGATATGTGTTCGATATATTGATGATGTGTATGTTGTGATTCCCATAGTGGTGTCATGTGAACATCGACTACATGACACTTCACCATATTTGGGCCTAAGGGAATGCATTTTGGAGTAGTTACTAGATGATGAGTTGAGAGAGTCACATAAGCTTAAATCCTAGTTTATGCGCTATTCCGTAAGGGACCGATTGTATCCAAAAGTTTAATGCTTTGGTTAGAATTTATTCTTAATACTTTTATCATAGTTGTGGATGCTTGTGCGAGGGTTAATCATAAGTAGGAGGTTTGTTCAAGTAATAACAACACCTAAGCACCGGTCCACCCACATACCAAATTATCAAAGTAGCGAACACGAATTAAGCCAACGTGATGAAAGTGACTAGATGAAATTCCCGTGTACCCTCATGAACACTTTGCTTATCATAAGAGACCGTTTTGGCCTGTACTTTGCCTCATTAGGATTGGTCTACCATGCTGCAATTTTGTTACAACTATTGCTACTTGCTCGTTACAAATTATCTTGCTATCAAACTCCTCCGCTACTTACAATTTTAGCACTTGCACACATTACCTTGCTGAAAACCACTTGTCATTTCCTTCTGCTCCTCGTTGGGTTCGACACTCCTGCTTATCGAAAAGGCTACAATTGACCCCATATACTTGTGGGTCATCAAGGATATTTTCTGGCGCTGTTGCCAGGGAGTGAAGCACTCTTGGTAAGTGGAAATTGGTAAGGAAACATTATTACTATGTGCTGAAATTTATTGTCACTTGCTACTATGGGAAATAATCCTTTGAGGTGTTTGTTCGGGGTATCTTCACCTGGACTGGAACCACAATTAGTTGCCCCTCAAACTACTGCTCCTACTGAAAATATTGAATATGAAATTCCTTCGGGTATGGTAGAACAACTGCTAGCTAATCCTTATGCGGGAGATGGAACCGAACATCCTGATATGCACTTGAAATATGTGGATCGTTTAAGCTTGCAGTTTTACCCAGAGATGAAGCTAAGAAGAAGGTTTTCCCTTTAACTTTGAAGGGAAAAGCATTGACATGGTATAGGCTATGCGATGATATTCGATCTTGGAACTGGAATTGGTTGAAATTGGTATTCCATCAAAAAAATTATCCTATGCATCTAGTTCACCGTGATCGAAATTATATATATAATTTTTGGCCTCGTGAAGGAGAAAGTATCTCTCTAGCTTGGGGGAGGCTTAAGTCAATGTTATATTCATGCCACAGTCATGAGCTCTCAAGAGAAATTATTATTCAAAAAATTTATGCTCGGCTTTCTCGTAATGATTAATCCATGCTCGATATTTCTTGTACTAGTTCTTTTATGAAGAAGACTATTGAATTCCGGTGGGATCTTTGAGAAAGAATTAAACGCAACTCTGAAGATTGGGAACTCGATGAAGGTAAAGAGTCAGATATTGAACCTAAGTTTGATTGTGTTAAATATTTTATAAATACCGACGCTTTTCAAAAGTTTAGCACTAAATATGGACTTGACTCTGAGATAGTAGCTTCCTTTTGTGAATATTTTTCTACTCATGTTGATCTCCCTAAGGAGAAGTGGTTTAAATATCACCCACCTATTAAAGAATAAATTAAAGAATCGGTAAAATCTAAAGAAGAAACTATCATTTACAACGTTGATCCAGTTGTTCCCATTGCTTATATTGAAAAAACACCTTTCCCTATTAGGATGGAGGAACATACTAAAGCTTCAAATGTGGTTAACAATAGTTATGTTAAAACACCCAAACCAGCTGAACAAATCAGAGTTGAACCTAGTGTTGCTATGATTAAAGATCTCTTGGTATATAATATCGATGGGCATGTTATTTACTTCTGTGATGAAACTTCTAGAATTGCCAAACCGGATAAAAAAGATAAACATAGACCAGTTGTTGGCATGCGTGATGTCTCAGTTAAGATAGTAGATCACTGTTATCATGAGTTATGTGACCTAGGTGCTAGTGTGAGTGCTATTCCTTTCTCCTTATATGAAGAAATTAAGAATGAAATAGCACCTGCTAAAATAGAAGACATAGATGTTACTATTAAACTTGCCAATAGAGATACTATATCACCAATTGTGATTCTCAGAGATGTTGAAGTCTTGTGTGGGAAGATAAAATACCCTACTGATTTTCTTGTTCTTGGCTCCCCACAAGATGACTTTTGTCCCATTAACTTTGGTAGACCTTTCTTGAACACCGTCAATGCCAAAATAGATTGTAAGAAACAAACTGTCGGTGTTAGCTTTGGTGATGAATCTCATGAGTTTAACTTTTCCAAGTTTAGTAGACAACCGCATAAGAAAGATTTTCCTAGCAAGGATGAAATTATTGGTCTTGCTTCTATTGTTGTACCTCCTACTGATCCTTTAGAACAATATTTGCTAGACCATGAAAATGATTTGCATATGCATGAAAGAAATGAAATAGGTAGAATCTTTTTCAAACAACAACCTCTGCTTAAGCACAATTTGCCTATTGAAACTCTAGGAGGTCCCCCTCCACCTAAAGGCTATCCTGTGTTTGAATTAAAACAATTGCCAGACACTTTGAAATATGCTTATCTTGATGAGAAAAAGATATATCCTGTTATTATTAGTGCTAACCTTTCAGAACATGAAGAAGAAAGATTATTGAAAGTTCTAAGGAAGCATCGAGCTACTATTGGATATACTCTTGATGATCTTAAGGGAATTAATCCCACTCTATGTTAGCACAAGATTAATATGGAACCTGATGCTAAACCCATTGTTGATCACCAACGTTGGTTAAATCTGAAGATGAAAGAAGTGGTAAGAACGGAAATATTGAAACTTCTGGAAGCAGGTATAATCTATCCTATAGCTGATAGTAGATGGGTAAGTCATGTTCATTGTGTCCCTCAAAAGGGAGGTATTACTATTGTTCCTAATGATAAGAATGAACTTATTCCACAAAGAATTGTCACAGGCTATAGAATGGTAATTGATTTTAGAAAATTAACAAAGCAACTAGAAAAGATCATTACCCTCTGCCTTTTATTGATCAAATGTTAGAAAGACTATCTAAGCACACACATTTTTTGCTTTCTTGATGGATATTCTGGTTTCTCACAAATACCTCTTTCACAACCTGCTCAAGAAAATACCACTTTTACTTGTCCTTTTGGAACTTATGCTTATAGACGTATGCCTTTTGGTTTATGTAATGCACCTGCTACCTTTCAAAGATGTATGACCGCTATATTCTCTTATTTATGTGAAAAGATTGTTGAGGTTTTCATGGATGAATTTTCTGTTTATGGGAAGTCTTCTGATGATTGTTTAAGCAATCTTGATCGAGTTTTGCATAAATGTAAACAAACAAAATCTGTCTTGAATTGGGAGAAGCGCCACTTTATGGTTAATGAAGATATTGTTTTGGGCCATAAAATTTCTGAAAGATGCATTGAGGTGGACAAAGCCAAGGTTGATGCAATTGAGAAAATGGCATGCCCTAAAGATATCAAAAGTATTCGTAGTTTCCTTGGTCATGTTGGTTTCTATAGGAGGTTTATCAAAGACTTCTTTAAAATTTCTAGGCCTCTTACAAATATTTTGCAAAAGGATATTCCTTTTGTGTTTGATGATGATTGTTTGAAGCCTTCGGAACACTAAAGAAAGCCTTAATTACTGCACCTGTTGTTCAACCACCTCATTGGAACTTGCCTTTTGAGATTATGTGTGATGCTAGTAATTATGCCGTTGGTGCTATTCTAGGGCAAGGAGTTGATAAGAAATTGAATGTTATCCATTATGCTAGTAATACTTTCGATAGTGCTCAACGAAATTATGCTACTACTGAAAAAGAATTCTTAGCAGTAGTGTTTGCTTGTGATAAATTTAGATCTTTAATTGTTGATTCTAAAGTTATTTTTCACACCGATCATGCTGCTATCAAATATCTTATGGAAAAGAAAGATGCTAAACCTAAACTCATTAGGTGGGTTCTTCTATTACAAGAATTTGATTTGCATATCACTGATAGGAAAAGGAGCAGAGAACCCCGTAGCTAATAACTTGTTTAGGCTTGAAAATATTCCTGATGACCCACCACCTATTAAAGATAGATTTCCTAATGAAAATTAGCTGCAATAAATGTTTCTAATAGTACACCTTGGTATGCTGATTATGCTAATTATATTGTTGCTAAATACATACCACCTAGCTTCACATACCAACAAAAGAACAAATCTTCTATGATTTAAGACATTACTTTTGGGATGACCCACATCTTTATAAAGGAGTAGATGGTATTATTAGACGTTGTGTACCTGAGCATGAACAGGAACAAATCCTATGGAAATGTCACTCCGAAGCTTATGGAGGGCATCAGCGGGAGACAGAACCGCTCATAAGGTATTGCAATCTGGTTTTTATTGGCCTACTCTCTTCAAGGATGCCTGTAAGTTTGTATCATCTTGTGATGAATGTCAAATAATAGGTAATATCGGTAAGAGTCAAGAAATGCCTATGAATTATTCACTTGCTATTGAATCATTTTATGTTTGTGGATTTTATTTCATGGGACCTTTTCCTTCCTCTAATGGGTATACACATATTTTGGTTGTTGTTGATTATGTTACTAAGTGGGTAGAAGCTATTCCAGCTAGTAGTGCTCATCACAACACCTCTACTAAAATGATTAAGGAAGTTATTTTCCCAAGGTTTGGAGTCCCTAGATATTTAATGACTGATGGTGGTTCACACATTATTCATGGTGCTTTCCGTAAAATGCTTGCTAAGTATGATGTCAACCATAGAACTGCATCACCTTATCGTCCTCAGTCTAGTGGTCAAGTTGAACTTAGCAATAGAGAAATAAAATTTATCTTACAAAAGACTGTCAATAGGTCCCGGAAGAATTGGTCTAAGAAATTAGATGATGCACTTTGGGATTATAGAACATCATATAAAAATCATATGGGTATGTATCCTTATAAAATGGTTTATGGAAAAGCTTGTCATTTGCCTCTTGAGTTAGAACATAAAGCATACTGGGCAATCAAAGAACTCAACTATGATTTCAAACTTGTTGGTAAAAAGAGGTTATTTGATATTAGCTCATTAGATGAATGGAGAACCCAAGCTTATGAAAATGCAAAGTTATTTAAAGAAAAAGTTAAAAGATGGCATGACAAAAGAATCCAAAAGCATGAGTTCAAAGTTGGAGAATATATTCTTTTGTACAACTCTTGTTTTAGATTCCTTGCAGGAAAACTCCTCTCCAAATGGGAAGGACCCTATGTTATCGAGGAGGTCTATCGACCCGGAGCTATCAAAATAAATAATGCCGAAGGTACTAACCCAAAGGTTGTCAATGGGCAACGAATAAAACATTATATCTCAGGTACGCCCATTAATGTTGAAAGCAATACTATCCAAACTATGACACCAGAAGAACACATAAAAGAAACCTTCCGGAACACTCCAGAATCTTGAAAAAAGGGAGATACGTGATACGGTAAGTAAACGGACTCCGAAAAATCCGCAAAAATATTTTTTGTTAGTTTTGGAATATTTTAAAAATTAGGAAAATAAGAAACTTCCAGGAAAGTGATCCTGGTGGACACGATACACCACGGAGCCAAGCGCGCCCCGGTGGGTTGTGCCCACCTCAGGTACTTTTCGGACTCCGTTTTTCTTCCATTCTGCTTGTTCACGAAGATAAAAAGAATTATATACCCCCCCCCCCAAACCTGTTGACCTCCGTATCGCAGAGAAATCTCCTGTTTTCTTTTCTTGTTGTTTTATGTCAGATCCAATCCACCATGGCCGCTTCAAGCTCCTCCAAGGACAAGTTCTTCGACAACGACATCAACCCATATCCGCAGGAAGTGATGCAGCACCCTCAAGCTATCCAGATGCGCGATGGGGTGTTGCACATCTGCGATGTGAAAGGGCCCAAGGGGACTGGATCTGTGGAGGCCAGGCTTGGATCTATGGAGCACGAAGTCTTCTGGTGCAAGGGGATGGTGGAACGTGGCCTCAATGCCAATCACCTCGTGATCGCGGACTACACCCGTGATCTCCAGGTGGATGGCAAGTCCATGAAGGACATCGTATTCTCCCTCAACGAGCAAATCAACTTCCTCCATAGCCAGATCCACGACCTTCAAAGCCAAGTCTTTGAATATGAGGCTAGGTTTAAAGGTATAAGTTTAGCTGCCAGTTGCAGGATCCGAGAGACTCACTCTTCCTCTTATGATGGTGAGCCTCTGCCATGGAAACCGGAGGACAAGATTGCTTCTACTTCGTCACCACCACCTCCTTCTTCATCACCAAAATAAAATTGAGTATCGGGTATGGGCACTCCCCTTGGCTTTCGCCAAGCTTGGGGGAGGTGCCCCGATATCGTATCATCTCCACTATCCTTTGCCATTACTTTTATTAGTTTGATCCATGTTTATCTTTTGCTTTAGATGAATAAAAGTTTAGTTCGATCCTTTCTTTCCAAGAGTTTGCTTAGTGATAAATCTATGCAGTGTGTGAGATATATAATAAATTTAGTTTGAGTTTTGCCTTCTTTACGTTCTTGTTTCAATAAAAAGAAAGGAAATAAATGAAAAAGATCATATGCTAATCTTATGGTAAGTGATGACATTACATAAGGAAAAGTATAAGTAGAAAATTTTATTGTAGATTGACAAACATAGCATTGGTCAGTGAGGCAACTCATGAAAGAATTAATAAGGGAAGAGAAGATTCACATGCAAATACACTATCCTGGAAACCTTTTGTGATTGTGAGCGCCCATCAAAATATTATATGCCAAAATTGTTGACGTTGGACAAGGAAGACAACATAATGAATTATGTTTGTTCATATTCACGTAGAAGTTATATTGTCATGAACCCTTCAACATGTGGTGCTTTCCCCTATCTTTGCTAGCCAAAAACTCCGCACTAAGTAGAGATACTACTTGTGCATCCAAAACCCTTAAAACCAAATCTTGTTTGAGAGTCCACCATACCTACCTATGGATTGAGTAAGATCCTTGAAGTAAGTTGTCATCGGTTCAAAAAGGGCAATAAAAATTGCTTCTAGAAGTGTACGATCATTTAGTGTAAGGGAAAATTGAGCGTTGTACGATCATTTAGTGTAAGGGAAAATTGAGTGTTGTACGAACTTGTGATGGTGAAGAATAAAAGCGACAGACTGCATAATAAAGGTTGCCATCACAAGGGGCAATATAACGTGACGTTCTCTTGCACTAAGGGTTTGAGCATACAAACAAAAAGCGCTTGGCAACCTCTGCTTCCCTCTGCGAAGGGCCTATCTTTTACTTTTATTTATTTACTTTCATGAAAGAGTCAAAGTTTTTCTCTCTATTCCTTTTTATTTTCTCCTTTGGAAAGCATCATTTGGTGAGGAAAGATCTAGGCACATATATCCATTTGAATATAGGTAGCATGAGTTATTATTGTTGACATCACCCTTGAGGTGAATTTGTTGGGAGGTGAAACTATAAGCCCCTATCTTTCTATGTGTCCGGTTGAAACGTTTTTCTCATGTGTACGCGGTGAGTGTTAGCAATCATAGAAGACTAAATGATGGTTGAGTCTGTGGACTTGCCTAAAGGCTCCGATATGTGACCCTTCCAGAAAAGAAGATAAATTGTAGTTGCAAAGTTGATTGAGAACATAGTTTGTTGGTTTCCAACAGAGTTTATGCTTTATACTTCCAGAAAAGAAGATAAAATGCTTTATACTTCGATGTTGTGATGAATTGTCACTTGTTCATCAGAAGCCTATGATAAAAGTTTTATGTTAAAGTTTGTTGCTCTTATAATAAGTTGCATGATGCTGCTATGTCTGTATTTTTTGTTTTTATCAACACCTCTCTCTCTAAGCATGTGGACATGCTTCTCGATTTCAGTTTTCGCTTGAGGACAAGCGAGGTCTAAGCTTGGGGGAGTTGATACGTCCATTTTGCATCATGTTTACCTAATGTTATTTATGTTGTTTTATTGAATAATAATGCTTTTTGGAGTAATTCTAATGCCTTTTCTCTCATAGTATGCAAGGTATACGCAAAGGGGGAGAATTGTGGCACCTGGAAATCTGGACCTAAAAAAGCTACGTCAGGCTACCTATTCTACACAACTCCAAATGAGCTAAAACTTTACGAGGAATTTTTATGGAATATTTGAGGAATATTGGAGCAAATAAGTACCAGAGGGGGGCCAACAGGTGGGCACAACCCACCTGGGCGAGCCAGAGAGCCCAAGCGCGCCCCGGTGGGTTGTGCTCACCCCGGCCCACCTCCGGTGCCCCTCTTCTGCTATATAAGTCTTTTTGACCTAGAAAAAACCAGGAGAGGACTTTCGGGACGAAGCGCCGCCATCTCGAGGCGGAACTTGGGCAGGAGCACTTTTGCCCTCCGACGGAGCGATTCCGCCGGGGGAACTTCCCTCCTAGAGGGGTAAATCATCGTCATCATCATCACCAACAACTCTACCATCTTGGGGAGGGCTATCTTCATCAACATATTCAATAGCCCCAGCTCCTCTCAAACCCTAATTCATCTCTTGTGTTCAATCTTTGTAATGGAACTATAGATTGGTGCTTGTGGGTGATTAGTAGTGTTGATTACATCTTGTAGTTGATTACTATATGGTTTATTTGGTGGAAGATTATATGTTCATATCCATTATGCTATTTAATAGCCCTCTAATCTTGAGCATGATTATCATTTGTGAGTAGTTACTTTTGTTCTTGGGGTCACGGGAGAAATCATGTTGCAAGTAATCATGTGAACTTGATTTGTGTTCGATATTTTGATGATATGTATGTTGTGATTACCTTAGTGGTGTTATGTGAACGTCGACTACACGTCACTTCACCATATTTGGGCCTAAGGGAATGCATTGTGGAGTAGTTATTAGATGATGGGTTGCAAGAGTGATAGAAGCTTAAACCCTAGTTTATGCGCTATTTCGTAAGGGACCGATTGGATCCAAAAGTTTAATGTTATGGTTAGAATTTATTCTTAATACTTCTCTCGTAGTTGCAGATGCTTGTGAGAGGGTTAATCATAAGTAGGAGGTTTGTTCAAGTAAGAAGAACACCTAAGCACTGGTCCACCCACATACCAAATTATCAAAGTAGCGAACACGAATTAAGACAACATGATGAAAGTGACTATATGAAATTTCCGTGTACCCTCAAGAACACTTTGCTTATCATAAGAGACCGTTTTGGCCTGCCCTTTGCCTCAAAAGGATTGGGCTACCTTGCTGCACTTTTGTTACTACTGTCGTTACTTGCTCGTTACAAATTATCTTGCTATCAAACTACTCCGCTACTTACAATTTTAGCACTTGCACACATTACCGTGCTGAAAACCACTTGTCATTTCCTTCCGCTCCTCGTTGGGTTTGACACTCTTACTTATCGAAAAGGCCAAAATTGACCCCATATACTTGTGGGTCATCAAGCCACTCATCCGGGAGAGGACCTAATAGGCCCATTTTGGCTAAAGGCAAAAATAAAAGGAAAGAGGAAAAAAATGAAGGAGGTGGACAAGTGGGAAGGGAGTCCTCCACCAAACCAAATTGGAGGAGGACTCCTCCCCTTGGCTCGGCCGAACCCTCCTATTTTGAGTAGGAGGCAAGGCAACCCTCCCTCTTGTTCCACCTATATATAGTGGAGGTTTGAGAGGCTTTTTGCACCCCAAGCCATAGTGCAGCCCTCTCTCCCTCCACCACTTCGTGACACCCCGTAGCTAGTTCGGTACGACACGGAGAAGCCCTGCCGGAGTAGCTCCACCACCATGACCACCACGTTGTCGTGCTGCTGGAGAATTCAGCTACCTCTTCCTCTCTCTTGCTCGATCAAGAAGGCAGAGATCGTCATTGAGTTGTATGTGTGTTGAACGCGGAGGTGTCGTTCGTTTGGTACTAGATCGGCACAGAGTTCGTGGGACTCTTGCGATTCACATCACGAAGACGTTCGACTACATCAACTGCGTTTCTTAATGCTTCCCACTTAGCGATCTACAAGGGTATGTGGATCCAAGCTCCCCTCTCGTAGATGATCATCACCATGATAGGTCTTGCGTGTGCATAAGAATTTTTTTGTTTCCCATGCAACGTTACCCAACAAACTCATGGTTTGGTTTTACTCATAGGCTTTCCCATTTGGTAGTGCCGTGAGAAGGAGATACACGCGGCTCCTATAGGGATTTGGCCTGTTGGGCGGTCTTGCTGGATTTGTTTTAGCCTTCTCGAATGTCTTGTGCACCGGTATTCCGAGGATACTTGGGCTATCTTGAGTTTGGGGTTTTCCAAGCAGCTTGTGACTACTTTGTGATGGATGAGTTGGAGTATCCCTGTAGGGTTAAATCTTTCTGAGAGTCGTGCCCGCGGTTATGTGGCAACTTGGAAATTTGTTTAACATCCGATCATATCAAACTTGAAGTAAACACAAATAAAATGCACCAACCGTGTGCGTAACCGTGATCGTCTATTCTTGTGAGGTTTGAACCAAGAAGGGAACACAGTGGGGTTATATTTGACTCGTAAGTAGGTGTTTAGGATCACTTCTTGGTCATTTCTAGTTCATGCTTGATTATTTATAGATCACTATTATTATTCTTATACTCGTAAGTTAGCCACTCAAATAAATGATTAGTGTCTGCTGGAACCTCACAACTTAACCATGCCTCACCCATTAAGCTTTGCTCGTCTTAATACCCTTGGAAATGAGATTGTTGAGTCCCTATGGCTCACAGATTACTACAACAACAGTTGCAGGTACAGGTAATGTATATTACTACAACAACAGTTGCCGGTAAAGGTAGTGTGATGCTTTGACGTGAGAGTGATGCTTGTTTGATATGGAGTTTTTCTTCTTCTTCTTCTTCTTCAATGATCATAGGACGGGTTCCAGGACGACATCATTGGATAGCAAGATGGATGTCACTTTTATCATTTGTTTTCGTTCGTAGTCAGACCCTGCTTTTATGTATGATGATTTTATTTGAGATGACCATGCTTTAGTTTGTGGCGAGTGTAAGACAATTCCATATACTCATCTCCTCTCTACATGTACTTGTAACGATATCCATTCTGCAAAAATGACGAGATGCGCTTCTATCCTTATCAAAGCCCTCGAGCCTGGACGAGGATAGGACCACATCTTGGGCGTTACAACCCCCTCCCCCTTTGATATAATCCATATAATGGTCAAAACAATCAAATTATGCAAGCAAAAACAGAATCTGTCAAAAACAAAACAATTTGTAATGATCAGCAATAAAACCATACTTCTATAACTCCGAAAATTCTGAAAATAGGAAAACATGGGAAATTTGTATATCAATGTTTAAAAAAATACAAATCAAAAGGCGTTCGAGTAAAATCATATAAATTCTGCATTGGACGTATAAGTTTCTATTTTTGCGCAAGATCAATTTTACTATCATCCAAATCATCCCAAAGGCTTTACCTGGCACAAACACTAACTAAAACATTAAAAAAAACACTACAGTAGCAATAATCATGTAAACACACCAAATCAGAAAGCATTGGGTTGTCTCCCAACAAGCTCTTTCTTTATAGCCATGAAGATAGGCTTGCGATAATGACGACGGTCATAGAAATTCGAGAATTGAAGGAGAAAGGGAGCATAATATACCATGTGAAACACATCTAAGTCTAGCATACCTCATATGCTTATGCATTTTATAGGAAAACAAATTATCAAAACAAGTAATATCTAGCATATGTAAATAGGAAAAGTGAAGCATTAATATTTTAAACACGAAGGGAGGTAATTTAGTGACATGAAGATTTTTATAACCATATTTGCCTCTCTCAAAGTAACTAGATGTAGGATCATAAGCAAATTCAACAATATAGCCATCACATATAATATTCTATCCATGATCCACATGCATGCAAGTTATATATATAATCTTCCAAGATAGTGGGATTAACATCAACAAAAGTTATGCCCTCTCCAAACATACTTTTATCAAAAAAACATAAGATTGATCATTCTCCAAAGTAGTAGGATCATTATTACCTAAAGTTGACGCTCTTCCAAACCCACTTTTAGTAGTATTGCAAATATCATAATCAATGATAGATTCATTATGAAGCTTAGAATTATAAATATCACAAGAAACATCATGATTATCACCCCAATCATGATCATTAGCACAATTGATATTCACAGGATTTATACTAACAACACTGCAATCATGCTTTCCATTCAATAAATGTATCCCAATGGCATTTTCATTTATCACTTCTTCATTACTAGCTATTGGTTTACAACATGCGACAAGTTTGAAATGATTAGCAAGTGGATGAGGATCCATTATTTATCTTAAACTTTTGATTTACTTCATGTTTTGGTGTGAAAAAGATAAACATAACATAACTAGGCAAGTAAAAGGTAGAACAAGTGGATGGTAATGTGTGTAGGTACCTACTGAGAATTTGATGATGTCTCCCTGGCAATGGCGCCATAAATTCTTCCTCCTACTCGTAAACTACATTGGGATTTCCCCCAAAGAGGAGGGGAGATGCAACACAGTAGAGATAAATACTTCCCTCGGTGAGAACCAAGGTTATCGAACCAATAGGAGTATTAAGCAACATGCGACAAGTTTGAAATGATTAGCAAGTGGATGAGGATCCATTATTTATCTTAAACTTTTGATTTACTTCATGTTTTGTTGTGAAAAAGATAAACATAACATAACTATGCAACTAAAAGGTAGAACAAGTGGATGATAATGTGTGTAGGTACGTGCTGAGAATTTGGTGATGTCTCCCTCGCAATGGCGCCATAAATTCTTCCTCCTACTCATAAAATACATTGGGTCTTTCCCCAAAGAGGAGGGGAGATGCAACACAGTAGAGATAAGTACTTCCCTTGGTGAGAACCAAGGTTATCGAACCAATAGAAGTATTAAGAAAACTCTCGTCGTCAACACCTGCACACACAGAATCAAACACTTGCACCCAACGCGGGAAACAGAGTTGTCAAGCCCCTTGAAATCGTTACTTGCAAGGATTAAATAGTGATATATAGATAATAGAAATAATAGAAAATAAATGCCAGCAATATTTTTGTGGTTTTTGTAATATAATTTTAGTACACCCGGGGGCATAGTTTTTGCTAGAGGCTTCTCTCTTGAAGATAACATGTGCTGGGTAGACAAATTATTGTTGGGCAAGTGACAGAATAGCACACAGTTATGGCATCTTATTAAAGGCAGTGATCATGTATATAGGCATCACGTCCATAAGAAGTAGACCGACTCCTGCCTACATCAACTACTATTACTCCACTCATCAACCGCCATCGAGCACGCATCTCGAGTATTAAGTATGAAACTAAGTAATGCTTTGGGCAAGATGACATGATGTAGACAAAGTAAACTCGAGCAATATGAATAAACCCCATCGTTTTATCCTTAATGGCAGCAATACAAATGTGTTTCATGTCCCTTCCCGTCACTTGGATTGAGCACTGCAAGATTGAACCCATCACAACGCACCACTTCCACTGAATACAAATCAATCTAGTTGGCAAAACCAAACCGATAGATCAGAGATAAATACGAAGCTATAATAATCATGCATAAAATAATTCAGAGAAGACTCAGTTAATATTCATGAATAATCTGATCATAAACCCACGATTCATCGAATCCCAACGAACACACTGCAAAGAAGATTACATCGAATAGATCACCGCAGGAATCACAATGAACTTTTTATTGAGGATCAAAGAGAGAGAAGAATCCATCTAGGTACTAGCTATGGAACCATAGGTCTATGGTAGACTACTCACACAACATCATGGAGGTAGCACGGTTGATGTAGATGGCCTCCATGGTCGATTCCTCCTTCGGCAGGGCAACAAAAAGGTCTCGAGATGGCCTCCCATTGGAATTGAGACTTTCAGTGGCGGAAAAAGCATTTCGGGTGGCTCCCTGATGTTTTCCCAATATCTGAAAATTTATAGGAGTGGAATTAGGTCAGATGGAGCCACAAGGGGCTCTCAAGGTAAAAGTGTGCGCCTTGTTGCCTTGTGCTCTCCTCGTGCAGCTTCTCGCCTCCTTCCAAAGAGTCAAAAAGTTTCGTTGCGTTTGGACTCCGTTTGGTACTGGTTTCCTTAAAGCCAAAAACATGTAAAAGCTAGCAACTCGCACTAGCCACTAGGTTAATTAGACAATTCCCCATGTGTTGCTGCGAGAATTTTTTACAATATGTTTAGATGATACTTGTTTATGTGAAACGTGCATATTACCATTAACAATATGAACATCAGAATACAAATATATGTTATTTATTAACTTGATTAGTTTATTGTTACAAAATAGTTTTAGAACATAAGTAGCATAATGTTAGTTTAAAATTCCTTGGAGTTGTCCACGTGGGTGTCTTCTTCATTGAGTAAAAAATGGACATTAGTAGTGAGGATGACCCTCTTCCCGCACGTTGATTTGGTAACTTTGTGAAAAACATGTATAAATAGTTGCTAAATCTAATGAAAAGAAAGTATAAACTTTAAAATCAATAAAAGAAAGTGTCTAAAAATAGAATAAGATTTTTAATCACAGTTAAAAAGGTTATTCCGAACAAAAATGTGAAGGATCACTAACATGAATATATGATGCGACAACGTTACATGCATAGTCTAAGGCCAAAATATTTGTAATTTCTAAGTTGAATGCATCACTCGCTTATGTGGCAGATTTTGTATGTCCTAGTGGGAGAGAAGACTTAAATGCATTTCTTAATGGGACGTTGTGGACACTTTGCATCTTGACAACCCTTATGCGGGAGCTTTTGCATGGCTTAATGGAAGAGATGATTTAAATGCAATGCTTAGTGGGACGTTGAGGTGGACACTTTGCATGTTGAGAGAACTGGGACCAACTTCTTAAGAATGTAATATAGGTTAGTTCCCTAAAATGATATAACACAACATATAAATGCATATAAAGCATCCAAGATTGATAATATAATAGCATCCAAGACGTATCAACGATGCCGGAGACTATACCACTTGGGACAACATGACCTCCATGACGCCATGCCATGGAATACACCGTGAAGCATATCTGCCTGACTGCCTCCCTTTGAGTATCGTTGCTGGGAGGAATGATATTGGTCGCCCTTTGACCTGAAGATATGCCAACTCGATGGAGGTCAGTAAACAACCAAGAAGGGCACCACAACTTTTCCAAAACAACCACCGGGTGTGCTCTCAAACCCAACCCGCCTCATTCAGCATTCCCTGTGACCGCTTCCTCTCGTGCGTCACCACGATGGAAGCAATAGACAACAATTTTTCGGAGGTCCATTTGCAGGTCAGGGCAAGTCAACCTTGCTGGAAGCTTTGATCCTAGGACAATGGCCACCCCAAGGCCCTAGCATCATAGCACATTTCCAGAAAATTCCCCTACCACCACCAAGATGGCTAGAAGAAGGAAAGGAGGATGTCATTGCAGGGGCAGCCCCACGCTTATTGAGGGAGCCATAGTAGAAGACGGGGCCGACAAGCATCGAGAAGTGGAAGACGTGGAACAATAGGGCTCCAACAAATACCTCCTCCCCTCTTAGAGTTTGAACGTTGTGATAAAAATGAAAGGGAAAGAGAAGAGGGGGCTCAAGAAATATACGGATATTGTCGTTGAGGGAGAAGTTTGACCACATTTTTTGTCTCTTCTTATGAATATTACATCATACTTAAAAATTATATGTGCGTTAGAACATGATATAAATATTCTAGTATATTTAGATGTATCTGCCCATATTAGTGTAAATGAACATTTATAAAATCATGTTTATTTACATACCTAAACAAAAAACCTCTAAAGTATGTCATGATAGGATGTCTTCAAAAACAAAACTTCTGAGGGCAAAATAAAGGCCTAACTAGTTGGCGGTTACCGTAGTGCCGACAGGTTCCAGCGGATGCTCGCACGGGCGCGCTGTGTGGTGCGCCCCACTCCTACCACGTGTCGCACACTGAGCGTGCGAGATTTTTTTCATTTCTACACATGTTTTTGTTCCTTTTTACTCTTAGTTTCTAGATTTTGCCTCGCCTTTTCTAGGTTTTTGTAAAAAAAGTCAGTTTACCTTTTTATTAGTTTTTGTCCCGTGAAACACACTGTATGAAAAACACAAAGCACGTGTGTATTCCCCGGTGAAGCATAGATGTGCTTTCGTGTAAAGTGTAGTTGTGCTCTCTGAAATTGAAAAGGCAGAGTTGTGCTTCCACGTGATGCACAACTGCTTTCCGTAACTATACTTCTTGAAAAGTAAAAAGTGAAAAGCACATATGTACTTTTTGGTGAAGTACATTTGTGCTTTCGGGAAAGTGAAAAATGAAAATCACAAGTATGGTGAATCACGTGTGTGCTTCTAAAAAAGTGAAAATCACATGTGTTTTCGGTTTTATCTTTTTTCCTTTTTCCGTTTCTTGTTTTTTAATCTATTTTTGCTTATTTCATGTTTTTTTTATTTTTTTATCTAAACCTATCAACATACAATTTAGTTTCAAACAACTTAACGCGTGAAACTCAATAATGAAAACTGTTTGTTATTTGGACACACAGTTTAAAGATAAAATGTTTTGATAAACGAATCAACAAAGAAAAAAGCCCAGCAAAACTTTCAAATTGTAATAAGTGTCGCATATGCCCCGCTTCCGACTCACAGAATAAATAAAATAACGCTAAAATAGTGGGTTTTCACTTGTGCTTGTGAAGTGCATAATGTCTCACCACGAGAGAAGATGATAGTGATCTTTGCAAGGGGTAGCTATTAACTAAGTTATGGTTTTGCAAATTTAAACATGTAGTTGGATGGTGCAAATCCTGATTCCTATTTAGCGCTTGTTGCATTGTTTACAATTTATTTTTCTAATTCGTGTTTACACGTTTTTTGTGAGTAGCTAACTCGGCCGACCCAAAACGAATCTCTTCCAACATAGGTTTTGTGAACCTTCTAGAAGGTTTACTCCAGTTTTCTGGGTTGGTTATTTTTTATCAAGTTTTCATTCTGTTTTGTAGTTTTATTTATCGCTTTTCCTTTTCTCATTTTATATTTTCCCTATTTTTTCCATTTTCATTATTTTATTTTTATTTTTTTCAAGTTCAAGAACAAATTATGAATTTTTTCAAGTTCAAGAACAAATTATGAATTCATGAACTATTTTTTTTGGTTTTAAGAAAAACATTGTGATATTTCAAATTCTTGAACTTTTTTTGATTTGTTTTCAGATTTGTGAACTTTTTTCAAACCCACAAACTTAATCGTTGTAAAAGTTTGAGTACTCTAGTCAGAAATTTGAAAGTTCTTTTTTCAAGTTTGTGACTTGATTCTTTTCACCTTTTCAATTTTTTGACTAGATTCTTTCCCCCTTTTCAAATTGGGAACTTTTTTTCAAACCCATAAATTTGTGAACTTTTTGCAAACCCACAAACTTTACATCTCGAGCCTTCCATCAAACTGGCCCATCTTGGACCTGTCGAATCCTTGCTATCCCGGTCCAAGTTTACCCAAAGTGCGACCCAACCAGGACGCCTAACCTTACCCGCTCCATACATAACCCGGCGGCCGCCTCCTCCGATCCCCCAATCCCCCAATCCGGTAGTTCTCCTCCTTGTCCAAGCAAAAACCAGAAGGGGTTTAGGGTTCTAAGGACGAGCGAGTCGGCGAGAGGCAGCCATGGACACCTCCCCCGAGCTAGCCCAGTTCCTGGAGGTAAGACGGGAGCTTCTTGATGTTCATTGCAATCTGGTATTTCGGGGGTTTATGTGTTGCTACCACGGCCCATCTCCTGGTATATTTGGGCGTGCGCGTATGTGATGTAATCGTTGAACGCGGGCGCCGATTGCTTAGGGTCTGCTGTATCTGCGTGTTTTATCTTGTGTGTGTTGCGGATCTGTGGACAGCCGAGGACGGCGCGGGTTAGTTCGTGCGGGTTCTGGTCTCTGCCGGTGCGATTAGTGGTGGAGTGGATCTGAAATTTCTCTTAGCGGAAGCATGCGGGCAGTGCGATGTGGTGGTCTAATTTCGATTGAGGATGTGTTCGTGATTCGAATGGTGATGCTTGTTAAGTTTTGGATCGTTCGGTTCGGCTATGTTGCAACTGCTTGTATTATGAAGCTAGATACGGGTTTGCATTGTTAATCAGAGGTAAAATAGTTCAACGGTTGAGATCCCGGCGCATTAGAACTATGTTGAACTATTTGCTAGCGCAGCTGTTAGTTTGCAAGGAACTATTGCGTAATGTGCCAGACACTATTTTCGCATTTGTTTGTTGCCGTCTGATCTTTGGTCTTCTTCTTGCTCGAGATACCATAACTGTCATGATTTATTGGCTTGTAGTGTGTTAAGCCTATAATAAATAGGCTAACATGTCTTCTGAGGAAGTTAGTCTTTACGATTCATATATGTTCTGGGGCTCATTAAAAGGAGAACTTATATTTTCACTTAACAGTTAACATACTTGTTTCTTGCTAACTTTGTTGTGAACTTGCTATGTGCTTACGTTGATTTGCTTTGCTACTGTTTTCCCTCATGGTACATCGACAATATCACATGCTGGCAATTTTTCAGTTGCCACATAGAATAAAGTTCGTGCTGTTGTTGTAGTATGTAATTCGTTCCGCAGATTGTAACATTAATACTCCCTCCGTCCCAAAATTATTGTCTTGGATTTATCTAGATATAGATGTATCTAGTCACATTTTAGTATATAGATACATCTATATCTAGATAAATTTAAGACAAGAATTTTGGGACGGAGGGAGTATATTTTTAGGGGAAAAAGCTGCCCCCTTGGTTACCTTCAGTGACACTGAAAAGCTATTTGTATATCTCTACTTTACATATTAATGGAAAATCCCATTGCACATATTGATCACATGTTTGCATCCAAAATATGCAAGGGGATCATCCTTTTGTGTCAAAGCAGCAATTGGTGTTGTAATCTACTTCTAGTACTTTTGACTTTTATAAGATGACAAAAATTCTTGAGCTTGTCCATTAGATCATGCTTTATAACTACATACCGTGGACCCATCTGAATTCACCCATTCTGTGGAAATTTATAGCATCCGTATAAGTTTGCCCCATGCCACTATACAAGTCCCACAACTATATGTTCATGCTTTTACAGCTGATGACTATGCTACCTATAAAAACTATGTACTCCCTCCGTCCTAAAATAAGTGTCGGTGACTAATGTTGTACTAAGTCAGCGACACTTTTTCGGGATGGAGGGAGTGGTATTTTGAGTAGTTCTACTGTGTTGTGTTAGTTATCGTTTGTAACTGGGAAAACAGGACTTATGTGAATTTCTTCAATTCTGCAGCAAGAGAAGCAAAGGATGATGATGAGTGAGATGGTAACCAAGCTGACGAATGTGTGCTGGGACAAATGCATCACCGGCACCCCAGGAAGCAAGTTCAGCTCCGGTGAAACTACCTGCCTGACCAATTGCGCTCAGAGGTATCTGGACATGAGTATGATAATTGCGAAGAGGTTTCAGATGCAGTAGGGCGTCTCCAACTGCAGCCGGTTGCGTCATCAAAAACTTTCCAAACTCTGAGCTTCCTTTTCACATGCCAACAATGGCGAGTTTTAACAGTGAAAATATTTAATCTTGTGTCGTAAACGCTTGGTTAGTAGTTGTATCTGTGGTGAACCTTTGGTTAGCTTTCTTGTGAAGCTACTGTCGTTTGATTCTCCGATCAGTTAGTTGGTTTCATTTCAAGTCAATCCATATGAAGTCCCAACAAGGCATGAAATTAATTCATCTTATTTTCAGTCGGTGTGTGGTACAGTAATTAACATCTCTCGAATATGAATGCCATGGTTGGCTGGGAACTGCTATGAGAACCTTCATAATTCTGCACTCAGTTAAATTAACGGTTAAATTAAGAGAGAAGTCCACTTCACAACCATGAACTGGTTTGTCTAAAATTTTACCCCAACTCTAAAACCAGCTTTCTGCAAAAACGCTGCTCTGAAACTGGTTAAGATTCAACCCCCAACTCGAACCTACTAGTATTCATCCTTGTTTAGAAATGAAAGTAAAGAACGATTTTGCCCTGGTTCAAAAAAAAATAAGAGTAAAGAACGATGATTCATTAAGATGAATGAAAGATGATTCATTACTCTTTATTGATAATAGAAATTGGGGTATTTGTAGAGTCAGGTAAACTCAATTACTTGAGATCCAAGGAATTACATAGTTTTGTCTTGAGAGCCAAAAGCCAAGAAAGAATATAAGAATCTGGTTGCTTGAGAACCAAACAACCATCTAAGAATTAACTTAATTCTAATTAGTAACTAACTAGTAATGGTGCACGTGCAACGCACGTCTAAAATAACAAACGATATGTCAAACATCAGAAATCCTAACAAAGTATATGATAAATTTATTGAAAGTTTCAAATTTTACATGTAATGGATAACAGCTAATTCCTTACTCTTAAAGTAATTGGAATTACCAATCTTCATGAATCAACATGCCTCTTGAATCCATATCAAACATCCTCTATATATGTTTCATTTACAACATATGAATAAAGTGCAGCCTTATTGCCCTTCTCATTGTTCTGGAAAATTGGAAGTTTAAAATCATTTTCCAAGCACAGAATTGTAGTGAGGCTTTGTTGAACCTTCTCGCTGTGGCCGGTAGGAAGACAAGTTTTTGTAGTGGCAAAATAAAGCAAACAAATCAAGACTTCGTTAAACAAGAAGCCATGCTAAGTCTGAGCTATACATCCTCTCACACTCCATAACCTCTTGTTAAATATACATTTTAATATCATATTATCCTTCCAGTCAAACAAATTCACAACCATGATATGCACGTTCATTCTAAAAATGGATTGACCCAACCGTACAAAAAATAAATAAAGGATTCATACAAGGAATCAAAAATGATAAATATTGCATAAGGAAACCCAACGATTTAGAAACAATTGAAAGCATGTTCGAGCCATCTTACCAATTTGTCAGTTATATTTTATTGAAAGGATGTTCGAGCCATCTTACCAATTTGCCAGTTATATTTTACAACAAGAAAAATGACAAGACAGCTGAGACAACACTAATAGACATAGGGACAGATATGTACTGCAATATGTTTTAACAAGAATCTATAGGGAGCAACAAACAAGTGTAAAGAATCGAATCTTACTTAAAGACAAGGGCAGAGGTTTTATAGAATTTGATTGCTAGCTCCTGGCCATCTATTTTTGTTGCATGATAGACATTTGCCTGCACAGGAAGTGGATTAATGTTGAATATAGAAGTAGATATACCCAATTGAGAAAACAGATAACTGAAACCAAGCAGATAGTGCAGCATTCTTTTTGTTATATTTACCGAACAAGGAGCTGTATTTCATTTATTAATGTTCTAATGCTTTTAGGTCTAGTAAAGAGAAATACACAGAACGAAGGAAATAGTTCAGTACCACATGCACTACATTTTAGTGTTTACCTCTTTTCCTGTAGAAATGCAGCCATTTATATTATTAAAAACACCACTATTCAACATCTTGAACAAAACCATGCGTGTCCTTGGGTCAATGGCCTGCATATAAATGAATTACTTCGTTGATGAAGCTATTAGATAAATGTAAAGTAACCAATACTTCACTAAGCATCAGGAAGAGCATGGTTAATGCTTGCATAAGAGAAGAAACTTCTACCCCTCAGCCATATGCACACAAAAGTAAAGATAATTAACGTGGTAGTCATGTCTAATGAAGAACTTCAATCAGGAATCAGGAATATAATTTAGATAACATCACCGCAGGAAATTTCACTTAAGTAGCCAACATTACAGCAACAAAAAGAGTTGGTGACTCGTGGTGCCATTTAGATCATACATATAGCTGGGAATTAAAGAGAGTTCCATACAAATGTGCAATAAAAGGCAGAATGGTATGTAAAATGCAGTAAAGCAAATTCTTAATGACTTAATTTGACTTCTTGTGTATCTAGTACATGAAGATACTTTCTAACCAAACAGACTCTTGAAACAAATGCCAGCTCAGTTGAAAGGGAATGGAATGGTACATTAGGATTATGCAAGATTGCAAGTGCAAGCAGACATGTTCGGCTCCAAAAGGCATAGGACAGAATAAATATCACTTAGCAGGGAGCATGTAAAGACCTGTTCCATCGTAGCACGATCGGCCTTCTCATGGTTCCTTATTTTGCCATGAACTTGGATCAAGCTGTGCTGAAGAAACAGTTTTCAATTAAGTAGGTTATAATTGATGCACAAATAAACACCGGCAGGTAGCTAAGATGATTACAAAAATGTTGGAATTCATTTGAGCAGCTACTGAACCCAACAACCTGCTCCATATATATATGGTAAAATGGCATCCTTACCCTGGATGGTATGGCACGCTAACTTCGACAAGAAGATGTCCAGACTCCAGAGCCACCATGCCACTCTCCTTCCTCTCCCCCTCCTCCCTCCCTCACTCCCCAACAGATCCCCTCTTCCCACTTCCTCCTCGCCCCAGCAATGCCGCCTAGCTCGTAGCCGGCGCGCCCGTCCGTTGGTCGCAATGGCGTCCGCGGCGGCGCTATTGGCGATGGTCGTCTTGCTGGCATGCCTGGCACTCGCGGACCCGCCGGCGAGGGAGCAGTTGGCGCTATTGGCGATCCTCGCGGCTACCCCGCTGGAGCGCAAGCTCGGGTGGAGCGCCTCCACGCCGGCCTGCGCCTGGGTCGGGGTCACCTGCGACGCCGCCAACTCCACCGTCATCAAGCTGCGCCTACCCGGCGTCGGGCTCGTCGGCCCCATCCCGCCGTCCACCATCGGCCGCCTCACCAACCTCCAGGTGTTGTCCCTCCGCGCCAACCGCGTGTCCGGGGCCATCCCCGACGACATCCTCCGGCTCTCCGCCCTCCGCTCCGTCTTCCTGCAGGACAACGCCATCTCCGGCGCCATCCTGCCGGGGGTCTCCGGGCTCGCGGCGCTGGAGCGGCTCGTGCTCTCCCACAGCAACCTGTCGGGCCCCATCCCCTTCGCGCTCAGAGGCCTCGCCGCGCTCCGCGCGCTCAGGATCGACGGCAACCGCCTGTCCGGCAAGATCCCCAGCATCGCCAACCCGGGGCTCAACACAACCGGCTCAACGGCTCCATCCCGCAGGCGCTCGCGCGGTTCCCCGCCGACGCCTTCGCCGGGAACCTCCAGCTGTGCGGCACGCCGCTGCCCCCCTGCAGCCCCTTCTTCCCGTCCCCGTCGCCTGCGCCAGGGATGGGCCCCAGCGACGGCAAGCCACCAAAGAAGAAGAAGAAGGTATCCACCGCAGCGATCGTCGGCATCATCATGGCCGCCGTGGTTGTCGCGCTGCTGCTTCTGGCCATCCTGTTTTGCTGCAAGAGGTCCCGGCGAGGTGCGCGCACGGACGGCGCAAAAGGCACGGCGGCCGCGGCGACAGGCACAACAAGACCGCCGGCGTCGTCCGGCGACGGCACGGGCACGGGGAACGACGCCGGAACCTCCGGGTCTGTGGCCGCGGCGGCGGCGGGAGGTGGGACGGGGGAGGCTAGCCGGCTGATGTTCGTAGGGAAGGGCGCGGGGTACAACTTCGACCTGGAGGACCTGCTGCGCGTGTCGGCGGAGGTGCTGGGGAAGGGGAGCGTGGCGAGCGAGCGGGGGCGAGGCGAGCGGGGGGAGGAGGGCTACCGGGGCGAGCGGGGCGACCAGGAGGAGGCGGGGCGGGCTTGGTGAGGCAGGACGACGTGGGGTGAGGAATTAACGCCAACGAAAACTGTCAGTTTCGTTAACATCGTTTTTAGACCCTTGATGATGTAATTAAACGGTTTAGATTGAGAGTTGGATGTGCCCTCTCGTGCTTTTAATAGTACAGATAAATGCATGTAGCTCCTTGCTTGTAATCACCTTAAGGTGAAGAAATATAAACATAGCTTGTGACCACCATCGGTTAAACAAATATGAATAAATAATAGGCACCTTAATTACCTTCTAGTGGCTATCCAAAGCAGGGACCAAAAGAGAATTTGGGATAGGCCCAACAAATAATGATGTCACTGTATTTAGCAGTTCAACTGTGAATATATTTAGGTAAGATTCCTTCTTGACCAGACTACCACCACATTTCACAAACTGTTATGGGGCTGTCTACCAGAACCTGGTCAGTTTCAATTTCTCACCCTGAAACTTGGTTTAATCTCTCAGGTTTGCAATTTGTTCACCAGCATCCAACCTTCTTTGGGGTCAAAGGTAATAAATAATATTGAGCCAAAAGGGGTCATTTGAGGGCTGAAATGGGCCAGGGTTCTTTAAAACGAGCCAGGGTCATTTGGGTAACCAGCTAGTTTCATATGAATTTCCAAACTGAATAGCAATACTACAGAGGAGATGAATGTAGACATTTGAATCATCAATACTGAAGGAGCGAGAATAAAATGCAGCATGAGATAGAAATATTAGTACTTACAGCTTCACTGCAGCTCAAAAGAAGACTGACTAATGCTTTCCACTACATAAAACGCCTCCAGCGACTGTCCCATCTACACAACTCAAATACATTAGAGAATAGATCCACATAATAAATAAGACGTACTATCAATTGTTTGATTTTGCTTGCCATACCATAAACGCTATGAACGAGAATTGTAGCTCCCCCAAGAGTAAATCTTCTTGGCCTTGATAATTTTTGGCCAGGAAAGTCTCTAGCAAGCTTGTCTGAGATGAGAAGTAGAACAGACTCGTCAACAAATATGCGTACAGCTTGTCAACTCAGTGTTTTCTACTCATGGGAACCTATAAGAGGAATCAATTTGAGAAAAACACCAGTAGCGGCAAGCTATGATGCTTATTTGCAGATTATAGTATAATTGATGGAATTGTGATTGAATGGACAAAAGGCAGCAAACTAATGTTTTCCTATTGCTTTTAGTTGCTGTGCTAACTACTCCCTCCGTCCCACAATATAAGAGCGTTTGTAAGGTAACATAGTTTGCAAAACGCTCATATTGTGGGACGAAGGGAGTACAATTGTGGTCTGTACTATTCAAACTCAGGTTGTTGCGTCCGCATGTAGCGTCAAACATTTCATTGTTCAAATTGTAATAAAGACGTGTTCACATCAGACAAGGTATTGCTGCAGGAAATATATTGTGGGAAAAGGAAGATATAAAAAACCAGGTACATGCTAATAAGATTAGCTGTACCAAACAATATAATAAGAACATTACTCTGTCCAAATTCAGCAAAGTCAGCTCATCTGCAGAAATGTTCCTGTGTTTAACCGAAGCAGGGATAGTTGTGTAGTAGCATCCTCTCCGCTCAGGTTGTGTGGGGGCTTTCTTTGCAAAATTTTCCTCTCTAAGTTGTTCCATCAATCGTCTCCCCATCTCTGTTTGGGGAGCTCTATCCATCCATGATGTCTCTAATGCAATTGTAATTTCTCCACCGATTGGCTCTGTACAAATCAACACACATACTTGTAAACATTTGTAAACATTCCAGTGATTACAAGGACAATGAGCCATCCTTTAAAATCTGCAACCATTCTTGAATCCTATAAATCTATGGTACCATCCATCAACAGGAAGAACATAAGTCAAATGATATGAAAAAAAGGAGGCGAAAGTGGGCTTTCCTTGCTGCTGTAGATTGGTGTAGGTTCAGAGGACAATTGCTGCTGGGGCGTGCAGAATTTTCAGTGAAGGGATCTCGACATGCTCCTCTCTTGCATTGGCAACCTCCTTCAGTCCAGATGCGATCCCAACCTAGTGCTGAGCCGCCGCAGCCAACGTCGTCTCCTCTTCTGCAGCAGCAATTTCTTGTGGTCACGTGAGGCAAGGCAAGGCGCTCAAAAGGCTGCATCATTTGGGTCAACATGAGTTGATGAGAAATCCAGAACTTTTCACAAAACAAAAAGTTGCCTGAACAATCTGAACAAAAACTTGCCTGAACATATCTCGCCCGTGCTCCGCCTACACGTCAAACTCGCCGTCGGCGCCTCTCCCCCTTTCTCCCCTTCCTACGGCTTCCTCCTCCCCCTCGCAGATCTCGCCGTTCCCTGCCACGCCGCGGGCCTCCCCGGAGAGCTGGAGGGGCCTGCGTCTGCGCCTGCCCGACGGACGGCACGACACTGCTCCTCCTCCCTCCCCTGCCCCGACCGGCGGCGGCACGCTCTGTCAATCCTCGGTGAGCGCCCCCGCTCAATCCGATTCGCGGGCTCCGTCGCCTGCCTGCGTGCCTGCTTGCTGTGGTGCTGACGCGGCAGCGGGGCCGATACTGATTCTGCTGCCGCGCGCAGGGTTCGTTCGAGGACGCAGGCGCCTGTGTGACCGAGTGCGCGCGCGGAGGGCCAGGGCCGGAGTCGACATGAAGGGCGTGGAGCCGCCGTCGCCACTATGGAACCGCCGTCGCCGTTGTCCCTTCCTTTGTGGTGGGCGCCGCGAGGATGCACGACGAGCGGGGGGGAGGAGTAGGCGCGGCGTGCGGGGGAGGAGGCGCGTGGGCAGCACGGCGTGGCGAGCGGGGGAGGAGGCGCGTGGGCGGCGTGGCGCGAGCGGGGGGAGCGGGGCCGAGCGGCGCGAGCAGGCCAGCGACGCGGCGCGGCGAGCGGGGAACGCGCGGCGCGGCGAGCGGGGCGAGCGGGGGGAGCTGGTGCGAGCGGCGAGCGGGGGAATCGCGGCGAGCGGACAGAGCGGGGGAGCATGTGCGAGCGTGCGAGCGAGGGATCGAGGCTTAACTTCGTTTTTAGACGTGGGTGGGCAATTAACGCTAACGAAATCTGGCTAGTTTCGTTAACAACGTTTTTAAACCGTTGATTACATGATTAGACGGCTAATATGGCGAGTTGGATCTGCCTCTTCGTGCTTTTTATAATAGAGATAAGCAACTAATCTATTCTTAACAATCCTTCCCCACTCTGGTGAGTAGGCTGGGTTACAGTCCGGTCAGCAGTGACATACAGAAAAAAGTAATTATTTTGCAAATTATAAAATATCTCTGGGAAATCAATAATAATATACGGAACTTTATGAAAAAGTTTCCGTTCTTTTGCCTAATTTATTTAAAATTTTGTTTAAAAAATGCAGAGGTAGTTCTGGGGAATTCGAAAATTTGTTAAAAAATCTGGAGAAATTTCAAGATATTTTTGCCTAACTGATTTCCCTTTTTTGACTAAAATTTGTAGAAAAAATGAAAATCTCCAAGAAAATTGAAATGTCTTCAGAAACATTCAAAATAATTCTTTAAAATCAATGATAATATACTGATCGTTTTGTGGGAAGTTTCAGAATATTGTTTGTAACAGAAACAAAAATATCTTCAAATTACATTTTCACCTCTTTTTTGGCCAATTATTTTCTGAAAATTTAAAGTATTCAGAAATTAGTGGAACACTTGTGTTAAATTAACAATAAATATACTACCTCCATTCCTAAATATAAGTTTTTTTAGGGATTTCACTAGGAGACTACATACGCAACGAAATGAATGCATGTACGTTTTAAAGTATGTCTATATACATTTTTGCTAACTAGGCATGCTGAGTGGCCTCGAAGAAGTGGTGAGCGGTGTTCCCTTGTGGTCGCTAGCTTGGGAGGAGGGGATTGAGAGTGGCGCTTTCCTACCACAACAGAGGCAGAGGAGCAAAGCAACAAAACCGGCGGCGGCATGAAGCTGAGGTGCTAGCACGGGATGGGAAGAAAAAGCAGAGAGAAAAGGAAGATGACATGAAGAGATAAGGTAGGGCTGGTGCGCGAGCGGTGTGACCAGCCAAAAATTCAGCCGGTCGGCCGGCTGTAAACGTTTCCGTTTGTAAGGGTTGAATCAACTTCAATTCCCTATGGAGTAACAACATAGACAAGAAAAGATACTCGGTCTGTGCAAAAGGTGCATTTTCCAAGGTTATCAAACAAACGTGCATCACGTAGAGCAATACAAAACAACACGCAGATGATCCAAATGTTCCTCCAAAGATCTACTATAAATCAGTATATCATCAAAGTAGACTACGAAAAATCATCAAATGAAAGCACGTAAAACCTCATTCATTAATCTCATGAAAGTGCTAGGTGCATTAGTCAATCCAAAAGGCATAACTAACCACTCATATAAGCCAAACTAAGTTTTAAATGTCGTTTTCCATTCATCTCCCAATTTCATGCGAATTTGATGGTATCCACTACGCAAATCAACTTTGGAGAAAATTGTAGGCCACTTATTCATTAAGCATATCATCTAGCCTAGGAATAGGATGACGATAATGAATAGTAATATTATTAATGCCTCTACAATCAACACACATACGCGATGTACCATCCTTTTTCGGCACTAGAATAATAGGAACAACATAAGGACTAAGAGATTCATGTATATAACCTTTGTCGAGCAGTGATACGTCTCCATCATATCTACTTTTACAAACTCTTTTGCCCTTGTTTTGGACTCTAATTTGCATGATTTGAATGGAACTAACCCGGACTGACGCTGTTTTTAGCAGAATTGCCATGATGTTGTTTTTGCGCAGAAATAAAAGTTCTTGGAATGACCTGGAAACTTACGAGAAATTTTTGTGGAATATATAAAAAATACTGGCGCAAGAATTACCTAAAGACACGGAGCCAGGAGCCCACAAGCCCAGGAGGCGCGACCCCCCTAGGTCCCGCCTGGCAGGCTTGTGGGGCCCATGTAGCTCCGTAACCTCCAATCCAACTCTATATATTCTCCCTCGCCCAGAAAAAAATTAAAGGAGAAGAGTTCATCGCGTTTCACGACACGGAGCCGCCGCCACCACCTGTTCTTCCTCGGGAGGGCAGATCTGGAGTCCGTTCTGGGCTCCGGAGAGGGGAAATCGACGCAGTCGTCATCACCAACCATCCTTCATCGCCAATTCCATGATGCTCTTCATCGTTCGTGAGTAGTCTCATTGTAGGCTTGTTGGACGGTGATGGGTTGGATGAGATCTATCATGTAATCAAGTTAGTTTTGATGGGGTTTGATCCCTAGTATCCACTATGTTCTAAGATTGATGTTGCTACTACTTTGCTATGCTTAATGCTTGTCACTAGGGCCCGAGTGCCATGATTTCAGATCTGAACCTATTATGTTTTCATCAATATATGTGTGTTCTTGATCCTATCTTGCAAGTTGTAGTCACCTACTATGTGTTATGACCCGGCAATCCTGGAGTGACAATAGCCGGAACCACTCCCGGAGATGACCATAGTATGAGGAGTTCATGTATTCACTTTGTGCTAATGCTTTGTTTCGGTTCTCTATTAAAAGGGGACCTTAATATCCCTTAGTTTCCATTAGGACCCCGCTGCCACGGGAGGGATGGACAAAAGATGTCATGCAAGTTCTTTTCCTTAAGCACGTATGACTAAATACGGAATACATACCTACATTAAATGACGAACTGGAGCTAGTTACATTTCACCCTATGTTATAACTGTTACATGATGAATGTCATCCGACATAATTATCCATCACCGATCCAATGCCTACGAGCTTTTCCTACTGGTCCATGCTAAGTTACTTTATCGCTACTACTGTCACTACTGCTACTGTTACCGCTGCTACCATTACTATCACACTACTTTGCTACTGAAACTTTGCTGCAGATACTAAGTCTTTCAGGTGTGATTGAATTGACAACTCAACTGCTAATACTCGAGAATATCCTTGGGCTCCCCTTGTGTCGAACCAAGAAATTTGGGTTGAATACTCTACCCTCAAAAACTGTTGCGATCCCCTATACTTGTGGGTTATCAAGACCTTTTTCTGGCGCCATTGCCGGGGAGGCATAGCTCTATTCTCTGAGTCACTTGGAATTTATGTCTGTTGATCACTATGAGGAATCCGAGAGATCCAAAAACTAAAGTTTTGCCCTCAACTACGAGGACAGGTAAGGAACTGTCATCTAGCTCTGCACTTGATTCACCTTCAGTTATGAGTAAATTTGCGACACCACCACCTATTGGTAATTCTGATGTGTCGCTTGTGCTTGATGATGCTGCTTCTACTATCCATGATGCTTATGATGATGCTTTGCTTGATAATGATATGCCACTGGGTGCATTTCTTGATGCACAAATTGCTAGAGTTACTGCTGAATGTGATGATACTTCTGAAACTGATGAAATTATCGAAGTGGAACCTGTTGTTTCACCTGTTAGACCTAGCTCTCCTAGATATGAATTGCCTAATATACCTGAGGGTTATGTTATGGAGGGAGAGGTAGCTGATGACTTTCTTGCTTGTAAGGATAGCTATGATCTTGAGAATTTATTGCGCAAGGGGAAAGAAAAATCTCTGAATGCTAGAATGAAATATGATCCTAAGTTTGCTACTTTGCCCATCTTTGTTACTGATAAGGTTTATGAATTCTCTGTCGATCCTGAGTTAATCACTTTGGTTGAATCTGATCCTTTTCATGGTTATGAATCTGAAACGGCTGTAGCACATCTTACTAAACTGAATGATATAGCCACCCTATTCACGAATGAGGAAAAAAATTCGCCATTACTATATCCTTAAGTTGTTTCCTTTCTCACTAAAGGGTGATGCTAAAACTTGGTTTACTTCTCTTGCTCCTGGTTGTGTGTGTAGTCCCCTGGATATGATTTACTACTTCTCTGAGAAATATTTTCCTGCCCGTAAGAAACAAGCTGCCTTGCAGGATATATATAACTTTGTGCAAGTTGAATAAGAGAGTCTCCCACAAGCTTGGGGGAGGCTTGTCCAGTTACTGAATGCTTTGCCTGATCACCCTCTTGAGAAAAATGAAATACTTGATATCTTTTATAATGGACTAACCGATGCTTCTGGGGACCACCTAGATAGTTGTGTTGGTTGTGTTTTCAGGGAACGAACTATGGAACAAGCTGAAATTCTATTGAATAATATCTTGAGCAATGATAATGCTTGGACTATTCCCGAACCACCTCCGAAGCCAACTCCAAAGAAAAGAGGTATTCTATTCCTCAGCCCTAAAGATATGCAAGAATCCAAGAAATCTATGCAAGAGAAAGGTATTAAATCTGAAGATGATAAGAATCTACCACCTATTGAAGAAATACATGGTCTTGATAACCCGACACAGGTAGTAGAGGTAAATTCTCTTCGTAGATTCAATGAGAGTGATATTTCTTATGATAAACCTGCTAGCTTATGCTTAGTTGAATTTGATAACTTCGTTGCCAAACAACAAAGTTTCAATGATTATGTTAGCTTATGCTTGTGTGGATAGAAATGTCAATGATCTTAAGCTTTTGGGTAAACATGCTTCTATGGTCACTACTCAAGTAGAACAAGTACTTAAGGCTCAAAATGACTTCCTCAGTGAGTTCAATGACAATTCTGTTAGAGTTGTCATAGAGGTGATAGAATGACTCAGGAACCTTTGTATCCTGAGGGCCATCCTAAGAGAATTAAACAAGATTCTCAAGGAGTTAACACTGATGCACCTAGTCATCCTGGTAATAGGAAGAAAAAGAAAGATGATAGGAACTTGCATGCTGGCAAAACTGTTGCTGTTACACCTGAGAATCCAAATGATGTCTCTATTTCTGATGCCGAAACACAATCAGGTGATGAACATGAGCCTAGAGATAATATTGATAATGGTGTTCATGTTGATGCTCAACCTAGTAGTGATAAGGATGTGGAGATTGAACCTGCTGTTGATCTTGATAACCCACAACCTAGGAACAAGAGATATGATAAAAATGACTTTATTGCTAGGAAGCATGGTAAAGAAAGAGAACCATGGGTTCAGAAACCCATGCCCTTTCCTCCCAAACCATCCAAGAAAAAGGATGATGAGGATTTTGAGCGCTTTGTTGAAATGATTAGACCTGTCTTTTTGCAAATGCGTTTGACTGATATGCTTAAAATGTCTCCTTATGCTAAGTACAAGAAAGATATTGTGACTAATAAAAGGAAGATACCTGAGGTTGAGATTTCCACCATGCTTGCTAATTACACCTTCAAGGGTGGGACTCCTAAGAAACTAGGTGATCACGGAGTGCCCACTATACCTTGCTCCATTAATGGAAATTATGTTAGAACTGCTCTGTGCGATCTTGGAGCTGGTGTTAGTGTTATGCCTCTCTCTTTATATTGTAGACTTGAATTGGATAAGTTGACACCTACTGAAATGTCTTTGCAAATGGCCAACAAATCAACTGCTTTTCCTATCGGCATTTGCGAGGATGTGCCTGTTGTGGTTGCGAACGTTACTATCTTAACGGACTTTGTTATTCTGGATATTCCCGAGGATGATGCCATGGCGGTCATGTAAGTGCATCTAGTGCCCCTTAGTGATTTTGGTGGTTTGAAGACTTATAGGTTAAGTATCTAATGTGTTTGTGAGTATACACATGATCTATAAGTTATTGAGGAGTTTTGAGATATTTGAAGAATATCGACCCCTAAAAATATATGTCTTCAGTTGAAGAAATTGGTCTGAAGCTGAAGAAATGAATCGCGAGGAATCTGCGATGAAATTGATATTCCTCATGAAGATACTAACATTGAGAAGTTCGGTGGTTCCTGAAGAAAATCACTCTGAAGAATTGAAGCATGAAGATTTACACTTTCTGTTTTACTTTCTTCGCATTCGAGTAATAGGAACACCGTACTGTTAAAGGGGGTCAAAGTTACACTGTGGAATGAATTTCCTCATGATGCTCAACCCAAGCCTAATCCTACCAAAAGCCTCAAGTGAGGAATACGAGTGACATGAGGACTCTCACAGTTGAGGGTTCCGACCGTTTTGATAGCCACGCCAAGTCACTGGTCTTATCCACTCCAACGGTCATATTATTTAAGGGCATTAGAGTCAAATCATGTCGGGATGCTCCCAGGCTATAAATAGCCACCCCCACAACCACTAGCTGGTTGGCTACTCCGTTAGAAACTGACACTTGTCATAAGAGAAACCCAAATTCCTCAGAGCCTTCGAGAGTAATTCATCAGTGAGGAAATACACCACCCACCGAAACCACAAACCAAACCTAGTGATTGAGCATCACTGAAGAAGTTGTTCCTGTGTGGGACTGAAGCCTTTTTCCTTTGAGGACTGTGCATCCTCCAAACGGTTAGGCGTCATGGTCTAGAGCTTTCCAACAGTCAATTTTGGATCGCCGGGTGACCAAGTTTGTGAGGGTTTGGAAGTCTGCCCTGAAGACTTACCACGAGTGTTGGGCGAGGACTGTGTGTCCTTAGCTCAAGGAGAATATGGTAGGGACTGTGTGTCCCGGGAATGGGTGTCCTTTGGTTTCAATACCAAGCCGCTCCAAACCAGATGTACGACTGTCACAGCAGTTGGAACTGGGTCATCAACGACTGTCTTCATTGAGAAACGGGTTCTAATTCCTCAACTCTTTACTTTCCCCGTATTATGTGCTGATGACTTTCACTGTGACTGTTTGAAGAATTTGCTGAAGACTTTCTCTGAATTTCCTCAACCCCAAATTCTTCACGTTAGTTATTCCTCATCTGTATTCTGCGTGCCTGCTCAGTGTGCAATCTGTTTTCACATTCTTCACTCTGAAAAACTGCTGTTGTGAAACTTTGCACTTCTGATCCTTTACTGTTTCCGCTGTAAGTTAGTCATCAGTGAGGAATTTCCTCAAAAGGAATTTCCTCAGTGATGAAATTCAAAAAATCTCCAATTCACCCCCCCTCTAGTCGATATAACGCACTTTCAATTGGTATCAGAGCAAGGTACTCCCTTGTTTTGTGTGATTTTGGTTTAACCACCTGGAGTTTTAGTTATGTCGACTGCAGGCATGTTTAAGGTGACTGCAACATGTCCTACCTATGAAGGAAAGAACTTTCCCTTCTGGAAGAACAAAATGCAAATGCATCTACAAGCTATTGATAATGATCTTTGGTATATTGTGGAACATGGCATCCCCATCATCTCTGCGAGTGTCTGTGCTGCTGATGTGAAGAAATTCAAGCAACTCGATTCTCAAGCGAAGAACATCATCTGTGGCCATCTGAGCCCAGGCCAGTTTGGAAGAGTAAGTGCTTTGGGCTCTGCAACACTGATCTGGGAGAGACTGTGCAAGGTAAATGAAGGAGTATCAACCCAGCGTGACTCTCGTGTTGATATTCTTCGCAATCTCTTCAATCGCTTCAAGAGACATGACAATGAAAGCTGCCAAGACACCTTTGATCGCCTCACTGACATATCAAATGAACTGCAAGCACTGGGAGCTCGAGACATCACTAATCACGAAGTTGTGAAGAAACTGCTGAGATCTCTGGATTCTTCATTTGATACTTTAGTTCTGATGATTCAAGAAAGACCAGATTACAAGATGCTTGATCCAGCTGATATACTAGAAAGGCTAAATACTCATGAATTCCAGCTAGAAGAAAAGAGAGATATATATGGACCAAGCTATTCCAGACCACGTGCACTGAAGGCTAGAGCAATATCCTCATATGAAGACGAAGACACAGATGACAACATTTGTGACCCTGAAGAATTTGGACAGGAGCTTGCAATGCTCGTGAGGTAATTCCAGATAATTACACGACGTGGTCAGTTCGGTAAATATTCAAGAAGAGACATGAGGAAATCAGAATCTTCATGTGAGGACTACAAGAAACGAACCTGTCACAAGTGCAAGAAATCAGGTCATTACATTGCTGATTGTCCCCGTTGGGGAAAGGAATCAAAGAAGAAGAAATACAAGGATGACAGTTCTGATGACTCGAAGAAGAAGAAGAAATCTTCAAAATTCTCATCTTCAAAGCCCTCATCGCACAAGAAGACTAGTTTCCAAAAGGCTCGGGCACTTATTGGCAAGGAAATGGACTCCGAGGCAGAATCAGAGGAATGTGATGAAGAAGAGGGTTCTGATGAAGACTCAGAATCCGGACAGGCTAGTCTTGCACTGGCAACCACTTTCGTCAGCAAGTCAATCTTCAACCTTGAAGAAAATGATAGCACCATCCTCACTCATGACTATGCTGATGACTTCGCTCCAACCTTTTGCTTCATGGCAAAAGGTTCAAAGGTACCAAATAATGCCTTCTCCTCTGATTCAAGTGAATGTGAACCTGATAATTATAAGAAACCCAGTTACAGTAAACTTGCTATCATTGCCACTAAACAACTAATTGCTCTGGAAAAGCTTCAGAAACTGCTAGATAAAAGTGATGATCTGTTGAATGATGAAATGAATCTTACCCAAATCCTCACCGAAGATGTGAAAAGTCTTCAGTCTAGATTTGATAATCTTCAGGATCGTTATGATACACTCCTCACTGATCATGAGAAGCTTTCCTATGAATTTCTTCAAAGGAAGCTTGATCTTGAGAAGCTGAGGATGTCTCATGATGATCTTCGTATGGAAAATGATTCATTACTAGCTCAACAGATCGGCGCTGGTCAAGTTGAATTCATTCCTCCATGTCTTAAATGCATTGAACGTGAAACTGCTAATTCCTCACCAGAATCATCAAATGCTACTATTGCTACAAATTCTTCAACTGCACCTGCTGTGTGTATTTCCTCACTTGAGGAAAACACAAATGTTACTGATGAAAATGCAGGGTTGAAGGAATTGTACGTGACAGGCATGTACAAAAGCCTCAAAGGACATCAAACCCTTTGTGATGTGCTCAAAAAGCAGATCTTGAACAGGAACCCGTGGAAAGAAGGAATTGCCTTTGAGAGGAAATTAAATGCTGATGGATCTTATTAGAAACCTGAGCAATATCCCAAAACCTCATGGGTTGCTTCTACTGGGCCTCCTTTTGATCCATCTAATCTAACTGGTTTTTCATGTGAATTATCCTATTCCTCAGATGAGTCATTTGACTCCAACTATAAACTGTTCAAAAATCAATCTGGTGAAGTATTTTCTCGATATGTTGGAACTAACTGCAGGAATGGCCCTCCTCTGAGGAAAATCTGGGTTCCCAAAAGTTGTCTTGAAAATCTTCAGGTGAATGTCCTCATGACACCACCACTGAAGAATCTGAACCCCAGATCAAATTCCTCAGGAGGACCAAAGTCTTCAAGAGGATCAAAATCCTCAACTAGTCAAAACTATGCTCGTACCCGTGCTAATGCGTCTAACATGCAGGGAAACTACAAGGAATATGAATATGAGCGTTACTCCTGAAATCATTATGTTCATAAATCCTCAAACCAGTTCTCTGCATATTCATATGAGTACTTTAATCCCCCTACTCTTAAGAGAAGTGCATTGGCCTCAATGCCACCTTTCTCATATGGTGCTCGCAGGATGATGAATGCTTTGCCACCCCTTCAGATGTGGGTGGTGAAGAAATCGAACTAATCACTTCTGCAGGTCAGGTCTCCAGATGAAAATCATCATCTGAAGAATTTGCTGGAGACCTGAGGAAATGCTTGATAGGACGCAAGCTAATGATTGATGAAATAGAAATATTTCACACGTCCTTATAGTTCTGTTATGATGAAACTACCGATCTGATGAAATTAGTATCATATTCTTCAAATCTGAAGCATATGAGATGGTAAGCTATACTAATTCATCTGCAGGATGACAAACCCAAGAATACTGAGTGGGTTTTTGATAGTGGCTGCACACATCAAATGACTGGTGATAAAAGCTTACTGATGAATATGCCACTAACTCCATCACCTCTGAAGCAAATCACATATGCTGACAAAGGTAAAAGCAAGGTATTGGGACTTGGCAAAGTGGCTATTTCCAAGGATAGGCATATGGACAAAGTGATGCTTGTTGAATCCCTTGGTTTTAACCTTATGTCAGTCTTGATGCTTTGTGATCTTGATATGATTGTTATCTTTGGTAGATATAGATGCGTAGTCATCATGGAATCTGACAGATTCAAAGTCTTCGAAGGTGTAAGAAGAGGGGATTTGTACATTGTTGATTTCTCTACAGGTCCTCAACCAACCACTTGCTTACTAGCAAAAACCTCAGAAGGATGGCTGTGGCACCGAAGACTAGGTCATGCAGGCATGACGAATTTGCACACGCTCGCGAAGAAGAAGCATGTCATCGGCATCGAATCGGTCAAATTCCTCAAGGATCATCTCTGCGGTGCTTGTGAATCTGGGAAAATGACCAGATCCAAGCACCCCTCTAAGACTATCATGACCACTACACGTCCATTCGAATTGCTTCATATGGATTTATTTGGGCCTACTCACTATGCCACACTAACCAATGCAACATCTTTATATGGCTTCGTCATAGTTGATGATTATTCCAGATACACTTGGGTGCATATCATAGTGTATAAAACTGAAGTGCAGGAAATCTTCAAACGATTTTCTTCAAGGGCCTCGACGAACTTTGGCATCAAGATCAAACATATCAGGAGTGATAATGGAACAGAGTTCAAAAACAGTGGTCTTGATGATTATCTTGATGAACTTGGTATTACTCACGAATTGTCTGCTCCTTATACTCCTCAACAGAATGGTGTCGTCGAAAGGAAGAACAGGACTCTGGTTGAAATGGCAAGAACTATGCTTGAAGAATATCAGACTCCACGTCGCTTTTGGCCTGAAGCAATTAACACTGCATGCCATATCATCAACAGGGTATATCTTCACAAATTCCTCAAGAAAACCTCATATGAACTCCTCACTGACAAGAAACTCAATGTAAGTTATTTCAAAGTCTTCGGTGCAAAATGCTGGATTAGAGATCCTCACCAAAGCTCAAAATTTGCACCTAAGGCACATGAAGGTTTTATGCTCGGTTATGGAAAGGACTCGCACACATACAGAGTCTTCAACAACTATCACAACAAAGTTGTTGAGACTGTAGATGTGCGGTTCGATGAAACTAATGGCTTGCAAAGAGAGCAATTGCCTTCTGATCCAGATAAGCTGCCTCCTGAAGAAGCAATAAAGCTCAAGCCTACTGAAGATATTGTCCCAACTGAGGAAATTGGTGAAGAAACGATCCCCATCACTGATAAAAATCAAGAAGATGCTCCTGAGGAAATTGCACCAGCACCACTTCCTCAGCCCAGAAAAAATCCTCAACCAGCTCATCCAAGGATTGCAAACGAAGTAGAACTTGACAAAATCCTCAACGACATCAACGCGCCAGGTCCTCTCACTCGCTCAAAAGCTTCACACTTAGTTAACTTTTGTGGGCATTTTTCCTTTGTATCCATCACAGAACCCTCAAAAGTTGCTGAGGCTTTTCTGGAACCGGAGTGGATCCAAGCTATGCAAGACGAACTTCTTCAATTCAAGCTGAATGACGTATGGGAGCTCGTCAAACGACCAGATCCTCGCAAGCACAATATCATCGGCACCAAGTGGATTTTCTGAAACAAGCAAGATGAGGACGGTCAAGTGGTGAGGAACAAGGCACGACTTGTAGCCCAAGGCTACACCCAGGTTGAAGGAATAGATTTTGATGAAACTTTTGCACCTGTCGCTAGACTTGAAGCTATTCGAATACTACTTGCTTATGCTAATCATCATAACATCACTTTATATCAAATGGATGTGAAAAGTGCATTCCTCAATGGTAAGCTTGAGGAAGAAGTATATGTTGCTCAGCCCCCAGGTTTTGAGGATCCAAAGAATCCAGACAAAGTCTTCAGACTCAAAAAGGCTCTTTATGGTCTCAAGCAAGCCCCTCGGGCATGGTATGATACATTGAAGGAATTCCTCATGAAGAAAGGCTTCAAACCTGGTTCACTCGATCCAACTCTTTTCACTAAATCCTATGATAATGAGCTATTTGTGTGTCAAATATATGTCGATGATATCATATTTGGCTGTACTGACAAACAATACAGTGATGAATTTGCCTACATGATGAGTGAAGAATATCAGATGTCCATGATGGGGGAGCTGAAATTCTTCTTAGGTCTTCAAATTCGTCAACAAAGCAATGGAATCTTCATATCACAGGAGAAACACCTCAAGGATGTTCTGAGGAAATTCGACATGCACGAATGCAAAGGTGCCAAGACTCCAATGCCTACCAACGGCCACCTCGGCACTGATGAAAATGGTAAAGATTTCCATCAGCAGGTATATCGTTCTATGATTGGCTCTTTATTGTATCTATGTGCATCTAGGCGAGATATAATGCTTAGTGTTCGCATGTGTGCACGTTTTCAAGCAAAACCGAAGGAACCACACCATAAGGATGTGAAACATATTCTTCGATACTTAGCTCACACACCAATACTAGGATTATGGTATCCCAAGGGCTCCAATCTTCATCTGGTAGGGTATTCTGATTCAGACTATGCTGGTGACCGTGTGGATCGCAAGTCAACCTCTGGCACATGCCATTTCCTCGGAAGATCACTAGTTTGCTGGTCCTCAAAGAAGCAGAACTGCGTATCACTCTCCACTGCCGAAGCTGAGTACATTGCTGTTGGTTCTTGCTGTGCTCAATTGCTATGCATGAAGCAAACCCTCAAAGACTACGGCATCAACATGAAGAATGTGCCTCTCTACTGTGACAATGATAGTGCTATCAAGATTGCATACAACCCAATACAACACTCGAAGACCAAGCACATCCAGATTCGTCATCATTTTCTTCAGGACCATGTCCTCAAGGGCAATATCCTCATCGACCATGTGAAGACTGATGATCAACTGGCAGATATCTTCACTAAGCCCTTGGATGAGAAAAGGTTTTGCAAGTTGCGGTGTGAGCTAAATATCTTAGATTCTTCAAATGTTTTGTAAAAACATGCACACATCCTAACACTTATGCAAAGTTGATGACTTAGATGTGCAACACATGATGAATCAATTTTCTTCAACTCATGAAGAATGTCACTCTGAATGTGAAGAAATTAACGAAGAAATTGATTCTCAAGGCCCTACGACAATTGTACGCGTCGTGTGTAATCAACATTCTTATATGGCGGGTCACGCCACCTCCCAATGTGAAATTCCTCAAGTTGATTTTCTACAAATGATCAATTTCCTCAAAATGTGTTTTTCTTCAAAACAGCTGTTCTTCAGTGTGATGATTTATCACAAAATCTTCAAAAACACTTGATGACTTTCATTTGACTAGATAGACTGTGATTTCAGGTCCTGAACAACATTCACTTATTGCTATTTCTTCAAGTTGATATTTTTGCTAAGTGAATGTGATCGGACCCTACATTCCCTCTATGCTATACTCATCCAGTCTATTTAATTCTTCATATGCGTTCCGCTTGAAACTTTGTTCAAAATCCTCACTGCGTCCGTGTCAGCTGATAATTTTGTGACGAAAATCCTCAAATCTTCAAAAATCGTTTCTTTAATACACAGTAACTGAACCCACTTCCCACGATCGGATAACCACGATCTCCACTATCTCCACCACACTATTCGGGAGCTACACGTGTCCTGCGGAGACGTAGAGGCAGGGGCGGTTTGGTCCGAAATTTTCACGCCAACAATAACTTTTGGCTATAAATATGTCCTTATCCCCCTCGGCATAATCTTCTTTGCTCCATCGCTCTCCTGCCACAACATACACCACCGAACCCTAGCGCCATCGCTGGTAGTCTCGTCGCGGGTGAGGAAGTGCTTCACTGCCTCAACTTCTCCGTCGCCGGAACCACGCCGGAGTCGGACCATCTTCGTCCGCCACCGCCGTAGACGTCCTCTGTCGCCGGGTTAGGGTGCATTGGACACGCGACCGAAGAGCTTCTCCACACACAACTTTCTGTGTTCTTCGTGCGCACCTTCCAGGGTAAATAAATCCCATTTTTACAGCAAGTTAGATCTAAATTTTTACATATTCTATGTGAAATCTGTTTTTCCTCAAGAAACGATAAGCACTTGATTCCTCAAACACTGCCTATCACCACTTCATTGATGAAATATGCTAAGCATCTAAGATTTTCACGAGATTCCTCAATTGTGCGAATTTTCGGATCTGTACAACTCTGGAACCCAAGAATAGTATGCTTAGGCAAATTCCTCAACCACTGGTTATATTCCTCAAACTGTCAAACTTTTTCATTTTCCTCAAATCTGAGAACGCATATGACCTCTCCAAATTCCTCGCAACTATACTCTGTTCATAGGTACGCACATGTCAGCTGATGAATCTCTCGGTTCTCATCACATTAACTCATTTGCAGCGTTTCTGGAAGAAACTCTTCAAGGCTCATCAGAATCCTCAAGAGTTCAAACTCATCAGCAAAATCCTCAACTGAAGAAAATGGAGGATGACAGAAAACAGAAGGGCGGAAAGAAACTTGAGCAAAACACAGCTGTGGATATCCCTGAGGATATTTACTTGGACTATTGCACGCCTGATGAAAATGAGACAATGGCCAAGAGAAAAATACGGCTGCAGAAGATAGAATGCCGATGGGCAAAGGAATGGAAGGAATACAGGTTTGTGACTGCCAAGTATGCGAAGAAGTTCGCTCTGAAGCCCCCTGGCAGACGGGCCCCACTTGAGGATCATCAAGTAGCACATCCCTCAAGCCTCAAGACCATTGATGACTATCCACATGAGAAGGAAAAGCATCTGGCTAAGCTCAAGAAGTAGGTAGAAGCTGCAGTGAGGAAATTCAATGAATCCTCAGCTGCTGCTACTTCCTCTGCCGCTGAGACCTCTGGTTCAGCAATTCCTCAACCACACTCTGTGCCGTCAAAGCCAAGGGCTCCAAAGCCTCAAGAGAAGTCTGCTCAGGCTTCAGTCACAAAACCCTCAACACCAAAACCTTCAACACTAAAACCATCAGCGTCAAAGCCCTCAGTACCAATCTCCTCAGTACCAAAATCCTCAGCTCCACCTCCAAAGCCTCAAGAGAAACCAGTACAGAAGCAGGTCATGAAGCCTACGACCGCCAGCTCCAGCTCCTCACTCCCAGCTGCAACCAGCTCGGAGACAAAGTATTCACCACCTCATGCGAAGACTTTGGTAACTGCTGAACATGCAACTCTGCCAAGCCCCAGCAAAATCATCACCGTCCCGTCTGCATCAGAGGACAGTGATGAATATGATGATCAAACCCTGCAAGCCATTATCAGAAACAAGCAGGAAAGAGTAGCTCAAGCATCAGGCAGTGCCATTCCTCTGGCCATGGACCCCAAGGTCCTCCTTGACTACATCAACATCTGGTATGAGGACCCAAACACTCTGCTTGATGATTTGAAACTTCCCCCTGGCATCAGCCACATGATGGCCACTTTCATAAATGAAGCCAAGTGGAAAGAACAGCAGGCCAGGCAGGCCAAAGTTGCAAAGATTAAAAAGGAGAAATTCCTCAGGCAGAATCTCCTCAAATTGACTCCTGATGCACTGGTGACAACACAATTAGAGCTGAAGAAATTGACTGACAAGTACGCCAAGCTGTCAGATCGAAAAAGCCTCAAGAGCAATTTCATCAAGCTGGCCACCAGTGCTGCTGATGACTACAACAAGAGAGCCACACCCCCAGCACCAACTCCTCAGCCCTTGATTGAGGAGCCAGTAGATGAATCTCCTCATGATGAGGAAACTCCTCAAGCTGAGGAAGTACACCAAGAGCGCCGTGTTGATGAACCGGCTATTGAAGAAATCATCATGGAAACTCCAGCTGATAAATTTGCTGCAGCTGATGAGGCTGCCCCTGACCCAGTTGCTTCGCCAAAGCAAGATGATGACTCTATTCCAGCTGGTTGCTCAATACCAGCTGAAGAATCTGTCAAGAAAACCCCTTCACCAAAAGCTTCAACGGTGAAGAAGATGACTCCGTCTGCATCAGACGTAAAGAAAACCAGGGCTGCTGAGAAGGAAGCCAAGAAGAGAAAGGCCTCCTCAGCAGAAGAAGAAACAGAGGCCAAGCGCCTCAAAGCACTTGAAGAAACTGCTCCTCTGGACCCTGTGCCACTGAATATCGCTCCTTCCTATGAAATGGTCATCATTGATGATCCAGCGAAAAAGGCAGATGAGGAAATGAAATATGTTGCCTCTGAGGAACACACTGATGAGGAAATTGAGATAGACGACAATCCTCAACCTTTCAATCCTCAAACAGACAATGTTCAAGCATCAGCTGCACCAGCTGATGAAACTGCCTCTGCCACCAAGCCAGCTGAGGAAGAACAAACTGAAAATCCTCAAGCTGATGAAATTCAACACTGTGAGCAAAATCCTCAAGATGAGGAACAAGCTGATCCAACTCCTCCAACTGAGCAAGAAGTAGAAATTCCTCAGCCTGAAGCACAGCCAGAGCCATCTCCTCAGCCTGACGCCCAGCAAGCACCATCTCCTTAGCCTAAAGTACCAGCTGCTGAAATTTCTCACCCTGAGGAAAATGCTGAAGAGAATGCACCTGCCCAAGACAATGCATTCGTCGTGCTCAACCCAGAGACTGCTATTGTTGTCTCCCCTCCTATTTCTCAGCAAAATCTTCAGCCAGTTCAGTGTCAGCCATTCTCCAAGCGTCCAAAGTTTCAAAAGGAAAATTTCTTTGAAGAACGCATGTACTTCATCGAAGAGAACCCCTATGACAAGCCTCAAATGAGGCATCTGAAGTTTTGGACTAGGACTCAGATGAACTACTATGCCTCTGTGCTCTCTGGATGAAACAAGATATTCCAGCACAAGCATATTCCTCATGTTGAGCTTGAAGCAATACCGTTCCTGGAGCCAGTCCTCAGTGTACTTCATGATGCAGGCTTACTCCCAATGTGCTCAGACATATCTGACTAGAACAACGAGTTAATTCTTCAGTTCTATGCCACTCTTCACATATCTGGCAACCCTGAAGACATCAACACATGGGTGTTTGATTGGATGTCCCAAAACACTCACTACAAGGCTCCTGCTACTGAACTCCTCAGAGAACTGCCAGTACCAATTCCCTCAGATGAGGCTGTGAAGCTTTATGGCGAGCGTGAGCTGCCAAGTGGAATGATGGAAGTCCTCATGAAGCCTTTGGCTGAAGGAAAATCTCCGAGAACAACCTTCCTCATCCACGAGCTCAAGTACACACCCAGGTCTGTCTACAGAATCCTCTGCAATGTGCTCGCGCCGATCAAAGGCCATGACGATCAAGAAGATGTTGTAGGCCTCATGAAGAATATCCTCTTCAACATCATTCATGGTATTCCTATCAACATCCATGATTTCTTCTTGTGGACTTTGGCCGACAATGCTATGTGTCCTTATGATCACAAGATATATGCCCCATGGATAATGAGATTCATCAGGACAAGGACTGGGATCAACTTTCTCGCTGAGTGCCAAAACCATGTTGGTTATATGCCTCCTATCCGGGTCAACAAGAAGACTTTCGAGTCCATTGAAGGCAAAGGAAAATCTGTGATTGAAGAAGGCAGTAGGCCCCTTGATGGCCAGTTCAGAGAGCCAGAAGCTTATTCTTCATGGGATGATACTGAGACTCGTCCAGCAAGCCCCGTTCCTCCCCGCGTGCTAAATACTAGAGAGCTCCTCCTCAGTCTTCACCAGAAGGTGGATCGCAACCACAAATGGGTCAAACGTCAGTTTGGTGCCATTGTGAAAACCCTCACTGAAACACAGAACTCTGTGAAGCTCAACCATCACTATCTGCATGAGGTTTTTGATCGCACCTGGGCTACACTTGCACATCTGAAGACTCAGACTGAGCTTGAAGAAATGGACTTTGAGCGAGACTTTGAATGGTCGTGGCCTCCCAAGAAGAAGTTCAGGCCTATTCCAGTGCCAGACCTTGAAGACAGCTCCTTTTATTCATTCCGCACTGCTGAATCTGATGAAGAACAACTCGACACTGCTACCGGTCCAAGGAAGAAGACTACCCCCAAGAAGCATCACGACTCTTCCTCAACCGCCAAGGAGTGAAGTCTTCACGGGCGTTAGTCCTCAGTTTGTCCCTTTTTGTCACTTGATGACAAAGGGGGAGAAACTTGAGAGTTAGTCTTCAAGCAGGATATTTTTGGGGCTTATGAACTATATTTAAGTTACAAACTCTTGGCTCTTCTGAAGTTTTTATATAATGAGTTGTAACTTAAGCCCGATGGTACTCTAACGCTTTTGAACGTTTTTCTTCGCATGCTTATTCCTCAAGTTTTAATGCACGCATGGTGGAATTCGTCAGATACCATCTCTCATCATGCATTTTCATTTTCTTCATATGATATGCTACATGTATGCATGATTTACAAGACTCAGGGGGAGATCTCCATGATATAAATCATCAATGTGCATTTGCTGTAAAAAGCAAAACCCTCAGGATATGCACATCTTCAGGGGAGTCTCTCTGAATCTTGATTTCAAATTCCTCAAGTGAGTATTTACACTTCATATTTTTGATCCCTGTTGAAGACTTAACCTAATTGTCATCAACCACCAAAAAGGAGGAGATTGTAAGTGCATCTAGTGCCCCTTAGTGATTTTGGTGGTGTGAAGACTTATAGGTTAAGTATCTAATGTGTTTGTGAGTGTACACAAGATCTATAAGTTATTGAGGAGTTTTGAGATATTTGAAGAATATCGACCCCTAAAAATATATGTCTTCAGTTGAAGAAATTGGTCTGAAGGTGAAGAACTGAATCGCGAGGAATCTGCGATGAAATTGATATTCCTCATGAAGATACTGACATTCGAAAAAAGTTTGTCAAGGAGACTTGATCAACCTCATTGTCGGATTTATTTTGATGACCATGAGATGGATGAATCTAGAAGTCACAACCTTCTGTTCCCAACTTTTACTTTCTGTTGTTTAGAAGAAAAATGATAAATTTAGCTTTATTTTTCCTGTTTTCCGCGTTTTCCGTTCAATAGAAAAGTGACCCGAAAATAAAAGTTCTCCAAATGCCGTGAAATTCAAGTATGTTTTTTTCTGGAATAATTGAATTTTTTTGAGATAGAAAGCTAGTCAGGGGGATGCACGAGTGGGCCACAAGCCCAGGAGGCGCGACCACCCCCTGGCCGCGCCTGACAGGCTTGTGGGTCCCACGTGCCCCCCACGTATTCCAGCTCCCATCTCCTTCGTCTACCTCCAGAAAAAATCATTCCACAGCTCAAACCCGTGCTCTTTCTCTTCTTGCTGCATTTTTCGATCTCCTTGTGCAAAGCACCATCCACCAAACTGTTTTGGGGAATTGTTCCTTGGTATGTGACTCCTCCATTGGTCCACTTAGTTTTTGTTCCAGTGCTTTATTCGTTGCATATTTTTGCTGCCTTGGTGACCCTATTCTTTAGCTTTGCATGTTAATTTTAGTTGGTCCCAAGTAGTTTTGATGCATGATTTGGCCTCTAGGCACTTGTAGGAGTAGTTGCTATGAGTTTTGTTGAGCCTTGTTCACTTTTCTTTTGAGTCACTAAAAATTTCAGAAATTTTCAGAGAAAGAAAAAAGAAAAGATGAGGAGGTTCCTAAGAGGCTCTTCAAGCCGTGACCCCAAGGAAGATGAAATTGAGAAGAAGAAACCCAAGTATCCAGTCCCCCGAGTTGCAGAAGTTCGAGCTTGCGAGTGGCCAAGCGATGCGTTCTTACACGCCGCCGGTCTTTATGAGGATTTTTATTACTTGGTGGAGAACGCATGCCTTACCGCCTTTGTCAAAGATAAGTGTCCACAATACCTCCTCCTCACTAATATTTTCGTGCAAATCTTTAATTCCTATCCAAGGAATAGTCCTCCTATGGTTGAGTTCAAGTTATATGATATCCCCCAGCGCATGTCACTTCAGGATTTATGGAATGTTTGCAATTTACCCTATGTTGGGGATATTTATGAACCTCGTCCACGGGACTTGGAGGCTTTCATTGATATTATTGTTGTAGGAGAGGAGTGAGGAGTGTCTTGCGCTAGAGTTGCTAGCGTACATTTTCCCGTGCTTCATTATCTCTCATTATTCGTGGGAAAATGTTTGATTGGCTGTGGGAAAGCTGGGGCTCTTAGCTCCCCGGATCTTGCGGTTTTGCGCGAAGCTCTTTATAATGATAAAACTTATAGCTTGGGCGCTATAATGGCTCAACGGTTGAACACGAACCGTACTAAAGGCGCTGTTTATGGAGGTATCTATGCTAGCCGTCTTGCTAAACATTTCGAGATACCTATTAGACTATACGAGGAAGAAGAGATGATTCTTCCTGAGAGATATCTATATTATGATAGCATGGTTCACCATGATTTTCTTGATAAAGATTTTAATAAGAGGATGATTTATAACTTGTTATTTAGCCAGGGTACTCTTGAGACTATTACTTTGCCTGCTCCTTCTTTGTTCAACCTTTGTCTAGGCAGGTACATTATTATGCCCTCAGACATCTACGCATATTGGGGCATAGCACCACCACAGGCGCCCATGCCCGAGCCACCAGCCGAGTACCACACGCCAGTTTATCAGTGGGAGCCAGAGGAGCTCACACAACAGTGGCACCCTCAATCCACTCCGGAGTACCCCGGAGCTGGTTATTTCCCTCCTTGGAAGTAGACCAACTGAGGCCAAAAGCCTATGCTTGGGGGAGCACGTGTTTCTCACCGAATTTATATTCGTGCTTACGCTTTCACTTTGTTAGTCGATGTTCACACTTTGCCACTTTGGGAGCCAGAGGAGCTCACCCAGCAGTGGCACCCTCAGTACACTCCGGAGTACCCCGGAGACGGTTACTTCCCTCCGTGGGAGTAGACCAACTTAGGCCAAAAGCCTAAGCTTGGGGGAGTACGTGTTTCTCACCGACTTTATATTCATGCTCACACATTAACTTTGATAGTCGGTGTTCACACTTTGCAATTGTATCATCCATGCTAGTTTATTTCTTTTTCTCACTTTCTTATCGTGTGTTTGTTTGAATTTGAGAAAAACAAAAAAAAGTTGTAAGTTTACTTTCTAGCTTGCTTAGTGGTAATTAAAGAGAAAACCCAAAAAGATTTCCCGTTCTTCTTTTGCTTGTTGGGAGCTTTCCCGTGTAAATAGTTTTCTTTTTCTTTGGGTCAAGGTAGAAGACCATGATTAAAATGTTTAGTGGCTCTCATATGCATAATTGTTTATCCATCAAAGATCCATATTACTTTGTCTTCTCCTCTCAGTTTGCTTGCAGATTCCAGCTTAGTCCAATGCACGAACACTCTCATTATTATCCACATCATTCGGTCGTGCAAGTGAAAGGCAATAATGACGATATATGATGAAGTGACTGAGCCTGGAAAAGTTGGTATGAACTCGACCTATTTTGTTTTTGTAAATATGACTAGCTCATCGTTCCTAATTCAGCATTGTTATGAGAGAAACATGTTTGCAATGACAACTTAGAGATCATAGTTTCTGATGCCATGCTTAATTAGCTAGGAGCTTATAATGGTTTGTCTTGGATGCCAACATGAATTTCAAGATGATTATGATGTGGTATGATAGGATGGTATCCTCCTTTGAATGATTCAAGTGGCTTGACTTGGCAGATGTTCACGCATGTAGTTGAAACAAAATCAACATAGCCTCTATGATATTCATGTTTATGGTGATTTATATCCTACCCATGCTTGCACTGAACATTGGTTAATTTCAATGCATATTAATGACTGTTGTCGCTCTCTAGTTGGTCGCTTCCCAGTCTTTTGCTAGCCTTCACTTGTACTAAGCGGGAATACTGCTTGTGCATCCACTTCCATAAACCCAAAGTTGTTCCATATGCGTCCACCATTCCTACCTATATGCGGTATCTACCTGGCGTTCCAAGTAAATTTGCATGTGCCACTCTCTAAGCCTTCAAATAATAATCTGTTTTGTATGCCCAAACCGCTCATGTGGTGACAAGGGGCGGTCAGTATCTTCCATGCTAGGCGTGTTATCCTCGATACGTGTTTATTCACTATCACTCACGAGAAAGGGGCCGGTAATCAGAATGCCCAGTTCCTTGCTCAAATCGAAAACATAATTGCAAACAAAACTCTCCCTAGATTGTTGTTGGTATGGACGGCACCCGAGGATTCGGCTAGTCGTGGAGTGTGATTGATCGGTGGTGGGGAAGTTAAAACTTTACTTTTCTGTTTGGGAACCGCCTATAATATGTGTAGCACGGAAGATAGTGAAAACTCTTGGTCATCGCGTTGACAATGAAAGCATGCCACCCAAAATTATTTATCTCTTTCTTAAAAAGAATGAGCTCTGGCACCTGTGCAAATCAATACTTCCCTCTGTGAAGGGCCTATCTATTTACGTTTCTGTTGAGTCATCCTCTTCTTATTAAAAAGCACCAGTTAGAGAGCACCTCCGTCATTTTTATACTTTGCCATTAATTGATATTGAGTATGACTGTGACTGGATCTTCTTTGCCATAAATTACAATGTTCAGTCAGCCCTTGGTCTTTGAAGGTGCTCTGCATTTATGTTTTGTGGTCTCGGAAAGGGCTAGCGAGATACCATCTGTTCATATTGTATTATGATTGTTTTGATTGAAGTGTTGACATTTGAAACTTATTATTATTGCTCGCTAGTTGATTATGCCATTGATATGAGTTCACCATGAGACCTAAATGTTATTGCTTATGTGGTTAGCTTATGATCTTGCTAAAAATCTGAATATGAGTAAGACATAATTGCTTCAACAAGACCAAACAGAGTTCGTAAAAGTTTTTCTTTTGTCTCTTTCAATTTGTCAACTGAATTGCTTGAGGACAAGCAAGGCTTTAAGCTTGGGGGAGTTGATACGTCTCCATCGTATCTACTTTTCCAAACTCTTTTGCCCTTGTTTTGGACTCTAATTTGCATGATTTGAATGGAATTAACCCGGACTGACGCTGTTTTCAGCAGAATTGCCATGGTGTTGTTTTTGCGGAGAAATAGAAGTTCTCGGAATGACCTGGAAACTTACGAGGATTTTTTGTGGAATATATAAAAAATACTGGCGCAAGAATTACCTGAAGACACGGAGACAGGAGCCCACAAGCCCAGGAGGCACGCCCCCTAGGTCGCGCCTAGCAGGCTTGTCGGGCCCACGTAGCTCCGTAACCTCCAACTCCAACTCTATATATTCTCCCTCGCCCAGAAAAAATTGAAGGCGAAGAGTTCATCGCGTTTCACGACACGGAGCCTCCGCCACCACCTGTTCTTCCTCGGGAGGGCAGATCTGGAGTGTGTTCTGGGCTCCGGAGAGGGGAAATCGACGTCGTCGTCATCACCAACCATCCTTCATCGCCAATTCCATGATGCTCTTCATCGTTCGTGAGTAATCTCATCGTAGGCTTGCTGGACGGTGATGGGTTGGATGAGATCTATCATGTAATCAAGTTAGTTTTGTTGGGGTTTGATCCCTAGTATCCACTATGTTCTAAGATTGATGTTGCTACTACTTTGCTATGCTTAATGCTTGTCACTAGGGCCCGAGTGCCATGATTTCAGATCTGAACCTATTATGTTTTCATCAATATATGTGTGTTCTTGATCCTATCTTGCAAGTTGTGGTCACCTACTATGAGTTATGACCCGGCAACCCCGGAGTGAGAATAGCCGGAACCACTCCTGGAGATGATCATAGTATGAGGAGTTCATGTATTCACTTTGTGCTAATGCTTTGTTCCGGTTCTCTATTAAAAGGAGCCCGTAATATCCCTTAGTTTCCATTAGGACCCCGCTGCCACGAGAGGGATGGACAAAAGATGTCATGCAAGTTCTTTTCCTTAAGCACGTATGACTAAATACAGAATACATGCCTACATTACATTGAAGAACTCGAGCTAGTTACATTTCACCCTATGTTATAACTGTTACATGATGAATGTCATCCGACATAATTATCCATCACCGATCCAATTCCTACGAGCTTTTCCTACTGATCCTTGCTAATATACTTTACCCCTACTGCTGTCACTACTACTACTGTTACCGTTGCTACCGTTACTATCACACTACTTTGCTACTGAGACTTTGCTGCAGATACTAAGTCTTTCAGGTGTGGTTGAATTGACAACTCAACTGCTAATACTCGAGAATATCCTTCGGATCCCCTTTTGTCGAACCAACAAATTTGGGTTGAATACTCTACCCTCGAAAATTGTTGTGATCCCCTACACTTGTGGGTTATCAAGCAGCTCCTGTACTTGACGCATAATCTGCTTCGTCTCCTCTGGATTGGTACGGTATGGTGCACGGTTGGGTAGCGATGCACCGGGAATTAAGTCAATCTGATGCTCAATCCCTCTAATAGGTGGTAATCCCGGTGACACGTCTTGTGGAATGATGTCAGTGAACTCCTGCAAAATGTTAATGACAGCAGGAGGCAAAGAGGGTGGCATATCCTCAAATGAAAATAATACCTCTTTGCATACGAAAGCATAGCAAACAGATGTAGTAATATCCAAATCAGTAATATCAGATTTAGTGGCAAGTAAACAACAACTCTTCAGTTTGATTTCAGATGCAACACTAGATGATGATTTAGTAGGCTTATTGTGTTGCTCAAAATTCTTCTCTATAATATGATTTTCACTCTTATGTAGGTCCTGTTTTTCTTTACTAGCTCTAGCAATGTCATCTTTCATAATATGTTCAGAAGACATAGGAAGCAAAGTTATATTTTGATACTTATGAATAGGAGTATACTGATTTGTTCTACCATGGTGTACATATTTTTTTATCAAATTGCCATGGTCTACCAAGTAAAACGGAGCATGCTTGCATGGGCACCACATCACAGTCAACAAAATCAGAATATGTAGCAATGCTAAAATGCACACGAACAATACATGTTACCTTAACCTTGCCACTATTGTTGAACAAGTGGATATAATAAGGATGAGGATGTGGTCTGGTGGTGAGATACAACTTCTCCACCATCTCCATGCTAGCTAAGTTGTTGCAACTCCCACCATCGATGATGACGCGAACATAACATTCCTTTACAACTCCCTTTGTATGGAACAAGTTGTGCCTCTGATTTTGCTCAGCCTGTGTTACCTCACACTTAAAACACATTGAGCAACTAAGCTCTCGTACCTGTCAGCGTAGTCAGCAGCCATGTAGTGTGTCTCTTGTTCAGTATCATCGACACCCCGTTCTTCACTTCCAATAAGTGCCAGAGTCTCCTCGTCATAATCACTAGCAGCGTCATATCCATGATCCTCAGTAATAATCATCACGCGCTTGGATGGGCACTCTCTCGCATAATGACTCCACCCTTGCAACGACGACAAATAACCTCATGTGGTTGCCCTGTGGATGCCATGGATGAAGAAGAGCTCTATGCGGGCCTGTTTCGTGGTATCTCTAGTGCAATTGGCGGATGAAGTAGGCGGTGCTAATGTAGAAGGGTGGGGCAGGGGCCTGATTCGTGGTATCTCTAGTGGAATTGGCGGATGAAGTAGACGGTGCTGATGTAGAAGGGTGTGTGGAAGTAGATGTGGTTCGTGGCGTCTATGAGGAAGTGCGACCTGCAGAAAATTTAGTTGTCGCCTCATACGTCTCCATCGTATCTACTTTTCAAAACTCTTTTGCCCTTGTTTTGGACTCTAATTTGCATGATTTGAATGGAACTAACCTGGACAGACGCTGTTTTCAACAGAATTGCCTTGGTGTTATTTTTGTGCAGAAATCAAAGTTCTCCAAACATTCTGAAAATCTACGGGGAGCAGTTTTCGAAAATATAAAAAATATCTGCGCCAAGTTCCACCTGAGGGGGTGGGCCAGTGGGCCACAAGCCCTGGCTCCGCCACCACCCCCTGGTGGCGGTGGGCAGGCTTGTGGGGCCCACACGGCTCTACCGCCCCCAACCTTTGGTCTATAAGTCCCCTTTCGTCCCAGAAAAAATAAAAAGAGAAGTTTTCGTCGCGTTTGCGATACGGAGGCACCGCCACCACCTGTTCTTCATCTGGAGGGCAGATCTGGAGTCCGTCTTGGGCTCCAGAGAGGGGAAATCGTCTCCATCGTCATCATCAACCTTCTTCCCTCTCCAATTCCATGAAGCTCTTTGTCATTCGTGAGTAATCTATTCGTAGGCTCGCTGGGCGGTGATGAGTAGGATGAGATCTATCATGTAATCGAGTTAGTTTTGATGGGGATTGATCCCTAGTATCCACTATGTTCTGAGATTGATGTTGCTACTACTTTGACATGCTTAATGCTTGTCACTAGGGCCCGAGTGCCATGATTTCAGATCTGAAATTATTATGTGGTCACCAATATATGTGTGTTTTAGATCCGATCTTGCAAGTTGTAGTTACCTACTATGTGTTATGATCCGGCAACCCCGGAGTGACAATAACCGGAACCGCTCCCGGTGATGACCATAGTTTGAGGAGTTCATGTGTTCACCAAGTGCTAATGCGTTGGTCCGGTTCTTTATTAAAAGGAGAACCTTAATATCCCGTAGTTTCCTTTTGGACCCCGCTGCCACGGGAGGGATGGACAATAGATGTCATGCAAGTTCTTTTACCTAAGCACGTATGACGACACATGGAATGCATGCCTACATCACATTGAAGAACGGGAGCTAGCCACATATCTCTCCATGTTATAGCTATTGCATGATGAATATCATCCAAACAAATCACCGACCCATTGCCTACGAGTTTGTCCTGCTGCTGCTATTACTTGTCTTGCTCTGCTGCTGCTATTACTACTGTTGCTACTGCTATTACTTGTCTTGCTATGCTGCTACTGTTGCTACTACTGTCGCTTGCTACTGTTGCTACTTACTACTGCTGTCACTACTACTGTTCCTTGCCGCTGCTATTGCTTGTTACACTGCTGCTACCTGCTACAATTTTGGTTCGCTGGTTGTTGACGGGAACTGACAATTTCCGTCAACGAGGCAACTTGGCGCCATTGATACAATCGTTAGAAATAGTCTGCCGTGTCAACAGATCGTTTCTGACACCGTTGTTATCATACTATTTTGCTACTGATACTTTGCTTGCAGATACTAATCTTTCAGGCGTGGTTGAATCTGACATATTCAGCTGCTAATACTTGAGAGTATCCTCTCACCTCCTATAGGCGTATCAACAAATTTGGGTCGAATACTCTACCCTCGAAAACTGCTACGATCCCATGCGCTGGTGGGCGTCAACAACATTCTTCTAGTTTCAATTGCCGGGGAGTGCTAGCAGCATTCTTCTGGTGTCGTAGCAAGGGAAGAACAGTTGACATCAAGCATTTTCTGGCGCCGTTGCCGGGGATTGCAATCAGCATTTTTCTGGCGCCGTTGCCGGGGAGGTATTGCTATATTCTCTAAGTCACTTGGGATTTATATCTGCTGATCACTATGAAGAATCTGAAGGATCCGAAGACCAAAGTCTTGCCCTCAACTACGAGGGGAGGTAAGGAACTTCCATCTAACTCTGCACTTGATTCACCTTCAGTTATGAGTAAGTTTGCAACATCACCTCCTGCTAGAAATCTTGATATGTCGCCTGTGCTTGATGATGCTTGTGATACTACTGCTAGACATGCTATTTTGCTTGATGATGCTATGCTTGATATTGCTAGAGATACTACTTTGCCTGATGTTCCACTAGGGGTATTCCTTGATGCTCATATTGCTAGAGTTACTGCCAATGCTCGTGATGCTTCTGATAGTGCCGATACTATTGAGATAGAACCTGCTTTTTCTCCTACTAGATCTAGCTCTCCTAGATATGAATTGCCTGATATACCTGAGGGTTACATTATGGAGGGAGAGATAGCTGAGGATTTTCTTGCATGTAAGGATGCCTATGACACTGAGAAATTACTTCTCAAGTGGAAGGAAAAATCTCGGGAAGCTAAGATGAAATATGACCCGAAGTTGGCCACTTCACCTAGCTTTATCACCGATAAGGATTATGAATTCTCTGTCGACCCTGAGATAATCTCTCTAGTTGAATCTGATCCTTTTCACGGTTATGAGTCTGAGACGGTCATAGCCCATCTTGCCAAACTACACGAAATAGCCACCCTTTTCACTAATGAGGAGAAGATCCACCACTACTATATCCTTAAGCTGTTTCCTTTCTCTCTAAAGGATGATGCTAAAGTCTGGTTCACCTCTCTTGCTCCTGGATGTGTGAGTAGTCCCCAGGAGATGGTCTATTACTTATGTGAGAAATATTTCCCTGCCCATAAGAAGCAAGCTGCCTTGCAGAAAATATAGAACTTTGCTCAACTCCAAGAAGAGAGTCTTCCACAAGCTTGGGGGAGGCGCGTCCAGCTACAAAATGCCTTGCCTGATCACCCTCTTAAGAAGAACGAGATACTTGATATCCTCTATAACGGACTTACCGATGCCTCTAGAGACCACCTAGATAGTTGTGTCGGTTGTGTTTTTAGGGAATGAACTGTAGAACAAGCTGAGACTCTACTGAATAACATCTTGATCAACAATAATGCTTGGACTATTCTCGAACCACCTCCTAAGCCAACTCCGAAGAAAAGAGGTATTCTATTCCTTAGTCCCGAAGATATGCAAGAAGCCAAGAAATCTATGTGAGAGAAAGGCATTAGATCTGAAGATGTCAAAAATCTACCACCTATCGAAGAGATCCATGGTCTCGATAACCCGATACAGGTAGTAGAAGTGAATTCTCTGCGTAGGTTTGATGAGAGTGATATTCCTTTTGATAAACCTGCTAGCCTATGCTTTGATGAATTTGACAACTTTGTTGCCAAACAACATAGTTTCAATGATTATGTTAGCAGACATCTGGAACAAAGTACTCGTATTCTTGGCCATTTAAGTGCTTGTGTAGACAGAAATGTCAATGATCTGAAGCTTCTGAGTAAACATGCTTCTATGATTACTACTCAGGTAGAACAAGTACTTAAAGCTCAGAATGACCTTCTCAATGAATTAAATGACAACTCTGTCCGAGTCATTACTAGAGGAGGCAAAATGACTCAGGAACCTTTGTATCCCGAAGGTCATCCTAAGAGAATTGATCAAGATTCTCAAGGAATCAATGCTGATACACCCATTCATCCTAAGGAGAATAAGAAGGATGATAGAAACCTACATGCCAGTTCACCAAATACTGTCACACCTGAAGAACCTAATGATATTTCTGCGTTTGATGCAGAAACACAATCTGGTGATGAACATGAACCTGGTGACAATATGGACAGTGATGTTCATAATAATGCTCAACCTAGCAATGATAATGATGTGGAGATTGAACCTACGGTAAATCCTGATAACCCACAACCTAAGAAATATGATAAGAATTACTTCACTACTAGGAAGCATGGTAAAGAAAGGGAACCATGGGTTCGGAGACCTATGCCCATTCCTCCTAAGCCATCCAAGAAAAAGGATGATGCGGATTTTGAGCGCTTCGTTGAGATGATAAGACCCATCTTTCTGCAGATGCGATTAACTGATATGCTCAAGATGTCTCCGTATGCCAAGTACATGAAAGATATCATGACTAATAAACGGAAGATACCAGATCTTGAGATTCCACCATGCTTGCCAACTACACTTTTGAAGGTGGAACTCCTAAGAAACTTGGTGATCCCGGAGTGCCCACTATACCTTACTCCATCAAACGAAACTATGTAAGAACTGCCTTATGTGACCTTTGAGCCGGTGTTAGTGTTATGCCGCTCTCTCTTTATCGTAGACTTGAATTGGATAAGTTGACACCCACTGAAATTTCTCTGCAAATGGCCGAGAAATCAACTGCTTTCCCTATCGGCATTTGCGAGGATGTGCCTGTTGTGGTTGCTAACACCACTATCTTAACAGACTTTGTTATCTTGGATATTCCCGAGGACGATGCCATGGCTGTCATCCTCGGAAGACCCTTTTTAAACACTGCAGGGGCTGTTATAGATTGCAACAAAGGCAATGTCACTTTCCATGTCAACGGTAATGAGCACACAGTGCGCTTTCCGAAGAAACGATATCAAGTAGATTGCATCAATGCTATCGAAAAGACTTCATCGATTCTTATTGGGAGCTTTGAATGCCCTATTCCTCGTGTCAAGATGAAGTATGATTTGCTCGTTGGGGAGATACATATCCCCATTGAGGTGACTTAGTGGCTATTCAAAAATTCTCCGTTCTCTCTTGAGATTCGAGAAGGTTCTGTCATAAGGACTTGATCAACCCCATTGACGGATTTCTTTCGATAACCATGAAACGGATGAATCAAAGAGTCACATACCTCTGTTTTAAGCTTTAATTTTCTTTTGCTTAGAAGAAAAATGATAGAATTAGTTTAGCTTTTCCTGTTTTCTGTTTTAGCGTCCCAGAGAAAAATACCTCGAAAATAAAAGTTCTCCGATGGTCCTGAAAATTCAGTATGATTTTTCCTGGAATTTTTGAAAATTTCTAGGCCTGAGAGCTGGCCTGGGGGCCTGACCAGTGGGCCACAAGCCCTGCCACCGCCACCTACCCCCTGGTGGCGGAGTGCAAGCTTGTGGGGGCCACATGCACCCCCTCCACTCAATCCAACTCCGAGCCTCTTCTTCCACCTCCAGAAAAAATTGTTTCGCAGCTCAAACCCGTGTTCTTGCTCATTTGGCTGTGATTTTCGATCTCCTTTCTCAAAGCACCATTCTCCAAACCGTTTTGGGGAAATTACTCCTTGGTAAGTGACTCCTCCGTTGGTCCAATTAGTTTTTGCTCTAGTGCTTTATCCTTCGCGTATTCTTGCTACCTTGGTGACCCTGTTCTTGAGCTTGAAAGGTTGATTTGAGCTGGTCCCAAGTAGTTTTAGCGCGTGATACGGTCTCTAGGAACTAGTAGGAGTAGTTGCTACAAGTTGGGTTAATCTTCATTCACTTTTCTTTCGAAGTCACTAAAAATTTCAGAATTTTTCAGAGCTAGAAAAAGGAAAAGATGTGGAGGTTCTTGAGAGGCTCTTAAAGCCGTAACCCCAAGGAGGATGAGAAGAACCACCCCAAGTACGTAGTCCCTCGAGTCACAGAAGTTCGAGCGTGCGAGTGGCCAAGTGATGAATTTTTGCGCGCTGTCGGACTTTACGAAGACTTTTATTACTTGGTAGAGAACATAGGTCTTACTGCGTTCGTTGAAGGTAAGTGCTCACAATACCTCCTCCTCACCAACATTTTCGTTCAAAGCTTCAACTTTTATCCGAGGAAGAATCCTCCCATGGTTGAGTTCATGATATACGATGTCCCCCAGTGCATGACGCTGCAGGATTTTTGCAATGTATGCAAATTACCTTATGTTGGGGATATCCGTGACCCTCGTCCACGGGACTTGGAGGATTTCATTGGTTCTATTGCTGTTGGAGAGGAGATAGGAGTGTCTCACGCTAGAATTGCTAGCATACATTTTCCCATGCTTCGGTACTTCTCACTATTTGTGGGAAAATGTTTGATTGGCCGTGGGGAGGCTGGATCAGTTAGTTCTCCAGACCTTGCGGCTTTGCGCGAAGGCCTTTATAACGATAAGACTTATAGCTTGGGCGCTATAGTAGCTCAACGGTTGAACCTGAACCATTCTAAAGGTGTCGTCTATGAAGGTATCTATGCTACCCGTCTTGCCAGACACTTTGAGATACCCATTAGACTGGGAGAGGAAGGAGAGATGCTTCTCCCTGAGAAATATCTGGATTATGACAGCATGGTTCGCCATGATTTTCTGGATAGAGATGCTAGTAGACGGATGATTTATAACCTGGTGTTTAGTCAGGGTACTCGAGAGACTATTACTTTGCCTGCTCTTTCTTTGTTCGATCTTCATGCAGGCAGGTACACTATTATGCCCTCGGACATCTACGCATATTGGGGCTTGGCCCAACCACAGGCGCCCGTGCCCGAGCCACCAGTCGAGTACCAAACGCCAGTTTATCAGTGGGAGCCAGAGGATCTTACACAGTAGTGGCATCCACAGTCTGCTCTGGAGTATCCTGGAGCTGGTGATTTCCCACCATGGGAGTAGACCAAGCTAGGAAAAAAGCCTAAGCTTGGGGGAGTACGTGTTCTCACCGACTTTACATTCATGCTTATGCTTTCACTTTGTTAGCCTGTGTTTACACTTTTCCACTGTGTTATCCATGCTAGTTTATTTTCGTCTTCTTATTTTCCTGTTTTGTGTCCTTTTGAGAAAACCCAAAAAGATTTTTCTTTCTTCTTTTGCTTGTTGGGAGCTTTCCCGTGTAAATGGCTTTCTTTTTCTTTGTGTCAAGGTAGAAGATATTGGTTACAATGTTTATTGGTTCTTGCATGCTTACCTGTTTAGCTTTCAAAGAGCCATATTACTTTGTCTTCTCCTTTGTGTTTGCCTGCAGATTCAGCTTAGTCTAATGCACTTATTATTGTTCACATCGTTTGATCGTGCAAATGAAAGGCAACAATGATGATATATGATGAAGTGACTGAGACTGAAAAGCTGGTATGAACTCTATCTATTTTGTTTTTGTAAATATGACTAGCTTGTCGACCCAGATTTAGCTTTGTTGTGAGAGAACCATGTTTGCAATAACAACTTAGAGATCATAGTTTCTGATGCCATGCTTATTTAGATGAGAGCTTATAATGGTTTGTCTTGAATGCCAACATAGATTTTGAAATGACTATGATGTAGTATGATAGGATGATATTCTCCTTTGAATGTTTCAAGTGGCTTGACTTGGCGCATGTTCATGCATCTAGTTGAAACAAAATCAACATAGCCTCTATGATGTTTGTGTTCATGGTGATTTATATCATGTTCATGCTTGCATTCAATGTTAGTCAAACTCATTGCATCTTGATGACTGTTGTCGCTCTCTAGTTGGTCGCTTCCTAGTCTTTTGCTAGCCTTCACTTGTACTAAGCAGAATACTGCTTGTGCATCCACTTCCATAAACCCAAAAGCTTTTCCATGAGAGTCCACCATACCTACCTATTTGCGGTATCTACCTGCCGTTCCAAGTAAATTTGCATGTGCCATTCTCTAAACCTTCAAGAAATAATCTGTTTTGCATGCCCGAACCGCTCATGTGGTGACAGGGGGTTATTGGTATCTTCCATGCTAGGAGTGTTATCCTCGACATGTGTTTATTCACTGTCATTCACGAGAAAGGGGCCGATAATTGGAATGCCCAGTTCCACGTTTAAATTGAAAACATTACTGTAAAACAAGACTCCGCCCGGACTGATGTTAGTATGGACGGTACCCGAGGATTCGGCTAGCCGTGGAGTGTGATTGATTGGTGGTGGGGAAGTTAAAACGTTACTTTTCTGTTTGGGAACCGCCTATGGCATGAGTAGCATGGAAGATATTGAGAACTCTTGGTCATTGCATTGACAATGAAAGCATGCCACCCAAAATTATTATCTCTCTTTTCAAAGCTTGAGCTCTGGCACCTCTGCAAATCAATGCTTCCCTCTGCGAAGGGTCTGTCTATTTATTTTCCTGTTGAGTCATCCTCCTCTTATATAAGCACCAATTAGAGAGCAGCTCTGTCATTTTTATGCTTTGCTTTTGATTGATATTGAGTATGACTATGACTGGATCTTCGTTGCTATGGATTAGAATGTTTAGTCAGCCCTTGATCTTTGAAAGTGCTCTGCATTTATGTTTTGCGGTCTCAGAAAGAGCTAGCGAGATACCACCTATTCATATTGCTTCATGCTTGTTTTGATTGAAGTGTTAGCTGATTATGCCATTGATATTAGTTTACCGTGAGACCTTTGTGTCATTTGCTTATGTGGTTAACTTGTGATCTTGCTGAAATTCTGGTTATGAGTTAGACATAGTTGCAACAACAAGATCAAACAGAGTTTGTCAAAGTTTTTCTTTCTCTCTCAGTTTGTCAACTGAGTTGCTTGAGGACAAGAAAGGTTTTAAGCTTGGGGGAGTTGACACGTCTCCATCGTATCTACTTTTCCAAACTCTTTTGCCCTTGTTTTGGACTCTAATTTGCATGATTTGAATGGAACTAACCTCGACTGACGCTGTTTTCAGCAGAATTGCCTTGGTGTTATTTTTGTGCAGAAATCAAAGTTCTCCAAACATCCTGAAAATCTACGGGGAGCAGTTTTGGAAAATATAAAAAATATCTACGCCAAGTTCCACCTGAGGGGATGGGCCAGTGGGCCACAAGCCCTGGATCCACCACCACCCCCTGGTGGCGGTGGGCAGGCTTGTGGGGCCCACAAGGCTCTGCCGCCCCCATCCTCAGGTCTATAAGTCCCCTTTCGTCCCAGAAAAAAAATAAAAAGAGAAGTTTTCGTCGCGTTCGCGATACGGAGGCGCCGCCACCACCTGTTCTTCATTTGGAGGGCAGATCTGGAGTCCTTCTTGGGCTCCGGAGAGGGGAAATCGTCGCCATCGTCATCATCAACCTTCTTCCCTCTAAATTCCATGAAGCTCTTCGTCATTCGTGAGTAATCTATTCATAGGCTCGCTGGGCGGTGATGAGTAGGACGAGATCTATCATGTAATCGAGTTAGTTCTGATGGGGATTGATCCCTAGTATCCACTATGTTCTGAGATTGATGTTGCTACTACTTTTCCATGCTTAATGCTTGTCACTAGGGCCCGAGTGCCATGATTTCAGATATGAAATTATTATGTTGTCACCAATATATGTGTGTTTTAGATCCGATCTTGCGAGTTGTAGTTACCTACTATGTGTTATGATCCGGCAACTCCGGAGTGACAATAACCGGAACCACTCCCGGTGATGACCATAGTTTGAGGAGTTCATGTGTTCACCAAGTGCTAATGCGTTGGTCCGGTTCTTTATTAAAAAGACAACCTTAATATCCCGTAGTTTCCTTTTGGACCCTGCTGCCACGGGAGGGATGGACAATAGATGTCATGCAAGTTCTTTTCCCTAAGCACGTATGACGACACACGGAACCTACATCACATTGACGAATGGGAGCTAGCCACATATCTCTCCGTGTTATAGTTGTTGCATGATGAATACCATCCAAACAAATCACCGACCCATTGCCTACGAGTTTGTCCCACTGCTGCTGTTACTTGTCTTGCTCTGCTGCTGCTGTTACATGTCTTTCTCTGCTGCTGCTGCTGCTGTTACTACTGTTTCTACTGTTGTTACTTGTCTTGCTCTGCTGCTACTGTTGCTACTACTGTCGCTTGCTACTGTTGCTACTTGCTACTCTGTCACTACTGCTGTTCCTTGCCACTGCTATTGCTCGTTACACTGCTGCTACCTGCTACAATTTTGGTTCGCTGGTCGTTGACGGGAACTGACAATTTCCGTCAACGAGGCAACTTGGCGCCATTGATACAATCGTTAGAAATAGTGTGCCGTGTCAACAAATCGTTTCTGACACTATTGTTATCATACTACTTTGCTACTGATACTTTGCTTGCAGATACTAATCTTTCAGGTGTGGTTGAATCTGACATATTCAGCTGCTAATACTTGAGAGTATCCTCTCACCTCCTATAGGCGTATCAACAAATTTGGGTCGAATACTCTATCCTCGAAAACTGCTACGATCCCACGCGTGCTGGGCGTTAACAACATTCTTCTAGTTTCGATTGCCGGGGAGTGCTAGCAACATTCTTTTGGTGCTATTGCAAGGGAAGAACAGTTGACATCAAGCATTTTTCTGGCGCCGTTGCCGGGGATTGCAATCATCGCCAATGCGTGTCGATCCTGCACTTCATGTTCAGCTTTGCAAGCAAGATGGAATAAACGAGTGATAGTGTTATAATCCTTATATTCTAGAATAGTTTGAATATCTCTATTTAATCCACCCATAAAACGTGCAAGCATAGCTTCATTGTCCTCAACAATACCACATCTAATCATTCTAGTTTGTAATTCCTGATAATTTCCTCTACAAACTTTTTTCCTTGTCTTAAACGCTGTAAGTTTTGAAGTAATTAACGTTGATAATATGGTGGAAACCAACGAGTACGCATAGCAGTTTTCAATGCAGCCCAAGTAGTTCGAATATTAGCATGATGTATTCGACAATATTCAAACCACCAAACACAAACAAAACTAGTGAAAGAACAAACAGCAGCAGCAACACGTCTATCTTCAGGAAATTGCAAGCATGTAAAACGTTGCTCTGTTTCTAACTCCCAAGTAAGATATATATCAGGAACATATCGACCATCAAAAGTAGGAATATTCAATTTAAATTTAGGGAGATGGTCATGATCCCGTACCTGAGGGTGTGGTGCATCCCTACCATTGCGATTGTATCCATGTGGACGACCGGCGGCTTGTCGTGGTGGTTGTTGTTCCTGGTGCTGAATTGGAGCAACCTCTCCCTCATCATCGAATCACCATCATAATCATCATCATAATCCTCATTCTGCTCAGCCATAGAAACATCGGGAGTAGCAGCAGGAGGAGAAGCACCAACAACACCAAAATTCTGCACTTGCCCGACAAGCACACGTCGCGCTCGTAGCTGTTGTGGTTGTGGTTGAAGAGGGACAGAAGCTGCAGCTGGTGGTGGTAAATGGGCAAGCAACTCATTGAACTTGGCGTTCATCTTGGTGTCGAATTTGTTCTCCATACCTTTGAGCTTGTCCATGGCCTCTCCAAAGGTGGTCACGCAATCCTGTACTTGGTCAGACATCATTTGCTGAAATTTATCATGGAGCTCCCGGTTGGTCAGGTTCTCCCAACCGATCTCCTCGTCGTGTGATCCACGCATGGTTAGCAGCAATAGGATCACAGAAGAATATGAACCTACCGACTACTAGGAAGTGGTGGTGGTGGTGGTGGTGGTGTGTCACAAATCCGTCAAGTAAATCCCAATTTCTTACCAATTCTTACCCAACAGCAGGTGGCGATCGGCAACCGGTGTAGTCAAAACTCTCAAAGCTTGGATAGAGCGATTGTGAGGTGGTGTCAAACACACGATGTAGATGTATGTGGAGGTGGGAAGGCTTATAATATGGTAGCAAGAAGGGTCAGCAATAATCAGATCAAAGATGCAAAATTGAAAAGATGCTCAACGACGGTACCGTGCTGGTCCTAGGCTAAACCGTACTAGAGACGCAAGCCTAGAACACCAACGAAGTCACGACGACACGTACTAATCAAGGGAAGAGCCACTCTGTTTTATTTTTCCTCTTTTTTTGGGCTTTTTTTTCTTCAGAAAATCACTATAATGGCGAGTGTCTCAAAACTCTTCCCAAGGACCCAAAACAAGATAGGCACGGAATTTTTTTTGACAAGCTTTTTTAATTTCTGGAGCAATTCGGGGCTGCGGCGACCAAAAAATGCGATAAAAATCACTATGATGGCGAGTGTCTCAAAACTCTCTAAAAATCCAAACAAAACGATAGGAAAAAAATTTGGCCTAAAAAGTGCTTTGGAAAGCGTGCCACACTCTTTTTTTTCGAAACCTACTCAGGTAAGGAAACGCGAAACCGAGAACAAAAGGATCTCAAAATTAACCTAAGGCGGAAAGGATTGTGGTGGATATATGGTGTTGGTATATGGCGGCAAGGATAATGGTGGCATGGTGGTGGTATATGGCAGAAACAATGATGGTAGCATGGAGGTGGTATATGGCAGCGATGAAAGATGGTGCGGTGGCGGCGTGACAACCTGTGAACAGAACTCGAAACCAATAAGACCAACAACTCGACACGATGATGTAACCGCAATTTAAACAAAGCAAACTACTTAAAAGACTATGCAAAGGCTCGGATTGGTTTGGATATGATGATCTAACCCTAATTTTTATGGCTTTTTCGTGGACTATAGGTATGAAGATAGATGCGATCTAACTACGAAAACTGGTAAAATCTCACCGAGCAACATGGAAATCCGATACCACTTGATAGGGGCGAAGTTGTCCCTCTCTTTCGATGAAATCGTGGGTATCGTTTTGGTGGAGTAGACTTTGACGATCCGACTACGAACGTGTGAGGACATCGCGCCTTAGCAATCGCTAAACCAACTCCGAGAGGTTATTGATCACGTCGGAGCACAATTAACCTGACCACGAAGGTCTGTTTCCTGCACGCAAACGAAGAACAAGCAAGAAACCAAGATTGCAATGGAGATATTGTGAATATAAGAGGAAAGCTTTATTGATGAAGGTGGGGTTCTGTGACGCCTTTGTCTGGTCGTAGAACACAAATGAAGAACACGAAGTTGCAGCTATGGCGAACTTGTAATCTAAACAAAACCCAAGTCTAAACGGTGCCCTAAGGGTTATATATATGAGGGAACAGAGAGGCAATTTCATGACCCTTGGAGGAGGGGTCCGAAAACAGCCCTAAACTCGGTTTCCCCACACATACGAACTCTAAAAATAGCCTATATTATGGTATTTCGAAGTTACATGGGCCTAGCCCAAAAATAAGGTGGCGCGACACCTATAATAGCGTATGGACCAAATTTATATAGTGGTGTCTTGAATATTTCGTCCAAAGCCTTCATGCTCTCTTTATGGTGGCTTTAGAGTACGAAAATCACGAGTGGAAGCTCCATTGTTCTCTCCCGCGCGTGCACCTTCTTCTCCATGCTTGATCCCGCTCCAGCGGATATCCTTCTTGTCCATGCTAGGTCCTTCATTCATGAGCACAACAAAAGTATCTAGCTTAGGCAGTATCATATGTTGATGAACATTAGAAGTATTCCCAAGAAACGAATGTACCTGGTAATTCAATTGGCGTGCACGAGCTCTAGTAACTGGTCTAGTATGTATAGAAGCTGGGGTTGTGGCTGTAACAATGGTGTTGATCTCCTCATCATCCTCCCCTTCTTGAACTGAAGTCATCCTCGACGGAAGCTCATCTTCCTCACCCAAATATGGCTTCAAATCTACAGTGTTAAAAGTGGGACTAACTGCAAAATATGCAGGCAGCTCAAGTGTATATGCATCATCATTTATTTTCTTTAACACTTTGAAAGGACCATCAGCACGCGGCATTAGCTTTGACTTGCGCAAATCAGGAAACCTATCCTTACGCAAATGCAACCAAACAAGATCTCCAGGTGCAAAGACAACATGTTTTCTACCCTTATCTCCAGCAAGTTTATATTTAGCAGTCAGGCGCTCAATGTTTTCCTTAGTTAACTCATGCATCTTTAATATCAAATCAGCACGTTCTTTAGCATCAAAATTAACCTTCTCCAAAGATGGAAGAGGTAACAAATCAATAAGTGCACGAGGTAGGAAACCATACACAACTTCAAAAGAACACATCTTTGTAGTAGAATGCAGCGAACGATTATAAGCAAATTCAATATGAGGCAAGCATTCGGCCCATGGTTTTAGATTGTTCTTCAAAACAGCCCTAAGCATAGTAGACAAAGATCTATTGACTACTTCAGTTTGTCCATCAGTTTGGGGGTGACATGTAGTACTAAAAAGCAATTTTGTCCCCAACTTAGCCCATAAACATCGCCAAAAGTGGCTAAGAAATTTAGCATCACGATCTGAAACAATCGTATTTGGCACACCATGCAAGCGAATAATTTCACGAACGAACAAATCAGCCACATTAGCGGCATCATCACTTTTATGACATGATATAAAGTGTGCCATTTTTGAAAATCTATCCACGACAACAAATATGCTACCCCTCCCCTTCTTTGTTTGAGGTAAACCTAAAACAAAGTCCATAGATATATCCTCCCAAGGAACACTAGGTACATGCAAAGGCATATATAAACCATGAGGATTGAGTCGTGACTTAGCTTTTTGACATGTCGTGCAGCGAGCAACAAAACGCTCAACATCCCGTCGCATCTTTGGCCAAAAGAAATGTGTAGCAAGTACGTCCTCCGTCTTTTTTACGCCAAAGTGTTCCATAAATCCTCCTCCATGCGCCTCCTGTAACAACAAAAGACGAACAGAGCTAGCTGGAATGCATAGATTGTTAGCACAAAACACAAATCCATTATTAATGATGAACTTGTTCCATGTTCTCCCTTCTTTACAATTCTCCAACACATCTTTGAAATCAGCATCATGCACATATTGATCTTTGATGGTCTCCAAACCAAATATTTTAAAGTCAAGTTGTGAAGCATAGTATAACGACGAGACAAAGCATCATCAATAATATTTTCTTTACCCTTCTTGTGTTTAATGATGTACGAGAAAGTCTCAATGAATTCAACCCATTTAGCATGTCTACGGTTCAGTTTTTGCTTGACTTTTAATATGTTTCACATATTCATGATCAGAATGTATGACAAATTCTTTGGGCCATAAATAATGTTGCCATGTTTCCAAAGTCCGAACAAGAGCATATAATTCCTTATCATAAGTAGAGTAATTCAGACTAGGCCCACTTAACTTTTTAGAAAAGTATGCAACAGGTTTACCATCTTTTAATAACACACCTCCTAATCCAATTCCACTAGCATCACATTCAAGCTCGAAAGTCTTATTAAAATCAGGAAGTTGGAGTAAAGGAGCATGTGTTAACTTATCTTTCAAAACCGTGAAGGCTTCTTCCTCTGCGGTACCCCAAGAATAAGGCACATCCTTTTTTGTAAGCTCATTTAGAGGTGCAGCAATGGTACTGAAATCTCTCACAAAACGCCTATAAAACCCGGTGAGTCCTAGGAAACTCCTCACTTGTGTGACCGTTTTGGGCTGCGGTCAACTCTCAATAGCTTCAATCTTGGCTTTATCAACTTAAATTCCCTATGGAGTAACAACATAGCCAAGAAAAGATACCCGGTCTGTGCAAAAGGTGCACTTCCCAAGGTTACCAAACAAACGTGTATCACGTAGATAAATAAAAACAACACGCAAATGATCCAAATGTTCCTCCAAAGATCTACTATAAATCAGTATATCCTCAAAGTAGACTACCACAAATCGTCCAATGAAAACACGTAAAACTGCATTCATTAATCTCATGAAAGTGCTAGGTGCATTAGTCAATCCAAAAGGCATAACTAACCACTCATATAAGCCAAACTTACTTTCAAATGCCGTTTTCCATTCATCTCCCAATTTCATGAGAATTTGATGGTATCCACTACGCAAATCAACTTTGGAGAAAATTGTAGAGCCACTTAATTCATCAAGCATATCATCTAGCCTAGGAATAGGATGACGATAATGAATAGTAATATTATTAATGCCTCTACAATCAACACACATACGCGATGTACCATCGTTTTTCGGCACTAGAAAAATAGGAACAGCACAAGGACTAAGAGATTCACGTATATAACCTTTGTCGAGCAGCTCCTGTACTAGACGCATAGTCTCCTTCGTCTCCTTTGGATTGGTACGGTATGGTGCACGGTTGAGTAGCGATGCACCAGGAATTAAGTCAATCTAATGATCAATCCCTCTTATAGGTGGTAATTCCGGTGGCACGTCTTGTGGAAAGATGTCAGCGAACTCCTACAAAATGTTAATGACAACAGGAGGCAAAGAGGGTGGCATGTCCTCAAATGAAAATAATACCTCTTTGCATACGAAAGCATAGCAAACAGATGTAGTAATATCCAAATCAGTAATATCAGATTTAGTGGCAAGTAAACAACCACTCTTCAGTTTGATTTCAGATGCAACACTAGATGATGATTTAGTAGGCTTATTGTGTTGCTCAAATTCCTTCGCTACAATCTGATTTTCACTCTTATGTAGGTCCTGTTTTGCTTTACTAGCTCTAGCAATGTCATCTTTCATAATATGTTCAGGAGACATAGGAAGCAAAGTTATATTTTGATCCTTATGAATAAGAGTATACTAATTTGTTCTACCATGGTGTACATAATTTTTTATCAAATTTCCATGGTCTACCAAGTAAAACGGAGCATGCTTGCATGGGTACCAGATCACAATCAACAAAATTAGAATATGTAGCAATGCTAAAATGCACACGAACAATACGTGTTACCTTAACCTTGCCACTATTGTTGAACCACTGGATATAATAAGGATGAGGATGTGGTCTGGTGGTGAGAGACAACTTCTCCACCATCTCCATGCTAGCTAAGTTGTTGCAACTCCCTCCATCGATGATGACGCGAACAGAACGTTCCTTTAGAACCCCCTTTGTATGGAACAAGTTGTGCCTCTGATTTTTTCTCAGCCTATGTTACCTCACACTTAAAACACGTTGAGCAACTAAGCTTTCATACCTTTCACTATAGTCAGCAGCCATGTAGTGTGTCTCTTGTTCAGTATCATCGACACCTCGTTCTTCACTTGCAATAAGTGCCAGAGTTTCCTCGTCATAATCACTAGCGGAGTCATATCCACCATCCTCAGTAATAATCATCATGCGCTTGGATGGACACACTCTCGCATAATGACCTCCACCCTTTCAACGACGACAAATAACCTCATGTGTTTGCCCTGTGGATGCCATGGATGAAGAAGAGCTCTATGCGGGCCCGGAAGGTGTGCTATTGGCGAAGGGTGAGGCAGGGGCCTGTTTCCTGGTATCTCTGGTGGAATTGGCGCCTCAAGTAGGCGGTGCTGATGTAGAAGGGCGTGTGGAAGTAGATGTGGTTCGTGGCATCCATGAGGAAGTGCGACCTGTAGAAAAATTAGATGTCGCCAATGCGTGTCGATCCTGCACTTCACGTTCAGCTTTGCAAGAAAGATGGAATAAATGAGTGATAGTGTTATAATCCTTATATTCTAGAATAGTTTGAATATCTCTATTTAATCCACCCATAAAACGTGCAAGCATAGCTTCATTGTCCTCAACAATCCCACATCTAATCATTCCAGTTTGTAATTCCTGATAATATTCTTCTACAGACTTTTTTCCTTGTCTTAAACGCTGTAAGTTTTCAAGTAATTAACGTTGATAATATGGTGGAACCCAACAAGTACGCATAGCAGTTTTCAAAGCAGCTCAAGTAGTTGGAATATTAAGATGATGTATTCGACAATATACAGACCACCAAACAAAAGCAAAACTAGTGAAAGAAAAAACAGCAACAACAACATGTCTATCTTCAGGAAATTGCAAGCATGTAAAACGTTGCTCTCTTTCTAACTCCCAAGTAAGATATATATCAGGAACATATCGACCATCAAAAGTAGGAATATTCAATTTAAGTTTAGGGAGATGGTCATGATCCCGTACCTGATGGTGTGGTGCATCCCTACCATTGCGATTGTATCCATGTGGACGACCGGCGGCTTGTCGTGGTGGTTGTTGTTCCTGGTTATGAACTGGAGCAACCTCTCCTTAATCATCATAATCACAGCTACTACAACAAAATACCTTCCAACGGGGCCAGAAATAGGCGCGTCGACGGGAGAATACTTGGCTTGATCTTTCTGCTGCGGCTACGCCTTAAGGGACTTCCTAGGCAAGTATGCAAAGGATTTCCTCCGTGGCCTTGGAGCCTTGCATTGGTGTTCCCTCGAAGCGGAAAGGGTGATGTAGCATAGCGGTGGTAAGTATTTCCCTCAGTTTGAGAACCAAGGTATCAGTCCAGTGGAGGAGTATCTCAAGATCCTGCACAAACACAAAAACTTGCTCCCAACGCTATGAAGGGGTTGTCAATCCCTGATAGATTGTTTGCCAAGTGAGAACTGAAAGCAACAAAGTAACAAAGCAAAGTAAAAGCGGAGATGTAAATGATTTATGTGAATAGACCCGGGGGCCGTAGTGTTTACTAGTGGCTTCTCTCATGAAAGCAAGTAGACGGTGGGTGAACAAATTACTGTCGAGCAATTGATAGAACCGCGCAAAGTCGTGACGATATCTATGCAATGATTATTTCTATACGCATCACGTCCAAAACAAGTAGACCGATACTGTCTGCATCTACTACTATTACTCCACACGTCGACCGCTATCCAGCATGCATCTAGTGTATTTAGTCCATAAGAACAGAGTAATGCCTTAAGCAAGATGGCATGATGTAGAGGTATAATCTCCAACCAATGATAAAAACCCCATCTTTTTACCCTTGATGGCAACTACTTGATGTGTGCCTTGCTGCCCCTACTGTCACTGGGAAAGGTCACCACATGGCAGAACCCAAAACCAAGCACTTCTCCCATTGCAAGAATCATAGATCTAGTGGGCCAAACAAAACCCAAGACTCGGAGAGACTTACAAGGATATCAAATCATGCATATAAGAAATCAGCAAAGACTCAAATATATATCATAGATAATCTGATCACAAATCCACAATTCATCGGATCTCGACAAACACACCGCCAAAGAAGATTAGATCGGATAGATCTCCATGAAGATCATGGAGAACTTTGTATTGAAGATCCCAGAGAGAGAAGATGCCATCTAGCTACTAACTACCGACCCGTAGGTCTGAAGTGAACTACTCACGAGTCATTGGAGGGGCGATGATGATGATGAAGAGGCCCTCCAACTCCAAAGTCCCCTCCGGCAGGGCGCCGGGAAGGGTCTCCAGATGAGATCTCGCGGAAACGGAAACTTGCTGTGGCGGAAAAGTATTTTCGAGGCTCCCCTGATTTGTTGCGGAATATTTGGGAATTTATAGGCCAAAGATCTAGGTCAGGGGGCGGCCAGGGAGGCCACAAGCCTGCCAACCGCAGCCTCCCCCTCGTGGCGGAGTGGGGGCTTGTGGGCTCCCTGGAGCCTACCTGGCTTGGCCCAAAGGCCCCTTGATCTTCTTCCGTTCGGGAAAAAATCACTTCGGGGTTTTTCTTCCGTTTGGACTCCGTTCCAAAATCAGATCTGAAAAGAGTCAAAAACACGGAAAAACAGGAAGTGGCACTTGGCACTGAATTAATAAGTTAGGCCCAAAAAAGATATAAAAGGTACATAAAACAACCAAAGAAGACAAGATAACAGCGTGAAACCATCAAATATTATGGATACGTTTGAGACGTATCAATCACCATCATAATCATCATCATAATCCTCATTCTGCTCAGCCATAGAAACCTCGGGAGTAGCATTAGGAGGAGGAGCAGCAGCAGTAGTAGCAACAACACCAAAATTCTGCACTTGGCCGACACGCACACGTCGCGCTCGTAGCCGTTGTGATTGTGGTTGAAGAGGGACAGAAGCTGCAGCTGGTGGTGGTAAATGGGCAAGCACCTCATTGAACTTGGCGTTCATCTTGTTGTCAAATTTCTTCTCCATACCTTCGAGCTTGTCCATGGCCTCTCCAAAGGTGGTCGCGAAACCCTGTACCTGGTCAGACATCGTTTGCTGAAATTTTTCATGGAGCTCCCGGGTTGGTCAGGTTCTCCCAGTCGATCTCCTCTTTGTGTGATCCTGGCATGGTTAGCAGCAATAGGAACACATAAGTATATGAAGCTACAGACTACTAGGAAGTGGTGGTGGTGGTGGTGGTGAGTCACAAATCCGTCAAGCAAATCCCAATTTCTTACCAATTCTTACCGAGCAGGAGGTGGCGATCGACAACCGGTGTAGTCAAAACTCTCAAAGCATGGATAGAGTGATTGCCAGGTGGTGTCAAACACACGATGTAGATGTATGTGGAGCTGGGAAGGCTTATAATATGGTAGCAAAAGGGTCAACAATAATTAGTTCAAAGATGCAAAATTGAAAAGACGCTCAACGACGGTACCATGCTGGTCCTAGGCTAGACTGTACTAGAGACGTGAGCCTAGAACACCAACGAAGTCATGACGACACGTACTAATCAAGGGATGAGCCACTCTATTTTCCCCCTCTTTTTTGCGCTTTTTCTGCGCTTTTTTTTCTTTAGAAAATCACTATAATTTTGAGTGTCTCAAAACTCTTCCCAAGGACCAAAAACAGGATATGCACGAAAAAAAATTGACAAGTTTTTTTTTTAATTTCTGGAGCAATTCGGGGCTGCAACGACCAAAAATTGCGACAAAAATCACTATGATGGCAAGTGTCTCAAAACCCTCTATAAAGCCTAACAAAACGATAGGGAAAAAGAAATTTTGGCCTAAAAAGTGTTGTGGAAAGCGTGCCACATTTGTTTTTTTGAAACCTACTCAGGTAAGGAAACGCGAAACCGACAACAAAAGGATGTTGAAATTGACCCAAGGGAGAAATGATTCTGGTGGATATATGGTGGTGGTATATGGTAGCAAGGATAATGGTGGCGTGGTGGTGGTATATGGCAGCAACAATGATGGTAGCATGGAGGTGGTATAGGGCAGCGATGAAAGATGGTGCGGTGGCGGCATGACATCCTGTGAATATAAACCGAAACTCTAAAGAACTAGACACTAAGACCAGCAACTCGACACGATGATGTAACCACTATTTCAACAAACCAAACTACTGAAATAACTATGCAAAGGCTCAGATTGGAAACGGAAGCTTGCGGCGGCGGAAAAGTATTTTCGAGGCTCCCCTGATTTTTTGCGGAATATTTGGGAATTTATAGGCCAAAGATCTAGGTAAGGGGGCGGCCAGGGAGGCCACAAGCCTGCCCACCGCCGCCTCCCCCTGGTGGTGGAGTGGGGGCTTGTGGGCTCCCTGGAGCGCACCTGGCTTGGCCCAAAGGCCCCCTGATCTTCTTCCGTTCGGGAAAAAATCATTTCAGGGTTTTTTCTTCCGTTTGGACTCAGTTCCAAAATCAGATCTGAAAAGAGTCAAAAACACGGAAAAACAGGAACTGGCACTGAATTAATAAGTTAGTCCCAAAAAAGATATAAAAGTTACATAAAACAACCAAAGAAGACAAGATAACAGCGTGAAACCATCAAAAATTATAGATACGTTTGAGACGTATCAAGGATCCCCAAGCTTAACTCCTGCCCGTCCTCGAGTAGGGAAGTGATAAGAATGAATTTTTGATGCTTTCATGCTACCTAGCTTAGGTGTCCTTTGTAATTCCTCTTATGTGACGTGAATGTTCAGATCCATTAGATTCAAAACAATAGTTTGCTATTAACGTGGAAACAATAATAATTCAAGCAAACTAGCAAAGTAATCATGAACTTTCAAAATAACAAGGCCAAAAGAAAGTTATCCCTACAAAAGCATATAGTCTGGCTATGCTCTATCATCATTGCACAATGAATTTAAATCATGTACAACCCCGGTATTGGCCAAGTAATTGTTTCACACCGTTACTTTCTCAAACCTTTTCAACTCTCACGCAATACATGAGCGTGAGCCATGGTTATAGCACTATAGATGGTGTGGAATGTAGTGGAGGTTGCAAGACAAAAAGGAGAAGATAGTCACATTAACTAGGCATATCAATGAGCTGTGGAGATGCCCATCAATAGATATCAATGTGAATGAGTAGGGATTGCCATACAATTGATGCACTAGAGCTATGAGTATGTGAAAGCTCTTAAAGAAAACTAGTGGGTGTGCACCCAACTTGCTTGCTCACGAAGACCTAAGGCAATTTTCAGGAAGCCTATCATAGGAATATACAACCCAATTTATATAATGAAAATTTCCCACTAGCTATATGGTGGTGACAAAACGAGAGACTCTCAATCATGAAGATCATGGTGCTTAATATGCACAAGTGTGGAAAAAGTGGTAGCATTGTCCCTTCTCTCTTTTTCTCTCATTTTTTTTATTTTGGTGGGCTCTTTGGCCTCTTTTTTTTAATATTCTGGTGGGCTTCTTTGGCCTCTTTTATTTCCTCACATGGGACAATGCTCTATTAATGATGATCATCACACTTTCAACTCAAAACTTAGAGTAACGATGACTCTATATGGAATGCCTTCGGTAGTGTACCGTGGCAATGATCTAGCATGGCATAGACATCAATGGAAACATCATGCTAGCTATCTTAAGATCATGCAATGGCAATGTAGATGTGGTGGCACATGTCATGGTGGTAGTTGCATGGCAATATATATCGGAATGACTTTGAAAAAGCCATAGTAGGTAGGTATGGTGGCTGTTTTGAGGGAGGCTAATGGTGAGTTTTGTGCACCGGCAAAAGTTGCACAACACTAAGAAGATAGTGATGGTGGAAGGTGAAAGTGCATCTAAACCATGGACTCAACATCAGTCATGAAGAACTCATATACTTGTTGCAAAAGTTATATTAGTAATCGAAACAAAGCATTCAACGCATACTCCTAGGGGAAGGGTTGGTAGGTATAAACCATCGCGCGATCCCGACCGCCACGCAAAGGATGACAATCAATAGACTAATCATGCTCAGATTTCATCACATAGCGGTTCACCATACGTGCATGCTATGGGAATCACAAACTTCAACACAAGTATTTCTAGATCCACAACACCTTACTAGCATGACTTTAATATTACCATAACCACAACTCAAAACTAATTGAGATGAATCAAACTTCTCTAACTATTCAATGCACATGAAGGTGGAAGTTTTCATATCCCTTTGGATAACTACCCCTTTTGAGACTACTTTCAAAGCATAGATCAACTACCAAGACACGCACCGCTGTGCTCTAAAAGATATAAGTGAAGCACATATAGCAAAAGTATCTAGCTCAAAAGATATAAGTGAAGCGCATGTGAGCTGAATTGTCTACCAAAAGATATAAGTGAAGCTCGACAAAATCACGGTGTGTGCATGTCTCTATCTCTCTAGGTGTGCAGCAAGGATGATTGTGACACAACAAAAATAAAAGACTCCTACGATACAAGATGCTCCAAGCAAAAACACATAACATGTGGTGAATAAAAAAATAGCCCCAAGTAACATTACCGATGGATTGAAGACGAGAAAGCGGATGCCTTCCCGGGGCATCCCCAAGATTAGGCTTTTACGGCATCCTTGAATCTCTTGGGGTGCCTTGGGAATCCCCAAGCTTGAGCTCTTTCCACTCTTTATCTCTTTGTCCATAAGAACTTCATCCAAAACTTGAAATCTTCACAACACGAAACTTAAACAGAAACTCGTGATAACATTAGTACAAGAAAGCAAACCACCACTTCCTTAGGTACTGTAGCAAACTTAAATTCTACTTGTTATGATGTTGGGTTACTGTACTTTCAATCTTCCATGGATAATACCCCCGATACTATCCATAGTTTCATCAAAATAAGCAACCAACACAACAAAAACAGAATCTGTTAACAGCAGACCAGTCTGTAGCAATCTGTACATTTCGTATACCTCTGGTACTTCAAAAATTCTGAAAAATTACGACAGTCCGAAGAATTTGCGTAGTAATCAGCATAAAAAAGAATCAACTCAAAAGCTCTTACAGAAAACAAATGAAAATTCTTTTCGTGAGAAGAAAGTTTCTGTCCTTTCCAGCATGACCAAACGGTCATCCCTAAGACTAATCATAACGGTTTTGCTTGGCACAAATGCAAAAAGAAACACAAAAACACAATCATAACAGAATTATGAAAGTGTGGAAAACACAAAACAGAAAGAAAAAGGATAGCTTCGTTGGGTTGCCTCCCAACAAGCGCTTTTGTTTAACACCCTTAGCTAGGCGAAAGTGATGGAATCACGTATAGTCATCTTTGGTGCTCAAACCATAGGTAGCCCTCATCATAGATTCATAAGGCAATCTTATTTTCTTTCTAGGAAAGTGCTCCATGCCCTTATTTAAAGGAAATTAAAATCTAATATTCCCTTCCTTCATATCGATGATAGCACCAATAGTCCTTAGGAAAGGTCTACCAAGAATAATGGGACATGAAGGATTGCAATCTATGTCAAGTACAATGAAATCCACGGGTACATAGTTCTTATTTGCAACAATAAGAACATCATCGATCCTCCCCATGGGTTTCTTGACAGTAGAATCCGCAAGATGCAAATTAAGATAACACTCTTCAATCTCATGAAAACCAAGAATATCACATAAAGACTTTGGAATCGCGGAAACACTAGCACCCAAATCACACAAAGCATTGCACTCATAGTTTTTGATCTTGATGTTGATAGTAGGTTCCCACTCATCATGAAGTTTTCTAGGTATAGAGACTTCTAGTTCGAGCTTCTCTTCAAGAGATTTCATCATAACATCTACGATATGCGCGGTAAAGGCTTTGCTTTGGCTATAAGCATATGGAGAGTTTGCAATGGATTGCATCAAAGAAATGCATTCAAACAAGGAGCAATTATCATAATTGAATTCCTTGAAATCCAAAGTGGGAGTTTCATTACTACACAAAATTTTGACTTCTTCTACTCCACTCTCCACACCTTTATCATCAAGATAGGTGGACTCCGAATCATTGGGGCGTTTTTCAACCAAAGTGGATTCATATCAAGCCCCTCCATAAGTAGGTTTGACACGCGAAAACAAAGATTCAAGAGGAGACACACCAAGCACTTTAAGATCTTCGTGATTTGCATCACTAGAACGCACCCTTTTAAACCATTCATGTCTAGCGCGAATTTTGGCGGTTCTTTCTTTGCTCTCATTGATGGAGATACGCATAGCTTTCCAAGTTTCATCCAAGTTGACCTTGGGAGGAGCGCATCTAACTTTCAAAGCATCAATATCACAAGACATCCTATCAACGCTCTTAGCCAAATCGTCTATTTTGAGTAGTTTTTCCTCTATGGATGCATTGAAAATCTTTTGAGAGTTGATGAACTCTTTGATATTACTCTCTAAATCATATGGTAATTTTTTGTGATTTCCATAAGTGTTGCCGTAGGAATTGCCATAATTGTTAGAGGAGTTACTAGGAAAAGGCCTAGGAACATAGTTTCCTGTACAAGCATTGTTGTTGCCAAAATTGTTCCTACCAACAAAATTCACGTCCAAAGTAGCGTTGCTACTCTCAATCAAAGAAGATAGTGGCATGTCATTAGGATCTACGGTAGCGTTTCTACTAGCAACCAAATTCATCAACTCGTCCATATCTTAGCACTAAGCAAGTTAATCTCTTTTATAGCATGCACCTTTTTGCTAGCAGGCGACCTTTAAGTGTGCCACAGAGAGTAGTTGGTCATGATATTGTCTAGGAGTTTTGTAGCGTCTCCTATCGTGATTTCCATGAACGTTCCACCTGAGGCGGAGTCCAAGATATTGCGAGAAGCAAAATTCAAGCCAGCGTAAAAGATTTGTATAATCATCCACAAACTCAAGCCATGAGCGGGACAATTTCTAATCATAAGATTCATCCTCTCCTAAGATTGTGCAACGTGTTCATGATCAAGTTGCTTGAAATTCATGATATAGTTACGTAAGGAGATGATCTTAGTCGGAGGAAAATACTTGGATATGTAAGCATCTTTGCACTTATCCCAAGAATCGATACTATATTTAGGCAAAGAAGAAAACCAAGTTTTTGCGCGATCTCGCAACGAGAAAGAAAAAAATTTCAACTTAATCACGTCACTATCCACATATCTTTTCTTTTGCATATCGCAAAGCTCAATGAAGGTATTGAGATGGGATGCGGCATCTTCACTAGGAAGGCCAGAGAATTGCTCTTTCATAACAAGATTCAGCAAAGTTGCGTTGATTTCATACGATTCCGCACTAGTGGCGGGAGCAATCGGAGTACTAATAAAATCATTATTATTAGTGCTCGAGAAGTCAAAGTTTGTTGTTTTCAGCCATGATGACTTCAATAAACAAACAAGCACACAAGCAAGGAAGAAAACCGGCAAAGTCAAAAGAAAACGACGAAGGCGAAAGGCGAATGAAAACGACAAATGTGAAGTGGGGGAGAGGAAAATGAGAGGCAACTGGCAACAAAAGTAAATGCAAGAGAAGAGTTTGTGAGACCTACTTGGATAGATCTTGATTTCTCCTCCCCGGCAACGGCGCCAGAAATACTTCTGCTACTGCAACAAAAGACCTTTCAACGGCGCCAGAAATAGGCGCGTCGACGGGAGAATACTTGGCTTGATCTTTCTGCTGCGGCTACGCCTTAAGGGACTTCCTAGGCAAGTATGCAAAGGAGTTCCCCCGTGGCCTTGGAGCCTTGCGTTGGTGTTCCCTCGAGGCGGAAAGGGTGATGTAGCGTAGCGGTGGTAAGTATTTCCCTCAGTTTGAGAACCAAGGTATCAATCCAGTGGAGGAGTATCTCAAGATCCTGCACAAACACAAAAATTTGCTCCCAACGCTATGAAGGGGTTGTCAATCCCTTATAGATTGTTTGCCAAGTGAGAACTGAAAGCAACAAAGTAACAAAGCAAAGTAAAAGCGGAGATGTAAACGATGGATGTGAATAGACCCGGGGGCCGTAGTGTTTACTAGTGGCTTCTCTCATGAAAGCAAGTAGACGGTGGGTGAACAAATTACTGTCGAGCAATTGATAGAACCGCGCAAAGTCGTGACGATATCTATGCAATTATTATTTCTATAGGCATCACGTCCAAAACAAGTAGACCGATACTGTCCGCATCTACTACTATTACTCCACACGTCGACCGCTATACAGCATGCATCTAGTGTATTAAGTCCATAAGAACAGAGTAACGCCTTAAGCAAGATGACATGATCTAGAGGGATAATCTCAAACCAATGATAAAAACCCCATCTTTTTACCCTTGACGGCAACTACTTGATGTGTGCCTTGCTGCCCCTACTATCACTGGGAAAGGTCACCACATGGCAGAACCCAAAACCAAGCACTTCTCCCATTACAAGAATCATAGATCTAGTTGGCCAAACAAAACCCAAGACTCGAAGAGACTTACAAGGATATCAAATCATTCATATAAGAAATCAGCAAAGACTCAAATATATATCATAGATAATCTGATCACAAATACAGAACTTATCCAGATGAGATCTCGCGGAAACGGAAGCTTGCGGCGGCTGAAAAGTATTTTCGAGGCTCCCTGATTTTTTGCGGAATATTTGGGAATTTATAGGCCAAAGATCTAGGTGAGGGGGCGGCCAGGGAGGCCACAAGCCTGCCCACCGCCGCCTCCCCCTGGTGGTGGAGTGGGGGCTTGTGGGCTCCCTGGAGCCCACCTGGCTTGGCCCAAAGGCCCCTTGATCTTCTTCCGTTCGGGAAAAAATCATTTTGGGGTTTTTCTTCCGTTTGGACTCCGTTCCAAAATCAGATCTGAAAAGAGTCAAAAACACGGAAAAACAAGAACTGGCACTTGGCACTGAATTAATAAGTTAATCCCAAAAAAGATATAAAAGGTACATAAAACAACCAAAGAAGACAAGATAACATCGTGAAACCATCAAAAATTATAGATACGTTTGAGACGTATCAATCACCATCATAATCCTCATTCTGCTCAGCCATAGAAACCTCGGGAGTAGCAGTAGTAGGAGGAGAAACAGCAGTAGTAGCAACAACACCAAAATTCTGCACTTGGCCGACACGCACACGTCGCGCTCGTAGCCGTTGTGGTTGTGGTTGAAGAGGGACAGAAGCTGCAACTGGTGGTGGTAAATGGGCAAGCACCTCATTGAACTTGGTGTTCATCTTGGTGTCGAATTTCTTCTCCATACCTTCGAGCTTGTCCATGGCCTCTCCAAAGGTGGTCGCGAAATCATGTACCTGGTCAGACATCGTTTGCTGACATTTTTCATGGAGCTCCCGGGTTGGTCAGGTTCTCCCAGTCGATCTCCTCTTCGTGTGATCCTGGCATGATTAGCAGCAATAGGAACACAGAAGTATATGAACCTACAGACTACTAGGAAGTGGTGTTGGTGGTGGTGGTGTGTCACAAATCCGTCAAGCAAATCCCAATTTCTTACCAATTCTTACCGAGCAGCAGGTGGCGATTGGCAACCGGTGTAGTCAAAACTCTCAAAGCTTGGATAGAGCGATTGCCAGGTGGTGTCAAACACACGATGTAGATGTATGTGGAGCTGGGAAGGCTTATAATATGGTAGCAAAAGGGTCAGCAATAATTAGTTCAGAGATGCAAAATTGAAAAGACGCTCAACGACGGTACCATGCTGGTCCTAGGCTAGACCGTACTAGAGACGTGAGCCTAGAACACCAACGAAGTCACGACGACACGTACTAATCAAGGGATGAGCCACTCTGTTTTTCCCCTCTTTTTTTGCGCTTTTTTCTGCGCTTTTTTTTCTTCATAAAATCACTATAATGGCGAGTGTTTCAAAACTCTTCCCAAGGACCAAAAACAGGATATGCACAAAAAAAAATTGACAAGTTTTTTTTTAATTTCTGGAGCAATTCGGGGCTGCGACGACCAAAAATTGCGACAAAAATCACTATGATGGCAAATGTCTCAAAACCCTCTAAAAAGCCTAACAAAACGATAGGGAAAAAGAAATTTTGGCCTAAAAAGTGTTGTGGAAAGCGTGGGAGACTCGTTTTTTTTTAAACCTACTCAGGTAAAGAAACGCGAAACCGACAGCAAAAGGATCTCGATATTGACCTAAGGCAGAAATTATTGTGGTGGATATATGGTGGTGGTATATGGCAGCAGGGATAATGGTGGCGTGGTGGTGGTATATGGCAGCAACAATGATGGTAGCATGGAGGTGGTATATGACAGCGATGAAAGATGGTGCGGTGGCGGCATGACATCCTGTGAATGGAACTCGAAACTCTAAAGAACTAGACACTAAGACCAGCAACTCGACACGACGATGTAACCGCAATTTCAACAAAGCAAACTACTGAAATAACTATGCAAAGGCTCAGATTGGTTCGGATATGATGATCTAACCCTAATTTTTTATGGCTTTTTCGTGGACTATATGTATGAAGATAGATGCGATATTACTACGAAAACTGGTAAAATATCATCGAGCAACCTGGAAATCTGATACCACTTGATAGAGGCGACGTTGTCCCTGTCTTTCGATGAGATCGTGGGTATCGTGTTGGTCGAGTAGACTTTGACGATCCGACTACGAACGTGTGAGGACGTCGCGCCTTAGCAATCGCTAAACCAACTCCGAGAGGTTATTGATCATGCCGGAGCACGATCAACCTGACCTCGAAGGTCTGTTTCCTACACGCAAACGAAGAACAAGCAAGAAACCAAGATTGGAATCAAGATATTGCGAATATAAGAGGGAAACTTTATTGATGAAGGTGGGATTCTGTGACGCCTTTATTTGGTCGCAGAACACAAACGAAGAACACGAAGTTGCAGCTATGGCGAACTTGTAACCTAAACAAAACCCAAGTCTAAACGGTGCCCTAAGGGCTGTATATATGAGGGAACAGAGAGGCAATTTGTGACCCTTGGAGGAGGGTTTCGAAAATGGCCCTAAACTTGGTTTCCCCACACATACAGACTCTAAAAATAGCCTATATTATGGTATTTCGAAATTACATGGGCCTGGCCCAAAAATAAGGTGGCGCAACACCTATAATCACTACTAGGAAAAGGCCTGCTAATGGCGCACCTATTTTGGCTACTAATGGCGCACTATAGATGCGCCACTAGCATCACGCCATTAGAATTTTTTACTAATGGCGCACCTGGCAGTGCGCCATTAGTATTGCTCACGGTGCGCTATTAGTATGCCTCCCATGTGCGCCATTAGTATGCCTCTCAGGTGCGCCAATAGTATGCCTCCGAGGTGCGCCATTAGTATGCCTCCGAGGTGCGCCATTAGTATGCCTCCCAGGTGCGCCATTGGTATGCCTCCCAGGTGCGCCATTGGTATGCCTCCCAGGTGTGCCATTAATATAGCCCATGGTGCTCCATTAGTATCTGGTATTCTAGCATATATATGTTTTGTTTCAAAACCACAAATTCAACAGCACATAACATATATATCAAATATATAATACATAATATGTGCTCAATAGTTTTACTGATCCACAACACATAACATATATGCAAAGTTGCAAAACAAATTTCATGATCCATATATCAAAACTCCATAGCATCCATACATCCAAAATTCCATAGCATCCATATATACATATAGTTCCATAGGATCCATACATACATAGCTCCATAACAAACATAGTTCAATAGCATCCATTCATTATTCACATACAATTTTTTGAGCTAGAATATTTTTTTGTTTGTATTTATATGTTACCATTATTATTTTAGATGACAAAAAAGACAACTATGGCTCCAAAGGTTTGCTTTATGTCTGCACGCCACATAAGTAAACGAAGTAGAAGGGGCGCACGCTTAGGAGCTCCAGCGCGCGGTCCTTTTGAACTTCCCCTGGCAAAAGAAGCATGAATCAAAAGCGTTAGAGAAAGAAAACAGATGATTCAGAATTACAAATTTTGATACATATTGACTTCTAACAAAACAACGCCAGCAATGTTTGTTACAAAATTTACGAGGTATCAAGATACTTAAATTGTCAACTAGTCGACTACACACACACACACAGATATATATACACATAAGCTCCAAAGAATACAGCTAAGATTTTCAAGAGAATACTCACATACAAGAATAAGCACTTGATGTTTGGTTCCAAATTATAAATATAAGCTGCCGATGTTGCGCTGAATCCAAAGTAATCCCAGCTACATAGGTCACACGCTCGCTCTAATGAGATGTGATACCAAATGTTTAAGCCTGAAGGAAAGAAGCAATGGTATAGGCACAAACTTTCCAGTCATGGAGATGATACTACGATCATAGTGTTCACCCTTGATTGCACACAAAATCTAACTAGTAAACGCACACAATCAGCAGCCCCTATATATAATTCCATCAAAGTATTAGAACAGATGCATCAGAACTGAATTACCTGTGAGCAACAACAGGAATGAGCCTTCAGGCTACGCGAGGAAGGAGACCGTCTTGGCAACCTTCTCCAAGCACTCTTGACTCTGCACCAGCAACGAATCCCACTGCATTACGCCAAAAGAAACAGCGTTGAGTAAAGAGATGAAAACAAACTAAAACTGCAAGACAATGAAACTGCAGGAATGATTAGCTGTAGAGATACTGGAAAAGGCGGTCCAATGGTATGGAACATGGTAAAATCAGGAGAGAAAAATAAATAAAAGAAGATATGTATCGTACTTTCTAAGCGCATCGTTCGGTATCTAGTCTATACACTACAAGCAAAGTGCAATGCCAATGGTTTTATTAATTTGAATGGAGGGTTGTAGCAAAACCATCAGTTTAACATGTGATAGAAATGTGATACAAGTGCTAAATTCGTAGCTCGAGAAACCAAGTTATGAACATCCAAGTGTCAGCAAACAGAACAAGCTCCGACAGGAACAGAAGAAGATTTCTAAACATTGATAACTGATAAGTACCCTGAAAGCGCTATATCCTATCCATTGCCACAATATAGCATGAGACGAGACGCAATTGCCTCCATAAGCTCAGTGTGAAATATCTTTTGCAAGTTACTGTTTCTTTATTATTATAAACAACATCAAACAAATTTCGTACCTACCTGCCTTCCACTGATTTCCTTGGCCATCTCTTCTTGCCATTCACGGTACATGGCGAAAAGCTCGTACATGGCGAAGAACTTGTTGATTCCTGGCATGATCTCGGAGGTCTTGTCTTGCACGTAGGCTCTAAGGCCGTGCTCGGCGTAGCGCCTGCCCTCCTCATGGTTCTCGAGCACTCCTGCTGCCCTCCCCATCTTGCTGACCCTGGAGATGAAATCATTTTCAGCACATCGTTACTAAGAATTACAGGTTGTTTCAGGCTCTTGTCTAACAAGATTAAGATGAGCTGCCACGAATTTATTAAAATAATCATCAATGCAGATAACGTTTATTAAGATCGTCTCTCGATCATGCAAACGCACTAAATAATTGCTAGCACAAAAAGTAGATCGTGTAGTAGCACAATATTTCATTATCCATTAGAACCGACTGGATCACACACCTGGCTTCCTGTCTCCAGGAACTATGATTATCATACTCAGAAATCAGAAAAGAAAATTATACCACCGCAAGATCCCTGCATAATTTCACCAACAATCCACGCGCACAAGCAAAATAGGCCACTCAAAAGGTCAAACGGCTCTCTTCTCACCCCCTCGTGGACCGATTCTCCCACCCAAATGAAACCAAGACCACAACTTTATTTTTCACCTGACAAAACATGGACATGGACCGCAGCGGCGAAGTCAACACTCAGCACCCATCACGAATAGGCCAAAATCAAGCGGATCTACTCTTATCCAGTCCACTGATAATCAAACAAGCGAGGGAGGGGGGCGATTCGTTTCTCTCAATCAAGAAATAAACTGCCAGGGATAGGAGGAGAGGGGATGGGGGTAGACTGCACAAAATCCAGATACTTACCTGACTTTTGGGTTGCCGGTGATGTTGCGGAGGAGGCTGAAGGAGGCAGGGCGGATCTGGGGGACGGGATCCGGGGCTGCGCGCTGGCTGCGCGCAGGCACAGCGGAGCGGGGGGATCTGGGGGACAGGATCCGGGGTGGATCTGGGGGACGGGATCCGGGTGGAGAGAGAGAGAGTGGGCACGGGAGAGAGAGTGGCCGGTTGGATTTGGGAGGGGAGACGCACTGCCGGTTAGCAATGGCGCACCGTTCGGGGTGCGCCATTAGAATTTTTTTTATAGCAATGGCGCATCCTCAGGCAGTGCGCCATTAGTAATCTTTTTTTATATATAGCAATGGCGCATCCCAGAGAGGTGCGCCATTAGTAATCTTTTTTTTGGATAGCAATGGCGAACATCAAAGAGGTGCGCCATTAGTAATATTATTATTTTTGGATAGCAATGGCGCTCGGGGGGAGGGGTGGGTGGTGCGCTCGGCCGATTCCGTTCGGGGGAAACGAGCAAGGAGACAAGGGAGGGTGCGGGGGGGCGTCGACAGCGGTGGAGCGGGGGAGGGTGCGGGGGGTCGGCGGCAGCGGTGGAGCGGGCCGGGGAGGCTGCGGGGGGTCGTCGGCGACGGTGGAGCGGGGGAGGGTGCGGGGGGTCGTCAGCGGCGGTGGAGCGGGGGAGGGTGCTGGAGGTCGGCGGCGGTGGAGCGGTGGCCATTAGTAGTTTCATACAACTCGTAAGAGCCTAAACACTTGTACTCGTATATAATACTAGGTAAACGAATATCCTGGTACAATGAACCTGCCCTGCCAAGATGCGTCCGGGCAGATCGGCGAATTCACGGACAGAGAACCGGCCAGATCTCCAAAAGCTCACCCCCACCGGCTACGTCAAGCCCCGAACCCTACTACTGGGCTCCTCACAGGATCGTGAAATTCCGGCGTTACTACTCGCGACACCACCTCCGCGAATCGCGTGACGGATTCAGGCGAGCGCTCGCGGTTCAGAGGGCTCAACTGCAGAAGACCGCTCTAGAGAGAGGCCAGGAGAGGGGAGGGGCGGGCGGCATACGTACGTGGGCTTGGGCCTCGACGGAGGGGACGTGGAAGGCGTCGAGCGCGGAGGCGGCGGCGTAGGCGGCGACGAGGAGGAGCGGCGTCTCCGTGGACGAGGGCGAGGGCAGAGGAGAGGCGAGGGTGTGGGAGGGGGTGGGCGGCGTCTCTGTGGACGAGGGTGGGGGAGGGGGAGGGCGGCGGCAGCTGCGGCGACGTCTCCGTGGGTGGCGTTCCATGGACGAGGGTGGGGGAGGGGTGGGCGGCGTCTCCGTGGACGAGGGCGAGGGCACAGGAGAGGCGAGGGCAGAGGGGTTAGGAATGGCGCACCCCGAGTGGTGCGCCATTAGAATGTTTTTTTGATAGCAATGGCGCATCCCCATGGAGTGCGTCATTAGTAATTTTTTTATATAGCAATGGCGCATCCCAAAGAGGTGCACCATTAGTAATTTTTTTTTGGATAGCAATGGCGCACCCCAGAGAGGTGCGCCATTAGTAATTTTTTTTGGATAGCAATGGAGCTCGAGGGGGAGGGATGGGGTGGGTGGTGCGCTCGGCCGATTCCGTTCGGGGGAACCGAGCGAGGAGACAGGGGAGGGTGCAGGGGGTCGGCGGCGGCGGTGGAGCGGGGGAGGGTGCGGGGGGTTGTCGACGGTGGTGGAGCGGGGGAGGGTGCCGGGGGTCGGCGGCGGCGGTGGAGCGGGGGAGGGTGCGGGGGGTCGTCGGCGGCGGTGGAGGGGGAGGGTGCGGGGGGTCGTCGGCGGAGGTGGAGCGGGGGAGGGTGCGGGGGGTCGTCGACGGCGGTGGAGCTGGCCGGGGAGGGTGCGGGGGATCGTCGGCGGCGGTGGAGCGGGGGAGGGTGCGGGGGGTCGTCGGCGGCGGTGGAGCGGGGGAGGGTGCGGGGGGTCTTGGGCGGCGGTGCAGCGGGCCGGGGAGGGTGCGGGGGGTCGTCGACGGCGGTGGAGCGGGGGAGGGCGCGGTGGGTGCTCGGCGGCGGTGGAGCGTGGGAGGGTGCGGGGGGACACTATTGGGACACTATGATGCAAATGAGGTGAGGAGGAGGAGGCACCCGAGACAAGCTTGGAGGAGGAGGTGGACAGAATGAAAGTGGGGAAAGTGAGTGTGGTAGGTGGCTGTCCAAAATATCTAGCTGGTCCCAGGTTACTAATGGCGCACCACCTACATATGCGCCATTAGTAACCCTTGTTACTAATGGCGCACCTTCTGTGGTGCGCCATTAGTAGTTCTGCAAAAAAAATAGTAGTGGCGCACCACCAACAGATGCGCCATTAGTAACACTGGTTACTAATGGTGCACTAGCTGTGGTGCGCCATTAGTAGTTTGCAAAAAAAAATTATAGTAGTGGCGCACTACCAACAGATGCGCCATTAGTAACCATGGTTACTAATGGCGCACCAGCTGCTGGTGCGCCATTAGTAGTTTTGCAAAAAAAATAATATAGTAGTGGCGCACCGAGTGTGTGGTGCGCCATTAGTGTCCATCACACTAATGGCACACCTGCACATGGTGCGCCACTACTATATAGTAGTGGTGCACTACTTGTGTGGTGCGCCATTAGTATCTATATCATCTATAGCCCTTTTCCTAGTAGTGAATAGCCTATGGACGAAATTTATATAGTGGCGTCTTGAATATTTTGTCCAAAGCCTTAATGCTCTCCTTATGGTGGCTTTAGAGTGCGAAAATCACCAATGGAAGCTCCATTGTTCTCTCCCGCGCGTGCACCTTCTTATCCATGCTTGATCCCGCTCCAACGGATATCCTTCTTGTCCATGCTAGGTCCTTCATTCATGAGCACAACAAAAGTATCTAACTTATGCAGTATCATATGTTCATGAACATTAGAAGTATTCACAAGAAACGAAAGTACCTGATAATTCAATTGGCGTGCACGAGCTCTAGTAACTGGTCCAGTATGTATAGCAGTTGGGGTTGTGGGTGTAACAATGGTGTTGATGTCCTCATCAGAACCTCTGCCTAGATGGGAAGATTCCATGGAGGAGGAAGCTTAAGTGGGGAGACTCTCTCCTCTCTCTTCCGGTGGCGCCGGAGTGCCGCCTGGGGAGCCATTGCCACGGTGATCGTCTTCATCAAGATCACCGTCTTCATGACCTTCCTCATCTCTTTTCAGTGGTCCACTCTTCCGCTTCCTGCTGTAATCCCCTACTTGAACATGGTGTTTCATGCCTCATAATATTAATCAATGATGTGTTGCCATTCTATGATGTTTGATTAGATCTATGTTGTCCTTTGGGTTGATTGATGATCTTGATTGGTTTGAGTGTATGTTTTATTTTGATGCTGTCCTATGGTGCCTTCCGTGAGGCGCACACGTGAAGGATTCACGATGGATGGTGTTGTAATATGTTCATGATTCTCTTATAGTGGGTGGCTAGAGCGACAAAAGGTTACAACCGAGTAAGGGGTTGTTTACATATGGGTGTAAAGGGGACTTGATGTTTAATGCTATGATTGGGTTTACCTTAATGATTTTTAGTAGTTCTGCATACTTGCTAGAGATCCAATCATAAGTTTATATGATCCAGTTACGAAAAGTATATTAGCTCATGTCTCTCCCTCGTATAAAATTGCAAGAATGATTAGCGATCTTGTTATCAATTGTCTAGGATGATTCCGCACACAACATCATACCATCATTGTTCCACACACGCTATTTGTAATATATTGCAATATATTCTAACTCTATTTAGTGCAGCAACTATTTTCATATTTTAGTTCTTCAATATCATGCAAAGCTACCCTCTTTATATCAACAACACATTTTTATTTCTCGTTACTAGATAGAAGCAAACGTTCGGTGTATGTAGAGTCGTATCGGTGGCAGATAGGACTTGAGATAATATTGATCTTACCTTTAGCTCCTTGTGGGTTTGACACTCCATACATACCACTTCCATCTTTGGAAAGTGCTATGATGATTCCTTGCACTTGGGGTTTATCAAGCTCTTTTTTAACGTCGTTCCCGGAGTGACTAGCGGCGCATTGGTCCGTAGCAGTGTTTTATTTTAATCCGTGTTTTTTTAACACAGTACAAACGCAAGCGCTCATATACACGTGGATACACTCACCCCTATGAACGCACATACGCACATCCTACACTTATGAGCACCTTCGGAAGATTGAGCTGGCATGTCATCTTGAGATTTACGAAGTCATTGTAGGCGTCTCGTCGTCGACGGGAGCGCCGCTTCCCACTGAAAGCAGATCGCCCGAAATCCTGAAATAAATCCAGTAATAATGCAAATGACTTGAACGGAGATATCACTGTTCCTCTAACCATTCAATCACAGATTGGTTTGCAACCGTGATTATTCTCTTGAATCGCAATATGTTGAATGTATAAATGGAACGAAACTGAAATTATACGGGAAACAAACGCTGCATATACTCCCTCAGCGAGGGTTTATTTGGACCCTCTTATTTTGGTTCAAACTTTAACCATACATTTTAATTAATAAAATGTAAATAATACAATATGTCAAAAAATTAAGGCATGAAAAATCTCTTTCAAAACAAACAAATTACCTATACCCTGGTGGCAGCTCCTGAGTGGTTCAACGGGACACCGGTATGCATTCTGGGAACGGATGATGGGCAGTCAAATCAAATCTGAAGGAACCTGCGCCCTAGACCCTTGCCCATTCCCCTATAAATAGCGCCTTTCTGCTTACAACTAGCTAAGCAACACACCCCTTTTACACCTGTGCTCTGCCTAGCTGCTTAGCTTCCTCGCTCCGCTTGCCTGCCTTCTCGTCATCATCCATCCACATCTCCCAAAACAACCACTGGTCTGGATGGACTTCGATACGCTCAACTCCCACCCGGAGGCGCAGCTGGAGCTAATGAACGCAATGCTGCAGCTGGAGCAGCTGACTGCGCTCCCTGACCACGGCATGCCGGCGCCCCCTTCTCCATGCACGCAACCGCAAGCCCCTCGTCACCACTTCTCCTCGGCGCCTCACATGGCGAGCGCCAACGTTAACGCCGGAGGGGCCTACCACGATCCGTATTCCCAGCCTCCCAACTCCGCCCCCTACAGCGCCAGCCATCGCCGCTCCGGCTCCGAGTACACGGCGACGTCGCAGCCCCCAACCGAAGGCGCCGGCGCTACGGGTCCGGCGGCGATGCGGGAGATGATCTTCCGCATCGCGGCGCTGCAGCCGGTGAACATCGACCCGGACACGGTGCGCCCGCCGAAGCGCCGCAACGTGCGCATCTCGACGGACCCGCAGAGCGTGGCGGCGAGGATGCGGCGGGAGCGCATCAGCGAGCGCATCCGCATCCTGCAGCGTCTCGTGCCGGGCGGGACCAAGATGGACACCGCGTCTATGCTGGACGAGGCCATCCACTACGTCAAGTTCCTCAAGACGCAGGTGCAGTCCCTCGAGCGCGCCGCGGCAGCCAACGGCCACCGCGCGTCGCCCAATGCCGCCACCTACCAGGGCCTCAACGGGCCGTGGTAAGACAAGATCGATTACGTCGCGTCGGCCAACCGCATGTGCTTACGCTCCGCGCGACATGGCATATATACATGTGCATGTAATGACATTAATCAATGTTGAGCCTGGAGCTAGCGGAATGCGCATGTAATGACATGAATCCATGTTGAGCCTGGAGCTAGCGGAATGCGCATGTATGCTAGATACATACATCGGTTTGATCGACAAGTATTTTCGGATGAAAGAGTATGTAATGTACTGTGTGTAAATTAAGATGTACTAGGAGACCTACTAGCTAGTAAGTACTTCCTCCGTTCCTAAATATAAGACATTTTAGAGATTGTACTATAAACTACATACGGATGTATATAGACATATTTTAGATTATAGATCCACTCATTTTGCTTCATATGTAGCCTTTTAGTGGAATCTTTAAAATGTCTTATATTTTGAAACGTAGGGAGTACTAGGTAGTATGACTATGAGTAAGAGTATTGGTACACCTCATTTTTTTTTCCCGGAGGACATGCTTGTTACTGAACTCGCAAACCGGCCCTTCACAGCTCATGGGTAGCATTTTCATTCGCTGCAACATTCGATCGTTTGCCCTTACAATGTAGAACTACGGACGAAGAAATACGCCTTACATGCCCTTTTATTTTTTGTCATGGAAATCATCTTACATGCATGCCATGCCCTTTGTTCTTAAACCACGCTGTATGTCCAAATTAAAGAGAACACAAAGTGGAAACATGCATATGTAAGGTTAGGCTAGTTTGCGATTGCGTTGTGTTGAAGTTACTTCCCTAATCAGCTGTAGAAAAACAGCTGGGAAATCATTAAGAAGTTGATTAGCCTAATGATAAAAAAAGGAAAAAGTTTGATTACCACAATCTATTGTGATGGCCATCACATGTCCATCACGTCTTCAGTTGCCGGTTGCTGCTGCTCTTGAAATGTGTTGTAGTACACTTGTTTACGGCTTTGCAGCAGAAAAAAACGAGAACAAGAGATATTAAAGTTAACTAACCAAACGGTAAAATCCCCCCCAAAAAAACGGGCTGGACAAACGGTATCATCGTTTGACCGTTTATTATTTTCTTGTTCTCTGGCATCTCTGCGGTGACTAATTTTTTCATGTGGAAATAAAAAGGTAAACACGGTTATATAAATCGCAACTTGCTGGGCTCTGGAACCCAGGCATGCATGCATAAGCATAATGGCTAGCTAGCTAGACTGGAGCAGAGAACAGTTGGTGCAAAAACGAGCCGGCTTTCAGCGCACAGGACATGTTTATGCAGCAAGGAGCAAAAGACGACACTATGCGAGCGATGATTGAATAAATTGAGCCCCTGCTGATCCTTGAAAAACAAGACTATTGGCAGTGGCAGTGGCATTGTGTGCACGCACGCCCGTGCCCCTCAGCGGCGAGCGAATGGAGAAGCCTGGCGACGCCTCGGCGGGCGCAACGGCGCGCCCGTTTGCCCCGCCGTCGTCACGTCCTACGTTGCCGCACTGGAGCGGCCTCCTGTGCGCGCACAGCCGCCGTCCCGGAGTGGGGCGCCCGCGGTCTTGCTTTCCAGACGCTAAGCCCATTCGGGAACGCGGCCGTTTCTGCCGCAAGCTTTTCTCATTCCGCATGTGCCCCTGTCCGACTGCTGTTAATGCCTCGGCAATGCCGTGTCTACCGATATTCCCACCCCGATCCGTCCCAAATTGTACATGCTGGCATATCATGATCAGGGCGTCCGATGGAAACCTAGCGTTTCACGGTGGTTCATGTCTCTGCATTCCTTGCGAAAGCCAGTCTCAAAGACGCGGTGAAGGTAAAATCAAACAGCCTGTGCAAGCTATACAGAAAAGAAAAGAAAAATCAGCGCTGGCGATAATGTTAGCAACGAAAAGGACCGAGGTAGTACGATCAAATCAAGGCGAGTAAATCCAGATATTTCACACATGCATGTGCTGCATGCACCGCGCGGCCATGCATGTGCCGAGAAATTGCTACGTTGTCTACGTACCGCCCCACCCCTTTCGGCAAATAGGCCTTGTGAGACCGACTCCTTCGATCCCACAGACGCGCTCTATCCATCGCCGCGAGTCTCTGAGTCTAGACGGTAGCTAGATAGGCGGAAGCTTTCGCCACCTTGATTAGTCTCATTCTCATGGAGGTCATTTCAACTTGACCGTACACCTCTGGCCTGTCGGCATACAACAACGACCACAGCTAGCCCCGGAGATACCACTCCAGTGCATAAATGTACTGTACTTTCTTTCTTCCAGCTTGATGTTAAGTATGCTACTAGTAATAATAGACGTAGAGAAATCCTTGCGCCGTGAACCTGTGACCGATCATGAATTTGTGTGGCATTGCCATCAGCGAGAAAGCGGGCCCTTGTTGTCGAGCCGGCCGGTGCGCTCATGTGCACCCCTCCTGGCGCCAGAGACGTCGATCTGATGGTCACCCTCTCTTTAATTCTTTGCTCTTCCCTGCCTTTGCAGAATGATTGGTAGCTGCTACTTCTTCCGCACTTTTTGTTCCTGACGTTCTTTTCGTTCAAGGATTCAGCCCCAGTGCCCACCAAGACTCTAGATGCTGTCAGTGTGACAGTCCGAAAGTGTGTGCAAGATATGCAATATCTTGTTGAGAGAAACATGTGTGGTGAACACCGGAGGGATCAGCTGAAACTGCATTTTTTTAATGCGGGTTACTTGCTTTGTCGACGAAATCAGTACACAACTTTCCAACTAGAACCGGGAGAAGCCTGCTTTTGCTTCGGGATTTTTCTTTTATAGTACTAGTATGTTGATCGATGTAGGAAATTGAATTATTTTTTGAGAATAAATCGATGGATGGATGTAGCAAATGATCCTGTCTTGTCCGATAAAATTGACAAAAATGACCTATGTGACGAAAGAACTCACGAAGTGAATCCGAATGAAAAAAAATTCATCCGTCTAATCCTTTCATGTGGCGCCCGACACCTAGACGCCACACTACACTGTGTGACGCCTAAGTCATCGGCACCACACTCCCCGGCCACCTGGCAGAGAGGGCCCACCCCCCAGGCAGTGCGACGCCTAAGTCTCAGGCGTCGCACACTGTAAAGTGTGGCGCCAAAGGCTTAGGCGCCACACTGCCACTTATCAAGCCACGGGCCAGCCCCCTCCCCCATCCCCCTCATCATTCCCCTCCCTTCACATCTTTGTGTTCAAGTCGCTCCTTCGTTAAATCCCTCTCCAAATCACCAAATCTGAAGGTTTGGACCGGGCATTTGTTGTTCAATCCCTCCCCTAAGGTAATCCTCACCTATCCCCTCATTCTCATCCAAACAAAAATTTCTTGTGGTCATTTTATTGCAAATTTGAGGAAACCCTAGCTAGTTTTTCATGAAATGTGGGATGTATATGATATTGTTGTATTTGTTTGTATGTTAGAATAAGGGGTATGCTGGGGTTAGGATTAGGGTTGTTTGGATGTTTGCATTATGGTTGTTTTAGGGTTAGAATTAGGGTTGTTTGGATGTTTGCATTATGGTTGTGTTAGGGTTAGGATATGGTTAGGGTTAGTGTTATGGATGTTTGAAATTTAGGAATAGTGTTTATTTTTAGTAAGTAGATATTGTAGTATTTGGATGATTTCTTATGAAAAATATTGTATATTGTGTTGTTTAGGGATGGGAAGAACATGTGTTTATGTCCATCACGTGGATAAGGATGCCTTTTTGAAAGGTAATATTGATCCGGACCTGGATGAGCTTGACTTGGTGTTCGCTTTCTGTCCTAGCTATGCTGAATTGTTGGAACAAGTCCGAAAAGATTTGAATTGGATGGACCCTAGTGATGTAATTGAGTTTAATGGTAGGCATAAAGTGGGATTCGGAATGCACATTCGTTGGAAGACCATGCGTGTCAACTCCGAGCAACGTTGGCCGAATCACTAGACAAGGTTCTGGAGTTATTTGCCATCAAAACAAATGTTCCTAACTAGATTACCTCGTAGACAAGTTTGGGGGATCAATCCACGAAAGAAATCACCAGATCTGAAGCATTTGGAAGAGGGGATTCGGATGAGGAGAAGAACCAGCCGCTAGTTTGAATGGGAGGGGAATGAGGAGGGGGTGGGGGAGGGGGGGGGGCTGGGCCGCGGCTGGATAAGTGACAGTGTGGCGCCTAAGTCTTCGACGCAACACTTTACAGGGTGCGACGCCTGAGGCTTAGGCGTCGACTGCCTGGGGGTGGCCCACTTTGACAAATGGCCGGGGCGTGTGGCGCCGATGACTTAGGCGTCACACAGTGTAGTGTGGCGCCTGGGTATCGGGCGCCACACGAAAAGGTCAGACCGGTGAACTTTTTTGCTTTCAGGTTCACTTCGTGACTTCTTTCACTTTAGAGGTTATTTTTGTTAATTTTGCCGTCTTGTCCAGCATCAAGTCAAGCCCACCAGCCTCCAGACAAGAACAACAATCTGACAGGACATGCTGGTAACATAGGACACACGCATTTTCCCGATCGAGTGACAGGACATAGCGCCCGATGGACGTTGCATGAATACCACACACGTGCACGTACGTCCAAATCCCGGCACGATATATGTAACGTACGCAGGAGATAAATTGCAGCTCTGGACGTGCCCCGCGCGCCATCCCCGTGCACAGGGTCTCGCCTGCTGACAGCCACACTGAAAGTGAGGATTAGTTGGAACGGTCCGCTACTCCTCTCCTCCTCATCGCGGGCCTCATCTGGTCCGAATATCAACTTAAAAACACATCTCAAGCCTCTCCTGTCAGAACTCAGAAGGACGGGTCGACCTCAGGCTCAGGGTGTTTTTCCATTGACATGACACGCATACGGCCAGATGGGCTACGCCGAGACGGCCGCGCCCTGCACCGCCATGTGAGAGGCCTTGTACCTACGCTCGCGGTGGGGCTAGGCTGTGGTCTGCTTCCTGCTGCGGCCGGCCTGCGAGATGGAGAGGCGATCAGTTCTTCCGGTACGTGCGCTTGTGTTGGTGGGCGCGCCACGGCGAGGCCACATGGGCCGGCCGCCGATGGATGGCTTGCGCGGGTTGGCCACTTGCGTCTTCGCTTAGCCGGCGCCCGGCGGATGAGACGTCCGAGACGTAGAGCTCGCGATAAGACGTACGGGTCAGAGCGATTGGATGGACTCCTCCTCTGTGTCGTGCTCAGGTTGTTCGTCTGAGATAGTTCATGCATGAGAACGTGGTTGCATGCTCTGCTGCTGCGGACCTACGCGGGAGAGCCTTGACTTCAGGTGGTCTACTTGCGCGGTTTTCTTTTCGCGAAAATACTTGGGCGCTTTTAGCCGTTCCATTGTTCTTGGGGGTGCTGTCGGCGTCGGAATGGTAGACTGTAATAGGATGCGTGCCCAAGTACCCGGGAGGAGAAAAAAATCAATCCACCTATGTGACCGTGCACGAGGTGTCAACTGCAAAAAGATGGCATTTCTTTTTTTCCTTTTTCTTTTAAGAACACGGTACAAACACATACGTTCGTATATATACATGTACACACCCAGCCCTATTAACAAACACTAGGGGACCTTACCCTTATGAGCACTTTTGAAAAATTAACCTGCCATATCATTTTGATATTGACGAAATTACTACAAACGCCTCGGAGTCGACGAAAACATCTCTTCCCGCATCCTGGTGGGTTAAAGATACCACTGTCCTCTTAACCATCCAACCACAAATACGTTCGCAGGCCGCAGCTCCTCCGATCGCCGGTGCATGCTTTGATTTGTTTAGAGATCACAGGAACGATAGAGAGGAAAGGGAAAAGAGAAGGATATCGTAAAAAACAGAATCAGAAAGAAAGAAAATGCAAAAATTAATTGTTTGGATGGAGAAGGGAGAAATAAAAAAGAAAAACTCCACCTTCCATTCTATTAAGAGCTGCATGGTTGAAACCAAGGTATGGTTATAGTAAATTGAATACAGATACCGGTTTCACTTGTTGAAACGGTTGGGGCTATTTTATGCGACCATGAAGGAAAATTCATTGCGGTGGCAAATGGAAAAATTTATATATGCTTTGACTCGTTTACTGCGGAAGCTATTGCTGTAAGATTTGGAAGAATCTAGCTCGAACTGTTGGTTGCACTAAAATTGAGATCAACTCAGACAGTGTGGAGGTGGTCGCAACATTACAAAATGGTATTCTTCTTCAGTGGCCACTGCCATCCTCGATGACTGTTATTTTACGTCTCTTGATTTTAATCATATTATCTTCGATCATTGTAATAGAGGGAGTAATCATGTATCTCATGAACTAGCTAGACTAGCTAGATCTTCTCCAAGAGATACTTGGTTGGAATCCATGCCCTATGCGTTGATTCCCTTCATTGTAAACGATGCAACGGTTGTTATGGTTGAATAAAGGAGCTTTTGATTGTAAAAAGAGGTGATAGTAATCTTTTAACAATGATATGTATCGCCATATATTTATGCATATTTGATTATTAGACATAATCTAATACTGAGGCTAATGGTGTCCCGGCTAAGGGGGCTTCTCACCATGTCGACCCTACCTGGTCGGCTAGGCTGAGGACCCCTTATCGGTTTTGACCTGGGACACATCAGATGGCCCACCGCGTATAATAAGAAGGTTGCAGTAGTCTTGGCATATACACCAAGATATTGGACCTGTAGAGGGTTCTATATCCTCTTATGTAGTCGACTAGGATCTAGTATTCTAGGACCCCGTACCTATATAAAACCGAGGGGGCGCACTAGTAGGAAAAACATTATAGCAATAGTTAGTAGTGTGCAGGCCCGAAAACGGACACCGGTGCTATGTTGGCAAACTAGCAGCAAAGTCGGTTGACCATCGTCATGTAACAGTTACAAAGTGGTTATTGGAGTTGATGTTAGTGCGAAAGTTGTTACTGCCTGGGATCCACCACTTACTAGCCATGACGTAGTACATGCGCTGCGATGGGCCTACGCTGGTAGTACTTGCGCTATCCAAGGCATGACCTGGTATCGGGATTTAAATTACTGGCGTTGGCGCATGCGTCAGCGCCACTATTTAATAAAATTCCAAAAATCCGTGTTTATATAGCATGTCGCACCGCATTCATTAGCGGCTTTGGACCTTTGGAATTCCTCGGGCGTTTTCCCATTTCGGCACCACTAGTGACCGAAAAATAATATTGAAACACTAATGTGATCGTGTTTTCTACCGTGAAATTGAATTGGCTTGGAGTTCACGCTCTCCCCCTAGCACTTTAAATAGCACGGTGCGATGTTTTGCAGCAGCGCACTCTCTCCCTAATCTTATCTTCCCACACCTAGAAGCTCTCCGACCACTTTAGCCTACAAGAAGTTCATGGGTGGGGGGGGGGGGGCATGGAAGGTTCCATCACCGTTTCTGTTGTGCCCAAGTTCTTCCCCAACTCTTCGGGCCCGAGTTGGCGAATCACCAGCAAGGAGTTAAGGATGTCTTGGAGCTGGTGTTTTCGGACCAACGGTACTACATCATTCGTCCTTGGAAGGACGATGTCTTCTTCGTACAGTTCTTCTACAAGGAGTCTACCAAGAGGGTGCACGATCATGTGTGGGGCATCGTCCCCAGGACCGTGAAATTCTACCCCATCAGGCATGATGCCATCGACAAGATGCCTCTTGATGCGAACATGTGGATCAAGATCGTTTGATGAAGTCGAAGTCGACAATCGCAACTCTGGTCGCTGTATCCATGTTTCATTGCTATATTTTAACTTGTATGTTTTATATGTATGGAAGAACCATGTATGAACTTTATCTATTTTGTATAATTATATATATATATTATATAGGTGATGGCTCTACCTTATGTATTCAACCTCGCCGACTATTTTGGTCCTCTTCACTCACCCCCTTACTCATCTTGTGCCGCGATACGCGATCCCGTTTTCTTCACCCCGCCCATCGCCCTATTCCGACGAACTCCAACCTCTTCTGCCACGTCTCAGGCGGGGTTGTGGATATACGAGATACTGTTGGACTGATCTATCTTCACCACCAAGTATATTCGACGAGCCCTCCTCCAACACGTCTCGCCACTAACCTCAGCCGCTCGGGCTGCAGGCAGATAAGCTTCGGGTGTAGGGGATTGATCGTTGGTGGGACGGCGCACACACGCACATATGTCATTGGCTTCCTCCCCGTGCTTTTGCTTGCCGAGGATGTCGTTAGTAGAAAAACTACTTTACGTTAGATACTTTAGTCCCGGTTTGTAAATGGATCGGCACTAATGTGACCATTAGTGCCGGTTCCAACAGCTAGGAGCGGGCATCATTAGTCCTGGTTCATGTTGAACCTCTAATACGGGTTCGTGACACGAACCGGGACTAAATGGGTGGTGGCAGGCTGGTGTCAGGCCGGGGCCCCACTAGCACCTTTAGTCCCGGTTCGTGGCACGAACCAGTACAAGAAGCTTACATTTAGAAGCGGTTTGTGTCATGAACCGGGACTAAAGGTTTCCCTATAAAAGCCCTTCGTCCAGCCCGCGTTCGAGCTCTCAGTTCTTCCCCTTTTCTCTCTTCTCTGTTCTTCCCCAAAGCTCGAGCTCATCCTTCATTTTTCCCAAAATTTGTCAAGATTTGAAGGCCCCCCATTGATGACCCACAAGTATAGGGGATCAATCGTAGTCCTTTCGATAAGTAAGAGTGTCGAACCCAACAAGGAGCGGAAGGCTCTGATAAACGGTTTTCAGCAAGGTAATAACTGCAAGCACTGAAAGAAGCGGTAACAAGTGATGGTGTAGCAGGTGAAACGTAGCAAGTGAAAAGTAACAAGTAACAAGTAGTAGCAATGGTGCATCAAGTGGACCAATCCCTTTTTTAGCAAGGGACAAGCCTGAACAATGTCTTATAGGAGGAAAAACGCTCCCGAGGACACACGGGAATTTCTGTCATGCTAGTTTCATCATGTTCATGTGATTCACGTTCGTTACTTTGATAGTTTGATATGTGGGTGGACCGGCGCTTGGGTACTGCCCTTACTTGTACAAGCATCCCACTTATGATTAACCCCTCCCGCAAGCATCCGCAACTACGAAAGAAGAATTAAGACAACGTCTAACCATAGCATTAAACTAGTGGATCCAAATCAGCCCCTTACGAAGCAACGCATAGAGTGGGGTTTAAGCTTCTGTCACTCTAGCAACCCATCATCTACTTACTACTCGCCAATGCCTTCCTCTAGGCCCAAGTATGGTGAAGTCTTATGTAGTCGACGTTCACATAACACCACTAGAGGAAAAGACAACATACAACATATCAAAATACCGAACGAATACCAAATTCACATGACTATTATTATCATGACTTATCCCATGTCCTCAGGAACAAAAGTAACTACTCACAAAGCATAATCATAATCATGATTAGAGGTGTAATGAATAGCATCAAGGATCTGAACATAAACTCTTCTAGCAAGTAATCCAACTAGCATCAACTACAAAGAGTAATCAACACTACTAGCAACCTTACAAGTACCAATCCGAGTCGCGAGACGGAGATTGGTTACAAGAGATGAACTAGGGATTGGAGAGGAGATGGTGCTGATGAAGATGTTGATGAAGATGCCTTCCCTCCGACGAGAGGAGTGTTGGTGACGACGATGGCGACGATTTCCCCCTCTGGGAGGGAAGTTTCCCGAGCAGGATCGTCTTGCCGGAGCTTTAGATTGGATCTGCTCAAGTTCCGCCTCGTGGTGGCGGCGAAACCACAAAAAAGCTCCCTCTTGATTTTTTCTGGAACAAAACCCTTCATATAGCAAAAGAGGGGGCCAGTGGGCCGTCAGGGAGCCCACAAGTCGTGTAGCCACCACTAGGGGGGTGGCGGCTACCAGGCTTGTGGGGCCCTCGTAGCTCCCCTCTGGTACTTCTTTTGCCCAGTTTTTTTTATATAATCCCAAAAAATTCCACGTAAATTTTCAGGGTATTTGGAGTTGTGGAGAATAGAGGACTCAGATCTGCTCCTTTTCGAGTCCAGAATTCCAGCTGCCTAAATTCTCCCTCTTCAAATAAACCTTACAAAATAAGAGAGAAAAGGCATAAATATGGTACCACAAAGTAATATAACAGCCCATAAAGCGATAAATATCAACATGAAAGCATGATGCAAAATGGACGTATCAACTCCCCCAAGCTTAGACCTCGCTTGTCCTCAAGGGAAAACCAAGTTCCATAAACATGTCCACATGTTTAGGTACGAAGGTGTCGATAAAACATAATACGGACATGAGGGCATCATGATCATACATAGAACAACAATACATCATAAAGATTCTTATGGGAAAGTAATAATTCCTTCACAAAGCAAAGTATGAAGCAAAAACCTTACCGAGAAGTAACCAACAACAGTCCAAAGTCATTGAAGCAATTGCAATTTATCATAACATCACAAAGAGTCAAATAAGAGCTTGTAAAGCAAACCCACATACTCAATCATCTCTTTTGTTTTCCACAATCGTTACAACTCACGTGGTACTCATGGTATCAAAGTTTCAGCTGGACACAGAGGAAGACAGGGGCTTATAGTTTTGCCTCCCAACTATTTACATCAAGGGTAAAGTCAACAATAATAAAGCATAAGTACTCAACTCCAAGTTGATATATGAATATAGATCTTTCCAAAGCATGTGACGGTAGCCAAGACAAAGGCAAAAATAGGGAATTGGTGAAGATCACCATGACTCTTACAAGGCAAAAAGTAAAGGTACAAGATAGGCCCTTCGCAGAGGGAAGCAGAGGTTGTCATGCGCTTTTGAGGTTTGAATGCGTGTCCTCTTAGTGCGGAGGAACGTCACTTTATATTGCCTCCTGTGATAAAGAACTTTATTATGCAGTCTGTCGCTTTTATGTCTTCCTCATCACAGGTTCGTACAAAGCTTATTTTCCACAACTAATATATCATACATATTAGAGAGCAATTTTTATTGCTTGCACCGATGACAACTTACTTGAGGGATCTTATTCAATCCATAGGTAGGTATGGTGGACTCTCATGGCAAAACTGGGTTGAAGGTTTATGGATGCATAAGTAGTATCTCTAGTTGGTGCGGGAGTTTTGGCTAATATGAGGTGGAAGCAATCGTCACATGCTAAGGGATCTCTAATCAGATAACATTCTTTGGAACCAAGCAAACACAATTCATTATGTTGTCTTCCTTGTTCAACATCTACTCCTAAGCATCTAATAGTTTGGTGAGTGCTCACAATTGTAAAAAGTGTCTAAGATGATATATTTATATGTGAACCTCTCTCTCCTTATTACTTCTTATTAATTGCAACAATGACTAAGGTCTATGTTGATTTATTCTCAACAAGTTTCAATCATCATACGTGTCATATGTGAAGCTATCACTTTCCATAAGATCATCTCATGATCTTCATGCTATCGTTCTTTTCATACTTTTGATCACGACACAAAGCAAAGCCCTTGACTAAGATACTCTTTATTATATAGCTTGCAAGCTCGAATACAACGGGGGAGAGACAAAGCAAAAGACTCAGACTAAACACTAAAGACTTATTCCACAAAGGGAAGAAATAAAAACTGAAAAGGAAAGAACTAAAACAAAGGTAAAAGCAAAAGATATAAAGGTGATACGATACCAGGGCAACTCCCCCAAGCTTGGTAGAAGCCAAGGGGATTGACCATACCAATGCTTAGTTGTCTTCCTTTGGTGGTGATGGTGGTGGAGTTGTTGGAGTGGTCTGATCCTCCGTCTTCCAAGGCATAGGTGCTCCATTATGGCAGGATGAACGAGTCACCGAAATCCTCAAATCTGCAGCCAACCTTATTGATTTAAATCTGTACTCATACTCACAGTTTTGGTTCTACAGGTCATAGATCTGGCCCTAAAGTTGGTCTACCCTGTCATAGAGCCTAGAGAGGTATTTCCCAATGTCAATGGCATCCATCTTGTGATTGCTGGTGAACTCAGTGATCATGATGTGTTTGGCGTCGAGTCCACGCTCCACCATCCCTTGGCACTTGAAGATTTGTTGCTCCATTGCTTCGAGCCTCGTCTCCATGCTCCCGGTCTTCTTAGGCCCCTCAACATCAAGGATGTGCAACATCCCCTCTCTCATCTTGATAGATTGAGGGTGTTTCAGCACTTCCGTGAGGTAGGGATTGATGACCTTCTCGAAGATCTTGTCCTTAGGAGCGTTTGGGGAAGTCATGATGATCTAGATCTGCCACAGAAACAGGCTCGAAACAAAAACAGAGGAAAACTGCACGAAACGGAGATCAAAAACCTTCGGGCATATATAATGATTTTTTCTGGACCAGAAGGAGTGCTCCGCAAGAAAACGGAGTCCGGGAGGCACACGAGGTGCCCACAAGCCCTGTAGCCGCCGCCAGGGGGTGGCGGCTACCAAGCTTGTGGCCTCCTCGTGCGCTCTCTGGACTGCTTTTTATTTTTCTAATTTTCCAAAAATTTGAAAACGGAGGAAATTTCCTATTGGAAAAGCTTCGGAGTCCAATTACTTACCGAAACAGATACCTCTTCATTTTCAGGGTCTAAAACAGGCTGATAAACATCCCTTATGTACTCCTCTGGAGTTATGATATTAATGATATTGGTCTCAACATTTATGGGAGTACCGGAGATATAATGCTTGATTCTTTGTCCATTTACCACTCTAGGAAGATTTCCTTCTGTGTTATTGATTTTGATGGCATCGGAACGATATACTTCCTCGATAACGTAAGGACCTTCCCATTTAGAGAGAAGCTTGTGTGCGAAGAATCTTAAGCGAGAATTGTATAGCAGGACATAATCACCTACATTGAACTCTCGTTTCTGTATTCGTTTATCGTGCCATGTCTTAACCTTTTTCCTTGAACAACTTGGCATTCTCATATGCCTGGGCCCTCCATTCATCTAATGAGCTGATATCAAACAACCGCTTCTCACCGGCAAGTTTGAAATCGAAGTTGAGCTCTTTGATTGCCCAATAAGCTTTGTGTTCCAGCTCAAGAGGTAAATGATAGGCCTTACAGTAAACCATTTTATACGGCGACATGCCCATGGGATTCTTATAAGCAGTCCTATAAGCCCATAGTGCATCGTCAAGTTTGCTAGACCAATTCTTCCGAGATCTATTGACAGTCTTTTGTAAGATCAATTTGATCTCCCTATTACTCAACTCCACTTGACCACTAGACTGAGGATGATAAGGAGATGCAACTCTATGGTTGACATCATACTTAGCGAACATCTTGCGGAAAACACCATGAATGAAGTGTGAACCGCCATCAGTCATCAAATATCTAGGGACTCCAAATCTTGGGAAAATGACTTCTTTAAGCATCTTAATAGAGGTGTGGTGATCAACATTTTTAGTGGGGATAGCTTCTACCCACTTAGTGATGTAATCCACAGCAACTAAGATGTGAGTGTACCCATTGGAACTCGGGAAGGGTCCCATATAATCAAAGCCCCAGACATCGAACGGTTCAATGACAAGTGAATAGTTCATAGGCATTTCCTGACGCTTACTGATGTTCCCTATTCTTTGGCATTCGTCACAAGACAAGACAAACTTACGGGCATCCTCTAGGCCCAATTATGGTGAAGTGTTATGTAGTCGATGTTCACATAACACCACTAGAGGAAAAGACAACATACATCATATGAAAATAGCGAACGAATACCAAATTCACATGACTATTATTAACATGACTTATCCCATGGCCTCAGGAACAAAAGTAACTACTCACAAAGCATAATCATAATCATGATCAGAGGTGTAATGAATAGCATTAAGGATCTGAACATACGCTCTTCCACCAAGTAATCCAACTAGCATCAACTACAAAGAGTAATCGACACTACTAGCAACCTTACAAGTACCAATCGGAGTCGCGAGACGGAGATTGGTTACAAGAGATGAACTAGGGATTGGAGAGGAGATGGTGCTGATGAAGATGTTGATGAAGATGCCTCCCCTCCGACGAGAGGAGTGTTGGTGATGACGATGGCGACGATTTCCCCCTCCGGGAGGGAAGTTTCCCCAGCAGGATCGTCCTGCCGGAGCTCTAGATTGGATTTGCTGAAGTTCCGCCTCGTGGTATATCAAAAGAGGGGGGCCAGTGGGCCGTCAGGGAGCCCACAAGCCGTGTAGACGCCACCAGGGGGGTGGCGGCTACCAGGCTTGTGGGGCCCTGGTAGCTCCCCTCTTGTACTTCTTTCGCCCAGTATTTTTTATATAATCCCAAAAAATTCCACGTAAAATTTCAGGGCATTTGGAGTTGTGCAGAATAGAGGACTCAGATTTGCTCCTTTTCCAGTCCAGAATTCCAGCTGCCTGAATTCTCCCTCTTCAAATAAACCTTGCAAAATAAGAGAGAAAAGGCATAAATATGGTACCACAAAGTAATATAACAGCCCATAAAGCGATAAGTATCAACATGAAAGCATGATGCAAAATGGACGTATCACCCATCCATCCAAGTGATCACAAAGGTTATCAACTTTGTCCTCTTATCTCTCACTGCTAGATTAGCTCTTGCAATGCTGTATAAGTATAGTGATTTGTGGGTTTTACTTTGGGAGTAATTATATGTGGTTGTTTATTTGATTTATATGCAACCTGAGCACAAATTAACTCTTAGTTTGCATACGTAGGTGTGGATTACTTAGTGCTTTCTCGTCCCCGTCGTAACCACCGTCGATTGCCCGCACCGTCCCGTCGCGAGCACCACCTTGGCGAGCCTCTTGTTCTTATTATCTTTTCTATAAAAAATCATGTTTGTGTGATTTAGATATATAGTTACTTGTATAATTTTCTTACCCGTACGTTGCTTGTTATACATAGTGGCGTGGTTTTGATATTAGTCCCCGTCGGCCCTCGTCCGGTTTATGATTCGGATGTGGTATATTCTTTTTTATAACTATTTGTTGCATTTCATGTTTATGACAAATTATGCCCATCAAGTTGACATAGATATTTTTATCTAGGAGGTATGTGAATCAGAAATTCCAACCGACCCTCTTGTCGAGAGGTTAAATTTAGTTGAAAAAGAAAACGGGTGTTTGAAAGAAAAATTGAAAAGAATTGAAGAAGAGAAGATGAAACTGGAGTTGTATGTTGCCGATGTCGTCGATGATCACAAGATCAAGATGGAGAAAATGCGCTTGTAGATTAGAAAGATTAGAAAATATGCCATTTATAGCGAGTCTTGGTATCATTATGCTATTGGATCAATTGTTACCGTAGTTGCGATCTTGAACGCATTTGTTGTTGCATTTAAATGCTTTAGGTAGAGAGTTTGTATGTTGTTTTATGATAATAAGTGTGTATGAACTTGTATTACTTTGGTGTTTTCGGTGTTGTGTATTGAAGATGAGCCGACGATGGATGTACGATGACCGATTCTCTCCCCAGTTCGTTAAAGGCTTGAATACTTTTCTGATTGCGGCTGAGGCAAACAAGCGGGTGGATGGCTTTATGTGTGGTCCATGTGCTTATTGGAAATATGCCCTAGAGGCAATAATAAAGTGGTTATTATTATATTTCCTAGTTCATGATAATTGTCTATTATTCATGCTATAATTGTATTAATGGAAATTGTAATACATGTCTAAATATATAGATCACAATGTGTCCCTAGTGAGCCTCTAGTTGGCTAGCTCGTTGATCAATAGATGATCACGGTTTCCTCATCATGGACAATGGATGTCAGTGATAACGGAATCACGTCATTGGGGAATGATGCGATGGACAAGACCCAATCTTAAACATAGCACTAGATCATGTTGTTCGTGTGCTAAAGCTTTTCTAATGTTAAGTATCATTTCCTTAAACCATGAGATTGTGCAACTCTCGGATACCGTAGGAGTTCTTTGGGCGTATCAAACGTCACAACATAACTGGGTGATTATTAAGGTGCACTACAGGTATCTCCGAAAGTGTTTGTTGGGTTCTATGAATCGAGACTGGGATTTGTCACTCCGTGTGACAGAGAGGTATCTTTGGGCCCACTCGGTAATCCATCATCATATTGAGCTCAGTGTGACTAAGCAGTTAGCCACGAGATGATGTGTTATGGAACGAGTAAAGAGACTTGCCGGTAACGAGATTGAACAAGGTATTGTGATACCGACGATCGAATCTCGGGCAAGTATCATACTGATAGACAAAGGGAATTGCATACAAGATTGATTGAATCATCGACATCGTGGTTCATTCGATGAGATCATCGTGGATATTGTGGGAACCAACATGGATATCCAGATCCCGTTTTTGATTATTGACCGGAGAGGTGTCCGAGTCATGTCTGCATGCTTTCCGAACTCGTAGGGTCTACACACTTAAGGTTCGATGACGCTAGGATTAAAGGGAAATAGTGTACGTGGTTACCGAAGGTTGTTCGGAGTCTTGGATGAGATCCCAGACGTCACTAGGAGTTCCCAAATGGTCCGGAGGTAAAGAATTATATATAGGAAATGAGGATTTGGTCACCGGAATTGTTTCGGGCGACAACGGTACTGTACCGGAACCACCGAAAGGGTTCTGGGGGTCCACGGCAAGGGCCCCAGCCCCAAGCTGCTACATGGGCCAAGAGTGGAAGGGAACCAGCCCCTAAGTGGGCTGGTGTGCCTCCACAACCAGCCCAAGGCGCAACAAGGGGTGGAGGGGGCAAACCCTAGGCGTGGGAGGCCACCTTGGGCCTCAAGGCCCAACCCTAGGGTGCCTCCACCACCTTGGCCGCCGCCCCAAGGACATCTAGGGCTGTTTCACCCTTGGGGTGGGAAACCCTAAGGGTGGGCACCCTCCTCCCTCTCCTCCTATATATAGTGAAGGTTTCGGGCAGATTTGAGACAATAATTCTCTTTCTCTCTCGGCGCAGCCCTACACCTCCTCGTCCTCGTCCTCTGTAGTGCTTGGCGAAGCCTTGTCGGAGTTACCACACATCTCCACCGTCACCACCCCGTCGTGCCGCCGGAGCTCTCCCTCAACCTCTCCTCCCTCCTTGCTGGATCGAGGTATTGGAGACGTCACCGGGCTGCACGTGTGTTGAACGTGGAGGCACCGATGTTTGGTGCATAGATTGGAATCCACTACGACCTAAATCGTTGCGAGTATGGCTCCATCAACCGCGTTCTAGCAACGCTTCCTCTTAGCGATCTTCAAAGGTATGAAGATGCTCTACAACCTCTCTCGTTGCTGGTTTCTTCCATAGATAGATCCTTGCATGACTTAGGATTTTTTTTGAAATTACTACGATCCCCAACAGTGGCATACGAGCCAAAGTTCTATGCGTAGATCCTATGCACGAGTAGAACACAAAAGTTGTGGGTGCTGATTTTGTCATTTGCTTGACGTTACTAGTATTATCTTGATTTGGCGGCATCGTGGGATGAAGCGGCCCGGACCGACCTTACACATACACTTACGTGAGACTGGTTCCACCGAGTGACATGCACTTGGTGCATAAGGTGGCTACGGGTGTTTGTCTCTCCCACTTTAGTCGGATCAGATTCTATGAAGAGGGTCCTTATGAAGGGTATATAGCATTGGCATATCAACGTTGTGGCTGTCATGTAGGTAAGAAGCGTTCTTGCTAGAAACCCTAACCAGCCACGTAAAACTTGCAACAACAATTAGAGGACGTCTAACTTGTTTTTGCAGGGTATGCTATGTGATGTGATATGGCCAAAAGGATGTGATGTTCCATATGTGATGTATGAGATTGATTATGTTCTTGTAATAGGATTCACGACTTGCATGTCGATGAGTATGACAACTGGTAGGAGCCATAGGAGTTGTCTTAATTTATTGTATGAGATGCAACGCCATGTTGATTACTTTACTTTAGCGCTAACAGTTAGCTATAGTAGTAGAAGTAATAGTGGGCGCGACAACTTCACGGAGACACAATGGTGGAGATCATGATGATGGAGATCGTGGTGTCATATCGGTGACAATGATGATCATGGTGCCCCGAAGATGGAGATCAAAGGAGCAAGATGATATTGGCCATATCATGTCACTATATGATTGCATGTGATGTTTATCATGTTTTTCATCCTATTTCTTAGAACGACGGTAGCAAAGATAAGATGATCCCTCGTTAAAATTTCAAGATATGTATTCCCCTAAGTGTGCACCGTTGCGAAGGATCGTTGTCTCGAAGCACCACGTGATGATCGAGTGTGATAGATTCTAACATTCGCATACAACGGGTGTAAGCCAGTTTACACACGCAAAACACTTAGGTTGACTCGATGAGCCTAGCATGTACAGACATGGCCTAGAATAGGGAGACTCAAAGGTCGAACATAGTCATATGGTTGATACGATCAGCATGGAGATGCTCACCATTGATGACTATTCCGTCTCACGTGATGATCGGACACGGGCTAGTCGACGTGGATCATGTAACACTTAGATGACTAGAGGGATGTTGATCTAAGTGGGAGTTCATTAGTAATTTGATAAGATGAACTTAATTATCCTGAACTTAGTCTAAAATTGTCTTTACAACTATTGTAGACCCAATGGCCAACTCAAATGTCTCATTCAACTTCAACGCGTTCCTAGAGAAAACCAAGCTGAAAGATGATGGGAGCAACTATGCGGATTGGGCTTGTAACTTAAAGCTCATCCTCACTGCTTCCAAGAAGGAATATGTCCTTAATGCACCGCTAGGTGATCCTCCCGTTCTTGTGGTAGACCAGGATGTTGGGAACACCTGGCAGTCACTGAGTGATGACTACTCTCTCGTTCAATGCGGCATGCTTTACAATTTAGAACCGGGGTCCAAAGGCGTTTTGAGCAACACCAAGCATATGAGATGTTTGAGGATATGAAACTTGTTTTTCAAGCACATGCCAAGGTTGAGAGATATGAAGTCTCCGACAAGTTCTTTAGCTGTAATATGGAGGAGAATAGTTCTGTTAGTGAGCACATACTCAAAATGTCTAGGTTGCACAACCGCTTGACTCAGCTGGGAGTTGAACTTCCGGATGATGCGGTCATTGACAAAATCCTCCAGTCGCTTCCACCTAGCTATAAAGGCTTTGTGATGAATTACAACATGCAAGGGATGGAAAAGTCTATTCCCGAGTTATATTCAATGTTGAAATCTGCGGAGGTAGAAATCAAGAAAGAGCATCAAGTGTTGATGGTCAATAAGACCACCAGTTTCAAGAAGGGCAAGGGTAAGAAAAGCTTCAAGAAAGACGTCAAAGCAGTTGCCGTGCCCGGTAAACCAGTTGCCGGGAAGAATCCAAGGAAAGAACCCAAGCCCGAGACTGAGTGCTATTACTGCAAGGGAACCGGTCACTGAAAGCGGAATTGCCCCAAGTACTTAGCGGATAAGAAGGCCGACAACGTCAAAGGTATATGTGATATACTTGTTATTGATGTGTACCTTACGAGCGCTCGTAGTAGCTCCTGGGTATTTGATACCGGTGTTGTTGCTCACATTTCCAACTCTAAGCAGGAACTGCGGAACAAGCGTAGGCTGGCTAAGGACGAGGTGACAATGCACGTCGGGAATGGTTCCAAGGTCGATATGATCGCCGTCGGCACGCTACCTCTACATCTACCTTCGGGATTAGTTTTAAACCTTAATAATTGTTATTTAGTACCAGCTTTGAGCATGAACATTGTGTCGGGATCACGCTTGATGCAAGATGGGTACTCATTTAAATCTGAGAATAATGGTTGTTCTATTTATATGAGTGGTATGTTTTATGGTCATGCCCCGCTGGTCAATGGTTTATTCCTGATGAATCTCGATCGTGATGTTACACATATTCATAGTTACCAAAATATGTAAGGTTGATAATGATAGTCCCACATACTTGTGGCACTGCCGTCTTGGTCATATCGGCGTAAAGCGCATGAAGAAACTCCATAGAGATGGACTTTTGGAGTCACTTGATTTTGAATCATTTTACACATGCGAACCGTAACTCATGGGCAAGATGACCAAGACTTCATTCTCCGGGACAATGGAGCGAGCAACCAACTTGTTGGAAATAATACATACTGATGTATGTGGTTCAATGAGAGTTGAGGCTCGCGGTGGCCATCGTTATGTTCTCGCCCTCACTGATGATTTGAGTAGATATGGGTATGTCTACTTAATGAAGCACAAGTCTGAAACCTTTGAAAAGTTCAAGGAATTTCAGAGTGAGGTGGAGAATCAACGTGACAAGAAAATAAAGTTTCTACGATGTGATCATGGAGGAAAATATTTGAGTCACGAGTTTGGCACACACCTAAGGAAATGCGGAATTGTTTCACAACTCACGCCGCCTCACACACCGCAGCGTAACGGTGTGTCTGAACGTCGTAATCACACTTTATTGGATATGATGTGATCTATGATGTCTCTTACCGATTTACCGTTATCATTCTGGGGATATGCATTGGAAACTGCTCCATTCACTTTAAATAGGGCACCGTCTAAATCCATTGAGATGACAACTGTATGAATTATGGTTTGGCAAGAAACCTAAGCTGTCGTTTCTTAAAGTTTGGGGCTGCGATGCTTATCTGAAGAAACTTAAACCAGAGAATCTCGAACTCAAAGCGGAAAAATGCGTCTTCATAGGATACCCTAAGTAAACTATTGGGTACACCTTCTATCTTAGATCCGAAGGCAAAATCTTTGTAGCCAAGAACGGATCCTTTCTAGAGAAAGAGTTTCTCTCGAAAGAAGTAAGTGGGAGGAAAATATAACTTGATGAGGTAATTGTACCTCCTCTCGAACCGGAGAGTAGCACATCTCAAGAAAATGTTTCTCAGGCGCCTGCACCGGCTAGAGATGAAGTTAATGATGATGATCATGAAACTTCGGATCAAGTTGCTATTGAACCTCGAAGGTCGACAAGGGTACGTTCCGCACCAGAGTGGTACGACAACGCGGTCATGGAAATCATGTTGTTGGACAACAGTGAACCTTCAAACTATGAAGAAGAGATGGCGGGCCCGGATTCCAACAAATGGCTTGAGGCCATGAAATTCGAGATAGGATCCATGTATGAGAACAAAGGATGGACTTTGGTGGACTTGCCCGATGATCAGCGAGCCATAGAAAATAAATGGATCTTTAAGAAGAATACTGGCGCGGATGGTGATGTGACCATCTATAAGGCTGGACCTGTCACCAAGGGTTATCGACAAGTTCAAGGGATTGACTATGATGAGACCTTCTCACCCGTAGCGATGCTGAAGTCGGTCTAAATCATAGCAATTGCCGCATTTTATGATTATGAAATGTGGCAAATGGACGGTAAAACAACATTCTTGAACAACTTTCTTAAAGAAGAATTGTATATGATCCAGCTGGAAGGTTTTGTCAATCCTAGCAATGCTTTCAAGGTATGCAAGCTCCAATGCTCCATCTATGGGCTGGTGCAAGCATCTCGGAGTTGGAACGTTCGCTTTGATGAGGTGATCAAAGCGTTTGCTTTTGTATAGACTTATGGAGAAGCCTGTATTTACAAGAAAGTGAGTGGGAGCTATGTAGCATTTCTCATATTATATATGGATGGCATATTGTTGATGGGAAATGATAAAGAACTATTGGAAAGAATCAAGTCCTATTTGAATAAGAGTTTTTCAATGAAGGACCTTGGAGAAGCTGCTTACATGTTAGGTATCAAGATTTATAGAGATAGATCGAGACGCCTCACAGGTCTTTCAAAAAGCACATACCTTGACAAGATATTGAAGAAGTTCAATATGGATAAGGCTAAGAAGGGGTTCTTGCCTGTATTACAAGGTGTGAGGTTGAGTACGACTCAACCCCCGACCACGACGGAAGATAGAGAAAAGATGAGTACCGTCCCATATGCTTCAGCCATAGGCTCTATCATGTATGCCATGTTGTGTACCAGACCTGATGTGAACCTTGCCATAAGTTTGGTACAGAGGTACCAAAGTGATCCAAGAGTGGATCACTGGACATCGGTCAAGAACATCCTTAAGTACCTGAAAAGGACTAAAGATATGTTTCTCATTTATGGAGGTGCCGAAGAGCTTGTCGTAAAGGGTTACCTCGATGCTAGTTTCAACACAGATCCGGATGACTCCAAGTCACAAACCGGATAAGTGTATATTTTGAATAAGGGGGCAGTTTGCTGGTGCAGTTGCAAGCAAAGCATCGTGGAGGCATCTACATGTGAAGCGGAGTACATAGCTGCTTCAGAAGCAGCACAATAAGGAGTCTGGATGAAGGAGTTCATCACCGACCTAGGAGTGATTCCAAGTACGTCGGGCCCGATGAGTCTATTACGTGACAACGCTGGAGCTATTGCTATTGCAAAGGAGCCCAGGTTTCACAAGAAGACCAAGCACATCAAGTGTCACATCAACTCCATTCATGGATACATCCAGGATGGAGATATAGATATTTGTAAAGTACATACGGATCTGAATGTCGCAGACCCATTGACGAAACCTCTTCCACGGGCAAAACATGATCAGCACCAGAACTCTATGGGTGTTCGATTCATCACAATGTAACTATATCATTGACTATAGTGTAAGTGGGAGATTATTGGAAATATGCCCTAGAGGCAATAATAAAGTGGTTATTATTATATTTACTAGTTCATGATAATTGTCTTTTATTCATGCTATAATTGTATTAACTAGAAACCGTAATACACGTGTGAATATATAGATCACAACGTGTCCCTAGTGAGCCTCTAGTTGGCTAGCTCGTTGATCAATAGATGATCATGGTTTCCTGATCATGGACATTGGATGTCATTGATAACGGGATCACGTCATTGGGGAATGATGTGATGGACAAGACCCAATCTTAAGCATATCACTAGATCGTGTTGTTCTTGTACTAAAGCTTTTCTAATGTCAAGTATCTTTTCCTTAGATCATGAGATTGTGCAACTCCCGGATACCGTAGGAGTGCTTTGGGTGTATCAAACATCACAACGTAACTGGGTCATTATAAAGGTGCACTACAGGTATCTCTGAAAGTGCATGTTGGGTTGTATGAATCGAGACTGGGATTTGTCACTCCGAGTGATGGAGAGGTATCTCTGGGCCCACTCGGTAATCCATCATCATATTGAGCTCAGTGTGACTAAGGAGTTATCCACGGGATGATGTGTTATGAAACGAGTAAATAGACTTGCCAGTAACGAGATTGAACAAGGTATAGGTATACCGACGATCGAATCTCGGGCAAGTATCATACCGATAGACAAAGGGAATTGCATACGGGATTGATCAAATCCCCGACATCGTGGTTCATCCGATGAGATCATCGTGGAACATGTGGGAACCAACATGGATATCTAGACCCCGATATTGGTTATTGACCAAAGAGGTGTCTCGGTCATGTCTGCTTGCTTCCCGAACCCGTAGGGTCTACACACATAAGGTTCGATGATGCTAGGGTATAGGAAAATAGTGTACATGGTTACCGAAGGTTGTTCGGAGTCCCGATTGAGATCCCAGACGTCACGAGGAGTTCCGTAATGGTTTGGAGGTAAAGAATTATATATAGGAAGTGAGGATTTGTTCACCGGAATTGTTTTGGGTGACACCGGTAATGTACCGGGACCACCAGAAGGGTTCCGGGGGTCCACCGGCAAGGGCCACCAGCCCCAAGCTGCTACATGGGCTAAGAGTGGGAGGGAACCAGCCCCTAAGTGGGCTGGTGCGCCTCCACAACCAGCCCAAGGTGCAGCAAGGGTTGGAGGGGCAAACCCTAGGCGTGGGAGGCCACCTTGGGCCTCAAGGCCCAACCCTAGGGCGCCTCCACCACCTTAGCCGCCGCCCCATGGCCATCTAGGGCTGCCACACCCTTGGGGTGGGAAACCCTATGGGTGGGCACCCTCCTCCCTCTCCTCCTATATATAGTGAAGGTTTTGGGCAGATTTGAGACAAGAATTCTCTCTCGGCGCAGCCCTACACCTCCTCGTCGTCGTCCTCCGTAGTGCTTGGCGGAGCCTTGTCGGAGTTACTACACAGCTCCACCGTCACCACACCATCGTGCTGCCGGAGCTCTCTCTCAACCTCTCCTCCCTCCATGCTAGATCAAGGTGTTGGAGACGTCACCGGGTGCACGTGTGTTGAAGGCGGAGGCACCGATGTTCGATTCATAGATCGGAATCCACCGCAATCTGAATCGTTGCGAGTACGACTCCATCAACCACGTTCTAGCAACGCTTCCGCTTAGCGATCTTCATAGGTATGAAGATGGTCTACAACGTATCTCGTTGTTGGTTTCTCTAGAGATAGATCCTTGCATGAGTTACGATTTTTTTTGAAATTACTACGATTCCCAACAGTACCGTCTCTAAGAATGATCAGAATTACTCTAGGTCAAGAATCATTCACGTCCACCTGTTTGAGTCCGGTTTCATGCCCCCACTATAATGTTGGGACCAAGCACGGAGAAAGAGGGGTTATGATGGAAGACAATGAATAAGAAGAGGATGACATCAACTATCTTGGCCATGGGTTCCCTGAATACGATGGTACAACAATGGGGGAAGAAGCTGAGCTGGCCATGCGGGAAGAAGCTGAAGAAGAGGCATCAGATGAGCCCGCTGATGATCTTGGTCGGGCCATTGCTAATGCAAAGAGAAACTATGCAAGTGAAAAGGAGAGGCTGAAGTTGTTGTGCGTGTTAGAGGATCACAAGAAATTGTTGTACCCAAATTGCGAAGCTGACAACAAAAAGATGGGCACCACACTAGAATTCTTGCAATGGAAGGCAAAGAATGGTATATCCGACAAGGGATTTGAAAAGTTGTTGGTAATGTTAAATAAGATGTTTCCAAAGGATAAGGAATTGCACGACAGTACGTACGAAGCAAATAAGGTTGTATGCCCTCTAGGGTTAGAGGTGCAGAAGATACATGCATGCCCTAATAACTGCATCTTCTACTGTGGTGAGTATGAGGATTTGAATGCATGCCCCGTATGCGGTGCAATGTGCTATAAGATCAGCCGCGATGACCCTGGTGATGTTGAGGGAGAGCACTCCAGGAAGAAGATTTTTTGCCAAGGTGATGTGGTATGCTCCTATAATACCACGGTTGAAACGTTTGCTCCAAAACAAAGAGCATGCCGAGTTGATGCAAAGGCACAGAGAAGACCGTAAGAAAGATAGGAAGCTGAGAGTACCCACTGACGGGACGCAGTGGAGAAAAATCGAGAGAAAGTGGAGGGACTTTGTAGCTGATGCAAGGAACATATGTTTTGGTCTAAGCGCAGATGCATTAATCCTTCTGGGGAGCAGAGCAGCAAAAATATCACCTAGCCTGTGATTCTATGTATGTATAACCTTCCTCCTTGGTTGTGCATGAAGCGGAAGTACATTGTGATGCCAATGCTCATCCAAGGCCCTAAGCAACCCAGGAACGACATTGATGTGTACCTAAGGCCATTAGTTGAAGAACTCTTACACCTGTGGAATTAAAAAGGTGTATGTGCGTGGGATGAGCACACACAGGAGGAATTTGTCCTACCTGCGTTGCTGTTTGTGACCATCAATGGCTGGCCTGCTCTCAGTAACCTTTCAGGACAGACAAACAAGGGATACGGCACATGCACGTACTGTTTTGATGATACTGGCAGTATATATTTGGATAATTGTAAGAAGAATGTTTACGTGGGACATCGTCGATTTCTTCCAAGGAGGCATCCGATAAGAAAGAAAGGCAAGCATTTCAAAGGTGAGGCAGATCACCGGAAGAAGCCTCGCCACTGTACTAGTGATGATGTACTTGATATGGTCAAGGTTTTAAAAGTAATATTTTGAAAGGATCCTGGCGGACAATCTGTTTCGAATGACGCTCACGGACGTGCACCCATGTGGAAGAAGAAATCTATTTTTTGGTACCTACCCTATTGGAAAGACCTAGAGGTCTGCTCTGCAATTGACGTGTTGCACGTGACGAAGAATCTTTGTGTGAACCTGCTAGGCTTATTGGGCGTGTATGAGAAGACAAAAGATACACCGGAGGCACGGGAGGACCAGCAACGTATGCACGGAAAAGACGACATACATCAGGGTCGTGCCAGCTACGCTCTTACCAAAGAAGAGAAGGAAATCTTCTTTGAATGCCTGCTAAGTATGAAGGTCCCGTTTGGCTTCTCGTAGAATATAAAGGGAATAATAAATATGGGAGAGAAAAAGTTTCAGAACCTAAAGTCTCATGACTGCCACGTGATTATGACGCAACTACTTCCGGTTGCATTGAGGGGCCATCTAGCCAAAAAACGTTCGATTAACCATTGTGAAGCTATGTGCATTCCTCAATGCAATCTCTCAGAAGGTAATCATTCCAGAAATCATACCAAGGTTAGAGAATGATTTGGTGCAATGTCTTATCAGTTTCGAGTTGGTGTTCCCACCATGCTTCTTCAATATCATTACGCACATCCTAGTTCACCTAGCTGAAGAGATTGCCATTCTGGGTCGTGTATTTCTACACAATATGTTCCCCTTTGAGAGGTTCATGGGAGTCTTAAAGAAATATGTTCATAACCGTGCTAGGACAGAAGGAAGCATCTCCAAGGGCCATGAAAATGAGGAGTGATACGTCTCCGTTGTATCTACTTTTCCAAACTCTTTTGCCCTTGTTTTGGACTCTAATTTGAATTATTTGAATGGAAATAACCCGGACTAACGCTGCTTTCAGCAGAATTCCCATGGTGTTGTTTTTGCACAGAAATAAAAGTTCTCGAAATGACCTGGAAATTTATGAGGATTTTTTGTGGAATATATAAAAAATACCAGCGCAAGTATCAACCGGAGGAGTGGAGCGAGGAGCCCACAAGCCCACCAGGCACGGGCCCCCCCTAGCCGCGCCTAGCAGGCTTTTGGGGCTCTCAGGGCTCCACCGCCTCCAACTCCAGCTCTATTTAGTCCCATTCGTCCGGAAAAAATATCAAGGAGGAGAGTTCATCGCGTTTTACGATACGGAGCCGCCGCCACCACCTGTTCTTCCTTTGGAGGGCAGATCTGGAGTCCGTTCTGGGCTCTGGAGAGGGGAGATCGTCGCCGTCATCATCACCAACCTTCCTTCATCGCCAATTCCATGGTGCTCTTCACCGTTCGTGAGTAATCTCATGGTAGGCTTGCTGGACGGTGATGGGTTGGATGAGATCTATCATGTAATCGAGTTAGTTTTGATGGGGATTAATCCCTTGTATCCACTATGGTCTGAGATTGGTGTTGCTACTACTTTGCCATGCTTAATGCTTGTCACTAGGGCCCGAGTGACATGATTTCAGATCTGAACCTATTATGATCTCGTCAATATATATGTGTTCTTGATCCAATCTTGCAAGTTGTAGTCACCTACTATGTGTTATGACCCGACAATCCCGGAGTGACAATAGCCGGAACCACTCCCGGAGATGACCATAGTATGAGGAGTTCATGTATTGACCAAGTGCTAAGGCGTTGTTCTGGTTCTCTATTAAAAGGAGAACCTTAATATCCCGTAGTTTCCTTTAGGACCCCGCTGCCACGGGAGGGATGGACAATAGATGTCATGCAAGTTATTTTCCCTAAGCACGTATGCCTATATACGGAATACATGCCTACATTACATTGACGAAGTGGAGCTAGTTACATATCTCTCCATGTTATAACTGTTGCATGATGAATGTCATCCGGCATAATTATCCATCACCGATCCAGTGCCTACGAGTTTTTTTCCTACTGGTCCTTGCTACGTTACTTTGCCGCTACTGCTATTACTACTACTACTGTTACTGCTACAACTGTCACTGCTGCTACTGTTGCTATCACTACTTTGCTACTGATACTTTTCTGCAGATATTAAGTCTTTTAGGTGCGGTTGAATTGACAACTTAACTGCTAATACTCGAGAATATTATTTGGCTTCCTCTTGTCGAATCAACAAATTTGGGTTGAATACTCTACCCTCGAAAACTGTTGCGATCCCCTATACTTGTGGGTTATCAAGACTATTTTGTGGTGCCGTTGCCGGGGAGGCATAGCTCTATTCTCTGAGTCACTTGGTATTTACGTCTGCTGATCACTATGAGGAATCCGATAGATCCAAAAACTAAAGTCTTTCCCTCAACTACGAGGACAGGTAAGGAACTACCATCTAACTCTGCAATTGATTCACCTTGAGTTATGAGTAAGTTTGCGACACCACCTCCTGCTAGAAATCTTGATGTGTCGCCTGTGCTTGATGATGCTACTTCTGCTATCCATGATGCTTGTGATGATGCTATGCTTGATACTGCTTTCCCACTAGGTGCATTCCTTGATGCACAAATTGCTAGAGTTGCTGCTGAATGTGATGATACTTCTGAGACTGCTGAGATTATTGAAGTAGAACCTGCTATTTCACTTGTTTGAACTAGCTCTCCTAGATATGAATTGCCTGATATGCCTGAGGGTTATGTTATGGAGGGAGAGATAGCTGAGGACTTTCTTGCTTGTAAGGATAGCTATGATGTTGAGAAATTACTGCGCAAGTGGAAAGAAATTCTTTGAACGCTAGGATGAAATACGACCCGAAGTTTGCTACTTCGCCTATCTTTGTGGCCGATAAGGATTATGAATTCTCTGTCAACCCTGACTTAATCACTTTGGTCGAATCTGATCCTTTTCATGGTTATGAGTCTGAAACGGTTGTAGCACATCTTACTAAGCTACACGATATAGCCACCCTATTCACGAGTGAGGAAAAGATCCGCTTCTACTATATCTTTAAGCTGTTTCCTTTCTCGCTGAAGGATGATGCTAAGACTTGGTTCACTTCTCTTGCTCCTAGTTGTGTGCCTAGTCCCGAGGATATGATCTACTACTTCTCTGAGAAATATTTTCCTGCCCATAAGAAGCAAGCTGCCTTGCAGGAAATATACAACTTTGTGCAAGTTAAAGAAGAGAATCTCCCACAAGCTTGGGGGAGGCTTGTCCAGCTACTGAATGCTTTGCCTGATCACCCTCTTGGGAAGAACGAAATACTTGATATCTTCTCTAATGGACTAACTGATACTTCTAGGGACCACCTAGATAGTTGTGCTGGTTGTGTTTTCAGGGAAAAAACTGTGGAACAAGCTGAGATTCTATTGAATAATATCTTGTGCAATGAGAATGCTTGGACTATCCCCGAACCACCTCCTAAGCCAACTCCGAAGAAAAGAGGTATCCTATTCCTCAGTCCTGAAGATATGCAAGAAGCTAAGAAAGCTATGAAAGAGAAAGGCATTAAATCTAAAGATGTCCAAAATCTACCACCTATCGTAGAGATCCATGGTCTTGATAACCCGACAGGTACTAGAGGTAAATTCTCTTCGTAGATCCAATGAGAGTGATATTCCTTTTGATAAACCTGCTAGCTTATGCCTGGATGAAATTGATAACTTTGTTGCTAAACAACAGAGTTTCAATGATTATGTTAGCAGACAATTGGAACAGAATGCTCGTATGCTTAGTCATTTAAGTGCTTGTGTGGACAAAAACGTCAATGATCTTAAGCTTTTGAGTAAACATGCCTATATGGTTACTTCTCAAATAGAACAAGTACTTAAGGCTCAAAATGACTTGCGCAATAAGTTGAATGACAACTCTGTTAGAGTCGTCACTAGAGGCGGTAGAATGACCGAGAAAACTTTGTATCCTGAGGGTCATCCTAAGAGAATTGAACAAGATTCTCAAGGAGTTAGCACTGATGCACCTAGTCATCCTAGAAAGAAAATAAAGATGATAGGAACTTGCATGCTAGCAACCTTGTTGATGTTACACCTGAGAATCCAACCGATGTCTCTGTTTCTGATGCCGAAACACAATCTGGTGATGAACATGAGCCTAATGATAATATCGATAGTGGTGTTCATGATGATGCTCACCCTAGCAATGATAAGGGTGTGGACACTGAACCTGTTGATCTTGATAACCCACAACCTAAGAATAGGAGATATGATAAGTATGACTTCATTGCTAGGAAGCATGGTAAGGAAAGGGAACCATGGGTCCAGAAACCCATGCCCTTTCCTCCCAAACCATCCAAGAAAATGAGGATTTTGAGCGATTTGTTGAAATGATTAGACCCGTCTTTCTACAAATGCGTTTGACAGATATGCTCAAAATGTCTCCTTATGCTAAGTACATGAAGGATATTGTGACTAATAAGAGGAGGATACGTGAGGTTGAGAATTCCACCATGCTCACTAATTACACCTTCAAGGGTGGAACTCCTAAGAAACTAGGTGATCCCGGAATGCCCACTATACCTTGCTCCATTAAAAGCAATTATGTTAGAACTGCTTTATGCGATCTTGGAGCTGGTGTTAGTGTTATGCCTCTCTCTCTTTATCGTAGACTTGAATTGGAGAAGTTTACACCCACTGAAATCTCCTTTTAAATGGCCGACAAATCAGCTGCTTTCCCTATCGGCATTCGCGAGGATGTGCGTGTTGTGGTTGATAACGTTACTATCTTAACGGACTTTGTTATTCTGGATATTCCCGAGGATGATGCCATGGCGGTCATCCTTGGAAGACCCTTTTTAAACACTGCAGGGGCTGTTATTGATTGCAATAAAGGCAATGTCACTTTCCATGTCAATGGTAATGAGCATACAGTGCACTTTCCGAAGAAACAATATTGAGTACATTGCATCAATGCTATTGAAAAAACTTCATCGATTCTTATTGGGAGCTTTGAATGCCCTATACCTACTATTAAGATGAAGTATGATTTGCTTGTTGGGGATATGCACATCCCCATTGAGGTAACCTAGTGACTATTCGAAAAATCTCCGGTTTTATGCGATTCTAAAAAAGTTTGTCAAGGAGACTTGATCAACTTCATTGACAGATTTCTTTCGATGACCATGAGATGGATGAATCGAGAGTCACAAACCTCTGTTCCAAACCTTTACCTTCGGTTGCTTAGAAGAAAAATGATAAATTTAGCTTTAGTTTTTCCTGTTTTCTACTTTTTGCGTCCGGTAGAAAAGTGTCCCAAAAATAAAAGTTCTCCGAATGCCCTGAAAATCAAGTATGATTTTTCTGGAATTTTTGAAATTTTTTGAGACTGAGAGATAGTCAGGGGATGCACCAGTGGGCCACAAGCCCAGGAGGCGCGGGCACCCCCTGGCCGCGCCTACCAGGCTTGTGGGGCCCACGTGTCCCCCCTCCACTTATTCTAGCTCCCATCTCCTTCTCCTACCTCCAAAAAAAATCATTCTACAGCTCAAACCCGTCTTCTTGCTCTTCTTGCTAAGATTTTCGATCTCCTTGTGCAAAGCCCTATTCACCAAACTGTTTTGGGGAAATTGCTCCTTGGTATGTGACTCCTCCATTGGTCCAATTAGTTTTTGCTCTAGTGCCTTAGTCGTTGCGTATTTTTGCTGCCTTGGTGACCCAGTTCTTGAGCTTTGCATGCTAATTTTAGCTGGTCCCAAGTAATTTTGATGCGCGATATGGCCTCTAGGCACTTGTAGGCGTAGTTGCCATGAGTTACGTTGAGCCTTGTTTACTTTTCCTTTGAGTCACTGAAAATCTCAGAAAAGGAAGATGTTCAGGAGAAACTATCATGGTGGTTCCTCAAGCAAGAGGGGTTCCCGTTTCGCGATTCGGGAGCCCGATCCTTACCAACCGAGGAACACACACGAACAACCATGTGAATGGCCTTCTGATGAATTCGAGATTGATGCAGGTTTCAAAGACGAGTTTGATATATTTGTTCACAACGCCAGGCTCGAAAAATTCATCTCCGATAAATGTGGACAGTATACTGCTCTCACTGCCTCTTTTGTTCGTAGATTCTAATTTTCAGCTGGCCGTGACAGATCCATACTATGTGATGTCTATGACACATCATATACCATGGACTTAGAGGATTTCAATAGAATTTGCAAGATACCTGATTGGGCTAGTCTCAATGATCCTCCTAAGTCTTCGGTTAGAGATTTTATATCTACTATAACTGTCGGAGAAACTAGAGATATTACGCAGGCTACCATGGGGAGCATTTATTTTCCTGCCTTGCATTACTTTGCCCTCTTCATAGGTAGATGCATTAACGGCAAAATTGAGCATTGTCACCTCTGCGCACCTGACCTTAGTATTCTGAAGAACGCAGTAACAGGTGATAGAAGTTTCAACATGGGAGCTATAATAGCGAGGAGGATAGATAATAATGCCAATGAAGGGGATTTCTTTGGTGGGATCTATGCCACTCGCATAGCAAATTTTCTTGGAGTACCCATCCACGAAGGAGATCCCCTGCTCCATACAGCTTTCCTTGATCGCGCCGCTATGAGACGTTATCAGTTCCTTGAGAGGGATAATGAATCCCTCCTATACCGGTTAATATTTAACTGACAGCGTGTTTTCCATGTTACCCTTCCTGCTCCTGCCTTCTTTGACTTTCAGGTAAAACGGAGATATTATGTAACCACAGGAGAGGCAAAGGAGTATGAGAGGGAGGCAAAGGCTGCTCGCCTCCGTGAGGCAGCTATTCAGGCGGTAGCTGCCGCGCTCCCGTACAACCCCCATTATGATATTTGATATCGCTTGGACCATCCATGGGAGTAGACCAACTTAGGCCAAAAGCCTAAGCTTGGGGGAGTACATGTTTCTCACCGACTTTATATTCATGCTTACACTTTTACTTTGTTAGTCGTGTTCACACCTTGCCACTGTATCATCCATGCTAGTTTATTTCTTTTTATCGCTTTCTTCTCGTGTGTTTGCCTAGTTTGAGAAAAAACTAAAATAATTCCCTTTCTTCTTTTTCTTATTGGGAGCTTTCCCATGTAAATAGTTTTCTTTTTCTTTCGGTCAAGGTAGAAGACCATGGTTACAATGTTTAGTGGCTCTCGCATGCATATCTGCTTATCTGTCAATGAGCCATATTACTTTGTCTTCTCCTTTGTGTTTGCTTGCAGATTCCAGCGTAGTCCAATGCACGAACACTCTTATTGTTGTTAACATCATTCGGTCGTGCAAGTGAAACGCAATAATGACGATATATGATGAAGTGTCTGAGCCTGGAAAAGATGGTATGAATTCGATCTATTTTGTTTTTGCAAATATGACTAGCTCATCGTTCCTGATTCAGCTTTGTTATGAGAGAAACATGTTTGCAATGACAACTTAGAGATCATAGGTTCTGATGCAATGCTTAATTAGCTAGGAGCTTATAATGGTTTGTCTTGAATGCCAACATGAATTTTGAGATGATTATGATGTAGTATGATAGGATGGTATCCTCCTTTGAATGATTCAAGTGGCTTGACTTGGCGCATGTTTACGCATGTAGTTGAAACAAAATCAACATAGCCTCTATGATATTCATGTTTATGGTGATTTATGTCCTACTCATGCTTGCACTCAATGTCGGTTAATTTCAATGGGTATTGATGACTGTTGTAGCTCTCTAGTTGGTCGCTTCCCAGTCGTTTTCTAGCCTTCCTTGTACTAAGCGGGAATACTGCTTGTGCATCCACTTCCATAAACCCAAAGTTGTTCCATATGAGTCCACCATACCTACCTATACGCGGTATCTACCTGCCATTCCAAGTAAATTTGCATGTGCCACTCTCTAAACCTTCAAGAAATAATCTGTTTTGCATGCCCAAACCGCTCATGTGGTGACAAGGGGCGATCAATATCTTCCATGCTAGGCGTGTTATCCTCGATATGTGTTTATTCACTATCATTCACGAGAAAGGGGCCGGTAATTGGAATGCCCAGTTCCATGCTCAAATCGAAAAGATAATTGTAAACAAAACTCCCCCTGGATTGTTGTTGGTATGGACGGCACCCGAGTATTCGGCTAGTCGTGGAGTGTGATTGATCGGTGGTGGGGGAGTCAAAACTTTACTTTTCTATTTGGGAACCGCCTATAGTATGTGTAGCATGGAAGATGGTGAAAAAAATCTTGGTCGTTGCGTTGACAATGAAAGCATGCCACCCAAAATTATTTATCTCCGTCTTCAAATCTTGAGCTCTGGCACCTCTGCAAATCAATGCTTCCCTCTACGAAGGGCCTATATATTTATGTTTCTGTTGAGTCATCCACTTCTTTCAAAAAGCACCAATTAGAGAGAGAGCCTCTGTCATTTCTATGCTTTGCTTTTAATTGATATTGAGTATGACTGTGACTAGATCTTCTTTGCCATGAATTACAATGTTTAGTCAGCCCTTGGTCTTTGAAGGTGCTCTGCATTTATGTTTTGCGGTCTCAGAAAGAGCTAGCGAGATACCATCTGTTTGTACTGCTTCATGATTGTTTTGATTGAAGTTTTGATGTTTGAAACTTATTATTATTGCTCGCTAGTTGATTATGCCATTGATATGAGTACCTCTTGAGACCTAAATGTCATTGCTTATGTGGTTAGCTTATGATCTTGCTGAAAATCTGAATATGAGTTAGACATAATTGCAACAACAAGATCAAACAGAGTTCGTAAAAGTTTTTCTTTTGTCTCTTTCAGTTTGTCAACTGAATTGCTTGAGGACAAGCAAGGCTTTAAGCTTGGGGGAGTTGATACTGTTGGGGAACGTCGCATGGGAAACAAAATTTTTCCTACACGTGATGACCTACAAGTATAGGGGATCAACCGTAGTCCTCTCGATAAGTAAGAGTGTCGAACCCAACGAGGAGCAGAAGGATCTGAGAAGTGGTTTTCAACAAGGAAATATCTGCAAGCACTGAAATTATCGGTAACAAGTGATGGTGTGGTGAGATGATTTGTAGAAAGTGATACATCTCCGTCGTATCTACTTTTCCGAACTCTTTTGCCCTTGTTTTGGAATCTAATTTGCATGATTTGAATGGAACTAACCCGGACTGACGCTATTTTCAGCAGAATTGCCATGGTGTTGTTTTTGTGCAGAAATAAAAGTTCTCGAAATGTCCTGAAAATTTACGGAGATTTTTTCTGGAATAAAAGAAAAATACCTGCGCAAAGATCCACCGGAGGGGGCGTGCCAGTGGGCCACAAGCCCACAGGCCACGGCCACCCCCCTAGGCCGCGTTATGAGGGATTGTGGGGCCCATGTGGCTCCACCTCCCCCAAACTCAGCTCTATATCTTCCGTCTTGCCCGAAAAAAATCAGAGAGAAGGTTTCATCGCGTTTTACGATACGGAGGCGCCGCCATCCCCTATTCTTCATCTGGAGGGAAGATCCGGAGTCCGTTCTGGGCTCCAGAGAGGGGAAATCGTCGTCATCCTCATCATCAACCTTCCTCCATCACCAATTCCATGATGCTCTTCATTGTTCGTGAGTAGTCCAATCATAGGCTTGCTGGACGGTGATGAGTTGGATGAGATCTATCATGTAATCGAGTTAGTTTTGATGGGGATCTATCCCTAGTATCCACTTTGTTCTAGATTGATGTTGCTACCTCTTGGCTATGCTTAATGCTTGTCACTAGGGCCTGAGTACCATGATTTCAGATCTGAACCTATTATGTTGTCGCCAATATATGTGTGTTTTAGATCCTATCTTGCAAGTTGTAGTCACCTACTATGTGTTATGACCCGGCAACCCCGGAGTGAGAATAGGCGGAACCACTCCCGGAGATGACCATAGTATGAGGAGTTCATGTATTCACCAAGTGTTAATGCGTTGGTCAGGTGCTTTGTTAAAAGGAGAACCTTAATATCCTGTAGTTTCCATTAGGACCCCGCTGCCACGGGAGGGAAGGACAATAGATGTCATGCAAGTTCTTTTCCCTAAGCACGTATGACTACATACAGAATACATGCCTACATTAGATTGACGAATGGGAGCTAGTTATATATCTCTCCGTGTTATAGATGTTACATGATGAATCACATCCATCATACTCATCCATCACCGATCCACTTCCTACGAGTCTTTTACTACCGGTCCTTGCTACGTTACTTTGTCTAGGCTTGTCCCTTGCTACAAAAGGGATTGGGCCACTCTGTTGCTGCTGTTGTCACTCTGTTGCTACTGCTGTTACTCTGCTGTTGCCGCTACTGCTGTTCCTTGCTACTTTGCTGTTACTTGTTGCAAGATCCTTTTTCGTCAATGTTGTCGGGGAAGAATAGTTCTCCGTCCACGGGCAACTTACTAGCGCCATTGATACAACAGTTAGGAATAGTCTGCCGTCAACAGATCATTTCTGGCACCGTTGCTCTCATTCCACTTTGCTACTGATACTTTGCTTGCAGACACTAATCTTTTAGGTGTGGTTAAATCTGACCAAATTCAGCTGCTAATACTTGAGAATATTCTTTCGCTTCCCCTTGTGTGAACCAACAAATTTGAGTTAAATACTCTATCCTCGAAAACTGTTGCGATCCCCTACACCTGTGGGTTATCAGCAAGCAACAAGTAACAAAAGTAGCAACGGTGCATCAAAGTGGCCCAATCCCTTTTGTAGCAAGGGACAAGCCTGGAAAAAGTCTTATAGGAGGAAAAACGCTCCCGAGGACACACGGGAATTTCTGTCATGCTAGTTTCATCACGTTCATATGGTTCGCGTTCGTTACTTTGATAGTTTGATATGTGGGTGGACCGGCGCTTGGGTACTGCCCTTACTTGGACAAGCATCCCACTTATGATTAACTCCTCTCGCAAGCATCCGCAACTATGAAAAAAGAATTCAGACAAAGTCTAACCATAGCATTAAACTAGTGGATCCAAATCAGCCCCTTACGAAGCAACGCATAAACTAGGGTTTAAGCTTCTGTCACTATAGCAACCCATTATCTACTTACTACTTCCCAATGCCTTCCTCTAGGCCCAAATAATGGTGAAGTGTTATGTAGTCGACGTTCACATAACACCACTAGAGGAAAAAAACATACAACACATCAAAATATCGAACGAATACCAAATTCACATGACTACTATTAGCATGACTTATCCCATGTCCTCAGGAACAAAAGTAATTACTCACAAAGCATAATCATATTCATGACCAAAGAGGTACTGAGTAGCATCAAGGATCTGAACATAAACTCTTCCACCAAATAATACAACTAGCATCAACTACAAAGAGCAATCAACACTACTAGCAACCTTACATGTACCAATCGAAGTCGCGAGACGGAGATTGGTTACAAGTGATGAACTAGGGATTGGAGATGAGATGGTGCTGATGAAGATGTTGATGGTGACGAGTCCCCTCCGATGAGAGGAGTGTTGGTGATGACGATGGCGATGATTTCCCCCTCCTAGAGGGAAGTTTCCCCGGTAGGATCGTCCTGCCGGAGCTCTAGATTGGTTCTGCTCAAGTTCCGCCTCGTGGCGGCGGCGAATCCACGAAAAAGCTCCTCCCTGATTTTTTTCCTGGACGAAACCCTTCATATAGCAGAAGAGGGGGGCTAGTGGGCCAGTAGGTTGCCCACAAGCCCTCATGGCGTGGCCTGGGGGGGGGGGGGTGGGGTGGCTGCGCCGTGTAGGTTTGTGGCCACCTGCTGGCGCCCCTCTGGCGCTTCTTCGGCCCAGTGTTTTTTATAAATCCGTTAAAAAAATCCTCGTTGATTTTTACGGCGTTTGGAGTTGCGCAGAATAGGTATCTCAACTCTGGTCCACTTTCAGGCCAGAATTCCAGTTGTCGGCATTCTCCCTCTTCATGTAAACCTTGCAAAATAAGAGATAAAAGGCATAAGTATTGTACCTTGAAGTAAAATAACAGCCCAAGAAGCGATAAATATCAACATGAAAACATAGTGCATAATGGACGTATCAACTCCCCCAAGCTTAGACCTCGCTTGTCCTCAAGTGAAATCCTAGCTCAATAAATATGTCCACATGTTTAGGGAGAGAGGTGTGGACAAAACAAGATACGAAGATGCATTCATCATGATCATGATCAGAACAACAATACCAACATATAATCTTTCATGCTAAAGTGATAATTCCTTCACAAAGTAAAGCATGGATCAAGAACCTTACCGAGAAGTAACAACCAATAGCCTTTAGTCATTGAAGCAATTGCAATTTATCACAACATCAGAGTGAGTCAAATAAGAGCTTGTAAAGCAAATCCACATACTCAATCATTCTTTCGTTCTCTACAATTGCTACAACTCACGTGGTACTCATGAGATCAAAGTTTCAGCCGGACACAGAGAAAGATAGGGCCTACAGTTTTGCCTCCTAACTACTTACCTTAAGGGTAATGTCAACAATAATAATTCATGAATAGTTACCTCCAAGTTGACATATGAATATAGATCTTTCCCAAGCATATGACATTAGCCAAGACAAAGGCGAAATAGGGAATTGGTGAAGATCACCATGACTCTTTCAAGGGCAAAAAGTAAAGGTACAAGATAGCCCCTTCGCAGAGGGAAGCAGAGGTTGTCATGCGCTTTTGAGGTTTGGATGCGTGTCCTCTTAGTGCGGAGGAACGTCACTTTATATTGCCTCCTGTGATAAAGAACTTTATTATGCAGTTTGTCGCTTTTATGTCTTCCTCATCACAAGTTCATACAAAGCTTATTTTCCACACACTAATAGATCATACATATTAGAGAGCAATTTTTATTGCTTGCACCGATGACAACTTACTTGAGGGATCTTATTCAATCCATAGGTAGGCACTACTGGAAAACATTTATTTGCCATCTGCTGCTTCTTTGCCATCTGCTGGCTGATGGCAAGGACCCTCTTTGCCATCAGCTACCAGAAACCAGACGGCAAAGAGCAGGCTGATGCCAAAGGTACTGTTTGCCATCAGCCAGCTCTTTGCCGTCTGCCAGCTCACGGCAAAGAGCATGCAGGCAGACGGCAAAGAGGGTGGGCGGCCCACCCCGCCCTATCTCCCCCCTAACGGCCTCTTTCTTTGCCGTCTGCCTTTCTCCTCTGTGCCGTCGGGAGGCGGACGGCAAAGAGGGTGCCCCCCTAACGACCGTTAGCCCCACCCCCACGCGCCTCTCTCTCCCCCTAACGGCCACCCCGACACCCCTCTCTCTCACCCCCGACACCACCACCGCCACCACGCCCTCCTCCGGCCTCCCTGCGCCGCCCTGCGCCCTCCTCCTCCCCGGCCGCCCTGCACCCTCCTCCACCGCCGCCCTGCGCCCCCTCCTCCACCCCGGCCGCCCTGCACCCTCCTCCACCGCCGCCCTGCGCCCCCTCCTCCTCCCCGGACGCCCTGCGCCATCCTCCACCGCCGCCCTGCGCCCCCTCCTCCACCCCGACACCCCTCTCTCTCACCCCCGACACCACCACCGCTGCCGTGCCCTCCTCCGGCCTCCCCGCCCCATCGCCACCACCGCCGACGCCACCCCCACCCCAGCGCCCCATCCCACCGCCGCCGCCCTCCTCGCGCCCCTCACCGTGCCCCTCCTCCCCCTGCTGCCCTCCTCCCCCTGCGGCCCTCCTCCCCCTGCGGCCCTCCTTCGGTTAGTTTTTTTCTTCTTTTTTTAATAGTTTTTGTTTAATTAGTTATATGTTTTAGTGAGGTTTTGGCTTAGTTTTAGTTTAGTTTAGGTTCAGTTTTAGTTTAGGTTGAGTTAGGTTAGTTTCCTGTTTAGTAAAGGAGAAAAGGAGAAGAAGAAGAAGGAGAAAGGAGAAGAAGAAGAAGGAGAAAGGAGAAGAAGAAGAAGGAGAAAGGAGAAGAAGAAGAAGGAGAAAGGAGAAGAAAAAAATAAGAAGAAGAAGGAAAAGAAGAAGAAGGAAAAGGAAGGGAAGGACAAGAAAGAAAGAAGAATAAAATAGGAGAGGAAGAGAAGAATTAGAGGAAAAAAGAAAATAAGAAGAAAAAGAAGAAGATGAAGAAGAAGAAGAAGAGAAGAAGAAAACAAGAAGAAGGAGAAGAAGAATAAGAGGAAAAAATAAAAAAGAAACAAATAATAATAATAAGAAGAATAAGAATAAGAAGAAGAAGAAGAAGAAGGAGAAGAAGAGAAGAAGAAAAGAAGAAGAATAAGAGGAAAAAAGAAAAAAGAAAATAAGAATGATAATGATAATAATAATAATAATAATAATAATAAGAAGAAGAAGAAGAGAAGAAAAGAAGAAGAAGGAGAAGAAGAATAAGAGGAAAAAAGAAAAAACAAAATAAGAATAAGAATAAGAAGAAGAAGAATAAGAGGAAAAAAGAAAAAGAAAATAAGAGTTAGGTCACATATTATTTAATTATCTTATAAAAACATCATATTTGTGTTGATCGGGTGAATTTCAATGTGCAGTTGTTCGACAACCTCCACGTGCGTTGGACGGGTTCCGCCCCTACGTTTGTTGGTGAGCACAAATGACTTCTCCTCCTACCCCCTTAATTTGCTTTGTCCCGGTTTTCGTGCCGATGAAACTTGCTAGCTATATATAGGTTTCTTCAATCATGAGTATGCGTGACCAGTATGCGTCTCCCGTTCGAAAGGGCGACATCTATAAATATGCATGTCTTTGCATATTTATAACCGCCATCCTTTCGAATTGTCCAACATTATCCATGGACAGCCCGAGTATGTGTAGATTGGGTTCGTTTTCCCGTATGCTGTGCTCTGGATCCGATGCGGAATTTCGTCAGTGCCTCCCTGTTGTTCTCCGGATGCACATCCTCTTTGTTTATTGCGGAGACGTGTATCAGGAGAACAACAGGGAGGTGCTGCCGAAATTTTGCGTTGGATCCAGAGCAGAGCATGGGAAAACGAACCCAATCTACACATACTCAGGTGGGATTAGGACCTATCTTTACCTATTAGCGTGTAGGTTGCCTGGGCGTATTAAAAATGGCAAACCTGATTAACCGATGAATATAAATGCTAAATTATATATAAATATATTTCTTCTGTCTTTAATAGCTACACAAGATGAGTGATCGTGCGTGGATGTATACCGGTCACCCTAGTCAGAAAGAGATGACGAAAGAATAGTTTGTAAAAACAAAGGAATTTGTGAAAGCCGCATTCGCAAATGGCCAAGAAAGAAACTATTGCCCCTGTCCTGGATGCGACAACTATAAAAAGACGACATAGGCTGTAATGACTAAACACCTGCAGAGGAGGGGTTTTAAGCCTAATTATACGGTGTGGACATTTCATGGTGAGTCTATACAACGCAGAAGAGCTGAGGTGGGCCGTCGTCGCATGGACGAGCATGGTACCGGGATCGAAGACATGGTGGAAGACTTTGATGATGCTCGGGATTCGGAGGATGAGATGGAGGAATCTGCAAAGGCCTTTTATGAAATGTTGGAGTCTTCAAAATGTCCTCTCCAAGAGCACACTGAGCTGTGTCAGCTGGATGCAATTGCACAAGTAATGGCTCTGAAGGCTCAGTTCAACTTGGGAAGCGAATGCTACGACGCGATGATGACACTATTTGGACACTTCCTACCCAAAGGCCATGTCATGCCTGCAAACCTATACGAGTCGGACAAAATACTTCATGTACTTAAGATGCCCTATGAGAAGATGGATGCATGTGAGAAAGGATGTGTCTTATTTAGGAAGGAGTATGCACACTTGGACTATTGTCCCAATTGCGAGTCTTGCAGGTATCTTGTGGTAGACAACGGTATGGGTGAGAAGAGGCAGACCAAAATCGCAGTTAGTGTTCTTCGGTATATGCCAATCGTACCAAGACTTCAACGTCTTTTCATGGTCGAAGAGACAACCAGATAGATGACATGGCACAAATTGGGCAAAAGAACCGAACTAGAGGCGGATGGGAATAAGATGATGGTACACACATTGAATGGGGAAGCGTGGAAACATTTCGATGGATTGCATCAGGATAAAGCGACAGATCCAAGGAATCCTCGAGTCTGCGCCGCCACAGATGGTTTTAATCCCTTTGGCATGACGGCAACCCAATACAGTTGTTGGCCTGTATTTGTCATTCAACTCAATCTCCCCCCCCCCCGCGCATATTATGCAAAGAAAGAACATATTTCTGACGTTGATAATTCCAGGGCCCAATTATCCGGGGAAGAATATGAATGTGTACCTGCAACCGCTTAAGGATGAATTGGAAGAAGCTTGGGATAATGGGGTCAAGACATACGATGTCGCTAGAAAAGAAAACTTCAAAATGCATGTGTGGTACATGTACTCTATGCATGACTTGCCAGCGTATGCGCTATTCTCTGGATGGTGTGTGCATGGAAGGTTCCCGTGCCCCCATGCAAGGCAGCTCTTTAGTTTCATTGGTTGCAGGAGGGTCAGAAGTATTCTTGCTTTGACTTGCATAGACAGTTCCTGGATCCTGACCATCAGTTCAGAAAAGACAAGAAGAACTTTACCAAAGGTAAAGTTGTCAAAAACTTGGCACCACCTGCGTTCACAGGCCAACAGATCCTGGATCAGTTAAACGCCCTCGAGCCTGATCCAGAGCATCCAGGGTATTTCAAGGGGTATAATTCAAAACACGCCTGGACTCACAAGCCATGCTTCTGGGATCTGCCTTACTTCAAAGACCTCCTTCTTCCACACAATATCGACATGATGCACACTGAAAAGAATATCGGAGAGGCTATTTTTGGTACATTGTTCGACATAGATGGGAAGACAAAGGATAATATTAAGGCTAGAGTCGATCAAGAGACACTATGTCATAGACCGTTACAAAAGATGCGAGAAGGAAAAGGAAAGCAGAAGTGGTCGAAGCCAAAGGCCTGGTTCAATCTTGGAAGGCCAGCTATGAGGGAAATTATCTTGTGGGTCAAAATGCACTTGATGTTCCCCGATGGGTATGCAGCGAATCTAAAGAGGGGAGCGAGTCTTGAAAAATTAAAAATCTTTGGTCTCAAGAGTCATGATTGGCACATATGGCTAGAGCGGGTAATGCCGGTGATGTTACGTGCCTTTATTCCTGAGGATGAATGGCTAGTACTGGCGGAGCTGAGCTATTTCTGGTGTGTTCTTTGTGCGAAAGAATTGTCGCCTGGCGTGGTAGAAGACATGGAGGAGTTTGCACCGGAGTTGTTGTGCAAGTTAGAGAAAATCTTTCCACCGGGCTTCTTTAATCCAATGCAGCATTTGATTTTACATCTACCGACCGAGGCAAGATTGGGTGGGCCCGTGCAAGATCGTTGGTGCTATGCAACTGAGAGGATGCAGAAGACCCTTCGAGCTAAATGTAAAAATAAGCGTAGAATTGAAGCATCGATGGCCGAGGCATTCATTACTGAGGAGGTGGCAAACTTTGTGACAACACACTACGAAGCCAAAAATCATCATTTGCATAATCCGAAGCCTCGACACAATGATGCAGACCCTAAAAAAGGTGGGTCCAACCTCAGCCTATTCAAAGGGAAGCTCGCACCAGCCGGTGCTTCGAAACCAATAACGTTGGATGTCGAGGAATGGCGGAACATTTCGTTGTATATCTTCAACAACCAAACAGAAGTGCGGCCGTATATCGAGTGAGTTCTCGACACATTTTCCCGTAACTTCTAATTCATTTGAACTGCTCTTATTCCCGGATATTTCAAACAGCCATTACGTCGCCAAATTCTCGGATGGAGCGGTGATCGAAAATGATTCCGTCGAAGAGTATGAGCTTCTGTCAAAGACAGGAGGCGGCTATCCCGGTTTCATCTCTTGGTTCAAACAAATGGTAATTATCAATAATGTACCATTTAATTCTTGGTCTAACTTGCAGCTAATGCAACAATCGTTTCGTATTAAACTTGTAGGATAATTCAGAGTCTATGGACGCCGAACTGAGACAAGTCGCTAATGGTTTTGACTATAAGGTCCGTTCGTTTGAGAAATACAACATCAACGGGTATCTCTTTTGTACCTTTAGCAAAGAGCTATCTATGCCCGACCGGAAATCTACAAATTGTGGTGTCTCTGCTATCGGCGAAGGTGTTATCGAGTATTATGGAAGAGTTGAAGCAATTTATGAACTTCAATTCTATGGTGAAAACCCACCGAACGTCATAGTCTTCAAATGTTATTGGTTCCAGCCGAAGAAGACTAGAAGGACTCATGAACATATAGGACTAGTCGAAATCAATCCAAACACCCATTTAGATGTTCCCGATGTCTATATTACGACTCAACAGGCGACCCAAGTTTTCTATCTACCGTGGGCATGCCAAACGGATAAGAATCTGGAAGGTTGGTATGTTGTTTATGAAGTGCCACCACATGTCAGACCACCTCTCCCAAATGAACAGGATTATGAACATCACTTTAACCCAGACACATATGATGGAGAATTCTTCCAAGAAACACGTCTTTCCAAGAAACGTTTCAAGAACTGCCGTGCTTCACCCAAGAACACGGAATTAGACAGCGACAATGAATCCGACTCCAGCCCTGAGCGGGAACCAGAAGTCCTGGAACTCGTAGAGGTTACTGATGCGGATGATCTGTCAATGCTTCAACGATTAAAGGAAGGCCTTTCACAACTTCACGCCATTGAACCCGACGAGCACGTCATTCATGAAGACATGCATGATAGTGATGATGATGATGCATTTATTGATGGTGATTATTAGTTTGTAAGATTCACAACTTAAATTATATATATTTTAATCTTTATTATTCATGTACATATTATTATTCATGTCAGTTATTTAATTTATTTTATGCTGGACTAATTTATTTTAATCTTTATCATGGCAGGTCACCAGGTGTGGAAAGATGGTGGGCGCTGGTCCAGATCGCTCGACGGGTTCTTCCTAGGCGCCCCACACGAGGGGTGGTACTTCCCTTCCACCCCTATCTCTCCGTAGAGCCTTGGCAGACAGTCTGTCGACACCACCCGTGGGTTCTTCTTCGTCGACGGCATTGCCCACTGGGAGAGGTGCTGGTCGGGTAGGGAAGAAGGGGAAGGGTACAGGGAGAGGTGGTGGCCACGGAAGATCCAGGAGGACTGTTGAGCCGTCCTCGCCACCACCACCAGCTCATTCACCCGAGCATAGGACTACTATGGTCGACCCGTTTGCGGAGGAGGCTACGGGTACTCTGTTCCAGGAGCGTGTTGTTGACGGGCATTCGTCCCATGAGACTCCGGTCCAGGAGCAGCCTCAGGTCGAGGTGCATTCGGCCAAGGAGCAGCCGGAGGAGACTATGGTTCCGGAGGCTTCACCCGGCGTGGAGAGGCCCGGATGGGAGACCTGGCCGGATCTTACCGAGTTGCCGGATTGGACCGAGGGTCCGGGTGGCTCAGGGGGCGGGGATGGCGGGAATGAGCATACGGATAGTGAGGGCGATGAGCAGCTTGACTGGGTCACCGTGTACAAGCGTGGTAGTACACGTCTCCCGGTCATGCCGGCTACCCGCGAGCAGAGGCCGGTGATTGAACCTGAAGGAGATAGGTAAGTACATTTACTCTTTTTTTAGCTTTTGCCTTCAAGTTTGTTCAAATATGTAATGCGTTGACCTAATCATACTGCAGGGGATGGGTACACCCTCTTGGAGTCGCAGGCCGAACTCCGTCCTTGGTGAGCTTTGCCGGACAAATTTCCCGGGGTTTGTTACGTTGCCTGGTGAGGTTTAGGTTCCTACAGTAGGATTTTCCTCGGAGCACTACCAGGCTGCGCAGGCCCCGCCGGAGGAGATTATAGATGGTGTCTTGTCCCACACGAGGGCCGAGATGGTGATCAAGAGCTTTTGGGTAAATTATCCTTTTACAGAATCTAAAATTAACAATATAGCTAATTATTGTACTAATCGGTGTTTTCACGTTTGATTGCAGACCTTCTATAGGTGTGAGGATGGATATGAGGAGGACGCGGCCAGAGTTCTCGGGGCCGAGTGTAGGCGGTTACTACAGAACTTGCGCCACGAGGCTCGGGTGCAGGCTATTCAAGATTACTACGCCACGCGTGGTATTAAGAAGCACAAGAAGGATTGCCGCGGAAAGTTTCTGAAGAAGGAGCAATACATGAAGGTAATTACCTATTCTTAAGTCCTTCTACGCAGTTTTCTTGATTTCATTCATAGGCGTAGCGCTGAAAATTCTTTCTAATAACTTACAGGTGCCCCCGAGATGGTGTGCGGATAAGATGGATTGTTGGGAGGCGTTGGTTGATGAGTGGTGCACAGGCAGCTGGCGAGCCGTCCATGAGAATGCGAAGGATCGGCCTAGCGAAATGGTTGGTGTGCCACACCATCAAGGCAACGCCAACTTGCTTCTGTTTGGACAAAACTGGGTATGTGATTTGCTTCATGATTCATGCAATTCATTCTTGATGTTAATATTTTGTTCCTCTCTTTTAGGTGCATCACAATAAGACGGAGATGCCACACTTGTACGACCTTTATGGCATGGCCCATACTGCCTCATACAAGAAGGCGAAGGCATTCTCTGAGTCTGACCTGGATGATCCCAATAACTTCACCAACATATCATCCCACCAGAAGCTCGTGGCATACAGGGACGTGGGGAAGGCTACGAAAGGGGATGACTTTAACCCTAGTCAGGAACCTTTGGATCCAGAGCTGGTGATGATATCTGGTGGCGGGAGGCCCCATGGCTCGATAGCCATTGGAGATGGGATAATACGTTGTCCACTCACTCTCCCGGAGATCAAGGCGCGCCAGTCGAGCAGCTGTCCTGAGATAATGTGTCGTCCACGGCCAGTCGAACTTGCCATCGAGGTTAGTTGTACGGACTAAGAACACTTTCATCCATTTCATTATGTGTGTCACCATAGATCATTACTGTGGTAACGAGGAATGGTGTTTCAGGCTGCTCTTCAGAAAGAGAGATTGGCAAACCAGGCTACTCTTGAGAAAGAGAGATTGGCAAGCCAGGCTACTATTGAGGCTGCTCTTGAGAAAGAGAGATTGTCAAGTCAGGCTGCTCTTGATGAGAGGGACCAGACCACGACACGATTGATTGAGGAGGAGAGGTCCCAGAATGAGGCGTGTCAACGAGCCCTGTACGAGCTTTTTGTGGTAAGTTTTTTTTTCACATTAGCCAAATCATGTGTGTAATGTCTGTTTCATTACTAACTAATACGACCCACTCTTCAGGGTCTGTGCGAGAAGAGCGGTCAAGTCCCTCCGCCAATGCCTATCTTCTCTTCGATTGGCATGGTGTCATCATGCTAACTCAGACATTGCAAAATATATATTCTGCAGAATAACTCCCGAGCGGCATCACACGACCCTTCTCTAGATGTTTCTCCTCCTTGATGACCACTACTGCAAGTTTCTCTTCTCCTCTTTCATATTCTCCTTGCCTTAATTTTCCTAACAATGACATAGTTAGCCCATTTAGCTCCAAAAAGAAATAATTAGCCCATTTAGCTCCAAAATGCCATAATAACCTCAAAATGGCATAAGAACCTTGGTTAGGTCATTAATATTATATACTTAGCTTGTTTTCCTCTAAAATGAGATAATTAGCCCATTTAGCTCCAAAAAGACATTGTAGCGACCCGACTCAACGAGTCAAGCCTCTGGTGTTTCCGTACCATCCCAAGATCATGCTGGTACACACACAGTACATAATGTATATATTCAAGAGTGCAATCACACAACTTTATTAATAGAAATCTCATAAAGAGTACTTTATTACAATAAAGGGGTACAATAAAGTGGCTGAAGGCCATCTCATGAGATTATCTAACGAAGACTAAGCGGAAGCATCAGGTAGACGAGTCCATCCGACTCCAAGGGCATGTCGCTGAGCGTAGAACAGTAGCCTCACTCCTGGTCGGAAAAGTACTCTGCAACATGATACGTTGCAGCCGTGTAGGTCAGCATATTGAATATGCCGGCAAATCATCAAAGAGAGGGAGTAAAATAATAATCATCTATCTCTACATGCATATTTGGCCGGTGGAGCTAAGTTTTGCATAAAGCCAGTTTTATCCTACAACAAAAGGGGTCGAAAGCAAAATATTACTACAATATTTGTTGTTAACGAGATGGTTCCGCCAACCAGTTCTCGTGCCCGAATAGTTGTTAACACCCACATCATTATTAAGTTGTGTCGAGAGTTCAGGAGAAATTCAATGCCTTCGGCTCAAGTTGTCCATGACCGTGGACACGGCTAATCGATTAGGTTTGAGTACTCTGCAGAGTTTTGCACACGTTCCCCACAAGATTTGATCGCCTCCGGGTTTGTCCTCGCACTACAGGGTGTTTGAAGACCGGATGATCAAAACATGGTCTTTCAACGGGTCCCTCTGAATCCCTGCCGGTGCCCATCCATTCCTACCTTTCGTCTACATCTGCTAGCACCGCCTGTCCAGAGTCGCCGCGTTGTCCAACCAAGCCAGAGCCCATAATGACTTGTGGCTGTGCAGGTAAGCCTTGGGTCTTGAAAATATCCGTCCGTCTCTTTGAGCCTGGGTGAAGCTTTCCGCAGGATGACATGGCCTCTCCAGCATCCCGGGCATCCACTGGTTTTCCAGGGAGCCGATCAACCGTCCTTCACCCAGAGTTGCATTGCGCCCGAGGTCTTGAAAATCTTGTCTGAGTCCGGTCTTGATTATAATAACAATCTCGCATCACTCGTGGTATACACTCAACCGATAACCCGTCTACTCAAGCATAACATTAATAAATTGTCATCCCGGGGCCAAGTGTCGGGGTTGTTGTGTTCCTACCACATGATACTACAACTAGACTAAAGTTTCCAAGTACCTAGGCAGCATGCAAATTGGGAAAAGATGGTGATCTACCATGGTTAAAACTTAAGTGGCAAGAAAAACCTACTGGTTTTCTGAGATAATCCTAAAGGTTACTACTGTTCTAATCCTAGCCATTGCATGGAGATCTAAAGGCTAAAAACGAATGCATGCAAACTAGAGAGAGAGAGACTACCTGCTGCTGCTTGCACCGGCGGGATGAGAGTTGGCCGACGGGGGAGGAGGGAGTAGCTCCGGCGGTGGAGACGTCGGGCGACGGCGGTGAGGTTCCTCCTCCGTGGGGGGGGGGAGTATAAGGAAGGAGGAGAGCTCGGGGAGGCTCCTCCTGGCGAGGCGAAGTGCAGCAGCTTCGGGCTGCTGCTGCTGCCCGTGGCGGCGGCGGCTCGTGGAGGCGCGGCGGGGTGAAGTGGCGGCGGTGGCTAGGGCTGGGGGAGGGGTAGCCGAGGGGAGGGGGGTTTATATAGGCCTAGGGGGGGTGGTATAAGGAAGGAGAGGGAGCTACGGGGAAAGAGATCGCGGGAGAGAAGGGGTGTGTGTCGGCTCGGGTGAGAGAAGGAAGGTGACGGCGTGGAGAGGGAGTAGGAGAGATAAGGGAGGAGATCGCTGGGAGAGAGGAGAGGGAGGAGCGGCTCGGTTTCTACTGGAGAAAATAGGAAAGAGAGGGAGGAAGCTTCGGTCTCTGGTGGAGAAAATAGGAAAGGGAGGGAGGAGGAAGAAGAAAAGAACGTGGGGGGAGAGAGAGTTCGGTGGGTCCGCAGGGGGGTCTCGCGGCTGGATGCATGCTGGGTACGTGCGTGCATGCCTCGTGCATGGGGCTCGTGGCCTGGCTCGGCGCGGGGAAACCCCTAGGGCGATGGGGCTGTGGTGCAAGGCTGGGCTGAGCCCTTTGGCTCGGCCTGGCCGTTTCCCTTTTTTTTGAAAAAGAACAAACAACAGCAAAAAGAAAAAAAAACAGTAAAACAATTTCCTAGCTAACAAATACTAGAAAAAATGTACTAATATATGTACACTAGAATACTTAGGAAAAAACAGAATAATATATATATACAACTAATATATATATATATACATATAATATCTATGGAAACCCTAGTTCCACCTAATGCAAACTTTCAAAAATGAGTTTTATGCAATAGGTCACACAACGCGATTGAAAAACTCAACAAAAAATAATTCGGAGTTTAGAAAATTTGAAAAACCAAATTGGTGACTCCAAAAATAAAATTCGAAACGTTATGCACTTTAATTCGACCGGGGGGGGGGGGGGGGGCGGGGGGAGAAGTCATATTATCTCCACTCCAATAAATTGCCCGCAGTCACATAACGGTTAGAATTTTCAGAAGGACACAATAATGCATAGAAATATGAGATGCATATGAATGATCTATTAACATCCGAATTTAAGAAAATTGGGATGTTACAAACCTACCCACCTTAAGATGAATCTCGCCCTCGAGATTCGGGTTGGCTAGAAAATAGGTGCGGGTGGTCTCGACGAAGATCCTCTTCTCGTTCCCAGGTGGCTTCTTCCTCGGTGTGGTGGCTCCACAACACCTTGCAGAATTTGATAATCTTTCTGCGGGTAACTCTGTTGGCAGTCTCGAGAATCCTGACGGGTTTCTCCTCATACGTCAGATCACTGTCAAGCTGTATGGCCTCTAGGGGCACTGTATCTCTCAACGGAACATCGACCATCTCAGCGTGGCATTTCTTCAACTGGGAAACATGGAAGATATCATGAACTCCGGACAATCCTTCCGGCAGTTCCAGTTTGTATGCAACTTCGCCTCTACGTTCAAGAATTTTGTAGGGGCCAATGAAACGTGGTGCTAATTTTCCTTTCACACCGAATCTCTCGATTCCTCGAAGTGGAGACACCCGAAGATATGCTCGGTCTCCCACTTCGTACGTTACTTCCTTGCGTTTGCTGTCGGCATAACTCTTCTGCCTGGACTGAGCTATCTTGAGTCGGTCACGAATAAGCTTGACCTTCTCTTCAGAATCTCGGATGAGGTCGGGACCAAAAAGTTGTCGGTCTCCAACTCCACCCCACATCAACGGTGTTCTGCACCTCCTTCCGTATAGAGCTTCGAAAGGGGCCATCTTCAGACTCGTCTGGTAGCTGTTGTTGTATGAGAACTCGGCATACGGTAAATTGTCATCCCAACTAGACCCATAGTCTAGTGCGCAAGCTCTCAACATGTCCTCCAGAATCTGATTAACTCTCTTGGTCTATCCATCTGTCTGCGGGTGAAAAGGTGTACTGAATTCCAATCTTGTTCCCAAGGTTTCATGCAGTTGGTGCCAAAATTTCGATGTGAACTGAGTCCCTCTGTCGGACACAATGCTCTTCGGTACTCCGTGCAGACATACGATCCTCGTCATATAAATCTTGGCCAGCTTGGCACTCGTGTAGGTAGTCTTCAGCGGAATGAAATGAGCCACCTTGATCAAACGATCGACCACAACCCAAATAGAATCATAGCCGGAACGGGTCCTGGGTAATCCTGTGATGAAGTCCATACCAAGCTTTTCCCATTTCCGTTCAGGTATTGGCAGAGGCTGGAGCAAACCTGCTGGCTTCTGATGCTCGGCTTTTACTCGCTGACAAACATCGCATATAGCTACGTACTCGGCAATGTCTTTCTTCAATCCTGTCCACCAAAAACTTTCTTTCAGATCCAGATACATCTTAGTGTTACCGGGGTGTATCGAGTACGGGGAATCATGAGCTTCCTGAAGTATCAACTTCCTGAGTTCGGGATCATTGGGCACATAGATGCGATCCTCAAACCATAAAGTTCCGTGTTCATCCTCACGAAAACCTTTAGCTTTCCCATCTTCCATTTTCTGCTTAATCTCGGCTATCTCCTTGTCAGCTTTCTGTGCTTCACGGATCTTTTCCGTCAAAGTAGACTGAATTTCCAGAGTGGCAACAAATCCTCTTGGAACTATCTCCAGTTTGAGCTCTCGGAGATCATCGACTAACTCCTGGGGTAATCCTCCCGCTGTGAGCGTATTCAGATAACTCTTGCGGCTCAACGCATCGGCTACAACATTTGCCTTGCCTGGGTGATAATACAATCTCATGTCATAGTCCTTGATCAACTCTAGCCATCGCCTCTGTGTGAGGTTCAACTCCTTCTGCGTGAAGATATATTTCAGGCTCTTGTGATCAGTGTAAACATCACAACTATTTCCGATTAGGAAATGTCTCCAGGTCTTGAGAGCGTGCACTACGGCTGCTAGTTCCAAGTCATGTATGGCATAATTCAACTCATGAGGTCTGAGCTGTCTGGATGCATAAGATACAACTTTGCCTTCTTGCATGAGCACTCCTCCGAGTCCTTGACAAGAAGCATCACAGTAAACCTGGAAATCCTTCCGAATGTTCGGCAATATCAGCACTGGGGCTGTCACAAGACGTTTCTTCAACTCTTGAAAACTGGTTTCACATTCCTCAGTCCAAACATACTTGGATTCCTTCTTCAATAACTCTGTCATGGGCTTGGCAATCTTTTAGAAATTCTCAATGAACCTCCGGTAATATCCGGCAAGTCCGAGGAAACTGCGGATCTCCTTGACTGAAGTGGGTGCTACCCATTCGGTGACTGCTGCGACCTTGGCAGGGTCCACTGCTATGCCTTCTCCTGAGATGACGTGTCCGAGAAATCCGACTTCCTTCAACCAAAACTCACATTTGCTGAACTTTGCATATAGCTTATGCTCTCGAAGCTTCTCCAGAACTAGACGCAGATGTTCCTGGTGTTCCTCTTCGTTCTTAGAGAATATCAGTATGTCATCGATGAACACCACGACAAACTTGTCCAAGTATTCCATAAATACCTTGTTCATCAGATTCATAAAATATACCGGAGCATTAGTCAGTCCAAATGACATGACCGTGTACTCATACAAGCCATACCGAGTGGTGAAGGCTGTCTTGGGTATATCTTGTTCACGAATCTTCAACTGATGATACCCGGATCGAAGATCGATCTTTGAGAATACGCGAGCTCCAACTAACTGATCAAACAGATCATTGATCATCGGCAAGGGATACTTGTGCTTGATAGTCACATCGTTTAATGCGCGATAATCGACAACCATTCTCAAGGACTTGTACTTCTTTTCAACCAAGAGCATTGGGGCTCCCCAAGGTGAAGAACTTGGGCGAATATACCCTTTGTCCAATAATTCCTTAATTTGCTTCTTGATTTCTATCAAGTCATTTGCGGGCATCCGATAAGGTCTCTTGGATATCGGGGCTGTTCCGGGTAATAGCTCAATCAAGAACTCAATCTCTCTATCGGGTGGCATGGCCGGCAATTCCTCCGGAAATACATCTGGATACTCCTGTACGATCGGTACCTCCTCCTGTACTACTCCCGTGAGAGAGTTTACTCGCTTACCCCGTGTCGGGCGCTGTGACACGTACTTAATCCGCTTCTGCTCAGGGGTGGTGAGAAAAATAGACTTAAGGGCACAATCGATATTCCCTTCATACTTGGCCAACCAATCCATGCCTAGGATTACATCCAATCCCTGGGACTCTAATACGATGAGGTCGGTGGGAAAATTATGGTTCCCGATGTTGAGACTCAAAGCATGGCATCCTATCCCGGCTGTCATCATGCCTCCTCGGGAACTGACCTTAGTAGGTTGGCTGAGGGTTCTAGTTGGCAAACTATACTTTTCCACAACTACCCTTGATATGAATGAATGCGTTGCACCAGAATCAAAAAGTACCAATACTGGATGTGAATTTAGCAAAAACTTACCAACCACAGTATCGGGGTGATCATAGACTTCTTCCACATCAATGTGGTTCACGTGAGCTCGAGGAAAAGCATTGGGCTTCTTTGCTGCTTAGTTGCCGTTGCCGTTTCCATTTCCCTGCTTGTTCTGGGGACAATCAGTGGCATAGTGTCCCTTCTTCTGACACTTGAAGCAAGTGATGTGAGTCAGATCCTTCTGAGCTGGAGCTGAATGCTGCTGAGTGCCAGTACCGCCATTCTTGAAGTTGCTGTTGTTGCGGTGGTTCCCATTTCCTCCATGGTTGTGACCTCCATGGTTGTGCACAGGGTGGTTATGCTGAACATGTCCTCCAAACTTACCGGATCCAGTCCCGGTATTCCCTGAATAGGGGGTGCAGCGAGGCTTCTGCTGAGTGCCGGAGTTGAACTTTCCAACCCCATACTTTCGCTTGCGGTTCTCCATCTGCTGATGTTTCCCCTCCAAGATGAGGGCCTTATCAACCAGCTCCTGGTAGTTGTTGAAGGTGGCTACCGTCAACTGAATGCTCAGCTCATCATTCAGTCCCTCCAAGAACTTCTCCTGCTTGGCCGCATCCTCGGCCACATCTCCAAGTGCATAACGGGCGAGCATGCTGAAATCATCAACGTACTGGGCCACAGTGCGATTCCCCTGGCGTAAGTTGCGAAACTCACGCTTCTTCAGACTCATTGCACCAGCTGAGACATGTGCGGTGCGGAAGGCTTGCTTGAATTGCTCCCAAGTGACTCCAGCAATGGTTAAGTGGTGGTGTAGTTCTCCCACCAAGCAGCTGCAGGGCCTTCAAGTTGATGCACGGCAAAGCGCACCTTCTCAGCTTCAGAACAACCAGCGGTGATGAGTTCACGCTCCATCTTGCAAAGCCAATCATCTGCCACAATGGGCTCAATGTTGCTGGAGAAAGTCGGAGGGTTCAACCTCAGAAAACGGGTGAGATTGTCAGCCTGGGGTGGATGATGGTTGTTGTTGTTGTTCTGGTTCTGGATGATCAGCTGCATCAGGGTGTTTTGTTGCTGGATCAACTGGGTGAGTTCCGGCGGAAAGTTGGACTCAGGGGCGCGTCTTGGAGGCATCTGATGTTTGTAGAGGGGTGAGATTAGCATAGAACAATGGTCTAAGAGTAATTACACTACCCATATGAATGCAACACACAAATATCACACCACACATTTTATTCAATCATCACAAAGGTTCACACGGGGATACAAAATTCGATAGTCCTAAACATCGGCCTAAAACGTAAAACGATAAAGTAAATTTGGTGGTCTAGTCTAAGTGTCCTCCTCAGAATCGCATGGTGTCGGGTCCTTCGGTGGAGCTTTCTTCATAGTCCTCGTCGTTGCTGATCACGGGGGCTACGTCTCCTTCGGGATGAAGGTTCTCGCCCATGTCCAGTTCCTCCTCCAGGTATGCAACTCGAGTCTTCAGCTTCTCGATCCGTTCCAGAAAGTCCTTCACCTCCAGTTCATGTTCATAGTGGGCTTCCCGGGCTGCATCTTCAAGCTCAAGCTCGCGGAGTGACAGTTGCTTGATCTTCCTGGCGTCCTTGATCGCGTGATACTCCAGAGTTCCTCTGTGCTTCTCCAAGGTCTGGGCATAAGATAAGAGAGCGTCATTGGTCTTGCTTGAGATGATGTCTCCGTCTTCATTTCTCCGAGATACCGCGAATAGGTCTGGAGAGATAGGGCAGCCTTTGTATTCATCCTTGATACGTCCGAGTGCACAATGGATCGCCATGTCCCTTCCGAGAATCCAGCTGGGTGCGATGAACTTGAAATCCATCGGCTCAGTGCACGGCTCGAATGTCCTTCCGGGAATATGCACCTCAATCCTGTAGCGTGAATCCTCCGGGTAAGACGAAGTTGGCTTCCCTGTGATAGTCGGCAGAGCAATCCTCAAATCCTTGGTGATCTGCACCAACTCTTTTCCGAACGGCATAGTGGTGTCGGGCTGGCAAAACTCCGTGAACTTAACACGGATGAAGGTGGCCATCTAAACATTGGAAAATCGGAGAGAAGTCAGAAATGATCAGAAGAGGAAACAGAAGATATAAGAGAAAATAGTTTTCTTCCTAGAGGTTACGTCCTAAGGTCAGCGTGTGCTCTGAATACCATTTCTGTAGCGACCCGACTCAACGAGTCAAGCCTCTGGTGTTTCCGTACCATCCCAAGATCATGCTCGTACACACACAGTACATAATGTATATATTCAAGAGTGCAATCACACAACTTTATTAATCGAAATCTCATAAAGAGTACTTTATTACAATAAAGGGGTACAATAAAGTGGCTGAAGGCCATCTCATGAGATTATCTAACGAATAGTAAGCGGATGCATCAGGTAGACGAGTCCATCCGACTCCAAGGGCATGTCGCTGAGCGTAGAACAGTAGCCTCACTCCTGGTCGGAAAAGTACTCTGCGACATGATACGTTGCAGCCGTGTAGGTCAGCATATTGAATATGCCGACAAATCATCAAAGAGAGGGAGTAAAATAATAATCATCTATCTCTACATGCATATTTGGCCGGTGGAGCTAAGTTTTGCATAAAGCCAGTTTTATCCTACAACAAAAGGGGTCGAAAGAAAAATATTACTACAATATTTGTTGTTAACGAGATGGTTCCGCCAACCAGTTCTCGTGCCCGAATAGTTGTTAACACCCACATCATTATTAAGTTGTGTCGAGAGTTCAGGAGAAATTCAATGCCTTCGGCTCAAGTTGTCCATGACCGTGGACATGGCTAATCGATTAGGTTTGAGTACTCTGCAGAGTTTTGCACACGTTCCCCGCAAGATTTGATCGCCTCCGGGTTTGTCCTCGCACTACAGGGTGTTTGAAGACCGGATGATCAAAACATGGTCTTTCAACGGGTCCCTCTGAATCCCTGTCGGTCCCCATCCATTCCTACCATTCGTCTACATCTGCTAGCACCGCCTGTCTAGAGTCGTCGCGTTGTCCAACCAAGCCAGAGCCCATAATGACTTGTGGCTGTGCAGGTAAGCCTTGGGTCTTGAAAATATCTGTCCGTCTCTTTGAGCCTGGGTGAAACTTTCCGCAGGATGACATGGCCTCTCCAGCATCCCGGGCATCCACTGGGTTTTCTAGGGAGCCGATCAACAGTCCTTCACCCAGAGTTGCATTGCGTCCGAGGTCTTGAAAATCTTGTCTTAGTCCGGTCTTGATTATAATATCAATCTCGCATCACTCGTGGTATACACTCAACCGATAACCCGTCTACTCAAGCATAGCATTAAGAAATTGTCGTCCCGGGGCCAAGTGTCGGGGTTGTTGTGTTCCTACCACATGATACTACAACTAGACTATAGTTTCCAAGTACCTAGGCATCATGCAAATTGTGCAAAGAAGGTGATCTACCATGCATCGAAAACATAGGTAAAATAACATGATCAAAGATGACTTGCCTTGATAATAGTTGTCCTACTCGAGCGTCTCTAAGTAACACGCTTCGCACTCCGGATGATCTACCGATACAAACACAAAGCACACCATAAGCAATTCAATCATGCCACAAGTAAAAATAACATCACATGCAATGATTTGCAAAAGACTACGCAAAAGAATTTATCGCGCGCCAGTAGGGCAGCAACTTGTTTCTGTTCAAAACACCAGTAAACATACTCTAAAAATTCTGAAACTTCTACCACAGTAAGATTTTATCACTAGAAAACAGTAGCAGAAAGAATCAACTCAATATCGTTTTTCAAACTCCTGGAATAGGCAAAACAGTGTTTAAACTAAATCTGCTCTAACTTATATTTAAAAATTTCAAACATAGACAAATTATATGTTTTTGAAAACTACAGTAAATTTGTGAGCTACTGGCAAAAGAATCAATGTCATTGGACTTAGGGATAAAAAGTTGTGGCCAAAACAAAACAGAAAGTTTCTGTTTTTGAAATCTGGACAGAAAGTTACAAAACTGCTAGTGCTAAAAGAGAGGCACACGTGGCAAGTTTCTACTGGCTGTAGTGGCGTTTGTTGAATGGCTTCGGGCAAACGGCCTATGGCTAAGCAAGTCTGCTGGTTAAAACTTAAGTGGCAAGAAAAACCTACTGGTTTTCTGAGATAAACTGAAAGGTTACTAGTGTTCTAATCCTAGCCCTTGCATGGAGATCTAAAGGCTAAAAACGAATGCATGCAAACTAGAGAGAGAGAGACTACCTGCTGCTGCTGCTTGCACCGGCGGGATGAGAGTTGGCCGGCGGGGGAGGAGGGAGTAGCTCCGGCGGTGGAGACGTCGGGCGACGGCGGTGAGGTTCCTCCTCCGCGGGGGGGGGGGGGGGGGAGTATAAGGAAGGAGGAGAGCTCGGGGAGGCTCCTCCTGGCGAGGCGAAGTGCAGCAGCTTCGGGCTGCTGCTGCTGCTGCCCGTGGCGGCGGCGGCAGTTCGTGGAGGCGCGGCGGGGTGAAGTGGCGGCGGTGGCTAGGGTTGGGGGAGCGGTAGCCGAGGGGAGGGGGGTTTATATAGGCCTAGGGGGGTGGTATAAGGAAGGAGAGGGAGCTACGGGGAAAGAGATCGTGGGAGAGAAGGGGTGGGTCTCGGCTCGGGTGAGAGAATGAAGGTGATGGTGGTGGAGAGGGAGTAGGAGAGATAAGGGAGCAGAGAATAAGGGAGGAGATCGCTGGGAGAGAGGAGAGGGAGGAGCGGCTCGGTTTCTACTGGAGAAAATTGGAAAGAGAGGGAGGAAGCTTCGGTCTCTGGTGGAGAAAATAGGAAAGGGAGGGAGGAGGAAGAAGAAAAGAACGTGGGGGAGAGAGAGTTCGGTGGGGCCGCAGGGGGGTCTTGCGGCTGGATGCATGCTGGGTACGTGCGTGCATGCCTCGTGCATGGGGCTCGTGGCCTGGCTCGGTGCGGGGAAACCCCTGGGGCGATGGGGCTGTGCTGCAAGGCTGGGCTGAGCCCTTTGGCTCGGCCTGGCCGTTTCCCTTTTTTTTTTAAAAAGAACAAACAGCAGCAAAAAGAAAAAAAAACAGTAAAATATATTTCCTACCTAACAAATACTAGAAAAAAATGTACAAATATATGTACACTAGAATACTTAGGAAAAAACAGAATAATATATATATACAACTAATATATATATAATATATATATATATACATATAATATCTATGGAAACCCTAGTTCCACCTAATGCAAACTTTCGAAAATGAGTTTTATGCAATAGGTCACACAACGTGATTGAAAAACTCAACAAAAAATAATTCGGAGTTTAGAAAATTTGCAAAACCAAATTGGTGACTCCAAAAATAAAATTCGAAACGTTATGCACTTTAATTCGACGGGGGGGGGGAGAAGTTATATTATCTCCACTCCAATAAATTGCCCGCATTTACATAACGATTAGAATTTTCAGAAGGACACAATAATGCATAGAAATATGAGATGCATATGAATGATCTATTAACATCCGAATTTAAGAAAATTGGGATGTTACAGACATAGTTAGCTAATTTATCTCCAAGAAGAGGAGAAGAGGAGAAGAAATAGGAAAAATGAAAAGAAAGAAGAAAAAGAAGAAGAAGAGAAGAAGGAGCAGGAGGAGGAGAAGGAGGAGAAGGAGGAGAAGGCCAAGGACCTTCTAGTCCTTCTCCTCCTCCTCCGTCTTCTTGATTTATTCTTATTATCCTCCTCCTCCTCCTCTTTCTTGTCCTCTTTCATATTATCCTTGCTTTAATTTCCCCAACAATGACATAATTAGCCCATTTAGCTCCAAAATGCCATAATAAGCTCAAAATGGCATAAGAACCTTGGTTAGCTCATGAATATTATATACTTAGCTTGTTTTCCTCTAAAATGGGATAATTAGCCCATTTAGCTCCAAAAAGACATAGTTAGGTAATTTAGCTCCAACAAGAGGAGAAGAGGAGAAGAAATAGGAAAAATGAAAAGAAAGAAGAAGAAGAAGAAGAAGAAGAAGAGAAGAAGGAGAAGGAGGAGGAGGAGGAGGAGAAGGCCAAGGACCTTCTAGTCCTTCTCCTCCTCCTCCTTCTCCTCCTTCTCCTCCTTCTTCTTGATTTCTTCTTCTTCTCCTCCTCCTCCTCTTTCTTCTCCTCTTTCATTTTATCCTTTGTTTAATTTCCCAACAATGACATAATTAGCCCATTTAGCTCCAAAATACCATAATAACCTCAAAATGGCATAAGAACCTTGGTTAGCTCATGAATATTATATACTTAGCTTGTTTTCCTCTAAAATGGGATAATTAACCCATTTAGCTCCAAAAAGACATAATTAGGTAATTTAGCTCCAACAAGAGGAGAAGAGGAGAAGAAATAGGAAAAATGAAAAGAAGGAAGAATAAGAAGAGAAGAAGGAGAAGGAGGAGGAGGAGGAGGAGAAGGCCAAGGACCTTCTAGTCCTTCTCCTCCTCCTCCTTCTCCTCCTTCTTCTTGATTTCTTCTTCTTCTCCTGCTCCTCCTCTTTCTTATCCTATTTCATATTATCCTTGCTTTAATTTCCCCAACAATGACATAGTTAGCCCATTTAGATCCAAAATGCCATATTAAGCTCAAAATGGCATAAGAACCTTGGTTAGCTCATGAATATTATATTCTTAGCTTGTTTTCCTCTAAAATGGGATAATTAGCCCATTTAGCTCCGAAAAGACATAATTAGGTAATTTAGCTCGAATAATAGGTGAATAGGAGAGGAAATAGGAAAAATGAAAAGAAAGAATAAGAAGAAGAAGAAGAGAAGAAGGAGAAGGAGGAGGAGGAGGAGAAGGCCAAGGACCTTCTAGTCCTTCTCCTCCTCCTCCTCCTTCTCCTCCTTCTTGGTTTCTTCTTCTCCTCCTCCTCCTCCTCTTTATTCTCCTCTTTCATATTATCCTTGCTTTAATTTCCCCAACAATGACATAATTAGCCCATTTAGCTCCAAAATACCATAATAAGCTCAAAATGGCATAAGAACCTTGCTTAGCTCATGAATATTATATACTTATCTTGTTTTCCTCTAAAATGGGATAATTAGCCCATTTAGCTCCAAAAATACATAATTGGGTAATTTAGCTCCAACAAGAGGAGAAGAGGAGAAGAAATAGGAAAAATGAAAAGAAATAAGAAGAAGAAGAAGAGAAGAAGGAGAAGGAGGAAGAGGAGGATAAGGCCAAGGACCTTCTAGTCCTTCTCCTCCTCCTTCTCCCCCTGCTTCTTGATTTCTTCTTCTTCTTCTCCTCCTCCTCTTTCTTCTCCTCTTTCATATTATACTTGCTTTAATTTCCCCAACAATGACATAATTAGCCCATTTAGCTCCAAAATGCGATAATAAGCTAAAAATGGCATAAGAACCTTGGTTAGCTCATGAATATTATATTCTTAGCTTGTTTTCCTCTAAAATGGGATAATTTGCCCTTTAGCTACAAAAAGACATAATTAGGTAATTTAGCTCCAATAAGAGGAGAATAGGAGAGGAAATAGGAAAAATAAAAAGAAATAAGAAGAAGAAGAAGAAGAAGAGAAGAAGGAGAAGGAGGAGGAGGAGAAGGCCAAGGACCTTCTAGTCCTTCTCTTCCTCCTCCTTCTCCTCCTTCTCCTCCTCCTTCTTGATTTCTTCTTATTCTCCTCCTCCTCCTCTTTCTTCTCCTCTTTCATATTATCCTTGCTTTATTTTCCCAAACAATGACATAATTAGCCCATTTAGCTCCAAAATGAAATAATAACCTCAAAATGGCATAAGAACCTTGGTTAGCTCATGAATATTATATACTTAGCTTGTTTTCCTCTAAAATGGGATAATTAACCTATTTAGCTCCAAAAAGACATAATTAGGTAATTTAGCTCAAACAAGAGGAGAAGAGGAGAAGAAATAGGAAAAATGAAAAGAAAGAAGAAGAAGAAGAAGAGATGAAGGAGAAGGAGGAGGAGGAGGAGGAGAAGGCCAAGGACCTTCTAGTCCTTCTCCTCCTCCTCCTTCTCCTCCTTCTCCTCCTTCTTCTTGATTTCTTCTTCTTCTCGTCCTCCTCCTCTTTCTTCTCCTCTTTCATATTATCCTTGCTTTAATTTCCCCAACAATGACATAATTAGCCCATTTAGCTCCAAAATGCCATAATAAGCTCAAAATGGCATAAGAACCTTGGTTAGCTCATGAATATTATATTCTTAGCTTGTTTTCCTCTAAATTGAGATAATTAGCCCATATAGCTCCAAAAATACATAATTAGGTAATTTAGCTCCAACAAGAGGAGAATAGGAGAAGAAATAGGAAAAATGAAAAGAAAGAAGAAGAAGAAGAAGAAGAAGAGAAGAAGGAGGAGGAGGAGGAGGAGAAGGCCAAGGACCTTCTAGTCCTTCTCCTCCTCCTCCTTCTCCCCCTTCTCCTCCTTCTTATTTATTTCTTCTTCTTCTCCTCCTCCTCCTCTTTCTTCTCCTCTTTCATATTATCCTTACTTTAATTTCCCCAACAATGACATAATTAACCCATTTAGCTCCAAAATGCCATAATAAGCTAAAAATGGCATAAGAACCTTGGTTAGCTCATGAATATTATATTCTTAGCTTTTTTTTTCTGCTAAAATGACATAATTAGCTCAAAAACATCATATTTTGTTCTTCTTATGACTTTCTTATTCACATTTTTGCAGATTGGATATACTACATGCATGGAAGCTGGCATTCATGGAGTTGAACAATGTCGATGGATGAACTTTATATGTATATCATCTAGTTTTCATTTGAGTTGATGAACAATGTCGAACTATATGTATATGTATATATGGATAAACAGTGCAATACTTTGTATGTTGGTTCTTTCGATATATGGGGATGTACATTGATTTATATGTATATCATATATGTGTGGTGAATTATTTATATGTGTTGGCAAGTATATGTGTGGTGAACTATATATCATATATGTGTGGTGAATTATATAAATATGTTGTCAAATATATATATATATATATATATATATGTGCCGTGAAATAATATAAAACAAAAAAATAGGTACTATATGGGCTCTTTGCCAGCTGCCAGCTGATGGCAAAGACCTGTGCACCCAGCTATGCATCCTGGGGTGTCTATATAGGCTCTTTGTCGTCTGCCTCTAGGGTGGGCAGACGGCAAAGAAGAGGGCACAGACGAGGGGGGGGGGAGGAGGAGGCAGACGACAAAAAGTGGAGGGGGGGAGGAGGAGGAGGCAGACGGCAAAGAATAAGGGGGAGGCAGACGACAAAGACTAAGGGGGAGGCAGACGGCAAAGCCTCCGTTAACCCCTAACGGAGGCAACGCCTGTTGGCTGCCGTCTCGAGCACTTTGCCGACTGCTACTAGGGAAAGCTAACGACAAAGAGCTTTGTCGTCCGATTTGGGGGGACAGACGGCAAAGAAGGTACGATGCCGTCGTAGGCTGACGCAGAAATTTTGTCGGCCGTGAGATTCTTTGCCGTTTGTGGTATTCTCTTTGCCGTCCAGGATTTAGTCTTTGCCGTCTGTGATGGCAGACGGCAAAGAAGTTGATTCCTGTAGTGAGGTATGGTGGACTCACATGGCAAAACTGGGTTGATGGTTTATGGATGCACAAGTAGTATCTCTACTTAGTGCGGGAGGTTTGGCTAACATGAGGTGGAAGCAATCGTCACAGGCTAAGGGATCTCTAATCATATAACATTGTTCAGAGCAAAGCAAACACAATTCATTATGCTATCTTCCTTGTCCAACATCTACTTCTAGGCATGCAATAGTTTAGTGAGTGTTCACAATCATAGATGGTGTCAGAGATGATATATTTATATGTGAACCTCTCCTTCTTTATCACTTCCTATTAATTGCAACCATGACCAAGGTCTACTTTTTCCTACCCTCAACAAGTTTCAATCCTCATTCTTTTTATACGTGAAGCCATCACTTCCCATAAGATCATTACATGATCTTTCATGCTTTTGTTCTATTCTCACTCTTTTGATCATGGCAAGAGGCAAAGCCCTTCAAGTAAGACACTCTTTATTATATGGCTCACGAGCTCGAATACATCAGGGGTGACACAAAGCAAAACTCAAGACTAAAACACTAAGACTTTTAATCTACTAGAGAAAGAGAAAACTGAAAAGGAAAACTAAAACAAAGGTAAAGGCAAAAGATGTGATGGTGATACGATACCGGGGCAACTCCCCCAAGCTTGGCACAAGCCAAGGGGATTTCCCATACCAATGCTCAATTGTCTTCCTTTGGTGGTGATTGTGGAGGAGTTTTTGCAATCTTTGACTCCAAGAGGGCCATTAATCTTTGATTTATACCTTGGTGATCTGCGATATGTTTTTCCAGCAAAACAACTTCACGAGTGAGACAAGTATTGCGAGCACGAGTTGTTTCACAAAACCTCAAGAGTTCAATCAAAGATGGAGACAGTAGGTGGAGGTAGGGTTGGAGGAAATCCACTTCTTCAACTTCTTCCTTGTTGAGCACAGATTGCACTTCGTCCCATACCTGATCCTTCTCCTTAGCTTTGCCCTTGGTTTTTTAGGTAGCCTTTCCTTAGCCTCCATGACCTCCATCCTTTTCAGATCAGCGTGAACTTCTCCATAGATTTGACGGAGATTGTTCTCCCCCCCACAGATTCCTGGGAGGACATCTTGCTCTAAATCTGCGGCATAAAACAGGCTCGAAACGAAAACAGAAGATATCTGCGTGATGCAGGGGTTAGACCAACCGGGAGTATATATAATGATTTTTTTCAGACCAGAAGGAGTACCCCGCACGGAAACGGAGTCCGGGAGGCGCACGAGGTGGCCACAAGCCCTCACGGCGCGGCCAGGGGGTGGGCCCGCGCCATGCAGGCTTGTCGCCTTCCGGACTACTTCCAATTTTTTTATTTTTTCAAATATTCCAAAACGGAGAAAATTTCCTACTGGAAAAGTTTTGGACTCTGTTTTCTTACCGAATCACATACCTCTTCGTTTTCGGAGTGTGAAACAGGCTGATAAATATCCCTTAGGTATTCTTACGGAGTTATGGTATTGATGATATTGCTTTAAACATTTATGGGAGTACTTGAGATATAATGCTTGATTCTCTGCCCATTTACAACTCTCGGACAATTACCTTCCGTGTTGTTGATCTTGATAGCACCGGAACGATATACTTCCTCAACAATATAGGGACCTTCCCATTTAGAGAGAAGCTTGCCTGCAAAGAATCTTAAACGAGAGTTATATAGCAAGACATAATGACCTACATTGAACTCACGCTTTTGTATCCTCTTATCATGCCACCTCTTAACCTTCTCTTTGAACAACTTGGCATTATCATATGCCTGAGTTCTCCATTCATGAAGCGAGTTAATGTCAAATAACCTATTCTCACCAGCAAGTTTGAAATCAAAGTTGAGCACTTTGATTGCCCAATAAGCTGTATGCTCTAGCTCAAGAGGTAAATGACATGCTTTACTGTACACAATTTTGTACGGAGACATGCCCGTGGGATTCTTATAGGCAGTTCTATAAGCCCATAGTGCATCATCGCGCTTCTTAGACCAATTATTTCTAGACCTATTGACAGTCTTTTGCATAATTAGTTTAATCTCTCTATTGCTTAGCTCTACTTGACCACTGGACTGAGGGTGTTAGGGAGACGCAATTCTATGTTTGACATCGTACTTAGCAAGCATTTTACAGAACGCACCATGAATGAAATGTGAACCACTATCGGTCATTAGATATCTAGGGACTCCAAATCTAGGGAAAATAACTTCTTTAAGCATCCTGATAGAAGTGTTGTGATCAGCACTACTAGTGGGGATAGCTTCTACCCACTTAGTGATGTAATCAACAGCAACTAAGATGTGAGTATACCCATTGGATTTTGGAAAAGGTCCCATATAATCAAAGCCTCAAACATCAAATGGTTCAATGACAAGTGAATAGTTCATAGGCATTTCCTGACGTTTACCGATATTACCTACTCTTTGACATTAGTCACAAGACAAGACAAACTTACGGGCATCCTTGAAGAGAGTGGGCCAATAGAAACCTGATTGCAATACCTTGTGTGCAGTTCTATCTCCCGCATGGTCTCCTCCGTAGGCCTCGGAGTGACACTTCTGTAGGATCTATCGCTGTTCATGTTCATGTACACAATGTCTAATAACACCATCTACTCCTTCCTTATAAAGGTGAGGATCATCCCAAAAGTAATGTCTCAAGTCAAAGAAGAATTTCTTCTTTTGTTGGTATGTGAAACTAGGTGGTATATATTTGGCAACGATATAGTTTGCATAATCAGCATACCACGATGCACTACGTGAAGCATTGATGACATTCAGTTGCTCATCGGGAAAGCTATCATCAATAGGTTGTGGGTCATCAAGAATGTTCTCCAACCTAGACAAGTTATCTGCTACTGGGTTATCAGCACCCTTTCTGTCGACAACGTGCAAATCAAATTCTTGTAGCAAGAGAACCCATCTGATAAGTCTAGGTTTAGCGTCTTTCTTCTCCATGAGGTACTTAATAGCAGCATGATTAGTGTGAATAGTGACTTTGGAATCAACTATGTAAGACCTGAACTTTTCACATGCAAACACAACTGCTAAAAATTCATTCTCTGTAGTGGCATAGTTTCTTTGGGCACTGTCTAGAGTTTTACTAGCATAGTGAATAACGTTCAACTTTTTATCGACTCTTTGCCCTAGAACAACACCAATAGCATAATCACTAGCATCACACATGATCTCAAAAGGTAAGTTCCAATTAGGTGGTTGAACAATAGGTGCAGTTATCAAAGCCCTCTTAAGTATTTTGAAGGCTTCCTCACAATCATCGTCAAAAACAAAAGGAATATCCTTTTGTAAGAGATTGGTAAGAGGCGTAGAAATCTTAGAGAAGTCTTTGATGAACCTTCTATAGAAACCATCATGACCAAGGAAACTTCTTATACCTTTGATATCTGTGGGGTATGTGATACGTCTCAAACGTATCTATAACTTTTGATGGTTTCACGCTGTTATCTTGTCAACTTTGGATGCTTTGTTTACCTTTTATATCTTTTTTGGGACTAACTTATTAACTCAGTGCCAAGCGCCAGTTCCTGTTTTTTCTGTGTTTTTGACTCTTTTCAGATCTGATTTTGGAACGGAGTCCAAACGGAATAATTCTTTCGCGATGATTTTTTATGGAAAATATCAAAAATACCGGAAGAAAAAGATACCGGAGGGGGGTCCCGAGGGCGCCACAAGCCCTGTCGCTGCGCCCCCTAGGTCACGCCAATCAAGCTTGTGGGCCCCTCGGGGGCCCACTTGATGCAACTCCACCGCCATATGGTCCTATAAATTCAGAAACCTCCAGAAAGAAACCTAGATCGGGAGTAACGCCGCCGCAATTCCGTGAGATCTCATCTGGAGACCCTTCCCGGTGCCCTGCCGGAGGGGACTTTGGAGTTGGATGGCCTCTTCATCAACATCACCGCCCCTCCAATGACTCGTGAGTAGTTCACTTCAGACCTACGGGTCCGTAGTTAGTAGCTAGATGGCTTCTTCTCTCTCTTGGATCTTCAATACAAAGTTCTCCATGATCTTCATGGAGATCTATCCGATGTAATCTTCTTTGGCGGTGTGTTTGTCGAGATTCGATGAATTGTGGATTTGTGATCAGGTTATCTATGATATATATTTGAGTCTTTGCTGATTTCTAATATGCATGATTTGATATCCTTGTAAGTCTCTCCGAGTCTTGGGTTTTGTTTGGCCAACTAGATCTATGATTCTTGCAATGGGAGAAGTGCTTGGTTTTGGGTTCTTTCCGTGTGGTGACCTTTCCCAGTGACAGTAGGGGCAGCAAGGCACACATCGTGTAGTTGCCATCAAGGGTAACAAGGTGGGCTTTGTCGTAGATATGAGATTGTCCATCTACATCATGTCATCTTGCTTAAGGCGTTACTCTGTTCTTTTGGACTTAATACACTAGATGCATGCTGGATAGCGGTCGATGTGTGGAGTAATAGTAGTAGATGCAGAAAGTATCGGTCTACTTGTTTTGGACGTGATGCCTATATATATAATCATTGCCATAGATATCGTCACAACTTTGCGCAGTTCTATCAATTGCTCGACAGTAATTCGTTCATCCACCGTCTACTTGCTTTCATGAGAGAAGCCACTGGTGAACACTATGCCCCCCGGGTCTATTCACACCCGTCGTTTACACCTCCGCTTTTAGTTTGCTTTGTTACTTTGTTGCTTTCAGTTCTCACTTGGCATACAATCTATAAGGGATTGACAACCCATTCATAGCATTGGGAGCAAGCTCTTTGTGTTTGTGCTGGCACTTGTGATACTCCTTCACTAGATCGATACCTTGGTTCTCAAAACTGAGGGAAATACTTACCGCCGCTGTGCTACATCACCCTTTCCGCTTCGAGGGAACACCAACGCAAGGCTCCAAGGCCACGGGGGAATCCTTTGCATATTTTCCTAGGAAGTCCCTAAGGCGTAGCCTCTGCAGCAGGATTCCTGGCGCCATAACAGGGAAGGTCTGTTGTCGCAGTAGCAGTATGGCATTTTCTCGATTGCATCAACCTTAGCCTTATCGACTTCAATACCTCTTTCAGAAATTTTATGTCCTAAGACAATGCCTTCATTAACCATAAAGTGGCACTTCTCCCAATTCAAGACAAGATTGGTGTCTTTATATCTCTGCAAGACTCGATCAAGGTTGCTGAGGCAATCATCAAAGGAAGACCCATAAACGGAGAAGTCATCCATGAAAACCTCAACAATATTTTCACAAAAGTCAAAGAATATAGCCATCATACATCTTTGAAAGGTGGGAGGTGTATTACATAAGCCAAAAGGCATACGTCTATAAGGAAAGGTACCGAAAGGGCAGGTGAAAGTGGTTTTCTCCTGATCAGATTGTGCAACTGGTATTTGGGAGAAACCAGAATAACCGTCTAGAAAGCAGAAGTGTGCGTGTTTAGATAACCTTTCTAGCATTTGGCGATAAAAGGCAAAGGGTAATGATCTTTCCTAGTGGCTTTATTAAATTTCCTAAAATCAATCACCATCCTATAGCCAGTAATAATCATGTGTGGGATCAGTTCATCCTTATCATTAGGGACAACGGTAATGCCTCCCTTCTTAGGGACGCAATGCACCGTACTCACCCAATCTCTATGAGCAACAGGATAGATAATACCCGCTTCCAGGAGCTTTAGTATTTCTTTTCTCACTACTTCTTTCATCTTAGGATTTAATCTCCTTTGATGAGCATCAACTGGTTTGAAATCAGGATCAGTTTTAGTCTTGTGCTGACATAGGGTAGGACAAATGCCCTTAAGATCATCAAGAGTATATCCAATAGCAGCATGGTGCTTCCTCAGAGTTTTTTTGTAACTCCTATTCTATCCAATAGCAGCATGTTCTGAGAGGCTAGCACTAATAATAACAGGATATATCTCTTTTTCATCAAGATAGGCATACTTAAGAGTATCAGGCAACTGTTTAAGCTCGAACCCAGGATCACCCTTTGGTGGGGGTGGATCCCCAAGCAGTTCAACAGGCAACTTATTCTTAAGTATAGGATATTGTTCTAAGACAACTCTATCTATCTCATCCCTTTCATCCATATGCATATCATTTTCATGCTGAAGCAAGTATTGCTCTAACGGATCAGTAGGGGGCACAACAATAGAAGCGAAGGCAATAGTTTCATCCTTACTAAGCAACTCCTTTTCATGAGGTTGTCTACCAAACTTGGAGAAGTTGAACTCATGTGACACGCCTTCAAAGCCAACAATGACAGTTTGGTTCTCACAGTCAATATGAGCATTGATGGTATTGAGAAAAGGTCTGCCAAATATGATGGGACAAAAGCTATCTTGTGCGGTAGCAAGAACGTCGAAATCAGAAGGATACTTCGTTTTACCACACAAGACTTCAACATCCCTAACAATTCCCACAGGGCAGATATTATCTCTATTGGCAAGCTGAATAGTGACATCAATAGGCTGTATCTCAACACGTGCAATCTCATCTTTGATTTCATCGTATAAGGATTGAGGTATTGCACTAACACTAGCACCCACGTCACATAAACCATGATAACAATGATCTCCTATCTTAACAGAAACCACAGGTATGCCAACAACAGGCCTATGTTTGTCTCTAACATGAGGTTTAGCAATTCTAGCAGCATCTTCACATAAGTGAATATTATGCCCCTCAACATCGTCGGGAAGAAGATCTTTGATAATAGCGATGCTTGGTTCAACTCTAATTTTCTCAGGGGGTGTAGGTGTTCTAATATAGCCTCTACGTATCACCGTTGAAGCTTTAGAATGATCCTTTATCCTAACCGGAAAGGTGGTTTCTCAATGTAAGCACTGGGAACAACAGGATCATTATAGGCAATGACTTTCTCTTCAACTGGAGTGGGTTTAACTACATTGACTTCTAAAGGAGGATGATATTTAAACCATTTCTCTTTAGGGAGATCAATATGAGCAGCAAAGGATTCACACAATGAATCTACTATCTCAGAGTCAAGTCCATACTTAGCGCTAAAGTCACAAAAAGTATTTGTCTCAACAAAGGATTTAACGCAATCAAACGTGAAATTCATACCTGACTCCTTACCTTCTTCAAGCTCCCAATCTTCAGAGTTGCGTTTAATTCTCTCCAATAAATTCCATTTGAAGTCAATATCTCTCTTAATAAAAGAACCGGTACAAGAAGTGTCAAGCATGGTGCGATCATCATGAGAAAGCAGAGCATAGAATTATGAATGATAATTTCTCTCGAGAGCTCATGATTGGGGCATGAATATAGCATTGATTTAAGCCAACCCCAAGCTTGAGCGATGCTTTCTCTGTCACGAGGCCAAAAATTGTAAATATAATTCTGATCACGATGTACTAAATGCATAGGATAAAACTTTTGATGAATTTCCAATTTCAACCGATTGTAGTCCCATGATCCAGTGTCATCACATAGCCTATACCATGTCAACGCCTTATCCTTCAAAGATAAAGGAAATACCTTCTGCTTGACCTCATCCTCGGGAAAACCTGCAAGCTTAAATAAACCACAAACTTCATCTAAATAGATTAGATGCAAGTCTGGATGTGATGTTCCATCTCCTGTAAAAGGATTAGCCAGTAGTTTCTCAAGCATACCCGAAGGAAATTCAAAGAAAATATTTTCAGTAGGTGCAACAGGTTGAGGAGCAACTATTTGTGCTTCTGTTCGAGGTGAAGATACCTCGAACAAGCCCCTCAAAGGTTTAGTATCCATAGTGACAAGTGACAAGAAATTTCAGCACACTATATGAATGTTTCCTTACCAAGTTCCACTTACCAAAGGTGCTTCACTCCCCGGCAACAGCGCAAGAAAAGAGTCTTGATGACCTACAAGTATAGGGATCAATCGTAGTCCTTTCGATAAGTAAGAGTGTCGAACCCAACGAGGAGCAGAAGGATCTGACAAGTGGTTTTCAACAAGGAAATATCTGCAAGCACTGAAATTATCGGTAACAAGTGATTCTGTGGTGAGATGATTCGTAGCAAGCAACAAGTAACAAAAGTAGCAACGGTGCAGAAAAGTGGCCCAATCCCTTTTGTAGCAAGGGAGAATCCTGGACAAAGTCTTATAGGAGGAAAAACGCTCCCGAGGACACACGGGAATTTCTGTCATGCTAGTTTCATCATGTTCATATGATTCACGTTCGTTACTTTCATAGTTTGATATCTGGGTGGACCGGCGCTTGGGTACTGACCTTACTTGGACAAGCATCCCACTTATGATTAACCCCTCTCGCAAGCATCTGCAACTACGAAAGAAGAATTAAGACAAAGTCTAACCATAGCATTAAACTAGTGGATCCAAATGAGCCCCTTACGAAGCAACACATAAACTAGGGTTTAAGCTTCTGTCACTCTAGCAACCCATCATCTACTTACTACTTCCTAATGCCTTCCTCTAGGCCCAAATAATGGTGATGTGCTATGTAGTCAATGTTCACATAACACCACTAGAGGAAAAACAACATACAACACATCAAAATATCGAACGAATACCAAATTCACATGACTACTATTAGCATAACTTATCCCATGTCGTCAGGAACAAAAGTAACTACTCACAAAGCATAATCATATTCATGACCAGAGAGGTAATGAGTAGCAGCAAGGATCTGTACATAAACTCTTCCACCAAATAATCCAACTAATATCAACTACAAAGAGCAATCAACACTACTAGCAACCTTACAAGTACCAATCGGAGTCGCGAGACGGAGATTGGTTACAAGTGATGAACTAGGGTTTGGAGATGAGATGGTGCTGATGAAGATGTTGATGATGACAAGTCCCCTCCGATGAGAGGAGTGTTGGTGATGTCGATGGCGACGATTTCCCCCTCCGGGAGGGAAGTTTCCCCTGCAGGATCGTCCTGCCGGAGCTCTAGATTGGTTCTGCTCAAGTTCCGCCTCGTGGCGGCGGCGAATCCACGAACAAGCTCCTTCCTGATTTTTTCCTGGACGAAACCGTTCATATAGCAGAAGAGGCGGCCAGTGGGCCAGCAGGCTTCCCACAAGCCCTCATGGCGCGGCCTGGGGGGGGGGGGGGTAGCCGCGCCGTGTAGGCTTGTGGCCACCTGCTGGCACTTCTTCGGCCCAATATTGTATATAAATCCGGAAAAAAATCGTCGTTGATTTTACGGCGTTTGGAGTTGCGTAGAGTAGGTATCTCAACTTTGCTCCACTTTCAGGCCAGAATTCCAGTTGCCGGCATTCTCCCTCTTCATGTACACCTTGCAAAATAAGAGAGAAAATGCATAAGTATTGTACCGTGAAGTGAAATAACAGCCCAAGAAGCGATAAATATCAACATGAAAACATGATGCATAATGGACGTATCAACGCGCACGAAGACTTATCATGGTGATGTCCATCTACGAGAGGAGATTTGGATCTATGTACCCTTGTAGATCGCACAACAGGAAGCGTTAAGAAACGCGGTTGATGCAGTGGAACATCCTCACGTCCCTCGATCCACCCCGCGAACCGTCCCACGAACCGTCCCGCGATCCATCTCACGATCCGCTCCGATCTAGTGCCGAACAGACGACACGTCTGCGTTCAACACACGTACATCTTGACGATGATCTTAGCCTTCTTGATCCAGCAAGCAAGACGTAGAAGTAGATGAGTTCTCCGACAGCGTGACAACACTCCGGTGGTGGTGAAGGATCTACTCCTGTAGGGCTCCGCCCGAGCTCCGCAGAAATACGATCTAGAGGAAAAATTGTGGTGTTTGTGGTCGGGTTGCCGTGGCAAAAGTTGTCTCAAATCAGCCCTAGAACTCCACTATATATAGGAGGAGGGGAGGGGAGGCTTGCCTTGGGGTCCAAGACCCCAAGAATCCGCCGGCCAAGGAGGTGGAGGAGTCCACCTCCAATCCTAGTCCAACTAGGATTGGAAGGTGGAGTCCTTCCCTTCCTTCCCACCTTTTTCCCTTTTCTCTTTGATTTTCTATGTCCTGCACATAGGGCCCTTTTGGGATGTCCCACCAGCCCACCAAGGGCTGGTGCGGCACCCCTAAGGCCTATCGGCTTCCCCGGGTGGGCTGGCCCCCTCCTGGTGAACATCTGGAACCCATTCGTCACTCCCGGTACATTCCCTGTAATGCCCGAAAACCTTCCGGTAATCAAATGAGGTCATCCTATATATCAATCTTTGTCTCTGGACCATTAAGGAAACCCTCGTGACGTCCGTGATCTCATCCGGGACTCCGAACAACATTCCGTAACCACACATATAACTCAACTATACTAAAACATCGCCGAACCTTAAGTGTGCAGACCCTGCGGGTTCGAGAACTATGCAGACATGCCCCGAGGTACTCCTCGGCCAATATCCAATAGCGGGACCTGGATGCCCATATTGGATCCTACATATTCTCCGAATAACTTATCGGTTGAACCTCAGTGTCAAGGATTCGGGCAATCCCGTATGCCATTCCCTTTGTCCTTCGATATGCTACTTGCCCGAGATTCGATCGTCGGTATCCGCATACCTATTTCAATCTCTTTACCGGCAAGTCTCTTTACTCATTCCGTAATACAAGATCCCGTGACTTACACTTAGTCACATTGCTTGCAAGGCTTGTGTGTGATGTTGTATTACCGAGTGGGCCCCGAGATACCTCTCCGTCACACGGAGTGACAAATCCCAGTCTTGATCCATACTAACTCAATGGACACCTTTGGAGATACCTGTAGAGCACCTTTATACTCACCCAATTATGTTTTGACATTTGATACACACAAGGCATTCCTCCGGTGCCAGTGAGTTATATGATCTCATGGTCATAGGAACAAATACTTGACACGCAGAAAACAATAGCAATAAAATGACACGATCAATATGCTACGTTCATAGTTTGGGTCTTGTCCATCACATGATTCTCCTAATGATGTGATCCCGTTATCAAGTGACAACACTTGCCTATGGTCAGGAAACCTTGACCATCTTTGATCAACTAGTCAACTAGAGGCTCACTAGGGAGAGTGTATTGTCTATGTATCCACACATGTATTTGAGTTTGCAATCAATACCATTCCAACATGGATAATAAACGATTATTATGAACAAGGAAATATAATAATAACTAATTTATTATTGCCTCTAGGGCATATTTCAAACAGATACGTCTCTGTCGTATCTACTTTTCCAAACTCTTTTACCCTTGTTTTGGACTCTAATTTGCATTATTTGAATGGAACTAACTCGGACTAATGTTGTTTTCAGCAGAATTGCCATGGTGTTGTTTTTGCGCAAAAATAAAAGTTCTCGGAATGACCTGGAAATTTACGTGGATTTTTTGAAGAATATATAAAAAATACTGGCCCAAGAATCAACCAGAGGAGTGGAGCGAGGAGCCCACAAGCCCACCAGGAGCGCCTCCCTTGGCCACGCCTAGCAGGCTTGTGGAGCCCTCAGGGCTCCACCGCCTCCAACTCCAGCTCTATTTAGTCCCTTTCGTCCGAAAAAAAATCAAGGAGGAGAGTTCAACACGTTTTACGATACGGAGGCGCCGCCACCACCTGTTCTTCCTCTGGAGGGCAGATCTGGAGTCCGTTCTGGGCTCCGGAGAGGGGAGATCGTCGCCATCGTCATGACCAACCTTCCTTCATCGCCAAATCCATGATGCTCTTCACCGTTCGTGAGTAATCTCATTGTAGGCTTGCTGGACGGTGATGGGTTGGATGAGATCTATCACGTAATCAAGTTAGTTTTGATGGGGATTGATCCCTAGTATCCACTATGTTCTGAGATTGATGTTGCTACTACTTTGCCATGCTTAATGCTTGTCACTAGGGCCCGACTGCCATGATTTCAGATCTGATCCTATTATGTTCTCATCAATATATGTGTGTTCCCGATCCTATCTTGCAAGTTGTAGTCACCTACTATGTGTTATGACCCGGCAACCCCGGAGTGACAATAGCCGGAACCACTCCCGGAGCTGACCATAGTATGAGGAGATCATGTATTCACCAAGTGCTAATGCGTTGTTCCGATTCTCTATTAAAAGGAGAACCTTAATATCCCGTAGTTTCCATTAGGACCCCGCTCCCACGGGAGGGATGGACAATAGATGTCATGCAAGTTCTTTTCCCTAAGCACGTATGACTATAGACGGAATACATGCCTACATTACATTGACTAAGTGAAGCTAGCTACATATCTCTCCATCTTATAACTATTGCGTGATGAATGTCATCCGGCATAATTATCCATTACCGATCCAATGCCTATGAGTTTTTTCCTACTGGTCCTTGCTATGTTACTTTGCCGCTACTGCTGTTACTGCTAGTACTGTTAGTGCTACTCCTGTCACTATTGCTACTGTTACCATTGCTACTGTTGCTATCACTACTTTGCTACTGATACTTTTCTGCAGATATTAAGTCTTTTAGGTGTGGTTGAATTGACAACTCAACTGCTAATACTCGAGAATATTCTTTGGCTTCCCCTTGTGTCGAACCAACAAATTTGGGTTGAATACTCTACCCTCGAAAACTGTTGTGATCCCCTATACTTGTGGGTTATCAAGGAGGTCATTGAGTTTTGTGTTAACTTTATTCCCGACCTTAATCCGATTGGTGTTCCTAAATCTCGGCATGAGGACAGAATGGATGGAAAAGGCACGCTAGAACCGAAATCGATAATATGTATGGATGGGCATTCTCTCACTGAAGCACACTACACGGTTCTACAAAATTCCTCCTTGGTGGCTTCGTATATTGAGGAATACAAGAATATTCTATGCTCCAAACACCTAGAGCAGTCTCATGATAGGATTACACGTGAACAAATGAGGACTTTTGCCGGTTGGTTGCAAATACGTCTCATGCATTACGACGGTGTTGAAGATGAGTTGTATTTGCTGTCCGACTTCCTATCTTCGAATATATTGACTTTCAAAGTGTGTGAGATAAATGGGAATACATTTTACACGATCGCCCAAGATAAAAAGAGCACCAACCAAAACAGTGGTGTCCGCTTTGATGCAGCAAATGCCAATAGGACAAAGGACACATATTATGGTTACCTAGAGGAGATATGGGAACTTGACTATGCATGTGATTTGAAGGTCCCTTTGTTTCGGTGCAAATGGGTCAATCTGACAGGAGGCGCGGTAACGGAAGACCCGCAGTACAGAATGACAACACTGGATCTCAACAATCTTGGGTACATAGACAAACCATTCGTCCAATCCAATGATGTGGCACATGTTTCCTATGTGAAGGACATGTCTACCAAGCCGAGAAAAAGAAAAGATAAGGATCCGATGAGCTAAAGCGCCACATAGTTCTCTCAGGGAAAAGAAACATCGCGGGGGTGGAGGACAAGACAGACATATCGGATGATTTTGAAAAGTTTCACGAAATTGCTCCCTTCACACTGAATATTGACCCGAGCGTCGAGTTAAATGATGAAGATTTTCCATGGCTACGACGCAAAGGGAGACACATGAAGAAAAATTTGTACACCCAAAGATCCCACTCTTGGATGTGACCGACTTCACTATCATCACTTTCTTCTCTAGTGAGTTTTTGGACTTATATATCTGGAAAGTCCCACTTCGGACAAACCGGAGGGAATCTTGGTAATAGATAGGGTACTTATGTGTGATTAATTTCTCATCAATTTTCAACCCTTTCTGACATCATTTGCTTGTTTTCATGCATTTACTGAATTGTTTTGAGCTAAATGTCCCTGAAATTGAAAAGACCTACAAATGAACTTTGAAAAGATTGAAAGTTGGCATGGTATCATCATTTCACCAACATAGCATGTGCAAAAATGTTGAGAGGGTTACGACAAAAACAGGATGCACTTCGTGTACAAAATGGACAATCTCTTTCGAAGTAACAAGGTTACACACAAAAACTCATCTTTTACAAAGGCATATTATTTTTTTAAACTTATTCCAACTCCAGACTTTTTGTGCGTTCAATATGTACCATTCGAAGCCACATCAACATTTTTCAATCCTTTCTGACTTCATTTGGTATTTTTCTTGCATTTACTGTTTTTTGAGCTAAATGACCCTGAAATTGAAGAGAACTACAAATGAACTTTGAAAAGGTTTCAAGTTGGCATGGTATCATCATTTGACCCACATAGAAATTTCAAAAAAATTGAGAGGGTTACGGCAAAAACAGGATGCACTTCGTGTACAAAATGGACAAACTCTTTCGAAGAAACACGGCTTCGGACGAAAACTCATCTATTAAAAGGTATTTCATTTTTTTAAAACATATTTCAACTCCATACTTTTTGTGCTTCACTATGCACCACGCGAAGCCACATCATCAATTTTCAACCCTTTCTGACTTTATTTGGCATGTTTCATGCATTTATTGATTTTTTTTGAGCTAGATGACGTTGAAATTGAAAACAACTACAAATGAACTCCGAAAAGGATGAAAGTTGGCATGGTATCCTCATTTCACCCACGTAGCATGTGCAACAAAGTTGAGAGGGTTATGGCAAAAACAGGATCCACTTCGTGTACAAATTGGACAATCTCTTTCGAAGTATGAGGGTTTCGGACGAAAACTCATGTGTTACAAAGGCATTTCATTTTTTAAAACTTATTTCAACTCCATACTTTTTGTGCATTTAGTATGCACCATTTGAAGCCACATCATCAATGTTCATCCCTTTCTGAATTCAATTGCTAATTTTCATGCATTAACTGATTTTTTGAGTTAAATGGCCCTAAAATTAAAAGTAACTACAAATGAACTCTGAAAAGGTTGAAAGTTGCCATGGTATCATCATTTCACCACATAGAATGTGCAAAAAAGTTGAGAGGATTACGGAAAAAATTGGATGCACTTCGTGTACAAAATGGACAATCAATCTCTTTCGAAGTATCAGGGTTTCGGACGAAAATTCATCTGCTACAAAGGCATTTAATTTTTTTCAATAACCTAAGAATTACCAAATTGAATATAATGATAAAACACACTAGTATTAAACCGAACAAAAAAAGAATCACTCGAAAAAAATCACTGAAAATAAATAAAGAAGATAACAAAAAGTATGCAAAAAGAATGAACTAAAAAGAATCAAAATAATATTAACTAAAACTATCAAAGTATTGATTTGTTAAAAAGAATGAACTAAGTATTTATCTAGTTGCTACAACAAACTCAAAGAATCTTTATAAAGTATTTTTTGTTAGAAACTTTAATAGCAAACTAAAAAGCTTTTATAAAACTCTAATAGCAAAAGGAATCAACTAAAAAGAATCAATTAAAATATTTTGTTGTGATCAACTAAAACAAAACTATAATATTTTTCAATAGCAAAAAGAATCAACTAATTTTTTTTTGTAAACCTGAGGTTGTGATCAAACTATAATTTTGCAAAAAGTAAAAAAATGTTGTCCTATTAAGCCACCATGGCGTGCATACGACTAGAAGCCCAACTATACTTGGGCGAGGATGCAGGCCGAGAGGGCAATTAGGCCCAACAAGGCACATAAAGTGTTAGGCATGTACTACCTGCTAGAGAGGAGCTCGAGAGGTAAGCTGCGACAGGGCTTATAAACTACTCCGAGCGCCCTTCGCTTGGCGAGGTGGGACTAAACTCCCACCACCCTGCGCCACAGCGAGGAACAACCCTTTATTCCGGTTGGTGGCTCCAACCGGGACTAAAGGCCCCCACTTTAGTCCCGGTCCGAACCACCAAATCGGACTAAAGGGCTGCCAGTTTTGCGCCCTTTGGGCTGCTAAAATTCACATTTAGTCCCGGTTGCTGGCTCCAACCAGGACTAAAGCCCCCGGGTAGATAAGCGTGACCTTCTTCCTCCGATCCCCAACACTCTGCCCCGACGCGCGCACTGCCCCGATCAACACCAAACACGCCCAGCCAGGCTGCCGTGACGCCCTCCCCCACTGCCGACGCCACTCTCCTTCCCCACCGCTGGCGCCACTCCCCTTCCCCAGCATCAACGCCACCCCCTTCCCCAGCGCAGCACCGCCATCCCCGCGGCGCCACCCCCGACCCCTTCCCCAACGCTGGCGCCACTCCCCTTCCGCACCGCTGGCGCCACTCGCCTTCCCCACCGCTGGCGCCACCCCCCTTCCCCACCACGCCGCCCGATCCCCGTGGCGCCACCCCCTTCCCCACCACAGGCGCCTACCCCCTCCCCCACCGTGAGTTCTTTTTTTCATTTCATTGCATTCGTTTGGTTAATTAAGTTAGTTTAGGTCACTGTTAGTGTTAGTTTAGGCTACTGTTAGTCTTAAATAGGTTATATATTGTTAGTTTAGGTTAAGTAGGTTAGTGCAAAAAAGAAGAAAAGAAGAATAATTAAGTGATTTAGGTTTTAGAGTAGATTTTCTTTTATGTTTTGTTCCAATTTTATGCATGCAAGTACGTTAGTGTAATATATGGATTTGGGGTAGAAAAACCGAAGGAATCCAATGGTGGCATTAGATTTCACGTTTGTGCAAGTTTGTAAAAGTATCATTTTATTATAAGGTGACATTTTGTCATTTTTGTTGAAATTATTTTGTGCATGCTTTGAAGTTTGTGTCAACATGAAATCTAGCTTTTTGTGAATACTAAGGCCTGGTATTTTTGTTGGGCATGTTACTCTAGTAGATAAGTGGATAGCTTGTTGATAACATGTGTAGAAAATATTGTTGTTTGCATAGCTAGAAATATTTTTAAGTGTTGGGACTGTTGTTTTCTTTCCGTGTTGTGAGCATGGTTTCCAGGGATGTGTTGCTCTTTGGTGGTTGCACCAAAGGCATGAATTGTAGTACTTGAACCCCTATACAACTTGGTGCCACAAGTTTGTTCATAGGACTTTGCATCATAGTTCTATTCCTTATCAAAGTTTCTATTCTGTTTGATATGGCACCAAGTGAAAATCTATGATTTTCACTAAGTGTGAGATTCTGTTATTATTTTCTTGTCATGTTACTTTCATGCTAGTATGTTTTTCGTGGGGATTTATCCCAAGCTATGAACTGGTGATTTGTAGCATTTGGGATTCTCTTAGTCCTTTAATAAGGGATTTATCAAGAATTAATGCCCCCATTATGGATGTGCGCAAGTTGATCCAATATTTTTCCTGATCTGATCTACCCTTCTATATGTCATGTTGTCTTGTGTCAAAGTATTGAAGATATGCATGGCTTCATCATTAGCCGGAAGTAACAGGCGCATGAGGGTATGAAGGTCTTCAAAGTTGTTTTGGGACGAAGTTCCTCATAGGATAATTTGCTTTTTGGTATGAAGGTCAGCAAATGCCTTCCAAATAGCGATATTCGGAAGGCTCTTGTTGAACTTCGTACCAAAAAGCTAATTATCCTATGAGGAACTACATTCCGAAACAACTTTGGAGAGCTTCGTACCATCATGCACCTGTTCCTTCCGGCTAATGATGAAGCCATGGTTTTCTTGAATCCTTTGACACTAGACAACGTGACATATAGAAGGGTAGATGAGGTAAGGAATAATATTGAAAGTGCGTTATATCGACTAGAGGGGGGGGGGGTGAATAGGAGATTTTTAGAATTTCATCATTGAGGAAATTCCTTTTGAGGAAACTCCTCACTGATGACTAACTTACAGCGAAAACAGTAAAGGATCAGAAGTGCAAAGTTTCACAACAATAGTTTTTCGGAGTGAAGAATGTGAAAACAGATTGCACTGTGAGCAGGCACGCAGAATACAGATGAGGATTAACTGACGTGAAGAATTTGGGGTTGAGGAAATTCAGAGAAAGTCTTCAGCAAATTCTTCAAACAGTAGCAGTGAAAGTCATCAACACATAATACGAGGAAAGTAAGGAGTTGAGGAATTAGAACCCGTTTCTCAGTGAAGACAGTCGTTGATGACCCAGTTCCAACTGCTGTGACAGTCGTACATCTGGTTTGGAGCGGCTTGGTATTGAAACCAAAGGACACACAGTCCCGGGACACACAGTCCCTACCGTGTTCTCCTTGGGCTAAGAACACACAGTCCTCGCCCAACACTCGTGGTAAATCTTCAAGGCAGACTTCCAAACCCTCACAAACTTGGTCACCCGGCGATCCACAATTGACTGCTGGAAAGCTCTAGACCATGACGCCTAACCGTCTGGAGGATGCACGGTCCTCAAAGGTAAGAGGCTTCCGTCCCACACAGGAACAACTTCTTCAGTGATGCTCAATCACTAGGTTTGGTTTGTGGTTTCGGTGTATGGTGTATTTCCTCATTGATGAATTACTCTCGAAGACTCTGAGGACTTGGGTTGCTCTTATGACAAGTGTCAGTTTCTAACGGAGCAGCCAACCAGCTAATGGTTGTGGGGGTGGCTATTTATAGCCTGGGAGCATCCCGACATGATTTGACACTAATGCCCTTAAATAATATGACCGTTGGAGTGGATAAGACCAATGACGTGGCGTGGCTATCTAAACGGTCGGAACCCTCAACTATGGTAGTCCTCATGTCACTCGTATTCCTCACTTGAGGCTTTTGATAGGATTAGGCTTGGGTTGAGCATCATGAGGAAATTCATTCCAAAGTGTAACTTCGACCCCCTTTAACAGTACGATGTTCCTATTACTCAAATGCGAAGAAAATAAAACAGAAAGAGTAAATCTTCATGCTTCAAATTCTTCAGAGTGATTTTCTTCAGGACACACCGGATTCCTCAATTTCAGTATCTTCATGAGGAATATCAATTTCATCGCAGATTCCTCGCGATTCATTTCTTCAGCTTCAGGCCAATTTCTTCAACCGAAGATATATACTTTTAGGGGTCGATATTCTTCAAATATCTCAAACTCCTCAATGACTTATAGATCCCGTGTACACTTATAAACACATTAGATACTTAACCTATAAGTCTTCAAACCACCAAAATCACTAAGGGGCACTAGATGCACTTACAATCTCCCCCTTTTGGTGGTTGATGACAATTAGGTTAAGTCTTCAACAGGGATCAAAAATATGAAGTGTAAATACTCATTTGAGGAATTTGATATCAAGATTCAGAGAGACTCCCCCTGAAGATGTGCATATCGTGAGGGTTTTGCTTTTCACAGCAAATGCACATTGATGATTTTTATCATGGAGATCTCCCCCTGAGTCTTGTAAATCATGCATATATGTAACATATCATATGAAGAAAATGAAAATGCATGATGACAAATGGTATCTGACGAATTCCAGCATGCGTGCATTAAAACTTGAGGAATAAGCATGCGAAGAAAAATGTTCAAAAGCGTCAGAGTACCATCGGGCTTAAGTTACAACTCATTACATAAAAACCTCAGAAGAGCCAAGAGTTTGTAACTTAAATATAGTTCATAAGCCCCAACAATATCCCGTTTGAAGAGTAACTCTCAAGTTTCTCCCCCTTTGTCATCAAGTGACAAAAAGGGACAAACTGAGGACTAACGCCCGTGAAGACTTCACTTCTTGGCGGTTGAGGAAGAGCCGTGATGCTTCTTGGGAGTAGTCTTCTTCCTTGGACTGGTAGCAGTGTCGAGCTGTTCTTCATCAGTTTCAGCAGTGCGAAATGAAGAAAAGGAGGTGTCTTCAAGGTCTGGAACTGGAATGGGCCTGAACTTCTTCTTGGGAGGCCACGACCAGTCAAAGTCTCGCTCAAAGTCCATTTCTTCAAGCTCAGTCTGAGTCTTCAGATGTGCAAGTGTAGCCCAGGTGCGATCAAAAACCTCATGCAGATAGAGATGGTTGAGCTTCACAGAGTTCTGTGTCTCAGTGAGGGTTTTCACAATGGCGCCAAACTGGCGTTTGACCCACTTGTGATTGCGATCCACCTTCTGGTGAAGACTGAGGAGGAGCTCTCTTGTATTCATCACACGAGGAGGAACGGGGCTTGCCGGACGAGTCTCAGTATCATCCCATGAAGAATGAGCTTCTGGCTCTCTGAACTGGCCATCAAGGGGCCTACTCCCTTCTTCAATAACTGATTTGCCTTTTCCTTCAATGGGCTCGAAGGTCTTCTTGTTGACCCGGATAGGAGGCATATATCCAACATGGTTTTGGAAATCAGCGTGGAAGTTGATACCTGTCCTTGTCCTGATGAATCTCAGGATCCATGGGGCATATATCTTGTGATCAAAAGGACACATAGCATTGTCGGCCAAAGTCCTCAAGAATAAATCATGGATGTTGATAGGAATACCACGAATGATGTTGAAGAGGATATTCTTCATGAGGCCTACGACATCTTCTTCATCATCATGGCCTTTGATCGGCGCGAGCACACTGCAGAGGATTCTGTAGACAGATCTGGGTGTATACTTGAGCTCGTGGACGAGGAAGGTTGTTCTCGGAGGTTTTCCTTCAGCCAAAGGCTTCATGAGGACTTCCATCATCCCATTGGGCAGCTCACGCTCACCATAAAGCTTCACGGCCTCATCTGAGGGAACTGGTATAGGCAGTTCACGGAGGATTTCAGTAGAAGGAGCCTTGTAGTGAGTGTTTTGTGCCATCCAATCAAACACCCAAGTGTTAATGTCTTCAGGGTTGCCAGTCAGAGATGTCGGAGCACATTGGTAGTAAACCAGCATCATGGAGGACATTGAGGACTGGCTCTAGTCACGGTATAGCTTCAAGTTCAACGTGAGGAATATGCCTGTGCTGGAATATCTTGTTTCGTCCACATAGCACAGAGGCATAGTAATTCATCTGTGTCCTAGTCCAAAACTTCAGATGCCTCATTTGAGGCTTGTCATAGGGGTTCTCTCCAATGAAGTACATGCGTTCATCAAATAAATTCTCCTTCTGAAACTTTGGACGCTTGGAGAATGGCTGACGCTGAACTGGCTGAAGATTTTGCTGAGGACCAGGAGAGGAGACAACAATGGTAGTCTCGGGGTTGAGCACGACGAATGCATTGTCTTGGTCAGGTGCATTTTCTTCAGTATTTTCCTCAGGGTGAGGAATTTCAGCAGCTGGTACTTCATGCTGAGGAGATGGTTCTGGCTGGGCGTCAGGCTGAGGGGCTTGCTCTAGCTGTGCATCAGGCTGAGGAGCTTGCTCTGGCTGTGCATCAGGCTGAGGAATAGTTTCATCTTGCTCAGTTGGAGGAGTTGGGTCAGCCTGTTCCTCATTGTGAAGATTTTGCTCAGAGCCTTGAGTTTCATGAGCTTGAGGATTTTCATGTTGTTCTTCCTCAGCTGGTTTGGTGGTAGAGGTAGTTTCTTCAGCTGGTGCAGCTGATTCTTGAGCAGTGTCTTTCTGAGGAATGAAGGGCTGAGGACTATCGTCAATATGAATTTCTTCGTCGGTGTGTTCCTCAGCGGCAGCATCCTTCATTTCCTCATCTTCCCCTTTTGCTTGATCATCAAGGATGACCATTTCATAAGAAGGAGCGACATTTAGGGGCACAAGGTCCAGAGGAGCAGTTTCTTCAAGTGCTTTGAGGCGCTTGGCCTCTGTTTCTTCTTCTGCTGAGGAGGCCTTTCTCTTTTTGGCTTCCTTCTCAGCAGCCCTGGTTTTCTTCACGTCTAATGCAGACGGAGTCATCTTCTTCACCTTTGAAGCTTTTGGTGAAGGGGTTCTCTCGATAGATTCTTCAGCTGGTATTGATGAACCAGCGAGAACAGAGTCATCAGCTTGCTTTGATGAAGCAGCTGGGTCAGGGGCAGTCTCATCAAATGCAGCAGATTCATCAGCTGGACGGCTTTCTTGGTGGACTTCCTCAGCTTGAGGAGTTTCCTCATCATGAGGAGATTCGTCAGCTGGCTCCTCAATCAAGGGCTGAGTAGTTGGTGCTGGGGGTATAACCTTCTTGTTGTAGTCATCAACAGCTTTAGTGGCCAGCTTGATGAAATTGCTCTTGAGGCTCTTACGATCTGACAACTTGGAGTACTTGTCAATCAAATTCTTCAGCTCTGCCTGTGTTGATACCAGTGCATTAGGCATCAAGCTGAGGAGATTCTGCTTGAGGAATTTCTCCTTTTTAAGCTTTGCTACCTTGGCCTGCTTGGCCTGCTGTTCTTTCCACTTGGCTTCATTTATGAAAGTGGCCACCATGTGGCTAATGCCAGGGGGAAGTTTCAAATCATCAAGAGGAGTGTTTGGGTCCTCATACCAGATGTTGATGTAGTCAAGGAGAACCTTGGGGTCCATGGCCAGAGGAATGGCACTGCCTGATGCTTGAGATACTCTTTCCTGCTTGTTTCTAATGATGGCTTGCTGGGTTTGATCATCATATTCATCCCTGTCCTCTGAAGCAGACGGGACGGTGATGATTTTGCTGGGGCTCGGCAGAGTTGCTCGTTCAGCTGACACCTGAGTCTTTATAGGAGGTGGTGAAGACTTTGTCTCCGAGCTGGTTGCAGCTGGGAGTGAGGAATTGGAGCTGGCGGTCATAGGCTTCATGACTTGCTTCTGTACAGGTGTCTCTTGAGGCTTTGGTGGTGGTGCTGAGGATTTTGGAGCTGAGGAGATTGGCGCTAAGGGTTTTGGCGTTGATGGTTTTGGTGCTGAGGGTTTTGTAACTGATGCCTGAGCAGACTTCTCTTGAGGCTTTGGAGCCCTTGGCTTTGACGGCGCAGACTCCAGTTGAGGAATTGGTGAACCAGAGGTCTCAGCGGCAGAGGAAGTAGCTGCAGCTGAGGCAACAACCGAGGATTCATTGAATTTCCTCACTGCAGCTTCTGCCTGCTTCTTGAGCTTAGCCAGATGCTTTTCCTTCTCATCTAGATAGTCATCAATGGTCTTGAGGTTTGAGGGATGTGCTACTTGATGAGCCTCAAGTGGGGCCCATTTGCGAGGGGGCTTCAGAGCGAATTTCTGTGCATACTTGGCAGTCACAAACCTGTATTCTTTCCATTCCTTCGCCCATCGGCGTTCTATCTTCTGCAGCCGTATCTTCCTCTTGGCCGTTGTCTCATTTTCATCAGGTGTGCAATAGTCGAAGTAAATATCCTCAGGGATATCCACAGCTGTGTTTTGCTCAAGTTTCTTTCCTCCCTTTTGTTTTCTGTCATCCTCCATTTTCTTCAGCTGAGGATTTTGCTGATGAGATTGAACTCTTGAGGATTGTGATGAGACTTGAAGATTTTCTTCCAGAAACGCTGCAAATTAGTTAATGTGATGAGAACCGAGAGATTCATCAGCTGACATGTGTGTACCTGTGAACAGAGTATAGTTGCGAGGAATTTGGAGAGGTCATATGCGTTCTCAGATTTGAAGAAAATGAAAAAGTTTGACAGTTGAGGAATTTAACCAGTGGCTGAGGAATTTGCCTAAGCATACTGTTATTGGGTTCCAGAGTTGTACAGATCCGAAAATTCGCACAATTGAGAAATCTCGTGAAAATCTTAGATGCTTAGTATAGTTCATCAATCATGTGGTGATAGGCAGTGTTTGAGGAATCAAGTGCTTATCGATTCTTGAGGAAAAACAGATTTCACATATAAGATGTAAAATTGTAGATCTAACTTGCGGTAAAAATGGGATTTTATTTACCCTTGAAGGAGCACACGAAGAACATAGAGAAGTTGTGTAGAGAGGCTCTTCGGTCGCGTGTCCAATGCACCCTAATCCAGCGACAGAGGACGTCTACGGTGGCGGCGGACGAAGATGGTTCGACTCTGGCGTGGTTCCGGCGACGGAGAAGTCGAGGCAGTGAAGCTCTTCCTCACCGGCGACGAGACTACCAGTGATAGCGCTAGGGTTTGGTGGTGTATGCTGTAGCAGGAGAGCGATTGAGCGAAGAAGAGTTTGCCGAGGGGGATAAGGACATATTTATAGCCAGACAGTTACTGTTGGCGTGAAGATTTCGGACCAAACAGCCCCTGCCTCTACGTCTCCGTAGGAGACGTGTAGTTCCCGAACAAGGCGGTGGAGATAGTGGAGATCGTGGTTATCCGATCGTGGGAAGTGGGGTTCAGTTACTGTGCATTAAGGAAACAATTTTTGAAGATTTGAGGATTTTCGTTACAAAATCATCAGCTGAGAAGGACGCAGTGAGGATTTTGAACAAAGTTTCAAGTAGAATGCATATGAAGAATTGAATAGACTGGATGAGTATAGCATAGAGGGAAAGTATGGTCCGATCACATTCACTTAGCAGAAACATCAACTTGAAGAAATAGCTATAAGTGAATGTTGTTGAGGACTTGAAATCATAGTCTATCTAGTCAAATGAAAGTCATGAAGTGTGTTTGAAGATTTTGTGATAAATTGTCACAATGAAGAACAACTGTTTTGAAGAAAAACACATTTTGAGGAAATGGAACCTTTGAAGAAAATCAACTTGAGGAATTTCACATTGGGCGGTGGCGTGACCCACCATATAAGAATGTTGATTACAGACGCCGCATACAATTGTCGTAGGGCCCTGAGAATCAATTTCTTCGTTGATTTCTTCACATTCGGAGTGACATTCTTCATCAGTTGAAGAAAATCGATTCATCATGTGTTGCACATCTAAGTCATCAATTTTGCGTAAGTGTTAGGATGTGTGCATGTTTTTACAAAACATTTGAAGATTCTAAGATATTTAGCTCACACCGCAACTTGCAAAACCTCTTCTCATCCAAGGGCTTAGTGAAGATATCTGCTAGTTGATCATCAGTCTTCACATGGTCGATGAGGATATTGCCCTTGAGGACATGGTCCCAAAGAAAATGATGACCAATCTGGATGTGCTTGGTCTTCGAGTGCTGTACTGGGCTGTAGGCAATCTTGATTGCACTCTCATTGTCACAGTAGAGAGGCACATTCTTCATGTTGATGCCGTAGTCCTTGAGGGTTTGCTTCATCCATAATAATTGAGCATAGCATGAACCAGCAACAATGTACTCAGCTTCGGCAGTGGAGAGTGATACACAGTTCTGCTTCTTTGAGGACCAGCAAACTAGTGATCTTCCGAGGAAATGACATGTGCCAGAAGTTGACTTGCGATCCACATGGTCACCAACATAGTCAGAATCAGAATACCCTACCAGATGAAGATTTGAGCCCTTGGGATACCATAATCCTAGTGTTGGTGTGTGAGCTAAGTATCGAAGAATATGCTTCACAGCCTTATGGTGTGATTCCTTCGGTTTTGCTTGAAAACGTGCACACATGCAAACACTAAGCATTATATCTAGCCTAGATGCACATAGATACAATAAAAAGCCAATCATAGAACGATATACGTGCTGATCGAAATCTTTACCATTTTCATCAGTGCCGAGGTGGCCGTTGGTAGGCATTGGAGTCTTGGCACCTTTGCATTCATGCATGTCGAATTTCCTCAGAACATCCTTGAGGTATTTCTCCTGTGATATGAAGATTCCATTGCTTTGTTGACGAATTTGAAGACCTAAGAAGAATTTCAGCTCCCCCATCATGGACATCTGATATACTTCACTCATCATGTAAGAAAATTCATCACTGTATCGTTTGTCAGTACAGCCAAATATGATGTCATCGACATATATTTGACACACAAATAGCTCATTATCATAGGATTTAGTGAAAAGAGTTGGATCGAGTGAATCAGTTTTGAAGCCTTTCTTCACGAGGAATTCCTTCAATGTATCATACCATGCCCGAGGGGCTTGCTTGAGACCATAAAGAGCCCTTTTGAGTCTGAAGACTTTGTCTCGATTCTTTGGATCATCAAAACCCGGGGGCTGAGCAACATATACTTCTTCCTCAAGCTTACCATTGAGGAATGCACTTTTCACATCCATTTGATATAAGATGATGTTATGATGATTAGCATAAGCAAGTAGTATTCGAATAGCTTCAAGTCTAGCAACAGGTGCAAAAGTTTCATCGAAATCTATTCCTTCAACCTAGGTGTAGCCTTGGGCTACAAGTCGTGCCTTGTTCCTCACCACTTGACCGTCCTCATCTTGCTTGTTTCGGAAAATCCACTTGGTGCCGATGATGTTGTGCTTGCGAGGATCTGGTTGTTTGACGAGCTCCCATACGTCATTCAGCTTGAATTGAAGAAGTTCGTCTTGCATATCTTGGATCCACTCCGGCTCCAGAAAAGCCTCAGCAACTTTTGAGGGTTCTGTGATGGATACAAAGGAAAAATGCCCACAAAAGTTAACTAAGTGTGAAGCTTTTGAGCGAGTGAGAGGACCTGGCGCATTGATGTCGTTGAGGATTTTGTCAAGTTCTACTTCGTTTGCAATCCTCGGATGAGCTGGTTGAGGATTTTGTCTGGGCTGAGGAAGTGGTTCTGGTGCAATTTCCTCAGGAGCATCTTCTTGATTTTCATCAGTGATGGGGATCGTTTCTTCACCAATTTCCTCAGTGGGCACAATATCTTTAGTAGGTTTGAGCTTTATTGCTTCCTCAGGAGACAACTTATCTGGATCAGAAGGCAATTGCTCTTTTTGCGAGCCATTAGTTTCATCGAACCACACATCTACAGTCTCAACAACTTTGTTGTGATAGTTGTTGAAGACTCTGTAAGTGTGCAAGTCCTTTCCATAACCGAGCATAAAACCTTCATGGGCCTTAGGTGCAAATTTGGAGCTATGGTGAGGGTCTCTAATCCAGCATTTTGCACCGAAGACTTTGAAATAACTTACATTGGGTTTCTTGTCAGTGAGGAGTTCATATGAGGTTTTCTTGAGGAATGTTTGAAGATATACCCTGTTGATGATATGGCATGCAGTGTTGATTGCGTCAGGCCAAAAGCGACGAGGAGTCTGATATTCTTCAAGCATAGTTCTTGCCATTTCAACCAGACTCCTGTTCTTCCTTTCGACGACACCATTCTGCTCAGGAGTATAAGGAGCAGATAATTCGTGAGTAATACCAAGTTCATCAAGATAATCATCAAGACCAGTGTTCTTGAACTCGGTTCAATTATCACTCCTGATATGTTTGATCTTGATGCCAAAGTTCGTCAAGGCCCTTGAAGAAAATCGTTTGAAGATTTCCTGCACTTCAGTTTTATACACTATGATATGCACCCAAGTATATCTGGAATAATCATCTACTATGACGAAGCCATATAAAGATGTTGCATTGGTTAGTGTGGCATAGTGAGTAGGTCCAAATAGATCCATATGAAGCAATTCGAATGGACGAGTAGTGGTCATGATAGTCTTCGAGGGATGCTTTGATCTGGTCATTTTCCCAGATTCACAAGCACCAGAGAGATGATTCTTGAGGAATTTGACTGATTCGATGCCGATGACATGCTTCTTCTTCGCGAGCATGTGCAAATTCCTCATGCCTGCATGACCTAGTCTTCGGTGCCACAACCATCCTTCTGAGGTTTTTGCTAGTAAGCAAGTGGCTGGTTGAGGACCTGTAGAGAAATCAACAATGTACAAATCCCCTCTTCTTACACCTTCGAAGACTTTGGATCTGTCAGATTCCATGATGACTACACATCTATATCTACCAAAGATAACAATCATATCAAGATCACAAAGCATTGAGACAGACATGAGGTTAAAACAAAGGGCTTCAACAAGCATCACTTTGTCCATATGCCTATCCTTGGAAATAGCCACTTCGCCAAGTCCCAATACCTTGGTTTTACCTTTGTCAACATATGTGATTTGCTTCAGAGGTGATGGAGTTAATGGCATATTCATCAGTAAGCTTTTACCACCAGTCATGGGATGTGTGCAACCACTATCAAGAACCCACTCAGTATTCTTGGGTTTGTCATCCTACAGATGAATTAGTACAACTTACCATCTCATATGCTTCAGATTTGAAGAATATGATATTAATTTAATCAGATAAGAATTTCATCACAACAGAAGTATAAGGACGTGTGAAATATTTCTATTTCATCAATCATTAGCTTGCGTCCTATCAAGCATTTCCTCAGGTCTCCAGCAAATTCTTTAGATGATGATTTTCATCTGGAGACCTGACCTACAAAAGTGATTGGTTCGATTTCTTCACCACCCACATCTGAAGGGGTGGCAAAGCATTCATCATCCTGCGAGCACCATATGAGAAAGGTGGCATTGAGGCCAATGCGCTTCTCTTAACAGTAGGGGGGTTAAACTACTCATATGAATATGCAGAGAACCGGTTTGAGGATTTATGAACATAATGATTTGAGGAGTAACGCTGTTCATATTCCTTGTAGTTTCCCTGCATGTTAGATGCATTAGCACGGGTACGAGCATAGTTTTGACCACTTGAGGATTTTGATCCTCTTGAAGACTTTGGTCCTCCTGAGGAATTTGATCTGGGTTCAGATTCTTCAGTGGTGGTGTCATGAGGACATTCACCTGAAGATTTTCAAGACAACTTTTTGGAACCCAGATTTTCCTCAAGGGAGGGCCATTCCTGCAGTTAGTTCCAACATATCGAGCAAATACTTCACCATATTGATTTTTGAACAGTTTATAGTTGGAGTCAAATGACTCATCTGAGGAATAGGATAATTCACATGAAAAACCAGTTAGATTAGATGGATCAAAAGGAGGCCCAGTAGCAGCAACCCATGAGGTTTTGGGATACTGCTCAGGTTTCTAATAAGATCCATGAGCATTTAATTTCCTCTCAAAGGCAATTCCTTCTTTCCTCGGGTTCCTGTTCAAGATCTGCTTTTTGAGCACATCACAAAGGGTTTGATGTCCTTTGAGTCTTTTGTATATGCCTGTCACGTACAATTCCTTCAACCCTGCATTTTCTTCAGTAACATTTGTGTTTTACTCAAGTGAGGAAATAGACACAACAGGTGCAGTTGAAGAATTTGTAGCAATAGTAGCATTCGATGATTCCGGTGAGGAATTAGCAGTTTCGCGTTTAGTGCATTTAAGACATGGAGGAATGAATTCAACTTGACCAGCGCTGATCTGTTGAGCTAGTAATGAATCATTTTCCATACGAAGATCATCATGAGACATCCTCAGCTTCTCAAGATCAAGCTTCCTTTGAAGAAATTCATAGGAAAGCTTCTCATGATTAGTGAGGAGTGTATCATAACGATCCTGAAGATTATCAAATCTAGACTGAAGACTTTTCACGTCTTCAGTGAGGATTTGGGTAAGGTTCATTTCATCATTCAACAAATCATCACTTTTATCTAGCAGTTTTTGAAGCTTTTCCAAGGCAGTTTGTTGTTTAGTGGCAATGATAGCAAGTTTACTGTAACTGGGTTTTTTTAATCATCAGGTTCATAGTCACTTGAATCAGAGGAGGAGGCATTCTTTGGTACCTTTGAACCTTTTGCCATGAAGCAATAGGTTGGAGCGAAGTCATCAGCATAGTCATTAGTGTGGATGGTGCAATCATTTTCTTCAAGATTGAAGATTGATTTGCTAATGAAAGTGGTTGCCAGTGCAAGACTAGCCTGTCCGGATTCTGAGTCTTCATCAAAACCCTCTTCTTCATCACCTTCCTCTGATTCTGCCTCTGAGTCCATTTCCTTGCCAATGAGTGCCCGAGACTTTCTGAAACTAGTCTTCTTGTGCGATGAGGGCTTTGAAGATGAGGATTTTGAAGATTTCTTCTTTTTCTTCTAGTCATCAGAACTGTCATCCTTCTATTTCTTCTTCTTTGATTCATTACCCCAACGGGGACAATCAGCAATGTAATGACCTGATTTCTTGCACTTGTGGCAGGTTCGTTTCTTGTAGTCCTCAGATGAAGATTCTGATTTCCTCATGTCTCTTCTTGAAGATTTACCAAACTGACCACGTCGTGTAAATCTCTGGAATTTCCTCACGAGCATTCCAAGCTCCTGTCCAAATTCTTCAGGGTCACCAATGCTGTCATCTGTGTCTTCTTCTTCAGAGGAGGAAATTGCTCTAGCCTTCAGTGCACATGGTCTGGAATAGCTTGGTCCATATAGATCTTTCTTTTCTTCTAGCTGGAATTCATGAGTATTTAGCCTTTCGAGTATATCAGCGGGGTCAAGAATCTTGTAGTCTGGTCTTTCTTGAATCATCAGAACTAAAGTATCAAATGAAGAATCCAAAGATCTCAGCAGTTTCTTCACAACTTCGTGATCAGTGATGTCTCGAGCTCCCAGTGCTTGTAGTTCATTTGATATATCAGTGAGGCGATCAAAGGTGTCTTGGAAGCTTTCATTGGCATGTCTCTTGAAGCGATTGAAGAGATTGCGAAGAATATCAACACGAGAGTCACGCTGGGTTGATACTCCTTCATTTACCTTGCATAGTCTCTCCCAGATCAGTGTTGCAGAGCCCAAAGCACTTACTCTTCCAAACTGGCCTGGGCTCAGATGGCCAAAGATGATATTCTTCGCTTGAGAGTCGAGTTGCTTGAATTTCTTCACATCAGCAGCAGAGACACTAGCAGAGATGATGGGGAAGCCATGTTCCACAATATACCAGAGATTATTATCAATAGCTTGTAGATGCATTTGCATTTTGTTCTTCCAGAAGGGAAAGTTCTTTCCTTTGAAGGTAGGACATGCTGCAGTCACCTTAAACATGCCTGCAGTCGACATAACTAAAACTCCAGGTGGTTAAACCAAAATCACACAGAACAAGGGAGTACCTCGCTCTGATACCAATTGGAAGTGCGTTATATCGACTAGGGGGGGGGGTGAATAGGAAATTTTTAGAATTTCATCACTGAGGAAATTCCTTTTGAGGAAATTCCTCACTTATGACTAACTTACAGCGGAAACAGTAAAGGATCAGAAGTGCAAAGTTTCACAACAGCAGTTTTTCGGAGTGAAGAATGTGAAAACAGATTGCACTCTGAGTAGGCATGCAGAATACAGATGAGGATTAACTAACGTGAAGAATTTGGGGTTGAGGAAATTCAGAGAAAGTCTTCAGCAAATTCTTCAAACAGTAGCAGTGAAAGTCATCAACACATAATACGAGGAAAGTAAGGAGTTGAGGAATTAGAACCCGTTTCTCAGTGAAGACAGTCGTTGATGACCCAGTTCCAACTGCTGTGATAGTCGTACATCTGGTTTGGAGCGGCTTGGTATTGAAGCAAAAGGACACACAGTCCCGGGACACACAGTCCCTACCCTGTTATCCTTGGGCTAAGAACACACAGTCCTCGCCCAACACTCGTGGTAAGTCTTCAGGGCAGACTTCCAAACCCTCACAAACTTGGTCTCCCGGCGATCCACAATTGACTGCTGGAAAGGTCTAGACCATGACGCCTAACTGTCTGGAGGATGCACAGTCCTCAAAGGTAAAAGGCTTCTGTCCCACACAGGAACAACTTCTTCAGTGATGCTCAATCACTAATGAATTACTCTCGAAGACTCTGAGGAATTGTGTTGCTCTTATGACAAGTGTCAGTTTCTAACGGAGCAGCCAACCAGCTAATGGTTGTGGGGGGTGGCTATTTATAGCCTGGGAGCATACCGGTATGATTTGACACTAATGCCCTTAAATAATATGACCGTTGGAGTGGATAAGACCAATGACTTGGCGTGGCTATCAAAACGATCGGAACCCTCAACTGTGAGAGTCCTCATGTCACTCGTATTCCTCACTTGAGGCTTTTGATAGGATTAGGCTTGGGTTGAGCATCATGAGGAAATTCATTCCAAAGTGTAACTTCGACCCCCTTTAACAGTACGGTGTTCCTATTACTCAAATGCGAAGAAAATAAAACAGAAAGAGTAAATCTTCATGCTTCAAATTCTTCAGAGTGATTTTCTTCAGGACATACCGGATTTCTCAATTTCAGTATCTTCATGAGGAATATCAATTTCATCGCAGATTCCTCGCGATTCATTTCTTCACCTTCAGGCCAATTTCTTCAACCGAAGATATATATTTTTAGGGGTCGATATTCTTCAAATATCTCAAACTCCTCAATGACTTATAGATCCTGTGTACACTTATAAACACATTAGATACTTAACCTGTAAGTCTTCAAACCACCAAAATCACTAAGGGGCACTAGATGCACTTACAAATATGGACCATTTTCTGCACAACGAGAATGACACCAATTTGTTAAATCCCTTAACGGTTAAGAGAATCCGTTATGATTCTGAATCCTGTTCCTAGCCACGGACTAAAGGTTCCTCGTATATAAGGAATCACAATCCTAGCATTTTTTTATAATTTGCATAGAATTTGTTCGTTAATGCTATGGACAATACCGCCAGATAAGGAGAAGAGGCCCTGTTAGAGATCATACGTTCCTCGATACCAGATGAGAATGAAGAAGATGACGGCTCGCAATATCTGAACAATACCGGTGATGGTATGATGTTCGATGAAGACAAATCAATAGATGAAGTCCATAACAATGATAACGAAGGAAATGTTGTTCGTCAAATAATAAACACCTCCGGATCGAGCAAATCTTCTACAAGCAGTAGGGCAGTTTGAGGCCCGACCAAAATGTTGGCGGCTGGCGTAAAGTACAACATCGATGCCACTAAACCTAATGGCGAACCTGATGAACCTAAGAAGAATGCGAAGAAGTTCATTCGTCAATGCGGAGTTACTATCAGGGACCAAATCCCGATCTCCTCTCAAGAATGGAAAAACTAGCAAAGGGAGATCCAAATGTTACTTTTGTCGACCAAAGAGCAAAAAATCTGCTTTGGGAATCGCTCATGTCACATTTCACACTACCAGATCATTTGACAGAAGCAGACCCGGAAAAAGTGAAGAATAGTGATATTAAGAAGATGGCGACAACATTCAACAACCACAAGAAAACTATATGGGCCGTGTATGGCAATGCAGGAAAGCACACTCCAGAATTCAAGGGTACACTGGAGAAGGCAAGAGATCACTCGGGAGCTTTCGTGAACTTCAAGGAATCGGAAGTAGCACAGGAATGATCGAGAAAAAACAAGATTAATGCCGCGAAAAAGAAGTGGCACCATAAGCTTGGGCTAGGTGGCTACAAGTTGGCCCGACCTAAGTGGGATCTTGCTGAGCAAGAGATGATGGATGCACGGGCCACTCCAGTCACAAGGAGCTGGCCCCCAGGTGCAGGGCTTGGTTCTTTGGGCATGGGGGGATGTTGGACCCAAAGACACGTGATGCTTTGGAGCGGGCATGTCTTAAAGGAGCCGATGTAAGTTTATTTGTTGCAATAGAAGAGGCTCGAACGGGCATGTTCACGCCCAAGAGAGAGAACGACGAGTTTATGCGCGCCTTGAAGAATCCTGAAGACCCGGGAAAAGAGGAAAAGGCATTGTCCCGTTGTTTGAGGGGTTTGAGGACTGGAATACCGACTACGGAAGCCGTGCGAGAAAGAAGCAGAAAGAGGAGCAGAAGATGAAGCTTGAGGAGGAGCACAGGAAGCAGGAATCAGACCGCCTTGGCATCATAGAATCAAAGCACGTGGAGTTGGAACTTGCTTTCAAGCGGGAGGAGCAGCATATCGACTGACTTAGCCAGGAAAGGTGGTCTCAGCAATGGTCGCAGCTAGCGGATCCAGCATTGGATAACACCGTCCCATCCATGCCAAGAAGTAGCGCGGGTTCCGCCCCGGGCGATGATGCACTGGATAGATACCATGTGGATGTTATCATAGATACGAGAACTTGTGAGCTACACATAAAAGTGAAGAACGTATCCATGAAGGTGGAAGACGTGTGTGCTTATACAAATCCCCCTGAAGCAACCTTCCATTGCAATCCGATTCCAGCTAGCTATGCTCGTGTCGGGGTTGACGAAGTGGTGGCGGGATATTCTGGGCTAGAGCTTGACATTTCTAGAGGTGACGATGAGCACACAATCGAAGAGGCCATACATCATATCATTCTATGGAGAAAAGATTGCATCGTATTTCCAAGGCCATCGACACCGTGTCAGCCGGCTCCTCATCCAAGTCCGCCACTGCGTTAGCCCACTCCTCCTCCTCCAAGTCTGGCACTGCGTCAGCCGACTCCTCCTCCTCCAAGTACGACACCGCGTTAGCCGACTCCTTCTCCTCCAAGTCCGGCATCGCGTCAGCCGACTCCTCCTCCTCCAAGTTCGGCACCGCGTCAGCCGACTCCTCCTCCAAGTCAGGCACCGCATCAGCCGTCTCTGCCGCCAAAGCGGGCTCTGCCGCCTCAGCAAACAGCGGAAGAGAGGCACAACAGCTACGTTGGCTAGCATTACAACAGGAGACAAGAAATTCAGATATGGTCCAAGCCTGAAGCCTCTTCCAAGGTTGCCTTACCACGTGACTCCCGAAGAAAACACATCCGAAATGCAAGCCCAAGTGAAGGCCCATTTTGGATTGAAACCGCCCCCGTCGCCAAAGGAGATCATACCTGAGCATGTCATACAACAATTTATTGATAATGCTCAACGAGCTGTCAAGCATATCGACTCAGACTATGAGCGCTCTATCAAGAAGTCATATCGAATAAAAAAAAGGAGGAGTTGAGCTTGAGCTCGAGCCAAGCAGCCGGCAAAAATACGGGAAAACTGTTCCCCAGCTGGGAGAACAGGTAGTGAAATCAACGATCAGCAACTAGTAATAACCGACGATCATAGAAGGTAGGCTAAAGAGGCTGATGTCACTGTAGAACAACTCCTAGGCATCGAGGACTTCCAAACGTTTACACAAGAACAACTACAATGGAAATATGTCCGCGACCAACCTATGGTCAAGCCTGAGCGGATCCGGCTTCTATCAACGAGAATGTATGAATTTCATCAATGGTACCTGCGAGTAGTAGAGACTACCGACCCAGAGTCCCTCATGGTGAAAGTCCAGGCAGAGCATTACTACCATAAAAAAGATTTGTGGGTTGAGTATCAAGAAATGTTTCAGTTACTCAATCAAGACACTCGACAAATCTCTCGTCAGTTGCTATTGTCTATAGGTGATTCCTTTCTGTAATTTAAGTCTCTAGCTAGATGTAGTGGTCGTTCATTACCTGTAATAATCCTCACTATATATTATTTTTTGTGGTATTATGCGGAATGAAGATGTGTGAAATGAAAAAAGTTGGACGCTATGGAATTGGGTTCATCGACCCAAATACCATTAATGAAGAGACATGGACGCGTAAATGGGAATGAAAAGACACAGATAAAAACTTGGTAGAGTCCTTGGTGCGACTAAATACCCAACGAGAAATACTACTTCCTTAAAACTTCGGGTGAGTGACACTGTCTTGTACTACAAATTTTGTTTGTGCTTACTCTATATTTTAGTAAGTGTATTTGATGAGTTATATATGCACATGCCCGCTGAATTATACAAACGTGTGCGCATGCAGTTTTCACTAGATCCTGCTAATCATTGAAGTTGACGAGGGAAAAGTTCTAGTACTGGACTCACTACTTAAAGACGATGGAGACTACACAATCTTGAGGGGGGTGGTCGAGAGGTAATTTCAATCATTGTCGAACTATATGTCGGTCTCTTTAGTTCATTTCCTGATATCAAGTAATTAATAACTCCTTTATTCATTTTCTTTGCCAGTGGGCAGGGCTTGGGAAAAGTTTATCAAACAGGTTGAAGGCCCATGGAAACAAAACTGAAATGGGTGTGACCCAAGGTAATTAATTAAGTAGTACTAGCTAGCTACCATCTCTTTAATTTTAGTTTCAATACCATTATCATGCTTGATTAATTATTACCTGATTGAATTCTATTCTCATAACATTCCTGAGGCAGGCACATGGGAATAATTTACGTGCATACTACGTTTGCGAGAACATTCGCATGATGACGTCCGAAAGGTCCAAAACTGATAGACAACTTTGGGTACGTTTGCCAGAGCATAATTCACAATTCTTTTATCATGATCTAATATATACTAGTTTTATGCCCGTATATTGCCACGGAATATAAAAATATAACTCATCAAATAATTATTCCAGCTCTCAAATGTTAACATGACGGCATGTGGTTTATATCCATACAGTAATATACTGATTCACCTCCCTCCCCCCAATCATCATTCCCTCCTTCTCAATCTTGTACTTCCAGCTAATGGAAGATGTACGCAATGCAATGCTTGTCTCATCTTGATTTTTCAACCTCTACAAAGATAATACTTCAAACTAATAAAGAGGCTTGATTAACTAAAATCTCCATTGTACCTATTTCTTGAACTTTCCTCTAAGCACACATTTAAGAGTAGCACATGGTTGGCACAAACCTAACTTGTCCCATGGCTGGACAGCCCACACACTAATCCCATTCTCTCCATGGCCACTCAGCCAAGTCCACCTCTGACCATGAAAAAAGCCCTGCTACTACCCTAACCAAAACGTTATGGTTTCTTTCTTGCCTGGGCAGAGGTGCATCATGGATCACAATTATAGGCCAATGCTAACCACAAAAAATAACTAGACCGCAAGCTCTTGGTGTCCCAATCATACATGTAACACAATGAATCTCTACTATTAAAGGAGTTGAAGCTCGATGATGAGCTTGCTAACTACATAAATAATGCACACCGCAACATAGTAAAACAATTGTTGTAAAAAATATCTTCATCACATGAAAGAATGACTAAAAGGCTAAACCCTTTGGTAAACTAACCTCAAAGTAAATGCAAAAAGACCAACCTGTGAAGAAGGATCTAGTCAAGGGCTCAATGCCAATGATACTGTATCTGCATATGAATTGAACATATATGCAATTTTAGCAGCATGGACACACAATTTTAGTTAGTGTTATGACCACGTGCAACGTATGAAAAAAGGGCAACATAAATAGGAAGACCAGATACAAAGTGACCGAATAATATACATAGCCCATCCATAAAAAGTACCAGCCTCATCACTCTCATGAAAGAGATTGTTGGAGATGAATACCACCAATGGCATACCAGAATGCACAACTAAGAAGAACTGCACCGGCATGTTCATGGCCATGAAGAAAGCAATCATATACCGAAAAAGTTTTAAAGGAAATCGTACCAAATCTGAACACCATGCTAAAATCAAATTTCAAAGCAGAACAACAATTATATTGTCTTGAGATTAGGTACTCGACAATTTCGGGGACAATAACTATCACTTAGTATGGCACTTATAATGAAAGACATTGGATACTATAGATAGTTGCGCTCCAAGAATATCTTGCCCGAAGAAAAAAACACAAGGATACTGCTATGGTACGGTCTTAAGTAGTGTAACTATCAGTGTAATTTCTGCCACGTGGTTTTATTTAGAAAGCGATGTGAAAGCCTATTTCAAGAAATTTCTTGAAAGAACTGGACTTCCAATTAGATTCCCCACGACTGATGTAAACAATCCGAAACATTCCATTCTTTTCAATTAGTTATAGACTCGTATTAAACAAAAAATGTGTTGTTGGAGAACGATAATGCAAGACACAATCTCAAGCAATTCTAGTCTAGAGTCTCGTATACCTTGATAAGAACCACAATGCATGTTAGCAGACCCTGCATAAACAAAACACATTAGTTCAGGAAAGGAAAAGAACATGTGATTAGCTAAAACAAGGATACATCATAAATGGAAGTTTATAATACTTGTACTACGAATAACGAGGGCACACAACATTTAGCATTCTTTCTTTTTCAACAACATCACATCGTTTGGCACTATTGCATGGTAAAAGTGTAGGACGGAAAATAACATATTTCTATAGATTACCACAAGTAGCTGGATAAACCAAGTGGACACACCAGCAATTCACGCCGGAATAAACATCACGCCAATTCATCAAGATCACCAATCAAGACAAACTCGTTTTCGGGCTCTGAAAGCAAAAAACAAAGTGCAAAAAGAAGCTTGCCTTTACCTGGGCATGATGCCATGGATGCCATGCAAGAGCCAGTAGATCTCCCTTCCTCGGTTTCTCTCTCTATTAGACTCTTATCAAGCGCTACCTCTGAGCCACTATAGAGAATCCCATCGTGCTTCTTTCCAGCACAACTTCCGCGCCCCCATAGATCAGCCGTCCACGCTGCCGACGATGGCCATGCTCTTCTTCCCCGCTGCTACACACCAGCTTGCTATGCAGGTGCGCCAATATCTCAGCCCGACCAGCAGCATACCAGCCGACCACATGCTGCTTACGAGAACTAATCATGTTGTGCCGCCGAGCTTGTTTATGAACAGATCGCAGGGTCACTATCTGTCATGGCGCGAGTGAAAGTGAGGACTGCGTCCTCCCTCTAAAAAACATGTGACATGTGAAATAAAGAAGGGAATGAATTCAATTGGCACGTATGATGTGATGGGACTGGGGGACATCGGTTCTCATCCACCAGAGATAGATCGTGACGGAGCGGGGGAGGTGCGGTTTTACCGTGATCGGGTGCGGGAAGGAGGGGTCATGGGACGCGTGCCTATCTTCCTGATCTCATCGATCGTCAGAGTGGAGGTCAAAGTGGGTTTTTTATTGAATTGTTTGGTTTTCGGAGGGCTGGAAAATAATATGTGGGAGGACGTGGGTGGGAGGACTTCTAGCGATAGAAGGGGGGGGGGTCGATGCAGGTCCAACCGTCACAAGTACGACAAATTTCCCTTTAATAGTAGAGATTTCAGGGTCACAAAACATTTGGAAATGAACCAAACCATATTGCAGAAGCACATGTTTCTTTAGCTTTCTCTTTTTGACCTTCAAATATTAGTATTATGGAAGACAATCCACCAATCTGAACATGCCCATGTGTACATGTAACCTTGCGTTGTGTTCATAACTGGTAAGGCATAGACATAATCGTAACCTCGGAAGACAACAACACATTCAACTAAGGCAATTGCAGTTCTAAATGGCATAAGCAAATAACGTTAGTACTACTGAACATGGTCTACAAGTCAACAAGTTACTGGCTTACTGCTAACCATCATAACTTTGTGGTGGTGTTCTCCCATACACATGATCAACTTAAAGCACAAAAGTTTTCAAGATTTTCTTATACAAAACATGTAGCGACCCGTCTCAACACGAGTCAAGCCTCTGTGTATCTGTGCCATCCCTGGATCAGTATGCTGGCACACACAGTACATCAATGTATATATCAAAGTGCAATCACATGTAAATAGCGTAAAACTGATATATACCTTAAATATCTCAGCGGAAGCGGTCAAGGGAGTGGAGTCCCAATAAACACCAACGGCAAGTTGAGTGTAGACCGTAACCCTGAACCGTACTCTTACTCGTCGAAGAAAAATATCTGCAACATAAGACGTTGCAGCCGTGTAGGTCAACATATTGAATATGCCGGCAAGTCACATAAGAGAGGGGTGAAAAGTAATCATCTATACTAAATGCATATATGGCAAGTGGGGCTATAAGTTTTTAGCGTAAAGCAAATTTTCTCCTACATCAAGAGGGGGCTAAAAGCAAAATGTTACTACATTGTTGGTTGTTAACGAAATGGTTCTGCCAACCAGTTCTCGTACCCGAGTTGTCAATAATTACCCTCATCAAATATATTTAATGGTGTTGAGAAATCCAGATAACTTCAGTTCCTTTGGCTCAATTTGTCCATGACCGTGGACACGGCTAATCGATTAGGTTTGAGTACTCTGCAGAGTTTCGCACACGTTCCCCACAAGATTTGATCGCCTCCGAGTATGTCCTCGCACTTCAGGGTGTTTGAAGACCGGATGATCAAAACATGGTCTTTCAACTGGTCCCTCTGAATCCCTTTCGGTGCCCATCCATTCCTACCGTTCTTCTACATCTGCTAGCACCGCCTGTCCAGAGTCGCTGCGTTGTCCAACCAAGCCAGAGCCCATAATGACTTGTGGCTGTGCAGGTAAGCCTTGGGTCTTGAAAATATCCGTCCGTCTCTTGGAGCCTGGGTGAAGCTTTCCGCGGGATGTCATGGCCGTCCCCAGCATCCCGAGCATCCACTGGGTTCTCCAAGGAGCCGATCAACCGTCCTTCACCCAGAGTTGCATTGCGTCCGAGGTCTTGAAAATCTTGTCTTAACCGGTCTTGATTATTTAACCAACCTCGCATCACTCGTGTTATGCACTCAACCGAAATCCCGTTTACTCAAGCATAGCAATATGAAAGTTGTCGTCCCGGGGCCAAGTATCGGGGTTGTTGTGTGCCTACCACATGATACTACAATCTATACTAAAATTTCCAAGTACCTAAGCAGCATGCAATTGGGCATAGGATGGTAGAACTATGATGCATAAAACATAGGTGATAGTATGATCAAAGTGACTTGCCTGGTGATGTTGACGAAGAAGAATTTCTCGTGAAAATAACTTGATAGACTACTCGTCACTCTCCGATGAAATCTATATAACAAACATATCATTCACATAAGCACTCATACTAGCATTCATTCTAGCAATCAAACGGGATTTGAAACAATGCGGAAAACAATTGCAAGTTACTAAGGAACTAGAATTGATTTCACAAAAACAAATAAAACTAAAATAAAAACTTGTTGCAAAACTACTGTAAATGAACATAAACAAGACAATAATCCTTCCGAAATAATAAAGAAAATATTTCAAAAACAAAAGTAGACAAGGAATTAGCCGAAATCCTAAAAGAGGTGAAACAGAAATTGTTTCACATGAAACAGTGAGCTAAAATACTCAAACAAATCTTAAATTTTTACCACTGATAAATAAGATCACTAGTGATCAGTACCAAAAGGAATCAAATTAAAAGCTATTTTGAAACTCCTGGAATAGGCAAAACAAGGTTTAAACTAAATCTGATCTAACTTATATTTGAAGATTTCAAACATAGCCAAATTATAAGTTTTTAAAAACTACAGGAAATTTGTGAGCTACTGGAAAAAGAATCACTATCATTGGACTTCGGGATCAAAACTTATGGGCTAAACAAGATTAAAACTTTCTGTTTTTGCAATTTAGACAGAAAAAACTGAAGTTGACTAGCTAACAAATAGGGGGTACACGTGGCATGCTACTATAGGCTGCGGGAGATGTTTGTTGCAACGTTTGGAGCAAACGGCCAAGGCTAACAAAACTTGCTGGTTAAATGGATAAGTGAAATAAAAACCGCTGGTTTTCTAATCTAAACCGAAGAGGTAAGTTACTCTAATCTATACCGTTAAAAATAGATCTAAGGGTTAACAAAAAAGACAAAACAAGAAACAGGAGGGGGGGGAGGTTACCTCGGCTGGGTTGCTGCTCCCGTGCTGGTGGCCGATGGGGCTGGTCGTGGTGGAGCTCCGGTGGGTGGGGTAGGGGCCGGCGAGGGGTGGGGAAGGGGGGGCGAAGGGTGAACGGGTGGCGAGGTGGGGTTCCCTCGGGGCGACGTAGAGCTGCAGGGGGAGGGGCCGAAGGGTGGAAAAACTGCTGGTGTGCTGCTGCTTGCTGGCAAGGGCGATGGGGATGGGGATGGGGCAGCAGGGGGGGGTAGAGGGGGGTGGAGGGGTGCAGCGAGGTGGTGGCCGAAGTGGTGGGGGTGCAGCGAGGTGGAGGAGTTCCTGGCAAGGTGCAGCGAGCTTCTGGTGACGTTCTCCGGTGCCGACTCCGGCAAGGGGTGCACGAGCTAGGGGCGAGGAGAGGCGGCGGTTTCAACGGGAATGGAACGAGGAGGACGTGGGGCTTCTTATAGAGGCGACGGGAGGCGCTGGGAAGGAAAGGATTTCGCGAATCCCGGAGGTGGGATCTCCTCTCCATGGAAGGCAAAAATCTCTGTGACGTGAAGAAGAAAGGAGGAAGAAGATGATCTTCTTGGGCTAGGATAGGAAAGTGTCTTAATGGGCCACTTGGGGTTTCCTAATAAAACGATTTCTTTCCTATTTTTAAAACTAGGAAACTAAAACGATTAAAGGAAATCAAATCAATTCGAAATAAAGAGTTTTTATATACTAAAAATTATCAGAAAAAAAATAAAATATAAAAGATGGGCATTTTTTCCACGGCAAAAATAAAACTTCAGAAAAAATTATTTTCACCAAATTGCAAAGAAGGTTTATTTTTCTTTTGCAAATAATTTTCAAATGACCCTCTAAATTTTAGGGTGCAAATAACCTTCAAAATGCCCGGGTATTTGAGGGTCATGTTCCTCCGCTCTTTAGAATGTATTTCCCGGCATTTCTTGCACGAAGAAAACGAATGGAAACGCAAAAGAATTCAATGCAAATATCTCCGTTCAAATTCTTTATAGTTGAAGAAGTCATGTCATCTTCTCTTTTTACTTTTAAAAGATTGAATTTGAATTCACCGGAGAAGGGGAAAGTCATTTTATTCCCTCTCTTTCAAAAGTTTCGAAAAGTTTCAAATTTCACACAAGTTTCAATCACTCAGGCAACCAACAAACAATCTAATAATAATTATATTAACATTCCAAAATTTATAATTTTTGGATGTTACAAACTACCACACTTAAAATGAATCTCGTCCTCGAGATTCGAAGGGCCTAGAAAGAAAAGGTTAGGGTTTGGGGGTCTTCTAACAAATCCAATCTCCGGCAAAGTGGGATGCTACCACACTTAAAATGAGAGATACTGGTCCCTCAAAATGCTTTAACGATCCTCTGGGGTTTTGGCAACTGACAATCGCACAGTCTTCATATTAAATCCTTTGGTGATGCTCTCCCGTTGATATAAGCTTATTCCGTCGCTGGGTCTTCTTAACTGACAGTCTCGTGGTCAATTCTAAATAACATATCAATGGTTCTCGTGGTGGTCTACCATTTGTGGTTATCCTGCAGGAGAGAGGGGTCTTGGTTTCATCCTCACCGTAAAATTTCCTACGCGTGACAACAAATGCCATGTACATGGGGCGTTCATCATACCATTCTAAGGCTTAAACAAAAGCTTCAAAGAACGTCGTCTCTCTATATGGGTAAGTCTCTCAGAATTACCATTCCGAATAGCAAGATAAATGATAAGAGTAAGTCGTCATGGTGATCAATCCATTCCGCACCCAAATCATTTCTCTGTATAAGGTTTAGCGAATCTCGCATTCTAACACTCGGGCATCCTCACAAGCATTGCAGAATTTTTCTTGTCCGCGAATGAAGTTCGGATAATCCATTGGTTCTGCAAGCTGAACGAACATCTATCGTATCTTCACAACTCTCAGGTTTTCGTATGCTCCTAAGAAAACATTTGTTGATCCATCATAGCTTCTTCCATAAATCATATCCATTTCATAATCAATCCTTTATTACATCCTTAATTTCTTATCAAAAACTCCAATTCAAAAGTACTCTATTACAAATGCTGCCATCCACATTGTTCGGTATGGTCGAGCACTTCTGCCAACTTTTTCATCTGCCTCTCTTGGAGGTACTTAGTTCCACTCGAACTTTCCGATGTGCTCCTTGAAATCATCCATCTTTTGCGTCATCATGGTGGCCATTAGCTTCATCTCCATCATCTCCGCACGTACTTCACTCAGGTATTCCTGGGTATGACGGAGTCTTGCTTCAAGTATTTCTCCGATCTGACGTATGGCTTCCATGGCAGCTTCACGAACAGCATCAAAGAAGGTTGCTCGTGGTACACGTGAAATGAAAAAGTATTGCCCCATAGACTTTGGACAAACTCTTTTCACATGGTGGAGGTGTGCTTCCACATACCAAAGTTCCACTCCATTTTCCACAAATGGGTAGCCTTTGTAGACTGCATCTCCTTCAAGATGAATGTGCTTCATCATGTCCTTTAGGATTTTCGGGTAATCATGATCACTGGTCAAGGTCATGATCGTTTCTGGGCCCTTAAGGAATGACTCATAGAGAGTTGTCATCTGCAGGTGTCAGTGAATAGGTACTCAGAGGAATGTATGTGTCTCCTTGGTAATCATGGTACATTCCTACTCTGTTGATCCTGTGGGTTTACCGATTACTACCACACTTAAATGAATTATACTCATGCCTGCATAGACCATATTTTTCTCTTATCCTCATAAATGTTCAGAGATCCTTGTTCGAAGAGAAACAACGCATACAGTTTCAACCTAGACAATCATGAGACAATAAATTCCATTTATTCATGATGTTATTACAATCTCAGGGACTTCTGTTACAAAAATTTCACTCCATGATCTTATGAAAAACAGGAGTTCTTCGGAATACACTTATTGCCATGGTCGAAACTTAACTACTCCATTCTAGCTTTCTTCCTTTGTGGACAATCGCTGGCAAAATGTCCTGCTTCCTTGCAAAAAAAAACAAATGATTTCTGACAAGTCTCGAGACTTCTTAGCTTCTGCTTTTGCTCCTTGGATTCCCGGCTTCCTTCCTGAGCACATGTATTTGTGGTGGCCAAATTTCATACACTTGTAACATCTGACATGACTCAGGTCTATGTCTGCAGAGATTTGGTTCTTCCGAGGGTACTTGTTCTTCTTTCCGGACTCCTTTATCTTGGCCAGTTCTTCTATTTCAAGTGGATCAAACTCCACTTCTTCCGTTGGGAAGTTTCCCAGATACTCTTGGCTTCTCTTCGTGCAGTCCTGTGAATAATGTCCTTCTTCTCCACATGAGTAGCATGCATTGGAGAAAAATCTGGTCAGACCTTGTCCATCAGGGTCTTCAATATATTCGTTCATCACTGGCTCTTCTAGAATCTTCTTCTTGAGGGTTTCCTTCACTGCATCTTTTTGCTGCTTGACAACTTGTTGCACCTTGGGGTAAATGTGACACTGAGTTGGGTAGTGGGTGGTTCCCTCACAAAGGAAACAAGTCACCTGACTACTTGGGCATTCCTCAGCTGGGTGATTTTCTTCACAATGAGTGCATCCATCCTTATGTTCTTCCTGGGTGTGTCCTATTGCTCCATAGATCTTGCATGCACAAGTCTTCTCCTTCGGATTATCATGGCACTTCCGAATGAGTCGGGATCTTAACAAAGTGTTCTTGAATTCGTCCCAAGTTTCTGCTCCACTAAATCCTTGTATGGCTTGGTGCATTTTCCACCAGATTGCAACACTTTGGGTAAAGTACTGGAGAGCATGTTCCACTTCATACTTCCTTGAGATCAAGTTGCTCCCGAAATGGTTCTCCATGTTGTGAATCCATATTTCAGCCTCCGGCTGGGTCATTGGTCCAGAGACTACAAGTCTAGCTTCATACTCCATCTGGTAGGGTTGAGGTTTTGGGGATGAGACGGGTAAGAAAGGGAGGGAGATACACACAATACAAACAACATTTTTTTTTGAGAATAGGTTTTATCTGTGGCCGTCGGAAAACACACACCAATGATGGCTCACAATTCATCGTATCTAACGTGGGTATATAAAAGGGATTTGGACTTCTAATGGTCATATAATTATTCGAACACTTCAGGGTCTTCGAGTTCTTCGGGTCTTGAGAGTCTTCAATTGGTGTAGCTTCAATTGCATGATGAAATCCTCTTTAATTTGAAGTAGAACTCCGTTGATTCTTCATGAGGTCAAAGGGGTTAGGGTATTGTCGAACTATTTGAGGTGAGAGGGAACATTTGATGAAATGAGAAGAGATGAGAAGTAAAAGGTGTAGTTGAAAATAATTTTTTGAGAGATCCTATCCTAAGAAATTTCCAGTTTCTAGGGTCACGTCCTACAGTCAACATGTGCTCTGATACCATCTCTGTAGCGACCCGACTCAAGAAGAGTCAAGCCTCTGTGTATCTGTGCCATCCCTGGATCAGTATGCTGGCACACACAGTACATCAGTGTATATATCAAAGTGCAATCACATGTAAATAGCGTAAAACTGATATATACCTTAAATATCTCAGCTGAAGCGGTCAAGGGAGTGGAGTCCCAATAAACACCAACGGCAAGTTGGGTGTAGACCGTAACCCTGAACCGTACTCTTACTCGTCGAAGAAAAATATCTGCAACATAAGACGTTGCAGCCGTGTAGGTCAGCATATTGAATATGCCGGCAAGTCACATAAGAGAGGGGTGAAAAGTAATCATCTATACTAAATGCATATATGGAAAGTGGGGCTATAAGTTTTTAGCGTAAAGAAAATTTTCTCCTACATATAGAGGGGGCTAAAAGCAAAATGTTACTACATTGTTGGTTGTTAACGAGATGGTTCCGCCAACCAATTCTCGTACCCGAGTTGTCAATAATTACCCTCATCAAATATATTTAATGGTGTTGAGAAATCCAGATAACTTCAGTTCCTTTGGCTCAAGTTGTCCATGACCGTGGACACGGCTAATCGATTAGGTTTGAGTACTCTGCAGAGTTTTGAACACGTTCCCCACAAGATTTGATCGCCTCCGAGTATGTCCTTGCACTTCAGGGTGTTTGAAGACCGGATCATCAAAACATGGTCTTTCAACGGGTCCCTCTGAATCCCTGTCGGTGCCCATCCATTCCTACCGTTCTTCTACATCTGCTAGCACCGCCTGTCCAGAGTCGCCGCGTTGTCCAACCAAGCCAGAGCCCATAATGACTTGTGGCTGTGCAGGAAAGCCTTGGGTCTTGAAAATATCCGTCCGTCTCTTTGAGCCTGGGTGAAGCTTTCCGCAGGATGTCATGGCCGTCCCCAGCATCCCGGGCGTCCACTGGGTTCTCCAGGGAGCCGATCAACCGTCCTTCACCTAGAGTTGCATTGCGTCCGAGGTCTTGAAAATCTTGTCTTAACCGGTCTTGATTATTTAATCAACCTCGCATAACTCGTGTTATGCACTCAACCGAAATCCCGTTTACTCAAGCATAGAAATATGAAAGTTGTCGTCCCGGGGCCAAGTATCGGGGTTGTTGTGTGCCTACCACATGATACGACAATCTATACTTAAATTTCCATGTACCTAAGCAGCATGCAATTGGGCATAGGATGGTAGAACTCTGATGCATAAAACATAGGTGATAGTATGATCAAAGTGACTTGCCTGGTGATGTTGACGAAGAAGAATTTCTCGAGAAAATAACTTGATAGACTACTCGTCACTCTCCGATGAAATCTATATAACAAACATATCATTCACATAAGCACTCATACTAGCAATCATTCTAGCAATCAAAACGAAGAAGAGAGTGAATAAGAATCCGAAAGAAACTTCAAATAAAACTAGGGAGTCTTCTACTACGTCAAACACTAAATAGTTTTTGTCTAACAGAAAATAATAACAAGGAACTAAGATATAAGTTTAACTAAGATAAAATAAAGTATTTTCACAAAACTTTTTGAAAGTATTCCCAAACGGGATTTGAAACAATGCGGAAAACAATTGCAAGTTACTAAGGAACTAGAATTGATTTCACAAAAACAAATAAAAGTAAAATAAAAACTTGTTGCAAAACTACTGTAAATTAACATAAACAAGACAATAATCCTTCTGAAATAATAAAGAAAATATTTTAAAAACAAAAGTCGACAGGGAATTAGCCGAAATCCTAAAAGAGGTGAAACAGAAATTGTTTCACATGAAACAGTGAGCTAAAATACTCAAACAAATCTGAAATTTTTACCACTGATAAATAAGATCACTAGTGATCAGTACCAAAAGGAATCAAATTATAAGCTATTTTTAAACTCCTGGAATAGGCAAAACAAGGTTTAAACAAAATCTGATCTAACTTATATTTGAAAATTTCAAACATAGACAAATTATATGTTTTTAAAAACTACAGGAAATTTGTGAGCTAATGGAAAAAGAATCACTATCATTGGACTTCGGGATCAAAAGTGATGGGCTAAACAAGATTGAAACTTTCTGTTTTTGCAATTTAGACAGAAAAAACTGAAGTTGACTAGCTAACAAATAGGGGGTACACGTGGCATGCTACTATTGGCTGCGGGAGATGTTTGTTCCAACGTTTGGAGCAAACGGTCGAGGCTAACAAAACTTGCTGGTTAAATGGATAAGTGAAAAAAACCGCTGGTTTTCTAATCTACACCGAAGAGGTAAGTTACTCTAATCTATACCGTTAAAAATAGATCTAAGGGTTAACAAAAAAAAACAAAACAAGAAACAGGAGGGGGGAGGTTACCTCGGCTGGGGTGCTGCTCCCGTGCTGGTGGCCGATGGGGCTGGTCGTGGTGGAGCTCCGGTGGGTGGGGTAGGGGCCGGCGAGGGGTGGGGAAGGGGGGGGCGAAGGGTGAAGGGGTGGCGAGGTGGGGTTCCCCGGGGGCGAGGTAGAGCTGCAGGGGGAGGGGCCGAAGGGTGGAAAAACTGCTGGTGTGCTGCTGCTTGCTGGCAATGGCGATGGGGATGGGGATGGGGCAGCAGGGGGCGGTGGAGGGGGGTGGAGGGGTGCAGCGAGGTGGTGGCCGAAGTGGTGGGGGTGCAGCGAGGTGGAGGAGTTCCTGGCGAGGTGCAACGAGGTGGAGCGAGCTTCTGGTGACGTTCTCCGGTGCCGACTCCGGCGAGGGGTGCACGAGCTAGGGGCGAGGAGAGGCGGCGGTTTCAACGGGAATGGAACGAGGAGGACGTGGGGCTTCTTATAGAGGCGACGGGAGGCGTTGGGAAGGAAAGGATTTCGCGAATCCCGGAGGTGGGATCTCCTCTCCATGGAAGGCAAAAATCTGTGTGACGTGAAGAAGAAAAGAGGAAGAAGATGATCTTCTTGGGCTAGGATAGGAAAGTGTCCTAATGGGCCACTTGGGGTTTCCTAATAAAACGATTTCTTTCCTATTTTTAAAACTAGGAAACTAAAACGATAAAAGGAAATCAAATCAATTCAAAATAAAGAGTTTTTATATACTAAAAATTATCAGAAAGAAATAAAATATAAAAGATGGGCATTTTTTCCACGGCAAAAATAAAAACTTCAGAAAAAATCATTTTCACCAAATTGCCAAGAAGGTTTATTTTTCTTTTGCAAATAATTTTCAAATGACCCTCTAAGTTTTAGGGTGCAAATAACCTTCAAAATGCCCGGGTATTTGAGGGTCATGTTCCTCCGCTCTTTAGAATGTATTTCCCGGCATTTCTTGCACGAAGAAAACGAATGGAAACGCAAAAGAATTCAATGCAAATATCTCCGTTCAAATTCTTTATAGTTGAAGAAGTCATGTCATCTTCTCTTTTTACTCTTAAAAGATTGAATTTGAATTCACCGGAGAAGGGGAAAGTCATTTTATTCCCTCTCTTTCAAAAGTTTCGAAAAGTTTCAAATTTCACACAAGTTTCAATCACTCAGGCAACCAACAAACAATCTAATAATAATTATATTAACATTCCAAAATTTATAATTTTGGGATGTTACAAAACATAGGAGTGATAAATAAGGAGCATTAGACATGGCGTACCTGTTCGCTTCCTTGTTGCTCCTCTCTGTGAAGCAATTTTAGCAAAACATATGGTGTGCAGATTGGTGCATTATTAGATTCTAACTAGAGAGAAGTTTGTCGATAAATGCTGTGATGTAGGACAACTAGCCAATTATAAAGATAATTCACAGATGGCTTTTAAAAACATCTAGTTTGGAGATAAAGGCTAACAAAACACTAGAGAAATAGCGAAATTCTGAAAACTAAAATGTTTACTTCTAATATTTTTCCCGTACCTGGGATTCAAATTCTCTTTTCTTGTATATGTGCAACGGACATGACCGCACGCCACCATCTCCATCGGTCGGTTATGGAGTTGATCGCCTCCACAATTCAGGCAAAGCTCCATCTGTACCTGTTTGAAACATACCTACTAAAAACTCTACAATAAAGCATGAGTTACGAGGCCACATGAAGCATTCCTGAAAGAAATAAGAAATAGATTAAGCAGGTACATAGATGATGAGCATTCCCAAATCTAGTTTTGAAGTAATGTGGGCAGAGAACTCATAGCATTACACAAATAGTGCATTCATAAATTCAATAGAAAGTTGTGTATAAATGCATGCCAAACAACATAGTATCCTACATTATGGTATGTGGAAGACACTCCTAATTTTCCTTCATTTTTTGTCGAAGCACCTACATGTGAGTGTGAAATGCTAGTGATGTGTTTATCATTAGCAAGAGGTAGTTTTTTTGCTCTCCCCTACTAACAGCCCCATCCTGCAAGACAATGATGCAAAAAGTGAGAAGACATCATTTAATGATTTAAAAAACATAGCAATGTACAAGTGGTTGTCACAAAATAAGCGAATTATGTGTATGATTTGTTCTATTTTATCCTTGCATCGGGCGCAACATATGTTTAGTTTTTCTACAAATAGCTCTATTCCTTTTTGTCCCTCCCTCTGAGCCACCGCCTGCACCCTTTCGCCTACTATTTCGATGTCGCCACCTGAAAAAAGACACAAAAATTCACCTATATTTGTGCAGTATATTTCGGTAAAGAAATTTTGTGCGGTGACAGTAGATTAATCTACATATCTTAGAGGAAGTTATTTTCTATAGAATAAATCTACTTCAACACCCATTATACTCCATATAGAAGCAATTACGAAGGCAATATATCTGTAAGAAAAAAATATGCGACATGAAAAAAGTTAGGTTACACAAAATTGGCAATAAATATTATTCCCTCTATCTCTACTCATCTGCTTCTATTGTGACCAGTTTTAAGGTCTAGATTTAGATAAAGAGGGAGTAACATGCTCACGTCGTGGCAATAACATCCTCCTTCGCCATGTCCTCTCTATCTACTCATCTGCGGCCCCTGAAATGAAGCAGCTATAGACGATGTCATCGATTAATGAACACAATGTATCTACAACCAGTGCAAGCAAATTCAGGAACTTTGAAGCTGAATGATACCAAAATTCAGACTACAACTGTTATCGGGGAGATGAATGTTGGACAATGATTTGTATCCACCCACCCACCAAGTTCATTCCGTGGGGACTCTTTTTGGTTAGATTTCTACATGGAACCTCATCCGTCTACCTGCTCCTTGCACGGTCCTACCACCTCCCGTCATCCATTCCGCTACCAGCCGGTTTCCCTTCCGCCATGGGAGAGGAGAATGACGGGCTACGACAATACATGCTATAGGGAGAAGATCGAGTGGAGCGAGGGTAGGGAGACATCATTGCCTGGTCTGTCGATCATTGCTGTCGTCAATGCTGTACTCCTGTTAGTCGCCCTCACCACGTCAAGCTCCCCATGGACTCGGTGAAGAAGAGATGATATGCGGATCCTCTAATCAGCATAGAAGTATGCTTGTAGTGCGCTATCCCTAAAGGTCGATGAAGGCGCGAGGAGGCCGGTGACAGCGATTCCACTCTGCAGAGACACGGGATGCGAGCGATGGATCTGGGGGAAGGTGAGTGGGAGGTGGGAGTTGTGTGTGTATGGGCTATTTCTTTTCTTTTCTTTTTTCTGTCGTGCATGGAGGGGTTGTGAGGAGGTCCGATTTTTTCGTTTCTAGGCAGAAGAAGTTACGTATGAGGTGGGAGAGGTCGAACCATCGTCACGATACGTGGAAGTGTGGGCTGGTTTTCCGGTTTTTTCATGCAGGCGGGATCGAGGGATTTTTTCTGTACAGCGTGCGATCAAAGGGGTGGGAGGGGTGGTTCAACCATCACCACAACGATGGATTTCCCTTTTATAGAATATATAGATACACACAATTAATATAATTCATATTGATCTTCTTTTTTATTAAAAATGCAAGACAGGGGGATCAGCTCCTACCAACGGATCGCGTACGAGCAATTCAAGAGGAAATAGCGGGATTTTTGCTTAACCAGGACATATATAGCATTACAAGCCGTAATGCCGCCATGTGTATGTGTGAATGGCCGTGCGAGAAATTTAATGATATATATATGATCAGTTCTACGAGAAATTCTATTTTTATATATGCATAACGTGTACAATATGTAGTAGCGTAAATAGTTTTGAAATCAAAAATAATTAAATGGAAAACACAAAATTAAAAGGAAAAATAAACCATAAACCCAAAACCCCAAGACCTTTTAGTCCCAACCGGGACTAAAGGCCCCCAACCCGCCGACGCGGTCTCATGCCGCGTGGTGGGAATTTGGTCCCGGTTCGTGACGAACTGGCACTAAAGGGGGCCCTTTAGTCCCCACCCTTTAGTGTCGGTTGCATAACCAGTAGTTAAGGTCCTTACGAACTGGAACTATTGCGTGATTCTGCAGTAGTATTCATCCCTGCACTCCACAAGCTAGGTATGTCTTCTCCTTCCTCTATCTCTAATCCACCATTCATTGGCTTCCTCCTCGTGGTTCTGCTCATCGAGGATGTCATTCATTGATACGGTCTCCGGCATATCTACATTTTGTTATTATTTCATGCTATTATATTATCATTCTTTTATGTTTTATATGGAATTTTATATCATTTTTGGGACTAACCTATTCACTTAGTGGCCAGTACCAGTTTTCTCCCGTTATTTTGTTTCGCAGAAAACCATACAAAAAAAAGATCAAACACAATGAAAATCTACACTGGTTTTTTTATGGACTACGAGAGACTCCAGAAGCTTTGGGGAGGCACCAGACGATGCTCGAAGGTGCACAAACTTAGGTGGCGCGCCTCCATGGGTAGGGTGTGCCTTGTGAGCTTTAGGGGCCTCTATCGTTCTGTTTGACCTAATTCATGGAATATAAATTCAAAAATATTCTAAAGAATAGAGCGAGACCCGAAACAAATTTATCTTTGTTGCACGCCTTTGTTCTTCCATGATCCCATCTGAAGACCTTTTTTGGTGCTCTGCCAAAGGGGTAATCCATCAAGGAGGCCATCTTCATCAACCTTGTTGTCTCCATGATGATGTGTGATTAGTTCCTTTAGGACCTACGGGTCCATAGCAGTAGCTAGATGGCTCTCTCTCTCTCTCACACACACACACTCTCTCTCTTCAATAAAATGATCTCTTTGGAGACTTATTCAGTGTAATTCTTGCGGTGTGTTTGTTGGGATCGAATGAATTGTGGGTTTATGATAAAATTATTCATTGAAATTATTTGAGTATTTTCGGATATATTATTTGTTATTTTATAGTTATGTATGCTTTTAGATCTATAAGACTTCTTTGGCCAATTGAATGAGTAGATCTTTAGAGGGAGTGGTGCATAGTAGTGGGTTCAATCTTGAGGTGTCCTTACATTGTGATTGCAGGGGTTGCAAGGCACATATTATATTCTTTCTACTAAGGATAAAACAATGGGATTTGAACATATTGTTTGATCTGACTTTGTCTACATTATGTCATATTTATTAAAGCATTACTCTGTTTGTCATGAACTTAATGCTTTTAGATGCTAGTGTGAAGTAATAGTAGTAGGCCACTACTGCAGGAATGCCTAGCAGCGGCGGGTGGGAAAAGCCCAAGAGTAGTGGACAAATCACTCAGGGTCGCCTGCCACTAACCTCTTGCCACTACTAGCACACCATCAGTGGCGGGCGGGCGCCACCACTATTATGCCTGGATTAGTGGCGGGTCCTGTATCGTGCCTGCCACAACACTAGGTGTTGCCCCGCATAGGCTTTGCTTTGTCTTGTGGCAATCATTGTCTATCGCTCGACACTTCTATTTTTCCGAGCCGACATAATTGAATTACATCATATTACACCTGGATCATATCATCTTATTGCATTTGATACATAAATTCTAGTGTGAACCTTGATCCACATACACGCACCATATTACAATGATTTCATATTAATGAAAAGTAGTAGTTATAAAATATAACAAGTGCATTACCACTCTTCATCATTCTAGTTGTTATCATGCTAGTTAAACAACTCTTCATTATTCTAGCAATCAATTAGAAAGTGACCAAGTTATCACAAGTTAAATAACAAGCTACGAACGTAACACAAGTTGCCAGCACTAACTACTGCTCTCTCCTAGGTATAAAAGCATAAAACAAATTAACTTTTGCATCTCCCCATTAAAGAATACAAATCCACCTATCTCTAACTTGTGGGATGCGTAAGTAATCGTCTCCCAGTGGTAGCGTGGATGCTCTTATTGCGTTTCTCCATCCTTTGATTTTCACGGTTTCTTCACTTTGACATATCATGTATTTACCAGGGTAACTCATTGGGATTGGTCGTAAGATAACCGTATGCAATCCACCTTTGATACATATCACTTTAGGTACGGTCTCTAGCGGGAGTACCTGTTGAAGAACAGAAGTAATAATAACGTAGTTAGCAAACTAGTTTTGCTTAGGAAGAATGTATGAAAAAGATGTACCAATGACACAACAGTAAAAACAATCTTACAAAGTAGTTTGAAGTGATGTTAGAATGGCTCAACTTGTGTACTAGTGGCACACATCCATGATAACTATTGCCAATCATGTAATTGTTCTTGTATTGCTCAACATCATGAATAAATGATATCAGATGATTTTTCTCCAACCAAGTAAGCTCGGAGTCATCACAGTAGTAGGTCCAATCAACTATCTGCTAGGTAGTTTTTGGGTCACAGAAATAAGTTCATAATTAAAAATAAGTAAGTTTAGTCGGAATGAGTACCAAACACTTTTCAATAATAAATATAAATTATCTAAAAAATTTGTTGACAAAATCACCTCGAGGTAGAACTAGGATCAAGTGATCCGCATGCACCCAAATTTCGATATTATTATCACGGTCATCGTCATGACCAAGATCGAAGGTAATGTTCATGTTCTCCTTAAACCCGTACGCATTGCAAAATGCTCTCCAAGAAGAACAGCCAAAATATGTGTGATCTACTCCATTTTTGACCTTAACAACAAAAGTGTAAAAGGTCCATCTTTAAGTGACCTATCTTAGTCTACGTACAATCCCTCTCTTTGAAAAGGAACTTGACCAAGACATGGAGTCTTGCATGGGAGGGGACACACTAGTAAAATGTACAAAAGAAAATTACATGTTAATTAAAGCAAAAAAGCACACATCATGCTTCATTACAAGAAAATAGATGCCGTCTTTACATACCATAGTAATTTCAAGGCCGTCCTTTAACTTGATGGTGAAGGACGTACTGTTGTCTAGGTGAGTATAACGGTCGCATATACCCCTCTCGCCAATGCACATATAGTACTCAGGGATCCCCTCGTCATCAGAAATTTCAAATGTTCATGATTCAAAGATTAAAAATCAATGACAGTTATACCCATAAACTATTCAACATGGGTTGACTTTTGGTGTGTCAAGGCCCACGACAACAATGGGGATTCCTCCATCAAGAACATACTGAAAGTCACACGAGGCAGCTAGGACACCGAAAGTCAACCCAACTTCATATTTCCTATTTTATAGTAAAACTCATGCTGAAATCCAAGAAATATTTGGCATCACCGTTGCTAAAAAGGACATATCGAGCGCGTGAAATTTGCGAGAACGGAAATGAATCAACATTCAGGCAAAACATAGGCCACCCGGAGGTGTTTCTACAAATTCACATTTTCATTTCAAATTTATCTCTGTTCAACACTGGTTGTGTTTTAGTTTGTCGAGTTTCCCTTGAAAATTTTTCATCTCACATGATGTATATGATGGGCGTTCCCTCACACTGATTAGAACCGTTGGTGATAGTCGCCAATCCATTCGTTCCCAAGTGCATTAAAAAATGTGTGGCACATGGAAACGAAGGGCAAGCGATCCCCACGACAATAGTCGGGATTTGGTCTTCTCCCTCACTAAAAGTCACACAAGTAGCCCCAACAAACTGAAATACAACCCGAACCATCATCATTTAACATTACATATGTCAAGTAATGAACTAAGAAAAAGACCTACGCTGCCGATTTTTTTTCCGTAGCAATATTATCAGGATTAAATACTAATATCCATATAAATGCATCCATCCATCTATATAAACATATGCACCCTAGAAATTGGCCACCTTTGCTACCATTAGCATCTTACCTATAAACTATCTACTATATAAAAAGTAGAAATAAAAACAAAGAAGAAGAGAGGCAGATGATAAAGGCTACTTGTGGAGGAGGGGACATGGAATGGCGGAGGGGGTCGACGTCAGTGAGACACAGCGGGGCCTTGCTGTGGTAGTGGATGGCTGGAATGGGGAAGGGTCGTCACATGGGGAGGGCGGCAGGGGCGGGGAAGGGCCGTCCCATGGGGAGGGCGGCCGCACGGTCACCCGCGTGAAGATCCAGCAGCGGTGCGGGTCGGACGCACAACAGCGGCGACGGGCGAGGCGCACAACGGCGGGGAGGAACCAAGTGAGTGAGGGGGAAGAAAAACTGACTGTGTGAGTGAGCGATGAGTGGGAAGAGGAACCAAATATAGATGCGGGAAAACAGATGTGGCGAGAAAACTAGTGTGCCCGCCACCGCAAATATTAAGAAAATTCGGATGTGTTTGTCACAGTTTGCTAATCTATGGTTGTGGCAGGTGCTGCAAGACACCCGCCATAGGTAATGGAGAACCAGTGGCGGACGCTGTCGACCTGCTCGCCACTACACTATCTGTCCAATGGGCTATTTTGGAGGAGCCTACATGTGATGGGCACGAACTATTTCCCGCCACTGGAATGACCTTTGTTGTGGCGGGTGGCCGAGGGTACACGCCACAACTGTTTTTAATAATAGAAGTGGCGGGTTCCCCACCATGCTCGCCACTAATTAATGTTCACCTATAAGCCCTTTCCCAATAGTGGGCGCTAGTAAGTTTAATGATCTACATGTCAGGGATGTAATGCCTATATATGAATGATGCCATGAAGAATCATAATCATAACTATGCATTATTCTGCCAATTGCCCAATAATATCTTGTTTACCCATTCATGTTATGCTTGTGAGAGAGATGCCTCTAGTGAACGCTTTGGCCCCCGGGTCAATTCTCTATTTATACTAAAACCTACAATTGCTTGTTGTTCTATTTCCCTTTTTATTTTATTTTATTTATCAATCCATCACTATCAGATTCTATCCTTGCAATTGGCGAGAACAAGGGGATTCACAATCCTCTTGCCTTTGTTTGATGCAAGAAATTGCTTTGTGTGTGTGTGCGCAAGTATTGTTTATGTAATTTCTGCTAAACTTGTAAATATGTCGTATTGTTTAATGTCGAAGAAGTGTTTTTTACCATAATTACCTGGTTGTCATCCAAAATGCAAAATTGGCGAAGCAGGGTGTGTGCTCTTCTACTGGTTCGATAAACCTTCATTCTTAACTAAGGGAAATATTATATGCTACTATACTACATAACTCTTCCTCTTCGAGGAATTCAACCACCTATCAGAAGTAGTAGAAGAATTTTTGGCATCATTGCATCGGAGACTTCACCAAAGAATCCAAGTGCCTTCGCACACGTTTATCCATTTTCTTGGTTTACTTTATTTTCCTTTTGTTATTATTAGCATTTTCCATAAAATTTAAAATACCAAAAATATTTGGGTTACTATCTCTGCTTGAATCGCCATCATGGAAACTACTCTTCCTATTCCCCAATATTTTGGGCAGGGCTCTAAAGTCCTACACTTTAAACAATCACAAGATGAAAACTTGAGAGTAGCCTCCATATAATGCTAGAGATACATGAAAGAGCTACCCAACATTGTCATATCAAAGTCTTGCTGAAAAGGTTTTATATTGGTTTGTCCCTTTGTCCTAGACATATTCTGGACTTAATATTTGAAGGAGATTTTATTAAGAATAATGTCTTTGACTCATTTGAAAAATTGAAAATTTTGCTAGGGAAACCAAGAATATAAATTATCGAACCACCCATTCTAGTAATTCTTAGACAAAATGAACTTCTAAATGGAACCAAAACTAGTATGCTTGCAAAATTTAAGGGGTTGTACAACCTTACCAATAAATTGATAGAACGATTGTCACTCAAAACAACAAATCTGATGTATTGGAGCAAAAAATCAAGAATTTTCATGAAAAGGTGGAGCACCTAATACAAGCGATTATGAGTGCAAATAAAATAAACAGGGAAGCGCAAGGTTGGATATGACTACATGTGATACTATGCATTATGCCTAGCTAAGGCCATTAAACAATACACAAAAGGATTAACATGAATATTTGGAGGCAACCCAATATTGGTAGATTTTTCTTTATACAGTTCTATGATTTAACATGATTATTTCTTTTTTAGTAATTACTTTTATTTTTTCTTTTATTTTTTCCAAGTAAAGCCTTTGATATATTGGAAAATGTTTGCTTACTAAGTTCTATGCACAAAAAGAAACTTTGCATCCAGAGATTGAATTAATTCTCTATACCGTGATACATTGTTGAAATTATTTCACATAACTGAATAATAAATTATATACAATATCCTACTTTTTAAGAATGTGTGGAGTTACATAAGTATGACTAAAAACTGCATCATTACGTGATGTTCTATTTTAGACAGATTCTGACATTTCTATGAATTGTATCGCGGGGTATATGTCATGGAGATGATACAATATAGTAGGTATTATGTAATAAATTTTTTGAATCTTTCTTTGGGAGTACCTAAGTTAATGTTTTTATTATACTAATGGATCTCATGAGGTTTTGTTAAGTTTTTTGTGGTTGAAGTTTTCAAGTTTTGGGTGAGATCATGATCGAGGAAACAATAAGGAGCGGCAAGAGCCTAAGCTTGGGATTCCCAAGGCACCCTAAGGTAATATTCAAGCAAGATCCAAACACATAAGCTTGGGGATGCTCCGGAAGACATCCCCTCTTTCATCTTCAATCTATCCGTAGTATCACTCACAACCACATTTTTATTTTTCACGTGATATTTGTTTGTCACATCCGGACTTTTTCCCAAGTCTGATATTTTAGAAATTTCACAGGAAATTAAATATTTTCAAACAAACCACCATTGCTTGTTGCATGTTAGTTGAAATTGCTTGACTGATTGAGCAAAAGGGGTGAAACCTTAAGATAATGAGTAGACATTTAGCTACCAATAGTGGGAACCCAAGCCATTAAAATTACGTTGAGCAAAATAATTTAAATAAGTCCCAAGAATATCCATCAATTAAATAACTTCCACAAAAGAAATCGAATTTGTTTTATTTGAAAATCAATTTGTGATCAATTATGAATTATTCCAAAATGGCTTCGTAATTAATTTGGCGGGAAATGATATTTATTAAGTCCATATAATGACCTTGACCCACTACAATTTTGTAAAACTAATTTGAAATAGTCTTTGGTTTGAAATAAAATTCAAATTCATAAATAGTGCAGAAACTATTTGTCCAAATTGCCCAGAATGAATGTGTAACATTTTACAAATATTCCACTTGGAATTTAGAAATTAATTACTATTGTAAAAAAAAATCAAACCTGTCTTAAATTTACAAATGGAGAAAAAGAAAACGAAACGAAAGCAGGGAAAGAAAACAAAAGAAAAAGGAAAAACTAGTACATGCCAGCTAAGAGAGGTTGGTTGATACGTCTCAAACGTATCTACTTTTAGAGACACTTTTGCTATGGATTTGCCCTCTAATTTGCATGATTTGAATGGAACTAACCTAGACTAACACTGTTTTCAGTAGAACTACGATGTTATTATTTTTGTGTAGAAATAAAAGTTCTCTGAATCAGACGAAACTTTTGGTGAATTATTTCTAAAATATATGAGGTATTATGGAGCGAAGAAGTACCAGAGAGGGGCTTCCTTTGGGCTAGCACACAGCAGGTCACACCAACCCCCCTAGGATCATCATGTTGTGGGGTTGGGCTTTAGAGGCTCCTCCGACCCTAATTACAGTCCTATAAATTCACATCTCTGGAGAAAAAACATAAGATAATATTTCATTGCGTTTTACAAGATGGAGCCGCCGCCACCACATGTTCTTCCTCTCAAAGGCTGATCTGGAGTCTGTTTTGGGCTCCGAGAGGGGGATTCATCGCCATCGTCATTGCCAACCCTTGTCCATCAGCAATTCCATGACGCTCACCATCGGTAGTGAGTAATTACTTTGTAGGCTCACTGGATGGTGATGGGGTTTGGATGAGACTGATCATGTAATCGAGTTAAGTTGATAGGGCTTGATCCCTAATATCCATTATGTTCTAAGATTTATGTTGCTATGACTTTGCTACGCTTAATGCTTTTCACTAGGGCTCCGAGTGCCATGATTTCATACCTAAATCATTATGTTCATTGTAAATATTAAGGTGTTTAGATCCTATCTTACAAGTCGTATGCACCTGTTACATGTTATGATCTGCATCCCCCAAGGTGACAATAATTGGGATTCTTTCCAATGATTGCCGAAGTATGAAAAGTTATTGTATTCACTATGTGTTAATGCTTTGTTCCAGTTCCCTATTAAAAGGAGGCCTTAATATCCCTTAGTTTCCATTAGGACCCTGTTGCCATGGGAGGGTAGGACAAAAGATGTCATCAAAGTTCTTATCGCAAGCACATATGACTATATACACAATATATGCCTACATTATTTTGATGAATTGGAGCTAGTTCTGTGTCTCTCTAGTGTGTAACTATTACATGATGAATGTCATCCATATCTATCCATCACTGATCCATGTGCCTACGCTTTACATATACTGAATCTTGCTAAGTTACTACTGCTGCTGCTAGTGTCACAACTTCTACAAAATTATTGCTATCACTGTTATTGTTACTACTATTAATTGTTGTGACAATAAAATCTTCACTGCAGAGAGATATCCCAGGTGTGGTTGACTTCACAGCTCAACTTCCAAGGCCGATAAATATCCTTTAGTTCCCCTTGTGTCGAATCAATAAATTAGGGGGAAATACTACCCGTGAAGACTCTCGCAATCCCCTACACTTATGGGTTATCAAGATATTTTTTGGGCACCGTTGTCGAGGAGAATAGCTATATTTATTGTGTTAACTTGAGGATATCCAATTGCCACTATGAATAATCTGAAAGATGCTCGAACCAAGATCATCCCCTCTCGCACGAGAGGAGGTAAGGAACTGCCATCTAGCTGTGCTTTTGATTCACCTACTATTTGGAATCAGCTTATTACACCACCACATGTTGCTCTTTCTAATATACCGCTTCAACTTGATGATGCCGATTTTGAAACTAAAGATGATACTACTTCTATATTTGATGAAACTGAAACTATGCCACTAAATGAATTACTTCATGCTCATATTGCTAAAGCTAAAGTACTTGAAAATGTTGAAACTGATGAAGAGTTTGAATCACCTATTATGCCTTACTCTCCCAATTGGTATGAATTACCTTGCACACGTGAGGGCTATGTTATGGATGGGGAAGTAGCTAGGGATTTTCTTGCTTGTTAAAATAGAGATGACTTGAAGAAAGTACTATTCAAACTGAAAGAAAAAATCTATGATCGGAAAATGAAATATGATCCTAAATTTGCCACCTCTCCTATATTTGTTACTGATAAGGATTATGAATTCTTTGTCGAGCCCGAGTTAATCCCTAAAGCACAATGCAATCCTTTCCATGGTTATGAAACTAAAACTTTTGTTGGACATTTCACTAAATTGAATGATATAGTTGCTTTGTTTACTCATGAGGAAATGATGCGTTACTATTATATCCTTAAGATTTTCTTATTTATCGCTAAAAGGCGAGGCTAAAGAATGGTTCCTTTCTCTTGCTCCTGGTTGTATACATAGTCCCTAGGATATGCTTTATCACTTCTATGAAAAATATTTCCCCGCTCATAAGAAACAAGCTTCCTTACAAGAAATATTTAACTTTGTGTAAACTGAAGAATAGAATCTCCCTTGGGCTTGGGGGAGAGTTCACCAACTACTAAGAGCTTTGGCTGGTCATCCTATTAATAAAAATTAAATACTTGATATCTTTTATAATGGACTAACCAATGCTTCTAGGTATTACCTAGATAGTTGTGCTGGTTGTGTTATCTGGGAAAGAACGGTTGAACAAGATGAAGAACTATTGAACAATAGTTTACAAAATGCTGATAACTAGATAATTCCTCTGCCACCATCGAAACCTATTCAAAATAAGAGAGGTATTCTATTCCTAAGTCTCAAAGATATGTAAGAAGCCAAAAGATCTATTAAAGAAAAAGGTATTGAAGCTGAAGATGTTAGAAAATTACAACCTTACGAAGAAATAAATGGACTTGACATCCTGGCATAGGTAGTAGAGGTAATTTCTTTTTGTACCTTTATTGAAAGTGATATACCTTATACTAAGACTCCTAGTCAGTGCATGGATGAATTTGACTATTACATTGTTAAGCAAGAGCATTTCAATGACTAAGTTAAATATTAATTAATATGTAATGCTATGATGATAGATCGCTTCGGTGACTTGATGTTTAAAATTGCTAATGATGTTAAGGGTCTAGGTAAATATGCTTCCATGGTTCATACTCAACTAGATCAAGTTGCCAAGTCACAAAAATATTTTCATGCCGAAATGAATGAGAATATGAATGATCACGGTGGTAGAGTAATGACTAGAGGGGGAAGATTAGTTCGAGAACCCCTTTATCCCAAAGGTCATCCTAAAAGGATTGAGTAGGATCCCTAAATAATTAATGATAGTTCACCTAATCCATCTAAGAAGAAAAATAAAAAGAAAAAGTATAGGGCTTTGCATTCTCCTAGTGAAACTATTGTAGAAAAACTTGTTGATAATCATAATGGTGTTTCAATTCGTGATGCTGAGACACAATCTCGTAATTAATATTCACCTAGTGATAACGAAAACAATAATGATAATGATGATGTTAATATAGATGCTCAACCAGATACTAATAAAGCAAATGATAATGATGTGGAAGTAGAACCTGCTGGAGATCTTGATAACCCACATCCTAAAAACAAACGGTACAAGAAGAAAGACTTTGTAGCTAGAAAACATGGTAAGGAAAGGGGGCCATGGATCCAAAAACCCATGGAATTCCCGCGTAAGCCTTATAAAAGTAAGGATGAGGAGGATTTTGAATGCTTTGCTGAAATGATTAGACCTTTTTTTGGCGCACTCATTTGACTCATATTTCGAAAATGCCTACATATGCTAAGTATATGAAGGATAGTATTACCAACAAAAGAAAGATACCTGAAACTGAAATTGCTACCATGCTTGCTAATTATTCTTTTGATGGTGGAGTTCCTAAAAAGTCAGGAGATCTAGGTATACCCACAATACCTTGTTCCATTATAAGAAATTATGTTAAAACTGATTTATGTGGTTTAGAAGCGAGTGTTAGTGTTATGGCTTTCTGTCTATGTAAAAGACTTGATTTAAGTATGCTTACACCTATTGAGATATCCTTGCAAATGCTTGATAAATCCACTACTTCTCCTATCGGAATTTGAGAGGATGTGCATGTTGTGGTTGCCAATGTTACTATTTTAACAGACTTTCTTATTCTTGATATGCCCGAGGACGACAACATGTCGATCATCTTTGGTAGACCTTTTTAAAACACTGTAGGGGCTATTATTGATTGGAACAAAAGCAAAGTCATTTTTCATGTCAATGGAAAACAACATATCGTGCATTTTCCGAAGAAGCAAACTTTGGTTTATAATATTAATGTCATTGAGTCAACTGCCACAGTCGCCGTTGGAGGTTTTAGAATTCCTCTTTGTACTACCAAAGAGAAATATTATACCCTTATTGTCGGGATATGCATATCCCCATTGAGGTAACTTAGTGTTTCACGAAAATTCTTCAGTTTCATGTCTATCAAAAACGATTATTAACAAGACTTGATCAACCTTATTAATGGATCCTTTTTGAAAGACACGTGTTTGATGAATTTAGTAAGCACAGCTCAATCTATTATTAGCTTTCTACATTTATTTCTTAGTTAGATAAAATAAGACGCCAAAATTATCCCATTTTCTGTGTTTTCCGTGCAATAAAAATGGACAAAAAATAAAAAGTCTCGAAACGCCCAAAATTTTAACACGGATTTTTGTGGAATATTTAAGTATTTTGGGTGCTCAACACACATGAGGGGAAGCACCTGTGGGCCACAAGCCAACATGGCATGACCTGGTCGCTTGTGGGACCCATAGGGCCACCTTCCTTATCCCTTCAGCCGATGTCATCCCCTACCTCGAGAAAAAAAATTCATACTCTCTCTCTCCCTCTCTCTCTCTCTCTCTCTCTCTCTCTCTCTCTCTCTCTCTCTCTCTCTCGTCTTCTTGCTCCTGATACTGAAATTTTAGATCTTTGCTCGAAATGCCGCTTCTGAAACTATTTTGAGGAATTGCTCCTAGGTATGTGACACTCCCGTTCCCCCAATTCTTTTTTTGCTTTAGTGGCTTATACTTTGCATATCTTGCTGCACTTGGTGCTACACAAATGAGCTTGCATGTTGAATTGTTTGAGTACCATGTAGTATGATTGCTTGATATGATCTCTAGGCATCTATATGAATAGTTGCTACCAATCTTGCAAAGTTTTACTAACATAATTTTATGGTCCAAAAATTTCAAAAATTTGTGTGGAGGAAAATGAATTTGCTTAGGAGAGGTTCTTCAAGCCAAAGTTCCAAAGGAGTTCCTGGGAAGACACGAGACTAGGACATCAAGGGCTTTCACAATGCGGAGTTTAGGCTGTGTGAATGGCCATACGTCCCTTTCATGACCAAGGAAAGGTTTATCATGAATTCATGCAATTCATTGCAAATGCCGGGTTGACCTACTTCCTCGTAGATGAGTGTGACCAATACCATCTCCTTACGAATTCCTTTCTGCAAAACTTTGATTTTAACAATGGACCCGATGCTCCTATGGTACGCTTTGATTAATATGCAACGCATTATGCAATACCACTCTCTAAGTTTTGTGAAATATGCTGGCTTCCTTATAACGGGGGAGTGCATGACCCTAAACAAGAGGAGTTCAAGGACTTCATCCCTACCTTAACCGTGGGAGAAACTAGGGGCGTATCAAATGCTAGGGCCATGACTCCTCACTAGTTGCGTTGGTTTCCCTCCAAGCTTAAAGGGTGGTGTAGCACAGCGACGAAAAGTATTTCCCTCAGTTATGAAACCAAGGTATCAATCAAGTAGGAAGATCCACAAGACTATGTAAGCAGTACCTGCACACAAGTAAAACATCCACGCAACCCAACGCGTGTAGGGGTTGTCAATCCCTTGTAGGTAAAATAAAACGGTAAAAAGATAGATTGTTATATGCCAATAAAGTAATGGTAAATAAAATGCAGCAATGTATTTTTGGGTTTTTAATAATATAGGTCTGAAAATAAAAGAGCAAAAAAATTGCAAACGCGAATAGCAAAATAGATCTTGCATATAGATGATGTAAAATAGACCCGGGGCCATAGCTATCACTAGTGGCTTCTCTCAAGAAATTAGCAAATGACGGGTAGACAAATTACTATTGGGCAATTGATATAAGAGAGAATAATTATGACGAGGTAATGCTTTAAGAACTATGACATGACATAGACACCCAAGACAAGTAGACCGACTCCATCCTGATGTACTACTCTTACTCCACACATCCTGCATGTATATAGGTATCACATCCAAGACAAGTAGACCGACTCCATCCCGCACGTACTACTATTACTCCACACGTCGACCTCTATCTGGCATGCATCTAGCGTATAATGTTCATTAAGAACCGAAGTAATGCTATAAGAACGATGACATGATATAGACAAGATCTATTCATGTAGGAATAGACCCCGTCATTTTATCCTTAATAGCAACGATACATGCGTGTCATGCCTCTTTCTGTCATTAATATGGAGCACTGCAAGATCGAACCCATCACAAAGCACCTCTTCCCATTGCAAGATAAAAAAGATCAAATTGGCCAAACAAAACCCAAATACCTGAGAAGAAATACGAGGCTATAGTAATCAAGCATCGATACAATTTCATAGATCTGATCATAAAATCATAGTTCATTGGAACCCAATAAACACACCACAAAATAAAGAGTTACATGAAATAGAACTCCAATAGACCATTATATTGAGAAGAAAAACGAGAGAGAAAGCCATCTAGCTACTACCTACGGACCCGTAGGTCTTATATGAACTACTCACGCATCATCGGAGGAGCACTGATAACCCACAAGTATATGGGATCATGATAGTTTTTAAGGGTAGAGTATTCAACCCAAATTTATAGATTCAACAAAAGGGGAGCCAAATAATATTTGTAAGTATTAGAAGCTGAGTTGTCAGTTCAACCACACTTGGAGATTTAGTATCTGCAACATAGTGATCAGTAGCACAATAATATGATAGTTTTTATAGTAGTGGTAACAATAGCAGCAATAACGGTAAAAGTAGCAGCAGTAACGGTAATAGTGATAACAGTTTTGTAGGAGTTGTAATAGACGTAGCAACAATAGTAACTTGGCAAGCACAATATGTGGAAAAGTCGTAGGTACTAGATCAGTGATATTGCTAGATAATATTCATCATAAAGCAGTCACAAGATAGGGCGACACAGAATTAGCTCCCGTTCGTCGATATAATGTAGGCATGTGTTCCGTAAATAGTCATACGTGTTTATGGAAAAGAACTTGCATGACATCTTTTGTCCTTCGCTCCCGTGGCAGCGAGGTCCATAAGCAAACTAAGGGATATTAAGGCTTCCTTTTAATAGAGAACCGGAACAAAGCATTAACACATAGTGAATACATTAACTCCTCAAGCTACGGTAATCCCCGGAAAGAATCCCAATTATTGTGACTTTGCGGTATGCGAATCCTAACACGTAGTAGGTGCATATAACTTGCAAGATCGGATCAAGAACATAGATATAATGGTGAAAATATAAATGGTTCATATCTGCAATCATGGAAGATGAGTCCCGGCAGCGCGACGATGTGACGGTGGTGGTGGAGTAGATGTACCGGCACGGCTTCACTAAGCTATACCGACAAAATTAGAGGAGAAGAACTAGAGGGAGTGGGAGGGGCGGCACCATGGCATGTGTTGTGCATCCCTCCCTCCCCTCTCATATATATAGGAGGAGAGAAGGGCTGTCGGCTGCTACTTCTCAAACAACAGCGCCAAAAATTGACACGTTGACGGAGACTTGCTTGCGTTGGTTTTTCCCTTGAAGAGGAAAGGGTGATGCAGCACAGGAGCAGTAAGTATTTCCCTCAGTTTGAGAACCAAGGTATCAATCTAGTAGGAGAATCTCGTCAAGTCCAGAGTACCTGCGCAAACACAAATGAGCTTGCACCCAACGCTATAAAGGGGTTGTCAATCCCTTCAAGATTGACTGCAAAGTGAGATCTGAAGGCGGAAAATGCAACGAAGTAAAAGATTAAGGCTAAAAATATGGTGTGAAGTAGACCCCAGGGCCATAGTGTTCACTAGAGGCTTCTCTCAAAATAGCAAATATTACGGTGGGTGTACAAATTACTATCGAGCAATTGATAGAACAACGCAAAGTCATGACGATATCTAAGGCAATTATCATACATATATGCATCATGTCCGAGACAAGTAGACCGGTACTTTTTGCATCTACTAGTATTACTGCACACATCGACTGCTATCCAGCATGCATCTAGTGTATTGAGTTCATGACGAACAGAGTAACACCTTAAGCAAGATGACATGATGTAGAGGGATAGAATCAAACCAATGATGAAAACCCCATCTTTTTACCCTTGATGGCAACAACACGATGCGTGCCTCGCTACCTCTTCTGTCACTGGGTGAGGTCACCGCACGGTATGAACCCAAAACGAAGAACTTCTCCCATTGCAAGAATGATAGATCAAGCTGGCCAAACAAAACCCACAACTCGAAGAGAATTACAAGGATATGAAATCATGCATAAGAGAGATCAGAAGAAACTCAAATAAGATTCATAGATAATCTGATCATAAATCCAAAATTCTTCGGATCTCGACAAACACACCGCAAAGGAAGATTACATTGGATAGATCGTCGTGAAGATCATGGAGAACTTTGTATTGAAGATCAAAGAGAGAGAAGAAGCCATCTAGCTACTAGCTATGGACCCGTAGGTCTATGGTGAACTACTCACACATCATCGGAGAGGTCATGGTGTTGATGAAGAAGCCCTCTGTATCCGAATCCCCCCTCCGACAGGGCACTAGAACGTGCCCCAGATGGGATCTTGTGGAGACAGAAGCTTGTGGCGGCGGAAAAGTACTTTCGATGATCTCTTCCGTGGTTTCAGATTTTTAGGGAATTTATAGGCGGAAGAAGTAGGGCAGGGGAGCCACGAGGTGCTCACAAGCCTGCTAGGCCTGCCCCCCTAGGCCGGGCCTGGTGGGCTTGTGACCTCCTCCGTGGTCCCGTGACTTGGTTCTCAAGTCTCCTGTGTGTCTTCTGTTATGGAAAAAATCATTCCGCATGTTTTATTCCATTTGGACTCCGTTTCAAATCCTTCTCTGAAAAGGGTCAAAAACACGGGAAAACAGGAACTGGCACTTGGCACTGAGTTAATAAGTTAGTCCCAAAAAAAATATAAAAGGCATACAAAACATCCAAAGTTTGACAAGATAATAGCATGGAACCATCAAAAATTGTAGATACGTTGGAGACGTATCAAGCATCCCCAAGCTTAACTCCTGCTCGTCCTCGAGTAGAGAAGTGATAAAGACTGAATTTTTGATGTGGAATGCTACCTAGCATAGTTGTCCTTTGTAACTTCTTTCATGTGACATGAATGTTCAGATCCGTAAGATTCAAAACAATAGTTTGCTATTGACATGAAAACAATAATACTTCATGCAAACTAGCAAGGTAATCATGAACTTTCAAAATAACAAGGCCAAAGAAAGTTATCCCTACAAAATCATATAGTCTGGCCATGCTCCATCATCCTCACACAACTAATTTAAATCATGCACAACCCCTGTATTTGCCAAGTAATTGTTTTCACACTCTTACTTTCTCAAACTTTTTATAATTCTCATGCAATACATGAGCGTGAGCCATGGATATAACACTATAGGTGGAATAGAGTGTGGTGGTGGTTGTGAGACAAAAAAGGAGGAGATGGTCACATTGACTCGGCGTATCAAAGGGCTATGGAGATGCCCATTAATAGATATCAATGTGAATGAGTAGGGATCGCCATCAAAGGATGCACTAGAGCTATAAGTATGTGAAAGCTCAAAAGGATAACTAATGGGTGTGCATCTAACTTGCTTGCTCACGAAGACCTAGGGCAATTTTGAGGAAGCCCATCATTGGAATATAGAAGCCAAGTTATATAATAAAGATTCCCGCTAGCATATGGTGGTGACGAAACGAGAGGCTCTCAATCATGAAGAACATGGTGCTATTATGAAGCACAAGTGTGGAAAAAGATAGTAGCATTGTCCCTTCTCTCTTTTTCTTTTTTTTCATTTGGGCTCTTGGGCCACCTCTCTTTTTTTTATTTTTTTTATTTGGGCTCTTTGGCCTTTTTTTTATTTCCTTACAAGGGACAATGCTCTAATAATGATGATCATCACACTTTTATTTACTCACAGCTCAAACCTCAGAACGATGATGACTCTATAGGAAATGCCTCCGGTAGTGTACCGGGATGTGCAACGATCTAGCTTGGCGTATGACGTTGAAACATCCCGGTAGCTATCTTACGATCATGCAATGGCAATATGAGAGTGACAGCACAAGTCATGAGACGGATCAGTGGGAGTTGCATGGCAATATATCTCGGAATGGCTATAAAAATGCCATAGTAGGTAGGTATGGTGGCTGTTTTGTGGAAGGCATATGGTGGGTTTGTGTACCGGCGAAAATTGCGAGGCACTAGAGAGGCTAGCAATGGTGGAAGGTGAAAGTGCATCTATACCATGGACTCATATTAGTCATGAAGAACTCACATACTTGTTGCGAAAGTTTTTATTAGTAATCGAAACAAAGTGCTAAACGCATACTCCTAAGGGAAGGGTTGGTAGGTGTTAACCATCGTGCGATCCCGACCTCAACACAAAGGATGACAATCAATAGATCAATTATGCTCCGACTTCCTAACATAGCGGTTCACCATACGTGCATGCTACGGGAATCACTAAGTTCAACACAAGTATTTCTAGATTCATAACACCCTACTAACATAACTCTTAATATTACCAAATCCATGTCTCAAAACTAATTGAGAGGAATCAAGACTTCTCTTTCTGCTCAATGCACATGAAGATGGAGGTTTTTGTATCCTCTTTGGGTACCTATCACCTTTGGGACTACTTTCATATCATAAGCCAACTACCAAGTCACGCACCGCCGTGCTCTAAAAGATATAAGTGAAGCACGATGAGCATTCTAGCAAAATCACGATGAGTGCATGTCTTTCTCAAAAAGGTGTGCATCAAGGATGATTGTGACAAAAAAAGACTCCTAAGATACAAGACGCTCCAAGAAAAACACATATCATGTGGTGAATAAAAATATAGCTCCAAGTAATCTTACCGATGGATTGAAGACGAAAGAGGGCATGCCTTCCCGGGGCATCCCCCAGCTTAGGCATTTTGGTGTCCTTGAATTTGGCTTGGGATGCCTTGGGCATCCCTAGTCTTGATCTCTTTCCACTCCTTATATATTTGTCCATGAGATCATCACCCAGAACTTGAAAATTTCACAACACAAAACTTAAACAGAAACTCGTGATAACATTAGCACAAGAAAACAAACTACCACCTCTTTAGGTATTGTATCAATCTTGATTTCTATTTATATTGGTGTTAGATTACTGTATTCTCACTTTTCCGTGGCTAGTACCCCCTGATACTATCCATAGTTTCATCAAAACAAGCAACCAACTCAACAAAAACAGAATCTGTCAAAAACAGACCAGTGTATAGCAATCTGTAAACTTCGTGTACTTCTGGTACCTCAAAAGTTCTGAACAATTACAACTGCCTGGGAAAGAGGCATATCAACCAGCATTAAAAAGAATCAACTCAAAAGCTATTTCTGAATTAAAATGAAAAATAATCTCGTGAGCGAAAAGTTTCTGTCTTTTTCCAGCAGGATCAAACAACCATCACCAAGACTAGTCATAAAGGTTTTGCTTGGCTCAAACACAAAAAGAAACACAAAAGACACAACCACAACAGAATTGTGATGGTGTGGACGCAACAACACAGAAAGAAAAAGATAAATTCATTGGGTTGCCTCCCAACAAGCACTATTGTTTAACGCCCTTAGCTAGGCATAGATAATTCAATGATGCTCACACAAAAGACAAGAATTGAAGCACAACGAGAGCATCATAAAGCATGTGAAAATCACATCTAAGTCTAACATACTTCCTATGCATAGGCATTTTATAGGAAAATAGATTGTCAAGACAACCAATAGTTACCATATGCAAGGAAGAAGAAAGAGACAATATCAATCTCAACACAACGAGAGGTGGTTTAGCAACATGAAAGTTTCTACCACAATCTTTTCCTCTCTCAAAATAATTACATGTGGGATCATAATCAAATTCAACAATATAGCTATCACAAAGGATATTCTTTTCATGATCCACATGCATGCAAAGTTGACGCTCTTCAAAAATAGTGGGATTATCATCAAGTAAAGTCATGACTTCTCCAAACCCACTTTCAATATTATTGCAAATATCATTGCAACAAGTAGTGGACATAGCAAAACTAGCATCCCCAAGCTTAGGGTTTTACATATTTTTAGCATGATTGTTATTAATAGAATTTATAATGAAATCATTGCAATCATGCGTTTCATTCAAGGAGCCCACGTGAATCATTTAATAAATTTCTTCATCACGATTTTCAGATTCACGCATCTCAAGCAAAACTCCATAGAGAAAGTCAAGTGCACACAACTCACTAGCAATTGGTTCCACATAAGTGGATCTCTTAAAGAGATTAGCAAGTGATGAGGATCGATATCAATAGATTTTCATCAAGCGAAGATGCAAGCATATTGAAGGCACATAGCACAAGGCAAATATTTTTGTAAATTTTTGTTTTTCAGAAGTGGGGGAGAGGAAAACGAGAGGCACAAAAGTAAATGCAAGAGATGAGTTTGCGACACTTACTTGGATGAGTTCTTGACTTGATCCTCCCCGGCAACGGCGCCAGAAATCCTTCTGTTACTTCTCAAACAATAGCGCCAGAAATTGACACGTTGACGGAGACTTGCTTGCGTTGGTTTTTCCCTTGAAGAGGAAAGGGTGATGCAGCAAAGGAGCAGTAAGTATTTCCCTCAGTTTGAGAACCAAGGTATCAATCCAATAGGCGAATCTCGTCAAGTCGAGAGTACCTGCGCAAACACAAACGAGCTTGCACACAAAGCTATAAAGGGGTTGTCAATCCCTTCATGATTGATTGCAAAGTGAGATCTGAAGGCGGAAAGTGCAACGAAGTAAAAGAGTAAGGCTGAAAATATGGTGTGAAGTATACCCGGGGGCCATAGTGTTCACTAGAGGCTTCTCTCAAAATAGAAAATATTACGGTGGGTGAAAAAATTACTGTCGAGCAATTGATAGAACCGTGCAAAGTCATGAAAATATCTAAGGCAATGATCATACATATAGGTATCACGTCCGAGACAACTAGACCGATACTTTCTGCATCTACTACTATTACTCCAGACATCGACCGCTATCCATCATGCATCTAGTGTATTAAGTTCATGACGAACAGAGTAACGCCTTAAGCAAGATGACATGATGTAGAGGGATAAACTCAAACCAATGATGAAAACCCCATCTTTTTACCCTTGATGGCAACAACACGATGCGTGCCTCGCTACCCCTTCTGTCACTGGGTGAGGTCACCGCACGGTATGAACCCAAAACCAAGCACTTCTCCGTTCCAAGAATCATAGATCAAGCTGGCCAAACAAAACCCACAACTCGAAGAGAATTACAAGGATATGAAATCATGCATAAGAGAGATTAGAAAGATTCATAGATAATCTGATCATAAATCCACAATTCATCGGATCTCGACAAACACACCGCAAAAGAAGATTACATCGGATAGATCTCCATGAAGATCATGGAGAACTTTGTATTGAAGATCCAAGAGAGAGAAGAAACCATCTAGCTACTAGCTGTGGACCCGTAGGTCTATGGTGAACTACTCACGCATCATCGAAGAGGTCATGGTGTTGATGAAGAAACCCTCCGTATCAGAATCCCCCCTTCGGCAAGGTACCAGAACGTGCCCCAGATGGGCTCTTGCGGAGACAGAAGCTTGCGACGGCGGAAAAGTACTTTCGATGATCTCTTCCGTGGTTTTAGATTTTTAGGGAATTTATAGGCGGAAGAAGTAGGGCAGGGGAGCCACGGGGAGCTCACAAGCCTGCTAGCCCCCCCCCCCCCGAGGCCAGGCCTGGTGGGCTTGTGACCTCCTCCGAGGTCCCTTGCCTTGGTTCGCAAGTCTCCTACGTGTCTTCTGTTATGAAAAAAATCATTCCGCGGGTTTTATTCCGTTTGAACTCCGTTTAAAATCCTCCTCTGAAAAGGGTCAAAAACACGGAAAAAACAGGAACTCGCACTTGGCACTGAGTTAATAAGTTAGTCCCAAAAAAGATATAAAAGGCATACAAAACATCCAAAGTTTGACAAGATAATAGCATGGAACCATAAAAAATTATAGATACGTTGGAGACGTATCACCGGCTCGGCTAGGGTTCCCCGGCTTGGGCGGCGGCCCACTAGGGTGCCTTGCCACCCAAGGCAATGGTGCCTGACACCTATGTGGGCTTAGCTCCCACCTTCTGCCACATGGGACTTGGTGGGAGGGGTGGCCAACCAACCACGGGTTGGTGCACCCCCTCTTACAGCCCATAGGGCCCTCCGAAGTAGCTGGACCCTCCCGCCGGACCCCTGGAACACTTCCGGAACTCCCGTCACAAAACCGACATATCCTAAAACTTTTCTGGACTTCGAATACCAACTTCATATATATCAACCTTTAACTCCGAACCATTTTGGAGCTCTTCTTGATGTCTGAGATCTCAATTGGGACTCCGAACAACACTCGGTCACCAACACCTATAACTCAACTACACCAAAACGTCACCGAACCATAAGTGTGCAGACTGTGCGGGTTAAAGAACTATGCACATATGACCTGACACTACTGAAATTCAGAAATTTGCCGTCTGCCAAGGCGGACGGCAAAGGGGGCAACCACGGACGGCAAAGGCTTTGCCGTCTGCCCCCTCATGGCAAAGTAGACGGCA